>NC_044383.1:17891026-18536501 GCF_006542625.1 Nomascus leucogenys | reverse complement strand
TGTGCCTAGCATTAAGTGCTTTACCTGCATTCCCTTTGACCTTCAGAACAACCCATTTTACAGATAGGGAAATTGGGTCAGAAAGTTTCAGTAACTTATCCAAGGTCACACAATTGGCAAGTGCCAGAGCTGAGCCAGGAACTGAGGTCCTTCTAACACCAGACAGCTTGTCTCCCCAATCACTGTGCTATTTTCCCTCCCCTAGAAGATAATACTCTGATGGAAATGAAGGATAGTGTAATAGGAGATTCGGTGTTCCTTTTTTTTAAAAAAAATTCAGCTTGCATATTCCTAGAGTCAATTCATGTTTAAAAAAATTTCCCTTGTGCTTGCATGTGACATGTATTTTTAGGATCTGCTGTTAGCAAGTGTATTTTTGTGTGATTGAGTGGGAGAGTGGGAAAAGTTCTGCAGAGCTGTTGAAGCCAGAATGCAGGGGGGTGCGCAGCAGAGACTGTAAAATCTCTGCCATCTCAGGTCTTGGAACAAGCACAAAGAGATGTGTTCTCGATTTATTATTCTATGTACATCCCCAGATGAATGACTAGTTAAAGGTATTGTTAAAGCATTTTAAATGACCCACTTCCAGCAGCGAACAAAATCACTTGCTGTGCCAAGCCAACTGGCATTTCTGAGATGATAAAACCACAAAGTGAGGAAAATGTTAAAACTGCTAAAGCAAAAATGATACACAATAATGGAGAAGGAGAAAAATTGAGCTTTATTGTCTGCCTAGGCAGATGGCTGACCACTAGGTGGGCCTCGGCGTCACGTCCAGGGTAATTGGTTGCTGGGGTGTTTCTGGCGAGGAAGATTCAGGCTTCAGCTTGGTCCACATGATCCTGGCTCATTCTTTCCTAGATTCCGTTTTCTGCCTCCTCTCCATGACTGGGTCTGATGGTTGATACAAACGGGCAATTGAAATCAGAAGGTTACCTTTACCTTAAAATGCTTTTCTGGAAATAAAAGGACATGAAAAGTAACTAAGGACCGGATTTCCTAGCCTTCTTTCTCTCCTGCATGTACAATTTATCCCCAGAAATAAAATTGCCTGCTTTGATAATTATACCCTCCAAATGAGGGGCAAGTGGCTAATTATGCCCACATGTGGCCGATTGCACTCTCCATTAGCCAATTATGTGCACAATTATTTGTGCACATGAATAATTGCACTCATGGAAAATAGCGGCCCTCCTTTCAAATCCTCCTGCTTGGAGTGGCTGATGGAGTAATTGTCACACTGGAAATGTACTTGGTGGGGAGGGAAAGAGTATCAGATACCAGGAAACGCATAAGTGACCAGAGCTCGCAGATGTTCACTGCCACAAATGGCCTTAGGAGCCAGAGAGAGCGGGAAGGACCACAGGATGGAACGGGCCAGCCTGTGAGTTAGGCAGCCTGCTTCTGAAGTTGCCTGGGCAGCTCATGTGCGGTGACCTTGGGCAAGTCATTCACTTTCCTTCAGGTCTAACTGGTTCTGCATACACAATGAGGATGCTAATAACGCCCAATTCCCAGCACTATCGTGGGATGGATCAGACTATTTAGAAGGATTTACAATCTGCTTGGGTAAAAGCTTTACATAAATATGAGGCATTATCATGTCGCTTGGTACATCTCCAATTATGAAGGAAGGATGATGACCCTCCATAGCAATGCAGGACTCCTGGTTCGGAGGGAGGGAAAGTTTGAGAAGGACAGGAAGCTTGTCGCCCCAGCACTGATGTCTCTACTGAGATATCAGAAAATGTCATGTGGTCATACAGAATTCATTTATTCATTCAACAAACATCTGTCAATTGTTACACTATCCTGAGAATTTGGAAAAATGATGAAAGACTCAGTCCTGCCTTAGGAGGTCACTGGCACATTGGCCCGGGCCCCTGTTTTGGGCCTTTTACTCTGACCTGTGCTGGTTTGCAAATAGCAGGAAATATTATCTCAAGTCTAAGAAATCTGGCATGCATTTTCACAGTTTGATTGCCAGGTACATTCAATGGCAATGAGTCTTATAATGTTTGGTTACCTTCATTTACCTAAGAACTGTGGTTGTTGCTGTTGCTGTTGTTTTTGAGATGGAGTCTTGCTCTGTCATCCAGGCTGGAGTGCAGTGGCATGATCTCTGGTCACTGCAAACTCCACCTCCTGGGTTCAAGCGATTCTCATGCCTCAGCCCCCCCGAGTAGCTGGATTACAGGCACTCACCACCATGCCCAGCTAATTTTTGTATTTTTAGTGAAGACAGAGTTTCACCATGTTGGCCAGGCTGGTCTCGAACTCCTGACCTCTGGTGATCCGCCTGCCTCAGCCTCCTAAAGTGCTGGGATTACAGGTGTGAGCCACCGTGCCCAGCCAGAACTATGGTTTTAATGACAACGCTAACAAGTGGTATATGTCACAGTGTAAGGGGGTAGGGCTAGGAGGCACATTGCTGCAGTGATCCGTCATTGAGTTCCCACCATTCTTGCCTGGATTAGCGCAGCATCTCCCAGAGAGGCACCTCGCTTTGATTTTCTTCCTCAAAGACATTCTCCGTGACCTGCCTGGCCCTTATTACCTCTCTAGCTTTGCCACTTCCCTATGTCTCCATCTTCCCTCTCACACGCAGTAGAAAGAGACTCTCTACCTCATGGAGTAAGGAGAGGCTTCACAGAGGCAGGATTGCTGTTAGTCTTCAAAGATGAGGTATTTGCTAGATGAATGAGATACAGGGATTGGGGCCACATTACAGGAAACTGAGGTATGCAATAGCCTGGTGTAGGTTAAGAGTGTGGACTCTGAAGCCAGACTCCGCCTGGAACTGAATCCTGGCTGTGTGATGTTGGGCCAGTGGCTTAACCTCTCTGTGCTTTTATTCAGTCTTCTATAAAATGGGGATTATAATAAACCTACCTTACAAAGTTATTATAAGAGTCAGTAAATATAAAAATAGAAGTTTTTGGAATGATGACTAGCACAGAGTAAACACTTGTTTGCCATTATTTTTATTATATATATAAAAATATACCAAAAAGACCATCCAAGAAAAGCCTTTAAGCTGCTAGTGCAGGAAGATTACCCTTGTGTGTGTGTGCTGGGGGGTCGGCGGTGCCTGTGGCCCACTGGAGAGGAGACAGCTGTGGCTGGAGTGATTCTCAAACTTTGGCATGTCTAAAATCATCACATGGACAACTTATTAAGGAAAGCAAATGCCTGGGCTCCATCCTCAGAGGTTCTCATTCGCTGGGTCAGGATAGAGCCCAGGAATCTTCACCGTAAAGAACCATCCCACCTCCCACCTCATATGATCCTTATGCAGGTGATCTGGGGCCCACACTTTGAGAAATAGACTCAGGTAGAAGTGGCTCTAACTGCATTTCGTTTCTTACCTCGCATATCTAATACTAGAGAAGAAGGCAATGCTAAGATCTTTTGTCGAAGATCTTTTGTGAAAGATCTTTTGTCGAAGATCTTTTGTCGAAGATCTTTTGTCGAAGATCTTTTGCTGGGATTGCTGCTTCATTCATTCGCTTATTTATTTATTTATTTAATTTGAAACAGAGTCTCACTTTGTCACCCAGGCTGGAGGGCAGTGGCACAATCTGAACTCACTGCAGCCTCAGGCTCCTGGGTTCAATCGATTCTCTTGCCTCAGCCTCCCGAGTAGCTGGGATTACAGGCATGCACCACCACGCCCAGCTAATTCTTGTATTTTTAGTAGTGACAGGGTTTCACCATGTTAGCTAGGCTGGTCTTGAACTCCTGACATCAGGTAATCTGCCTGCCTCGGCCTCAAAATTAGTAGCTGCAGTTACACGTGTGAGCCGCTGTGCCTGGCCTACTGTTTCTTTTAGTTGGGCCTCTTCTGTAATAGAGTGTGAGAATTCTGACTTGCTGCGACAGTCCGCTTTGAAGCAGGGCTGTGTTTACACTGTCCTGGTCAGATGTGGAATTGTTGGGCACACTTAGCAGCTTCCTTCTCTAATTTTTATGTATTTTCAGGAGAACAATTTAAAGATTTTAATAAAAATGCCTTAAAAATTAACATTATTATAAGATGAATCCCATTTTTCTAATCTTGTAAATTAAAACCAATCATAAGCATATAAGCGTCTGCACTTAGGGAATCAAGGTGGCAAAGCTAAACACTTCCAGCTCTAGGTGATTCGCGGCAATACGAATGCAGCTGGACTTTGGCCACAGTGCAAAAATATTGATCTGTTGTTAGATGCTCTGAAGTTTCCAGAAAGAATTGGTTCTGCCTGCTGTGCTTCAGTGCTTAAGGGAAGTGGTTCCTCAAAATGTTAGTTTTTAAGCCCAGCTATCTTAAATAGGAAGATTCTAATAGTAGCAAAAATATAAACTTCTTCTAGGTTTAAAAAGGACCCAGCACACAGTGGTTATCACACACCTTTCTCCTCAGGTGATGAGTGGATGAGTGGCCTGGTATATTTCATAACATCTCCCAGGGTCCAAATGCTAAAGGAATTGCTGAAAAGATACCAAGCGGAACCTTGCAGAGGTATTTTGTTGGCATAAAAAGAAATATTGATCATCTACAGTAAAAATGGTTCTACTTTAATACTACTGAGAAAAGAAATTTTCTTTTCCCAGATCTACATCCTGAATCTTCATGAAGACAAGATCCCCTAAACTTCCACTAACACCATAACGTGTGCTGTCGTTTGTAATGTAGTCCACAGATCTCATAAGCTGTCAGAAATAGCAGAGATTGTAAGGTCATCCACTTCCCCTGTAAGGCCTGCATCCCTCACTTACATCCCTAATAATGTCCTCTAACCTCTGCTGGAGGGCAGATTTAGCTGCCAGCTGGGAAGAGCTCTGCCCACAGAGTCAACATTTTTATCTGTGACTTTCAGATGAGAACACTGAATGCTTATCTGAAAAAAGCTCCTCAGGCTGGAGGGAGGGATTGGCTCTAACAAGATGCAATGTGATAAGAATAAAAGCGAAGCCAAACTCCAGGCCCAAAGGCTCTAGCAACACACTTTTGAGAACCTTGGAGAAGAGTTTTGGCTGATGCGAGCTTCTCCGCCTGCTAAAGTAGCCCATTCCATTTGGACGGCTCCAGAGGCTGGCACGTTCTTCTCCACGTTGTGTTAATGTACTCCAGTTTCTTCCTGCCATGGGCTGGCATGCCCTGGCTCCTCCTACCTTCCCCACCTTAAGTCTTCCCTCCCTCCTTCTGACCTTCCCATTCCAGCCACACTGGCCTTTTGTCTGCTCCTAACAAACCATGCCTTTCCTGCCTCCAAGCCCTAAACCTGCTATCCATCCCTCTGTCTGAGAGACACTCCCACCCCTTCACAAAGCCTGTTTCTCATCCTTCCAGTTCAGATGTCTTCTCAGCTTGCCTCAACTGACCTCTTTCAGCTATTCTCACTCTGTGTACTCTGTTCATTTCCTTCCTGGCAGTCACCATAATTTATCTTTATTTTAATCAATTTCTTAGTTGTATTATTTAGTTATTTGCACACTATCTATGCCTTTCTTATTCACTGCAGGCCTTCTTATGTAAGTAATTTATTTACTTAAATTTTAAAAAATAATTTCAACTTTTGGCCGGGCACAGTGGCTCACGCCTGTAATCCCAGCACTTTGGGGGGCCGAGGCGGGTGGATCACCTGAGGTCAGGAGTTCGAGACCAGCCTGGCGAACATGGTGAAATCCCGCCTCTTCTTAAAATACAAAAATTAGCCAGGCGTGGTGGTACGCACCTGTAATCCCAGCTACTTGGGAGGTTGAGGCAGGAGAATCACTTGAACCAGGGGGGTGGAGGTTGCAGTGAGCTGAGATCGCGCCATTGCACTCCAGCGCGGGGCACAAGATCAAGACTTCATCTCAAAACAAAAACAAAAACAAAAAAAACCCTGCTTTTCAGAGGGGCTGAACTAATTCACATTCTCACCAATAGTGTATAAGCATTTCCCTTTCTCTGCAGCCTCACTAGCATTTGCTTTTTTAAAAAACTTTTTAATAATAGCCATTCTGACTGGTGTGAGATGGTATCTCCTTGTGGTTTTCACTTGCAGTTCTCTGATGATTAGTGATATTGAGCATTGTTTCATGTTTATTGGCTGTTGGTATGTCTTCTTTTGAGAAGTGTCTGTTCATATATTCTGCCCATTTTTTAAATGGGGTTGTTTTGTGCTTGTTGTATTAAGTTCCTTATAGATTCTAGATGTTAGACCTTTGTTGGATGCATAGTTTGTGAATATTTTCTCCCATCCTGTAGTTCTGTTTACTCTGTTGATAGTTCCTGTTTTGTTTTGCTTTGTTTTTGCTGTACAGAAGCTCTTTAATCTAATTAGGTCCCACTTGTCAATTTTTGTTTTTGTTGTAATTGCTTTTGAATTTTAATCATAAATTCTTTCCTAAGGCGATGCCCAGAACAGCATTTTCTAGGTTTTCTTCTAGGAATCTTATAGTTCAAAGTCTTATATTTAAGCTTTTAATCCATCTTGAGTTAATTTTTATATATGGTGAAAGGTAGGGGTCCTGTTTCATTATTTTGCATGTGGCCAGCCAGCAATCCCAGCACCATTTATTGAATAAGGAATCTTTTCCTCATTGCTTATTTTGCCAACTTTGTCAAAGATCAGATGACTGTAGGAGTGTGGCTTTATTTCTGGGTTATCTACTCTGTTACATTGGTCTACGTGTCTGTTTTTGTATCGGTATCATGCTGCTTTGGTTACTATGGTCTCATAACATAGTTTAAAGTTGGATAATGTTATGCCTCTGCTTTGCTGTTTTTGCTTAAGATTGTTTTGGCTATTGAGGCTCTTTTTTGGTTCCATATGAATTTTAGAATAGTTTTTTCTAATTCTTTGAAAAATGACCTTGGCAGTTTGATAGGAATAGCATTGAATCTATAGATTGCTTTGGGCAGCATGCTATTTTAATGATATTGATTCTTCCTATCCATGAGCATGGAATATTTTTCCATTTGTTTGTGTCATCTGCTATTTCCTTCAGCAATGTTTTTTAGTTTTCCTTGTAGAGATCTTCCTAGGTATTTCATTTTTTATGTGGCTATTGTAAATAGGATTGCATTCTTCATGTGGCTCTCAGCTTGAATGTTATTGGTGTATAGAAATGCTACAGAGTTTTGTACACTGATTCTGTATCCTGAAACCTTACTGAAGTCATTTATCAGTTCTAAGAGCCTTTGACAAAGTCTGTAGTGTTTTCTAGGTATAGAATCACATCATTAGCAAAGAAAGATAGTTTGACTTCTTCTTTTCCTGTTTGAATGCCTTTTATTTCTTTCCCTTGTCTGATTGCTCTGGCTAGTACTTCCAGTACTATGTTGAATAGGAGTGCTGAGAGTGAGCATCCTTGTCTTGTTCCACTTCTCAAGGGAAATGGTTCCAGCTTTTGCCCATTCAATATGATGTTGGCCGTGGGTCTGTCATAGAAGGCTCTTATTATTTTGAGGTGTATTCCTTTGATGCCTAGTTTGTCAAAGGCTTTTATCATGAAGAGATGTTGGATTTTATTGAAAGCTTTTTCTGGGTCTTATGTGATGAATTGCATTTATTGATTTGTGCATGTTGAACCAAACTTGCATCCCAGGGATTAAACCTACTTGATCATGGTGTTAACTTTTTGATGTGCTGCTGGATTTGGTTTGCTACAATTTTTTTTTTTTTTTTTTCTTTTTGAGATGGAATCTCGCTCTGTTGCCCAGGCTGGAGTGCAGTGGCACAATCTCGGCTAACTGCAAGCTCCACCTCCTGGGTTCACGCCATTCTCCTGCCTCAGCCTCCTGAGTAGCTGGGACTACAGGCGCCCACCACCATGCCCAGCTAATTTTTGTATTTTTTAGTAGAGACAGGATTTCACCATGTTAGCCAGGATGGTCTCGATCTCCTGACCTCGTGATCTGCCTGCCTCAGTCTCCCAAAGTGGCTAGTATTTTTTTAATTACTATTTTTTCTCACCCTTGCTGCCATCTTATGGTTTGCTAGTATTTTGCTGAAGATTTTTGCAACTATGTTCATCAGGGATATTGGCCTGTAATTTTCTTTTTTTATTTCATCTTTACCACATTTTTGTATCAGGGTGATACTGGCTTCATAGAATGAGTTCAGGAAGGGTCCCTCCTCCTCGAATTTGCTCTGTAGAATTAGTACCAGCTCTTTGTGTGTCTGGGAGAAGTTGTATGCCAATAATTTAAACACAGTTAATATTTACTGGACAATTTCCTCCAGATAATTGTATATAATTTTTGGTCCACCCTGAGTTGATACATGTATTTTAATTGCATTATGGTACGAAAAGAGCAAGAGTATTTGGTCACCTAGTCTTGCCTATAGATGTGCCTAATGATTCAAAGTAGATATTTTGGGAGCCTAACAGGTGCCATGACTAGGCAGTTTCTTTTTTTTTTTTTTTTTTTTTTGAGACAGAGTCTCACTATGCTGCCCAGGCTGGAGGGCAGTGGCACGATCTCAGCTCACTGCAACCTCCACCTCCCGAGTTCAAGCGATTCTCCTGCCTCAGCCTCCCCAGTAGCTGGGACTACAGGCACATGCCACCACGCCCGGCTAATTTTTGTATTTTTAGTAGAGATGGGGTTTCACTATATTGGCCAGGCTGGTCTTGAACTCCTGGCCTCATGATCCGCCCGCCTTGGCCTCCCAAAGTGCTGGGAATACAGGCATGAGCCACGGCACCCAGTGACTAGGCAGTTTTATATTCCCAAATATCCAACTCTTCTGACCTGCTTTCTCAGCTTGGGTGTGTCAGGCACAGGGCCTGTTCAGATTATGCAGTCTCTGAAGGCATGGCTCTCCAGGGTTGGCATTGTGGGTAAGGATTCACCTGGTTTAGGATTTACACATTCGCCTTGAATGTCTGTTGCACCGAATAGCCAGTCCATCTCAGCTTGGCCATTTGGTCAGAGCTGTAAGGAGACAAGGAGGTGGGCAGCCACTGCTGTGAACTGTTTGGACAAAGACTGCCAAATAGCTATCAGACAGCATTAACAACAGCTGATTTAGGTTTGAACGGGGTAGTCTCTTGGGCCACTTACTGTGCTGCATCATCCTCTTTGGAAAATGCTCTTCAGGTAACTGCCGAGCAGACTGAGAAAATGAAATGCTCACAGAGAAAAAAGAGCCGGAAAGTCTGACTTCTCAGAACTCTGTGTTTAGGTGTGGAACTGGATTGTGAAAGGATTTTTAAGTTTTTTATATTCATTGCAGGGAACATTCATTTATTCCATCCCTCTCCACTCCCACCTGTCTGTCGTTGTCGTTGTCTTTGTCTCTGTCTCCCCACCTCTCTCTCTAGACACACACACACACACACACACACACACACACACACACACACACACACCCATTCATTGGCAACAGTAATAGAGTTGCTTCTTTACTTCTTGGAGAGAAAAGCCTCAATCTGAGGAAGCTGTGCTGACTAGCCTTGCTCTTAATCATGGAGACAATGCTTTATGCCTTTATCTTTGCACAGCTGAAAGCCATGGCAGAAGCAGTCCTCTAAACGAAATAAAATAGAAAGCTTCCTGCTAAGCCCTGGCAAATGCAGCCTTCCATCCCTCCCCCAACACTCACAGCTTCTGAGCAAGACATAGCTGCCTTCCAGGAGGCTGGGTGATGGGCAATAGTGAGTAGAGCCACGTGAAGGAAAGATGGGTGAAGAAATGTGTGTGGAGGTCATGCTGGCTGCACTGACCATGAAATAAAGGATCTACCTCTCTAGTAACTGCCCTACTCCTTTGGTAACTGTTCTGAAATTATAACTTGCCAGAAGTTCAGAAGGACCTAGTACAGGTATTAGAGGAAATTCGTAAGATTGAGCCATTTATTCTTGCACAGATACATAAGAATGGACACGGGCCACGGTGGCCAGCATTCTTGCTCTTGACAATGGTGAAGAGATGGGTTGTAGGTCATGGCTATGCTTCCAGAGTTATAATGGAAAGTAACAGCTCCTAAGTGTTTACTGTGAGCCAAGGGCTGTGCTAAATGCTTTACTGTATGATGACATCTTGTTCTTACAGGTATCAGAAGGGAGTGGGCATGAAGCAAAAAACAATAGGACATACTGGATAGCTACAATCTTTGGGCTCCTGCAAACACAGTAATGTGTATTCTCTTCTTCAAATCCTACGTATTGCTACAAACCCTATCCCTGAGGCATATTCATTGTAAAATAAAAACATATAAAGTACTACTTTTGTTTTTTGAGATGGAGTCTCACTCTGTCACCCAGGCTGGAGTGCAATGGCATGATCATGGCTCACTGCAACCCCCTCCTCCTGGGCTCAAGCGATTCTCCTGACTCAGTCTCTCAAGTAGCTGGGATTACAGGTGCACCCCACCATGCCCGGCTAATTTTTGTACTTCTAGTAGAGACCAGGTTTCACCATGTTGGCCAGGCTGGTCTCAAACTCCTGACCTCAAGTGATCCACCTGCCTCAGCCTTCCAAAGTGCTGGCATTACAGGTGTGAGCCACTGCACCCGGCCCATATAAAGTACTACTAATGTAACAGGGTGCTAGTCCAGACAGTGACCACAAGTGGTGTTCATTGAAGGCTGGACTAACAACTTCAGCCTCTCTGCCATCACAGAGTGATGACTGCCTGTCCCTGAAGCAAAGCTTCTGTTTCAAGGAAAGGCCAGTAAGTGGCTGCTCTTTGTTGTATACATGTTAGATGATCAGGCATCAAGAAAAGTATAAAGAGATCTTTGTGTTCTCTGGGACTCAAAAAGCTGCACTCTGGGGGAAGGGTAGCCAGGTAAAAGTGGCCCAGGTAAAGAGGGCCTAGTACACCTGGTTCTGCAAGATGGTAGACACGAAAATGAGTGCCACATTTGGAGCTTATGTGCCCCTAATTCTGTACATAATGTGCAAGATCCAATTACTAACAACTGGAATCTTGGAAACACCTGTATACATCCTTGGCTAAGGTTAGCCCCAACAGAGAAGGCTCTCCTCTTATAGAGAACCATTACATTTGTGCCTTTATCGTAGACTAGAAAAGGCATGATCAGACTACTAAAAAGACATCAGGAAAGGGCCTGTGACATCTGAGGGAAGTGGTGGCCTTCTCTGGAATGTTGCTTTGGGAAGAGGGGCATGGAGGAGTGCCTGCTTTAGATGGTCATTCAGGAACCCAGGCTGATAGTGAGAGGTGAAGCCAGCTGGGCTTCTGGGCTGGGTGGGGACTTGGAGAACTTTTGTACCTAGCTAAAGGCTTGTAAATGTACCAGTCAGCACTCTGTGTCTAGCTAAAGGATTGTAAACGCACCAATCAGCACTCTGTAAAATGGACCAATCAGTTCTCTGTGCAATGGACCAATCAGCAGGATGTGGGTAGGGCCAAATAAGGGAATAAAAGCTGGCCACCCGAGCCAGCAGCGGCAACCCACTCGGGTCCCCTTCCGTGTTGCGGAAGCTTTTTTCTTTTGTTTGTCACAATAAATCTTGCTGCTGCTCACTCTTTGTGTCTGTACTACCTTTATGAGCTGTAACACTCACCATGAGGGTCTGCGGCTTCATTCCTGAAGTCAGTGAGACCACAGACCCACTGGGAGGAACAAACAACTCCGGACGCACCACCTTTAAGAGCTGTAACATTCACTGTGAAGGTCTGTGGCTTCACTCCTGAAGTCAGCGAGACCACAAACCCACTGGAAGGAAGAAACTCTGGACACATCTGAACATCTGAAGGAACAAACTCCGGACACACCATCTTTAAGAGCTGTAACACTCACTGTGAGGGTCTGTGGCTTCATTCTTGAAGTCAGCAAGACCAAGAACCCACTGGAAGGAACCAATTCTGGACACATTTTGGTGACCCAGATGGGACTATCACCAAGCGGTGAGTACCATTAGACCCCTTTCACTTGCTATTCTGTCCTATTTTTCCTTAGAATTCGGGGGCTTAATACTGGGCACCTGTCAGCCAGTTAAACGTGACTAGCGTGGCTGCTGGACTTAAGAGACTAAAAACACGGGTGTCAGGCTTTCTGGGAACAGGCTCTCTAATAACCCCCGACTCTGGAGTTGGGAGCGTTGGTTTGCCTGGAACGAGCTTCCACTTTTCCTGTACTTCTGGACTGAGCCGAGGGTCAACAGAGAGGAAAGCCATTCAGCTCTGGGGTCCCGACAGCAAGTTGGTTGACCCTGTGGCCATGAGTGGAACTCTCAAAGTCATGTTGCCCAAGTGAGACTCGCCCATCTATCCTATCTATCCTGACCCTTGCCTCCTGGGTCCTAATGCCTGTCAGACAAAACTTCCTCTCACCTCTCTTCTCCAAGGCTAGTCCCACTTCTAAAAACCACTCCCTGTCTCTGGTGCTTTTCTAGTTTCTCCTATAAGAATGATTTCTAGTATAAACTCCAGGACTCTATTCCCTTCTTTAGGCACCCAGGCTCACCAATCAGAAAGCCATAATTTTTGCCCAAGCCCCATCTTAGGGGGGACTATCTGGAATTTTAGGATCCCTCCTCAGACAAGCAGGCCTAACAAAAGCTATTCCTGAGGCTAGGATATTGGGAACCTCAGAAATGATACCCTTCCTATTCAAGTGAGGACAAAAGGCATCACTCTTCCAATTCTGGAGATCCCTTCCCTCCCTCAGGGTGTGGCCCTCCAGTTCACTTTTGGGGCATAACGTCTTTATAGGACATGGGCAAAGTCCCAATACTAACAGGAGAATGCTTAGGACTCTAACAGGTTTTGGAGAGTATGTTGGTAAGGGCCAGTAAATCCGATTTTTCTTGGTCCTCTTTGTGGTCTAGGACAAGTAAGAATGCAGGTTTTTGAGAATGCGTCAGTAAGGACCACTAAGTCTGACATTCCTCAGTCCCCCTTGTGGTCTAGGAGGAAAACTAGTGTTTCTGCTGCTGCGTTGGTGAGCGCAACTATTCCAATCAACAGGGTCCAGGGACCGTTGTGGGTTCTTGGGCGGGGGGTGGGGGCAGGGGTGCAAACAAACAGACCAAAACCGGGGGTGGTTTTGTCTTTCAGATGGAAACACTCAGGCACCAACAGGCTCACCCTTGAAATGTATCCTAAGCCATTGGGACCAATTTGACCTGCAAACCCTGAAAAAGAGGTGGCTCATTTTTTTCCGCACTATGGCCTGGCCCCAATATTCTCTCTCTGATGGGGAAAAATGGCCACCTGAGGGAAGTATAAATTACAATACTATCCTGCAGCTTGACCTTTTCTGTAAGCAGGAAGGCAAATGGAGTGAAATACCTTATGTCCAAACTTTCTTTTCATTAAAGGAAAATCCACAACTATGCAAAACTTACAATTCACATCCCACAAGAGGACCTCTCAGCTTACCCCCATATCCTAGCCTCCCTCTAGCTCTCCTTCCTATTAATGATAAGCCTCCTCTAATCTCTCCTGCCAAGAAGGAAACAAGCAAAGAAATCTCCAAAGGACCACAAAAAACCCCAGGCTATTGGTTATGTCCCCTTCAAGCTGTAGGGGGAGGGGAATTTGGCCCAACCCAGGTACATGTCCCCTTCTCCCTCTCTGATTTAAGGCAGATCAAGGCAGACCAGGGGAAGCTTTCAGATGATCCTGATAGGTATACAGATGTCCTACAGGGTCTAGGGCAAACCTTCAATCTCACTTGGAGAGATGTCATGCTATTGTTAGATCAAACCCTGGCCCTTAATTTAAAGAATGCGGCTTTAGCTGCAGCCTGAGAGTTTGGAGATACCTGGTATCTTAGTCAAGTAAATGATAGAATGACAGCTGAAGAAAGGGGCAGATTCCCTCCTGGTCAGCAAGCCATCCCTAGTGTGGATCCCCACTGGGACCTAGACTCAGATCATTGGGACTGGATTCGCAAACATCTGTTGACCTGTATTCTAGAAGGACTAAGGAGAATTAGGAAAGAGCCTGTGAATTATTCAATGATGTCCACCATAACTCAGGAAAAGGAAGAAAGTCCTTCTGCCTTCCTTGAGCAGCTACGGGAGGCCTTAAGAAAATATACTCCCCTGGCCGGGTGCAGTGGCTCATGCCTGTAATCCCAGCACTTTGGGAGGCTGAGGCGGGTGGATCATGAGGTCAGGAGATCAAGACCATCCTGGCTGACACAGTGAAACCCCGTCTCTACTAAAACTACAAAAAATTAGCCGGGCGTGGTGGCGGGCACCTGTAGTCCCAGCTACTCAGGAGGCTGAGGCAGGAGAATGGCGTGAACCTGGGAGGAAAAGTTTGCAGTGAGCTGAGATTGTGCCACTGCACTCCAGCCTGGGCGACAGTGCGAGACTGTCTCAAAAAAAAAAAAAGAAAAGAAAAAGAAAATATACTCCCCTGTCACCCAATTCACTCAAAGGTCAATTGATTCTAAAAGATATGTTTATTAATCAGCTGCCGATATCAGGAGAAAGCTCCAAAAGCAAGCCCTGGGCCCTGAACAAAATCTGGAGGCATTATTAAACTTGGCAACCTTGGTGTTCTATAATAGGGGCAAGAGGAGCAGGCCAAAATGGAAAAGCGAGATAAGAGAAAGGCCACAGCCTTAGTCATGGCCCTCAGACAAACAAACCTTGGTGGTTCAGAGAGGACAGAAAATGGAGCAGGCCAACCACCCAGTAGGGCTTGTTATCAGTGTGGTTTGCAAGGACACTTTAAAAAAGATTGTCCAATGAGAAACAAGCTGCCCCCTCACCCATGTCCACTATGCCGAGGCAATCACTGGAAGCCACACTGCCCCAGAGGACAAATATTCTCTGGGTCTGAAGCCCCCAAGCAGATGATCCAACAACAGGACTGAGAGTGCCCAGAGTTAGCACCAGCTCATGTCATCACCCTCGCTGAGCCCTGGGTACATTTAACCTTTGAGGGCCAGGAAATTGACTTCCTCCTGGACACTGGTGTAGCTTTCTCAGTGTTAAACTCCTGTCCCGGACAGCTGTCCTCAAGGTCTGTTACCATCCGAGGAATCCTGGAACAGCCTATAACCAGGTATTTCTCCCACCTCCTCAGTTGTAATTGGGAGACTTTGCTACAGATAGTATGTATGCTTACCTAGTCCTACATGCCCATGCCGCAATATGTAAAGAAAGGGAGTTCCTAACTTCTGGGTGTACCCCCATTAAATATCACAAGGAAACTATGGAGTTATTGCATGCTGTGCAAAAACCCAAGGAGGTGGCGGTCTTACACTGCCAAAGCCATCAAAAGGGAAAGGAGAGAGGAGAACCGCAGCATAAGTGGCTGGCAGAGGCAGGGAAAGACAAGCAGAAAGGAAAGAGAGAAAGAGACAGAAAGTGAGAGAGAAAGAGAGAGAGGAAGTGACAGAGACAAAGAGGGAGTCAGAAAAGAGAGAGGAGAGAGAGGGGGGAAAGACATAAAGAGAGAGACAGAGGAAGAGACAGAGACAGAAAGTCAAAGAGAGAAGGAAAGAGAGGAAGAGACAAAGGAGTCAAAGACAGAGAAAGAGATATAAGTAGTAAAGAAAAAACAGTGTACCCTATTCCTTTAAAAGCCAGGTTAAATTTAAAACCTATAATTGATAATTGAAGGCCTTTTCTGTAACCCTATAATACTCCAATACCACCTTGTTGTCAGTGTAAACAAGGGCATAGCCCAAAAGCACTGAGGCCACTGACAACCCATAGCCTTCTTATCAAAAATCCTTAACGCAGCAGGTTTCCTAACAGGGGATCTCAATCTTAAGGTCGGACCAGACATAGGAAGAACTCCCTTCAGGACAGGATGATAGATGGTTCCTCCCAGGTGATTAAGGAAAAAGACACAATGGGTATTCAGTAAGTGATAAGGAAACTCTTATAGAAGCAGAGTTAGGAAAATTGCCTAATAAGTGGTCTGCTCAAACTTGGAAGCTGTTTGCACTCAGCTAAACCTTAAAGTATGTACAGAATCAGGAAGAAGCCATCTATACCAATTCTAAGTTAATATGGACTAAACGAGGTTTTATTAATAGCAAAGAAAAATTAAAATCTCAAACTTACAAGGTTTTCAACTAAAGTTTGCTAAAAGTTAACAGCGTAACATGTATTATTCTACTACCACACACTCTCAAAGGATTTCTCAGACAGTTTGCAAGAAATAACGAAATCTATTCTTACTCTACAATCCCAAATAGACTCTTTGGCAACAGTGACTCTCCAAAACCGCTGAGGCCTAGACCTCACTGCTGAGAAAGGAGGACTTTGCACCTTCTTAGGAGAAGAGTGTTGTTTTTATACTAACCAGTCAGGGATAGTATGAGCTGCCACCTGGCATTTACAGGAAAAGGCTTCTGAAATCAGACAACACCTTTCAAACTCTTATACCAACCTCTGGAGTTGGGCGACATGGCTTCTCCCCTTTCTAAGTCCTGTGACAGCCATCTTGCTAATACTCGCCTTTGGGCCTTGTATTTTTAACCTCCTTTTCGAATTTGTTTCCTCTAGGATCGAGGCCATCAAGCTACAGACGATCTTACAAATGTAACCCCAAATGAGCTCAACTAACAACTTCTGCTGAGGACCCCTGGACCAACCCGCTGGCCCTTTCAATAGCCTAAAGAGCTCCTCTCTGGAGGACACTATCACTGCAGGGCCCCTTCTTCACCCCTATCCAGCAGGAAGTAGCTAGAGTGGTCATCACCCAATTCTTAACAGCAGTTGGGGTGTCCTGTTTAGAGGAGGGATTGAGAGGTGAAGCCAGCTGGGCTTCTGGGTTGGGTGCAGACTTGGAGAACTTTTGTGTCTAGCTAAAGGATTGTAAATGCACCAATCAGCACTCTGTAAAATGGACTAATCAGCACTCTGTAAAATGGACCAATCAGCAGGATGTGGGCAGGGACAAATAAGGGAGTAAAGGCTGGCCACCCGAGCCAGCAGTGGAAACCGACTTGGGTCCCCTTCCACACTGTAGAAGCTTTGTTCTTTCGCTCTTCACAATAAATCTTGCTGCTGCTCATTCTTTGTGTCCGCACTACCTTTATGAGCTGTAACACTCACCGCGAGGGTCTGCAGCTTCATTCCTGAAGTCAACGAGACCACGAACCCACTGGGAGGAACAAACAACTCTGGATGCACCACCTTTAAGAGCTGTAACACTCACTGCGAAGGTCTGCAGCTTCACTCCTGAAGTCAGCGAGACCACAAACCCACCAGAAGGAAGAAACTCTGGACACACCTGAATATCTAAAGGAACAAACTCTGGACACATCATCTTTAAGAGCTGCAACACTCACCGCAAGGGTCTGCGGCTTCATTCTTGAAGTCAGCAAGACCAAGAACCCACCAGAAGGAACCAATTCCGGACACAATAGGAAACCTGTATTTTTGATCTGTGGCTTCCAGGGT
Source organism: Nomascus leucogenys (assembly GCF_006542625.1). NCBI lineage: Eukaryota > Metazoa > Chordata > Mammalia > Primates > Hylobatidae > Nomascus > Nomascus leucogenys. The sequence goes on along the minus strand of NC_044383.1, from coordinate 18,519,175 downwards.
TACTCCAGTCACTGAAGTCTCCATTGCAGCCTTAAGGAAACAGAGGATGGTTTGGAGGAGCACATGTGGGAATTGTTATGGACCAGGCTTGAGATGCACATAGGGCATTTCTGATCAAACCTAGCTGGAAGCAGGGCCAGGAAATATAATCTAAGGAAGACAGTTTTTGTAGACAGTTTTGTAGTCTTTGCACCTGAGACATGTGGATTATCAAGCAATTAATTAGAAAAAATATAGCCGGGTGTGATGGCTCATGCTTGTAATCCCAGCACTTTGGGAGGCCAAGGGGTGCGGATCACGAGGTCAGGCATTCAAAACCAGCCTGGCCAACATGGTGAAACCCCGTCTCTACTAAAAATACAAAAATTAGCCTGGTGTGGTGGTGCACACCTGTAATCCCAGTACTCAGGAGGCTGAGGCAGGGTAATCTCTTGAACTTGGGAGGCAGAGGTTGCAGTGAACCAAGATCATGCCACAGCACTCCAGCCTGGGTGACAGAGTGAGACTCTGTCTCAAAAAAAAGGAAAGGAAAATATAATCAAGCATATTGACAGCTAACATTTATTCAACACTTACTATGCACCAGGCAATACACTGAGTGTTTTACATGGATTAACTCATTTAATCTTAACAATATCCCTATGAAGTCAGTGCTGTTATTATCTCCACTTTATAGATAAGGAAACTGAAGTACAGAAAGGTCAAGTAGAGAAATGGCCATGCTTGCATTCTCAGTTTTTGAAGCAACTGTTACAGGAATCTGGTGTGAGAAATGCTCTAACAAGGTGTGAGTCAGGGGTTGGGAGGTACTGAGTCTGAGTTGGGCATTTGGGGATGGAAGGATGAATGAGTTGAGCATTAAGAACAGTTTGGCAGAGAAGCTGGCACTTGGCAACTTTGTGGGACCTTGAAGGGTTAGAGGGACTTCACCAGAGAAACTGGTGGTCAGGGAAACAGGAGAGGGTCACGGCAAGGAGGGAAAGGAAACTGTATCACAGCAAACAGTCTGAAGCTACTACAGTGTAGTTCAGTGTATAAAGAATAATTATTTTACGGTAAACTTATAACCTCATGCAAATATAAAATGAACACATGTCAAAGATCTTATTTAATTTATTAATTAATGAGGGAAGCTGTAAGATGTTGCAGCTGGTTCAAAAGATAATTCAAAGAAATCCATGCACATATATAGGCAATAAGGAATGCTGAAATGAATTTAAAAATAGATGCAAACTGATTTATCCACAGAGAAATAATTGGTTGCATTTCACATGACAAAATTCAGCTGCTTTTCTATAGAAGGAATTATTTACATCATTATCAATTTTCTACAACTAACAGAATTATAAAATAACTCAAACACAATGAAAGGCAGATATAACCCTGAATGGTATGATAGATACAACATCCACATCCAGGATGTTTTTTTCTCATTTCTAAGTCTTTCACAAGTTTTCCTGATAAGGGAGGGTCAATAATACTGTGTGGCAGGCAATAAGAATGGAAGGATGGTTGGGGCCAGGTCTTAAGGGGTAATAAATGCCATGTAAATGTATCTGCATACTATGCAACATGTCAGGGAATCTCAAATTATTGGTGGAGTATGTAAGAAACACTTGCGGAGCTTGTTAATAAATTCAAATTCCCAGACCCAACTCCTCAAGGTCTAATACAGTAGGTTTGGAGTAAAGCCTGAAAATCTGCAATTGTACAAACAGCAACCCAGGTGATCCTGACACACTTTCAGAAGAACTGGTGGAACTAATAGTTACTGAACGTTTTTGAGCAGGGGAGAAACCTGAGGACATCTATGTTGCAGCAGTGGAAACTTGATTAGAAGTGGGAGAAGATGCAAAATGATGGCTAATATTTGAGTGCTTATGATGGGCCAGGGGCTGTGCTAGGCACGTGGTACACATTCAATATGATGGAAGCCTGTACCAGTCAGTATTAGTGGGGTATCTTTAAGAGTGACCAGAATTAAGGGAGGTTTTCACCAAAGCCCAAGGACTGAGCCTCATCCCAAATTCAGACACGATGCTGTACCTATGCATTTGCCTCCAGGCTGTTCCTGGGCCTCCAGGGACTGGCCCAGGCTCCTAATAAATAAGGACTCCCAACAACATAGAGCCTGGATTTTGGAACTTCCTGAATGTTACTCAGGCTTTCTAGTAACTGTGGAGATCTGAATAATAACACAATTTTAAGTTCCCCTACTCATAAAGCTGCTCATCATTTAAATGGGGTAAAGCACCTGAAATACAATGAGCATCACTATTTTCATTCATCCATGAAATGAACATTCCGGGGAGATCAGCAAGTTGATGTATCACCCTTGAACAGGGCAAAATGAATACTCACCAGGAATACGTGGTATTTTAAAAAAGAAGGCAAAGAGAAGAATAGTGGGGGTGGGGCAAAAACTTTCAATAGATTTCCCCAATCATATATGGCAACTGAAGATAATTAAATTATCATTTTAATTGAGTAAGTACTCATGGAGCCCTCATCGTTTGAAAATGAAGTGCCTCCTAATTGTTAGTGTGCAAATATGATACATTAAACTTAAGCTATTTTAATAAAACATCCATTTTCAGAAGCTGTAGTAGGTTCTCCCAGGTCAGATTTGGTAAGCCATAAAGAACAAATGCCAACTCCTGTTTTTCTGTGGTGCTGGGAAATAAGAGAGAAATGTGTAATTCAAAGCAATCATTTAATTTTATCCAATAGCTTGATTCTCCTCTCTCTTCTAGCCTTTTAGTTAAGCTGTTACCAAGTAACTGCACTGGTTGGCTTGAGTCTTACCACTGTTTCCCTGACCCCACAGTGGAGAGACTGCATCTGTTAAAGAGCAGTTATGTAACCTTGGGTATGCTGAGCTGGGATTCCCAAGGCTTAGGTTCTTTCTGTGAATGACCTTCACCAAGACACCTGAGATCTGCGTGGAACCACAGGCTTGTCATCTCTAAGACAGAGTTGATAATTCCATCTCTTTCTTGAGCCCACATTGAGAAAAAGATTACATGACTGCAGTTATTTGAATGCCTCATGGAAAGAGGTCTTATAAATATTATAATTAATGTTATCATTAAGTAATGCTTCAATGCAGATCTTCCAAGTATAAATATCAGCTGAGTAAAAAGTCAATTTTCCCTGAAGCAAAATTGAAATTTGTAAATGTGATTTCTGGGAGCTTATTTTGTAATACATGATTCCAGAGTGTCCATAACACACACAATTGTCTTTTTCCCCTACATGGGCTATTTACAACAAAATTGGACTTATAGTGTTTATTTCCAGGGATTACTAGACCTTTAATAACAAACCTCGGGCCAGGCATAGTGGCTCATGCCTATAATCACAGCACTTTGGGAGGCTGAGGCTGGTGGATTACTTGAGGCCAGGAGTTTGAGACCAGCCTGGCCAACATGGCAAAACCCTGTCTCTACTAAAAATACAAAAATTAGCCGGGTATGGTGGCACGTGCCAGTAATCCCAGCTACTAGGTAGGCTGAGGTACGAGAATCGCTGGAACCTGGGAGGCGGAGGTTGCGGTGAGCTGAGATTGCACCACTGCACTCCAGCCTGGGTGACAGAGAAAGACTCTGTCTCAAAAAAATAAAATAATAATAATAATAATAAACCTTGATGAAAGGTTTCTAAAATGTTTTCATCTAATGGTTTTCTTGACAATTAAATTTTCTATATAATGTGAGTTCATACAAAAACTGAGAACCACCACGTCATATCGACTGCTTAAAAGAAAATATGTATATTTACAAACATATACACAATACTGTCTTTTGTCTGGTTAGTTTAGAGGTTAGAATAAACTGCAGTATGTTGTAGTGGACAGATCATAGAACTAGGAGTCAGGATGTCTGGATTCCTAGGAAGCAATGAATAGGTTGCATGGTGCAGCTCAAAGTTATTCAAAGTGTGATGCCCAGACCAGCATCATGAGTATCCTCAGGGAGCTTGTTAGAACTGCAGATCCTTAAACTCACTGAATCAGAATCCCTAGGTGTGGGGCCCTGAAATCTGTATTTTAGCAGGCTCTCTGGGATTGTGATGTGCCTTAGAGTTTGACAACCACTGGGTAGCTGATCCTGACTTAGACTTATTAGGCATGTGATCTTGAGCAAGTCACATAGTCTCACTGAGTTCAGTTTCCTCATGTTTAAAATAGGCCCAATAATATCTATTTCACATGGACTGCTTTGAGGATTAGGCAAGAGGTCTGTAACAGACACTGTAGAACAGTGTCTCTGTTCTACCGTTGACCTTTGGTAAATGGTAGTTGCCTTGATTCTCTGCTGTGCCACATAATAGCTGGTTAACCATGAGCAAGTAATTTAGCTCTTCTCAGTTTAGTTTCTTCATCTGTAAAAGAAGGAAAATAACTGTTATACTAAATTTATGAGGTGGCTATAAAAATCAGTTTAAATTATGGTTATTGAAGCTCTTTGTACACTGTATAAGGACTGTACATCTAAGGGATTAATGAGACCAGGTTGATGATTTTTAAGCATGGAGTAAATAGTAAGACTGACTCTGTTCTATGAACCACATGGAAACTCTAAAGAATATGCACATTTGAAACACAGGTATCATCTGGGGAAGGTGATCTGCTCACCCCAACCAGTTCATGAACATCAGTCTCCAGTGGTGTGCTGGAGTTAGCTGTACCAGCTCATGAGGGCCAATTGTTACATTTTTAGGAATTTTGTTTGCTGGTTAAAAATAGTCATTATTTAAAATTAAATTATGTAAACAAACAATAATATTAGATAAAATAAGTTAAAATAAAAATAAAGGAACTAATTTTCCCCAAACTCTTCCCTACCTAATTATTTTACTATCTGTGCCTTGGGATTATTTACATTGATTTTATCCATATAGTGACAATACTATTCATATATAAATGGTGTGCTTCTCTTCATAACTCTACATAGCCTGATGTCAGGCTAGTAGCTTGAAATTGGCCACAGTGGGAGTGCGAGCATTTGTATCATGAGGCTTGGCCAAGGCTACAAATCTAGACTTTTGTTTTTCCCTCCTGGAGAGCTGTCTGTTAAAAATTTACCAACACACCACTGGTCTTACCTTTGTTAATTTACCACAGTCCAGGTTCTGACCTAGACTTAGAAACCTGGATTTGTCAGCAAGCTGAGGATAGAGCCATTATTTCTAAGAAGGACTCACATTACCCAAGTGCAAAGCCTGATATATACCTTCAGAATATCAATTTATTAATTTACAGTGAAGAAAGCCACCCCAGGGCATTCCCCAAGGGAAGGCAAAAAGAGCTAGTTGCAGATTTTTAATGTTTAATGACATTAGGTTAAGGTGACACAGAATATCCATTTCCACAACTGAGACACCTGCTGCCTTAAGGAAGGGACAGGCAAGTCCTTGGGCAGGACCTTAGATTGTCACTGTCCATCTTGCTCTAGGACTCTCTTTTCCAGGCATGACTATGGCCGACTCTGTCCTCCTACCCTACTGATGGAATTATCCTTTCTTGACACATGGCAATGCCTCCAGTCAGAGGCTGGTAGCTACTTTTTATCTTCAGGGCAGTATTGTCAAAGGGAAGTTCATGGGCCATATGCATCTGTATCATTTAGATGTATATTAAAAATGCTTAGGTCTTCTCCAGTTCTACTAGATCAGAATCTCTGTTGGGGGGCCCACGAATCTGTATTTTCAACAAATCACAAGGTAATTTCTATATATACTATAATGTGAAGACCACTGCTTGAAGGTTTCTTTGCATATCTCCACTAAGTACAAAAAATACTGACTTCTAGACTTAACTCCCAAAGCACTTGCATTTTTAAGTTTCTGGGGGCGTTATGTTGTGGTACCCCTACACCACTCACACTCTAGTCAGGAGGTATATTATGGACTGAATGTTTGTGTCCCTCCAAACATTGGAAGTCTTAACTTCTGGGGGCATTGTATTGTAACCATATACCACTCACACTCTAGTCAGGAGGGATATTATGGACTGAATGTTTGTGTCCCTCCAAAACTCATAAGTTGAAGTCTTAACTTCCAATGTGATGGTATTAGGATATGGTGCCTTCTGGAGGTAAAATCATGTCACGAGGGTGAAGCCGTCATGAATGGGATTAGTGCCTTCAGAAAGAGAGCTCTGCCACTGTCTTTCTATCGCATGAAGATGCAGTGAGAAGCTGGCAGTCTCGCATCTGGAAGAGGGCCCTCACACAACCTGACCATGCTGGCACCTGGTCTCAGACTTTCAGCCTCCAGAACTATGAGATGATAAATTTCTGTTGTTCATACACCACCCAGGCTACAATATTAGGTTGCTGCAAAGTATTTGCGATTTTTGCCTTTACTTTTCATGGCAAAAACTGCAATTACTTTTGTGCCAACCTAATACTTTGTTACAGCAGCCCGAACTAAGGCAAGGGAGACTACATCAGACAGTGTAGCTATGTAAGTACAAATGTATCCGTGTTTAGGAAAACTAAGTTCTAATCCTGACTTCAGGCCACTAGCCACCTTTTCAATCTCTTTCATGAAGGGACCACCCATTATCATTACCACTGGTGGCAAAAATAGAGGCACGAGAATGGAATTTGCTTTTCTGTGAAATCTCAGTGTATACAGATTGAAGAGCAAGGGTTTGCTTTCATCTCTAAGAAGGAAAAGTGAGTACGGACTGGCACATTATCAGAGAATGAATCATTCTAGCTCGGTGGGTCTCAACCAGGAGTGAATTTGACTCCAGGGAACAGTTGGCAATGTCTGGAGACGTTTTTATTTGTTACAGCTGGGGGACGAGTGGGTGGGTTGCTACTGGCATCTAGTGGGTGGAGACCAGAGATGCTGTTAAACATCCCGCAAAGCACAGGACAGTCCACTACAACAAAGAATTATCTGGCCCCAAATATCGATAGTGCCAAAGTTGAGAAACTTCATTCTATCTTCCTTTTCCCTACTACATTCTAGTCAACTGTTGTCCTTTCAGCATTAGGATTCATCCAGCAGTCTCTTTCTCCAGCAATTTGTTGAAATTTTTTTAAAAACGGACTCATTTTAATGTCACAAGAGAAACATACATTCACAGGAAAGGATGGGTCATTTTGTTTAATGATGTTTTGCCTTTCACATAGCAAAAGCTTAATAAAATATTTTTAAATTAAATGGTGAATAGATCAAAACATTAATTTCACATGTGTTTTAATAAATAACAGGAAGATGGCTATATTATATAAATTGTTCTTGTATATGTCTTGAGTGGATCATCAAACACAAACGCATCTACATGCCTTTTCCTGTGAATAGATCTAATAATAACACTTCTAAAAACAAATTAAATGGATATTATTTGCTGAGAATGTGATGCTTGTGTGAATAGAAGCCAGCCCTGAATCCAAGCCCCCAGATCTACTTAAATAATTTGAAGAATGTCAGGAAAGCATGTGGCTTCAAGGTTAATGTGTAAGACTCACAGAAACTTGAAAAATCACTATGACTAAAAAGAAAGTATGAGCTCCCTGCATGCCTTTAAATTGGAATGACAGCCAAAACCAGCTAATTATAAAAACAGCTAATCTAACAGGTTTTCAAATTTGCTTCTTTCTCCAAGTAGCATATAGTCAATAATCCTTAAAGAGAAAGCAAAGAAGGGGAAGCACTGAACCAAATTTGCTTTTTTGTCCCTCTCAGCTCAAATGCAGTTCTCTACCTGTAAATTGAGTGCTTCCATAGTTTGATAGCCACAGAGAGATGGGAACAGAAGGAGAGGTATAATCCCAGACTTGATTCAGCTATAGAGAATGACAATAGTGTCAGAAGCCTTCCAACCAGAGCGACTCCATCTTGAATACGGGCTGGGTAAAACAGGGCTGAGACCTACTGGGCTGCATTCCCAGGAGGCTAAGCATTCTAAGTCACAGGATGAGACAGGAGGTCAGCACAAGACCTTGCTGATAAAACAGGTTGTAATAAAGAAGCCAGCCAAAACCCACCAAAACCAAGATGGCCATGAGAGTGACCTCTGGTTGTCATCACTGCTCATTATATGCTAATTATAATGTATTAGCATGTTAAAAGACACTCCCACCAGTGCCATGACAGTTTACAGGTACATTGGCAACTTCCAGAAGTCTACCAACTTACCCTCTACGGTCTAAAAAGGGGAGGAACCCTCACCTCCCAGAATTGCCCACCCCTTTCCTGGAAAACTTGTGAATAATTCACCCTTGTTCAGCATATAATCAAGAAATAACTGTAAGTATCCTTAGGCCAGCAGCTCAAGCCACTGCTCTGAATGTGGAATAGCCATTCTTTTATCCTTTACTTTCTTAAAAAACTTGCTTTCACTTTACTTTATGGACTCCCCGTGAATTCTTTCTTGTAAGAGATCCAAGAACTCTCTCTTGGGGTCTGGATCAGGACCCCTTTCCAGTAGCAATAGTAGTAAGGGGTCAGGGAGACTGGACAAAGAAGTTTAAAAAGCCTTAGATAAAGGGTCCTCATCATTGTCATAACATAAAATCATGGACTCCTAGAATTTTATAGCTGGTAGGATTAGAAATTTCAAAACTCAATTTCATTAATTTTCATCTGGGAAAACAGATGGCCAGAGAGGCCAAACAATTTGTTAAGGAGCACTGAGCGCAGACCACACTGGAACGCAAACCTCTTAGCAGAGTATACAAGGCCTTTGATCTCCTCGGTCAGAATGAACTAGAGCTTTCCAGGGTACCCTTTCTGACTGTTTAGCATGTTTGCCAGTCTGACTAATTTTGAAGTTGCTTAAATATCTGTCCTTTCCACTGTATCATAATCTCCTCATTCATCTTCAATCTCCAATGCCTTGAACTCAGTAACTGTTGGTTGAACAAAAGTAAATTGAACCCAGAATTTCTGATCATAATCTGGAGCAATTTAAAATTGTCAGCTTACTGGGAAACGGGATAACATGTGATTTGTCTTTGATTTTTTTTTCTCATATGCTTTTTCTACCTATAGATGCTACACGAATGTTTTTAAAATCTGATATAAAAATTAAAATTAAAAAATTAAAAAAGAAAATTTGATACAATGCTACATTTGGAGTGTTGTGATTAGATTTCTTAAGTGTATCATGGTGATCTCCATATCACATGGTGGTCAAATTGTTTGGGATTTTAACACATAACTGACAAAGGCTTGGGGACATGTAAGATCCCAAATACATTTTTATTAATTTTTATTTTTCTTGTTTGTCCTCTTTTAAATAACTTTTTTTGTTATAAGAGTAATTCATGTCCGGTGGAGAAACCATAGAAAATAGTGACAAGTGAAGGAATAAATTTAAAATGACCCATAATTGTACCATACATTCTGATTTTTTAAACCCTGAACAAATTAGCCTTGGGTAAGTACCAGCAATAGAGTGCAGCATTGAAAGTTAAAGTTTGGGGAAGGATAGCTGACTTAAGAAATTATCTAGCTAGACATTTTTTGATGGGGTAATTTTGCAGATGACATTAGTGAGAGAAGGGACTTGCCACTCTCACACAGCTAGTAGGGGCGTGGGAGGATATTGGAACCAAATTTCAAGTCTTCAGTGAAGAATCAAGGGAGAAGTTCTAAAACCTAACAATATCTCTGTGGATGGACATTTATTTTATTGTTACAATAAGCCACATGGTGAGTCATAAGGAGCATTTCATTCTTCTAATATGTCTCTACTGTATTTAGAATCTGATAAAGCCCCTATTAGAATTCATCTCTTTAAGAATAAAAGGAGCTGAGGAACTAAAGAGAGGGTTGGAATAATCCATTAATTATATCCGTTAAGCTTCAGTTACGCTAATAAGGAATATCACATGACTGTGGTGTGTGCTTGTTCTGAACAGTAAAGTACATGAGGAAAGATAAGATTCAGGGCTGAAATGTCCTTCAGCGTATGTAGGTAGTGGTGATGAAAGTCATTAAAAGAGAAATTGATTGCGGTATTTTAGTAAACAAAAGAACTCACCACTTACCCATCAGGAACTGTATTGTTAATGCAGTGCTGTTCAGCCTTCTGGAAGAAAAGGTTTCTTCTTGCTTCTCTCTTTAGCCTAATTCTTATCCTGTCACTTTTCAGGCAAAATTAAAAAAAAAAAAAAGATTGAAAATGATGGTCTTATTTTATTTGTTTCAAAAGAAACAGGCTGTTGCATTGTGCTTGGAACAGTTTACTCTTGGCCTTGATGTAAGTGTGAAAGGAAGCCCATGTAATTGACTAGGCAGTATCTGAAGAAGCAGGAAATACAGTGTTAAGAAAATGAACAGGCATGAAAACCATGGCTATTTGATAAAAGTAAATAATTTCTGCAGTTCACATGTTCTCAGCATATTTTCTTTGATACTGACTTGCTTAATATGACAATAGTAGAACCGTGGTAGCTTGTAGGCATTACTTTTCTTTTAATTTCTTTTACATTTTGAATTTATCAGCACTCACATTTGTATTACTTTTGGGTTATACTGAGGATCTATAACGTATAGATCAAATACCTGACATATACGTGCATTCTCTGAAGTCTTAGGGCAGAACTAGAACATTCTTGTGAACATCAGTATAAGATATTAAAATGGAAGTTTTTTTTTGCCTAAGACTGAAGACAATAAAAATATCATAGTCTAAAATGAATGCCAGAACACCATACAGGATTTAAATATCGATACATTTACATGTGTGTATATTATATCTATTTAATATATATCTGTGTGGGATAGGAAGAGGTAGGGGGAAATCAGTTTTACAATTATTAAGTATTTCACCCTTGACAAGAGTATATATATTGGAAATCAGTCTGAGAGTATTTTTTTTTTTTTTTTTTTTTTTTTGAGACAGAGTTTCACTCTTGTTGCCCATGCTGGAGGGCAATGACATGATCTCGGCTCACCGCAACCTCCACCTCCCAGGTTCAAGCGATTCTCCTGCCTCAGCCTCCCTAGTAGCTGGGATTATAGGCATGTGCCACCACGCCCGGCTAATTTTGTATTTTTAGTAGAGACGGGGTTTCCCCATGTTGGTCAGGCTGGTCTCGAACTCCTGACCTCAGGTGATCCGCCCGCCTCGGCCTCCCAAAGTGCTGGGATTACAGGCGTGAGCCACCACACCCGGCCAATCAGAGAGTATTTTTAAAGATAAATGTTAGTGTGCTATGAATGAATCCACCCCTACCACCACTGAGGCAGGGTAGGAGAGGCCAGTGCTCTTCAAGCATAGTTAGAAAAGGACCTCAACAAGACCACTTCAAGAGTCTAATGTGTGGAGACTGTTGCTTAGGGGGACATTATGGTCTAGCTTCTGACTCACAGCTAAGTCAGGGGGACAGGTTGGCTGCTCTGATCGTGGAGTCCAAAAGACAGCCTGCATTGAAAAGCCTCATGAGTGTTGACTTAGGTCTAGTCTAAGAGGTCCCTGGAAGAACAAACACTCAGTAGGAGAGAAGCTGGAGGTACCTTCAGTGCTGAATTGGAACGTAGATTCATTCCCCCCGTGGAGCGAATTACACAGGAAAGATGCCCAGTGATGGAGAGTGGGGGGTGTCTCTAATAATTACCCATCCACCTGCCTCTACCCCCAAGAAAAAGAAAATCACATACAACCAGTCAGCTGTAAACATATGCTGAGCCTAGTAAACTTAGATACTAAGTTACCAGGGTACCTGGCAAGTAAGAACATTCCTGATTCCCTTCCCTCCTCTTCCTCTTTGCCCTCCAACCTTAGTGGCTAGCAATATGGGGAGAGGAGGAGAAGCTGTAAATGGGGGAAAAAAGAGCAGCTTTCTCTCCTTCATCAGCTGCTGGATTCTCCCTCGTCATAGGCCTGAGCTGGGGAATCAGGAAGAAGGATTCTTTTTAAAACTGAAGTAACATTATCATTTAATTTAAAAACATTTTAAATTTTGACAATGTTGAGATTAGATATACTAATTATTAAACTAAGATTATGTTTTGCAGCTTCAAGTGATAAGAAAAACCTCTTATCTGAGAGCATCCAGGAAAGTCGGGGGTTTCCTGAGCATCCTTTTAGATCCTTTGGAAGTCAGCTTTCAGAGAGGATTTAAAGTGTAGACTGGGCCTTCAGAAACTTGGTTAATGTAGTGGTTTCCTATGCAGACTTGGGGACTATACCTTGTGTGGAAGAGAGAAAATAAGATTATCTTAATTTTTCCCATTCCTTTTTCAAAAAGAAAGCTCAGCTAGCATAAAAGTTAAATTCAAAACGTAATGGGTATTTTTGCATATTCAAGTCTAGTGCATATCATGTAAGTACTGAATTATGGTATTCATTATTTCAAATGACAAGCTGGATTTTTTTTTCTTTCTAATTTCACAAATTAATTTTCCTTGGAACCTTTTGGTTTGGGCTTTAAGATTTTAGGCTTTCATCACAAAAAGAGGACAGCATTGAAGATTAAAGTGTGTGGCTCTTCTCAAGATGTTCTTAGTCCAGCAAAGGATTCCATGCATATTTGGGCTTCCTTCTATCTCATAACCTGTATTTCTTGATATTCTATTTATATTCTGTAAGATATTTTTTAAACAAAAAGTTCTTCCATGGTTGAAGGACATGTCAAAAATAGAGGATACAGTTTTATATCAAAGGAAGTTTCATGATATGACTTTAGAAGCTCATTTGACTTAAGACACATCATTTCCTCATGGAAGTGTTAAATAGATCTGTACAATAAGGTTGGCAATCTTTGTGTAACACAGTTTTTTTACCTCCTGCTCTAAAGAAAGTGTATATTTCAAAATGTGAATGTCAGCAGTCAGAAAATAGTATTTTTTTAACTTCGTTTTCAAAGTCCTCAAAAACCTGTACCTAATCATGAGTATTTTCTTCCCACAGATTGTTTCTTCTTCCCCCTCCCAGAAACTTTGAGGTTTTTCTACATGACACCAGGACCAATGTCTTTTTTTAATTACACAGAAATAAAAGAACGAAAGTGTGTTGTATCGTTAAGCAAATATATGAAATCTTGAAGCTGTATTTTTTTTTTTAACTTTGTTTTGCAAAGAGGCCATTCTCTTTGGTTAAAGTAATTTGTTATTCACAGTTTCCTTGTCCTCATATTATCAAGGGGAAAATTGTAGAAATTTTAAAGGAAGCTCTAGGCAATGTTTTCATCCCTGAATCTTTGGAGAGTTATAAAAACAAACAGATTACTGAACCTGTAAGAGAACCAATCGTGAAGTCATTAATCTAAGCATAAGCAAAATCTCCTCTTGGATCATTAAGTTATAGAAGAATAGAAAGTCTGCATTGTGAAATTTAGATAAAGCTTGGTAACGTGTAAGTCAAACAAGTAAAATTTTACAATTCAGGAATATCGATAGCAGTTGAGTTTAATAGACTTCTCACATTCCAAATTTAAAGCTTCCTTCACTGTGCTAACAGAGGTACAATAGCAGTAGGCGTTTAAGAAGAATGAATCAACAATTTAAAACTATAATGTGTTTTTTATTCATCTCCCTTATTCACATATATTTGTTTTGTTTTGAGAAGGAGTCTTGCTCTGTCGCCCAGGCAGGAGTGCTGTGGCACGATCTCAGCTCACCGCAACCTCTGCCTCCCTGGTTCAAGTGATTCTCTTGCCTCAGCCTCCTGAGTAGCTGTGATTACAGGCGTGCGCCAGCAACCCCGGCTAATTTTTGTATTTTTAGTAGAGACAGGGTTTCACCATGTTGGCCAGGTTGGTCTTGAACTCCTGATCTCAAGTGATGAGCCCACCTTGGCCTCCCAAAGTGCTGGGATTACAGGCATGAGCCATCACGCCTGGCCCTTATTCACATAAAATTTAAAAATCATCACAGAAGGTTTGAAAGAAGGAAGGGGCAGAAAATTACCTACTTTTCCTCTCCCCAGCGATCTGCTTCAAATCTGTGCCTTTTCCTCAGGCCCAGGCCTCAATTTACTGAGCAGTCACACCTCACAGAGGGAGGTCTGGGCAATCCACCCTTGGTCACAGGAAAACCATTGACCCTCCCACTTCCTCTCCTCCACCTTGTTCTCAACCCTTGACTTTGGGCTTTGTTTCTGTTCAAGTCCTAGGAACTGGTTTCTTTTATCAGGTTAAGTGGTTAGCTCTCTTTCCCTCTAGTTGCTCTCACTCCCTGACTCTTGCCTTCTGTAACGACTGGAGACAACTCTTTCAGAACCAGCTCCAAGCCCCAGACCTCTCTCTGGTTTTAGTTCCTAAGGCAGGTGCCCTACTGAGTGAGCCTAGATCAGACAGAAACATAGCTGTTGGCAAGGATTTAGGTGAATTTCCTTCCATTTTTTTTAATACCTTTTTTTTTTTTTGTAAACTTAACCATGCACCTACACACATATTTGAATATCCTGCCTTTTTATTTAAAATGACATGATAGGGCCAGGAGTGGTGGCTCATGCCTGTAATCCCAGCACTTTGGGAGGCCGAGGTGGGTGGATCACCTGAGGTCAGGAGTTCGAGACCAGCCTGGCCAACATGGTGAAACCCCATCTCTACTAAAAATCAAAAATTAGCCGGGCTTGGTGGCAGGCTCCCAGCTACTCAGGAGGCTGAGGCGTGAAAATCACTTGAACCCGGGAGGTAGAGGTTGCAGTGAGCTGAGATCTTGCCATTGCACTCCAGCCTGGGCAACAAGAGCAAAACTTCGTCTCAAAAAAAAAAAAAAAATGACAGGATAAACATTCTAAATAGTCTCTATAATGGCCATGATTAAGACAATCAAATAGTCTGAAATTGTCGATATATATTAATAATAATTTATTCGGCCATTCTGCCAAGTAGCAGACACCTGTCATTCTGCCCACTCAGCACCTCTCTTTCTTTTAGGGAAATGCTACCCACTCTTTGCATGGGTTCTGGATGGAACTGTTGATCACAGTGTTTTCACTCCCCATTTTGCCTCACAAGAGGTAAACAGAAGACCCAAGCCAGGCCAGTTACACACAATCCTCAGAGAATTACCGTATTGATCACAGTATCACCCCACTCAAGGCTTGGTTGGAGATGAGCAGAAGATGACTAAAGCTGGGTCAATTTAATTAACACCTGTACCCCAAAGAAAGACTGTCAATGAGGCTTTTATACGGACACTCCTGGTTTCCATTCTTCCTGATGCCATTCATTTGAGGAACTACCCAATCTTTCCAACAGTGTCTTTGGGAGACAGTCAGAAAAGAAGATAGAGTTGTTTTCTGTTCTTTGCAACCAAGGAACTCTAAATGATAGACTTGTTGCTAGGCACTTTGGTTATTTTTATTATCTTGAATACTTCTGCGATATACTTCTTTGTGTGTGCCTGTTTGCACGGATGTAGCTTTTTATATATTTTATATAATTTCTCAGAAGTGGAATTACTTAGTCAAAAGGTATGAACATTTTTCTGATTCTTAATATAAATTGTGCAAACGCTTTTTAAGAGGATTATACCAGTTTACATTTTGTATTATATATAACAGAAAGTACTACTGAAAAAATATTACAAAAATTTGTCTCTGTTCAGGAGGACCTTGTAATAGATGATAAAGTACTTGAAATAGGAACATAGAATGTTTTCAGTTTAAAATAATTTCATTGGGTTATTTACAGAATCCTTAGAGTTATGGCCAAACAGACATTTATAGATGATCTGTACCAAACCTAGGGTGGTTACATAAATTGCTTGTTCAACTGGCTTAAATCTATAATAGAAAGATGACACTTACTGAATGTTTAATATACACTTTGCCAGGGGCTTTGTATTATTCTATGACATCTTCAAAATGACCCCACTTTTCCTATTTTATAAGTAAGGACAGGAAGGCTTCAAGAACATGACTAATTTTCCCAAGGGCTGTACCAGAGCCAGAACCCAAATCTATATGGCTTTTAAACCTGCGTTCTAAAACTGCATCTCGGCCATCTTACTCCTATAGAACTTAAGGTTAGAAAGCCAGATTGGAGTCCCAATTTCACCACTTAGTAACCAGACAAACTTGAGGAATTCACTCAATGTCTTTGAATCTTCATTTTCTAATCTTTAAAACTAAGACAATAATACTTTCTCTACCTATGTCCTAAGATTTCATGAGGCACATAGAGATAATGTGGAAGAGTGCTGTGCAAATGTCAAGTGTTAGCGTGATTACTTAGATCCCTGAACACCATGAATGAATGTCTCTGACTGCTATCAGAGGTCATAAAGAATATTGGGGCCATGTACATTGGCTTATTCCTATAATGCCAGCACTTTGGGAGCCTGAGACAGGAGGATCACTCGAGGCCACGAGTTCAAGACCAGCCTGGGCAACATAGTCAGACCCCTTCTCTACAAACAAACAAACAAAAAAGCAGCCAAGTGTAGTGGCACACACCTCTAGTCCCAGATACTCAGGACGGTGAGGTGGGAGGATAACTTTAGCCCAGGAGTTTCAAGTTGCAGTGAGCTGTGATTGCACCACTGTACTCTAGCCTGGACAGTGGAGTGAGACCCTGTCTCTAAAAAAAAGAAAATAATAATAATAATAATAATAATAAAGAATACTGGGGCCTTGGGATACCCACTCCTCTCTTTCTGCTCTGAGTTGTGAAGCAGTTGAGATATATATGCATGTCCAATGGATGAGGTTGAAAATATCAACTGGATTGGAATGTGGCTTACTTGTGTGGCCACAGTGAGCTTCCTAACACTTCCTGACTGGGTGAGAAGACAAACTTCCTCACCCAGTCACTGGCAGAGCTGGACACTCTGTGTCTCTCCCACAGAACAACCTCTTACTGCGTGGAGGTGGACGAAAAAGTCAACCGAGAACAGGCTACTCCAAAAAGCAGAGCACCAAAAGCACCAGCTGGTCAGGTCCCCCTTCCTAAGTAAACAATCACGTAATTCATTCAGGACAAAGCCAGAGAGGTGGTGTGGAGAAAGAGACGGTAGTTTCCTCCCAAGTTTTTCCTGGAATTCTTTATGGGAATATGAGGTTTGGGGGAATAAGGCTTCCCTTTAATAGTGAAGAATCCCCAGCTCTATTAGTAATAGGAAATCGCTTACAAGGATCGTGGGGAGTATTTCCTCAGCTCGTTCTGTCTCCTACTTGGCTGAGTGGAAGGGAACCATCTGTGGCTGCTGCATATGATATTGTCAACTTTGTCATTCCACACCCACTCCTTGACGCCCTACCATGTGGTCATAAGACTCCCTTTAAAGTGTTCCTTTAAAAAACAAAATGTGTTTTGTTTCTATAAAATACAGCTCAATGTCAGAACCCTTGTCTTGTTTGCTGTCTGATGTAACCCTTTCACAATGTTTGGGCAGCTTATTCTCTCTGTTTCCCTGTAGGGTCCCATCCAGGCCAAAGTTAGTGCCAGCCTCATTTGGGCAGCAGATGCCCTGTGGAAGGGCAGGAGGAGACGAGAGCTAATTGTAACTTTGTGATTAGCTGTCATGGATGCCTGGTCCTGTCAATAGCGCTCAATAAAGCCAGAAGGCCAAGCGTTCCCTTCTGCATACTGATTGCTGAGTTAGATTTCTCAGTGCAGAAGGGCTTTCTAGGCAGTCAATTTTAGAATATTAGTCTTGGTTCTTAAGTGGTTAAAATCCCTAGCTGGTCTTTAATCTGAGCCTGGAGAATTTAGTTATGGCTGACATTCTGCTGTGATATTTTTGCCCTCAATATATATGTCTTTCCTCCGTCTCTTAGATCCCTGAATCATAGAGATATATATGTTATATAATCAACTGTCTCCAGTCTCCAAGAGTGATAAGTACACATTGTGTTGGGTTGAGGGGACAGGAGAACTTTCAAATGCCTTTCTTCTTGCCCCTTTTCCTTCTCACTGCCTCCCACTAAGTCCAGCCACTTATTATTGAGCTGACACTATTATCATGACCACTGAGGTCTTTTGGGGCTACCCTGGTTCAGATCCTTCTGAAGGTTTGTTGCTTAACTCTGTCTTCAGTCCTATGAGCTGCTTTTTCAATAAGTTTCTATTTTGGCTAAAGTTGGCCAGAATCTCCTTCTAACCAAAGAACAAATAAAATACCAGCTTGCAATGTTCTATGTTGCTTCCGCCAAACTTATGCAGCACTTCCTATCTAATCCACCTACTAGTCTTTTTTTTTTTTTTTTTGAGACGGAGTCTCACTCTGTTGCTCAGGATGGAATGCAATGGCGCTATCTCGGCTCGCTGCAACCTCTGCCTCCCGGGTTCGAGCAATTCCCTGGCCTCAGCCTCCTGAGTAGCTGGGACTACAGATGCATGCCACCATGTCCGGTTAATTTTTATATTTTATGAGAGACAGGGTTTCACCGTGTTGCCCGGGCTGGTCGAGAACTCCTGAGCTCAGGCAATCTGCCCTCCTCAGGCTCCCAAAGTGTTGGGATTACAGGCGTGAGCCACCGCACGTGGCTCCGACCTGCTAGTGTTTAGTGTTTGCTTCCTTCTATTGGGTAATTGTCTGTTTATATGCATATCTTGTTTCCTCAAATAAAATGTGGTCTTCTCAAGGGTATTGGCCCATGTTCTACCCATCTGTAGATATCACAGCACCTAGCAGTGTCTTTCACAGAGGAAGTACACAACTGGCATTATTGATTCATTGCTCCATTTTTTCCTTCTTTATCCCCAGCATTTCTCAATAATTTCAAACATCTCCATGGGAGTACCAGAGAAAGCAGGTAGCTTTACTTGCAGCTATGTTTCTATCACCATAGTAACTAAAAGAGGACCCAGAGAAACATGTTTAAATGCTGTCCTGTTATCAGGACCTCAGCCTTCTGATGCTCCGTGGCTTGGGGGTTATTGCTTGATCATCTCTTTCCCAACCTACACTGTGTACCTATGCTAGGCTCTTTATGAGGACTAAGCCCCATAGTAAAAGGGCTAGATAAATAGAAAATCATTTTATGTAATTATAAGAATGAGAATAGTGAGTATTCTGGTGTTTGTTTAGGATAAGCACATCTTTATTTGTATGAGAAAAAGAAAAAGAGAGTGAAAAATAGATTAACATGCATATTATTCAGAACCCTTGGATTGCAAGTGACAGAAACTCAATTCAAACCAATGTAAGTCAAAAGGAAAATATATTGGCTCATGTAACCTTCTCACAAAGAGGGCAGGATGGAAGGGGCTTTGGGAACAAGGGAATTGTTCCCAAATTCTAGGAATACTAGGATTAGTCCAGGACGGGTCACCTTCCTGTCCCTGAGGTGGTGGTAGCGATGGTAGAATCTTATGGGAGGAAGGAGTGCATGTTAGGATGAAGGTAGGGCTAAGCAAACAAGGGCAAGGGCCACTATATCGTGCTAAAAATGGTTTTCTTTGATGTCTTCCTTAATTTCACAAATGCTTCCAACAAAGTAGCACACAGGAAAAAGAACACAGGGACTCTACTGGTGGGTGCTTGTATCTTACGCCTTGTACTTGTTTTCACAGCTTACTCACTGCTTGTACCTGGGGCCATATGCCCTGTAAAAGCTTCTGCAGAGTTTCTCCTAAGCTGGGTTCCTTATATGGCTCTCTCCCATTTCTGTTGCCTCACTCTAGTGATCTTTCTCTTTTCCTCACCTCTGGGACTGGTGGCTGTTTGCATGGACTGCCTTAGCTTTGCTTTTGTTTTTTCTCCTGGGGACAGTGTCTTCAGATTATCCTAGACCAAATGAACTACAGCCACTGGGCCAGGCTCTTCCTCCTCCAACTGGACCATGTTCCCAGGGCTTTTCACCTTAGTTTAGGTCAAGCATTCTTGGAAAAAGAAAGGCCTAGTTAACAATAGACATTCTAGCAATTGATTCTTTTTGACATGTTGTAAGATCTATTCACATTTTGTAATTAAAGCATTCCCCTATGGAAACCAACACCAACTAAGCCGCTCCTGGAATGTAGGGTGCCCTCCTCAATATGGGATGTTCTAGAGAGCTGTATTTTGGGCACTTAACTATTCTCCACTACTTAGGGCACAGCACTGAAATTAACACCACTAAGTTTGTCATGTCCACGTAGTTAGTCTCAGGCAGTGCAGCCTCAGGAGTGGAACTGACCTCTTGTGTGTGTCCAACCTTTCTTCCTTCAGAAGTCAGCTGTGTTTTCTGCTGACTCTGCATAGAAACATCAGTCCCGAATCCTCAGACCACCCTCTGGAGTAGAAAGTGCTCCTGACAGTCCTAGAAGGTGTCTACTGCTGGATCTCCAAAGCGTGTGACACACCGTGAGAGAGAAATGAGAAAGCTGAGCTCTTCAGGTAAAGCTTGCTTTTTCACAAGCCCCCTAATTTTACTGCATAATTATTTTGAATTCACTGATAATTTCTACAATTTTCCCATAAGTCATCTACACATGATTCCCTCTCATGCAACACTTGGCTTTGCTAATACATATCTATTATGAGACCTGTGCTTCTTAAGCATAAATGTTTTATATGCACTAAGGCTCTTGGCTTACATATAAAAGGGGTATTGAGCAATGTGATACAGAAGTCTTTTCTCCACAGGTCTCATATGTAAAGAATTCATTAGACTGGCTGAAATAGACTGATCTGTCAATTTCTGTGCTCACTTATCATAAGGAAGTAATTAGCTAAGGAACAAAAAATACAATCTATGTAATTAGAACAACAAGCTGGTTTTGCTCTATATAAAAAAAAAAGAAAAATAAACCATGTGAAAGTCAAAGTATTTGTTTAATCAGGTCATTGAGAATCTATTAAAAAGTATTTGAATTCTTTATGATGAGAACTATCTTGACTCAAGTGGACAGTGGTGAGCTTTTTGGCCTTTGGTCCCTACGTAGAAAGGAGGCTTTGCCATAAAGTCTTATATGGCACAGGTGCCAAGTTAAGTGCCCAAGCTTGCTCTTAAAAGCACGCTGGATGTTGTTTTAGTCTTTCAGTGAACTGAAGGGAATAAACAAATCCCTCTGGGAGAACTTCTCCTCCATCCTTGGTGAAGTCATTCTGCCAGAATTCTATCTGGTAGCATGACTTCTCCGATTCATTAAATGTTGTCCCACGGTCCGACATGGGTAATTTTTCTCTGATTTATGATTAGTTCCACTACAAGGAATTAAATATTCAACATCTTGCCTTCTGGGATATACTCAGCCTTATCACAGAGCTCTTCCAGGGAAGGAACTTAGATTCTTTGAAGAAATTCCCTGCCCTTACCCAAACCGATTCAGTTGTTAATTCTGTCCACCTTGCTCCATTTTCAGTGCAGGAGAAAAAGCATTTGTGGCAAGTCTGATCTTACAAAGTCTTGTTAATGCTCGATAACTGTGGGGACCTGCTATAAGTCACGCCTTTTAAGAAAAAATACACACATGCACACACTCACAACAATACTGCAACACAACTGTGACGGCAGCTTGCATACTAAACCAGCTGTTTCCCTAAAACATTTGATTCGGCATCCTTTCTAGACAGCGAATGCAAAAGACTTAGGTTGGAAAAGTGCATTAGGTTTTGATTAACGATTGGATGAGGGCCAGTTAAATTTTTAAATCTGAATGAGCTTGCTGACTCAGGAGCTTTAGTAGCACAATGGACAGACAGTCCTCAAAGCTTTCATTAAAAGGGTTTCTGGTAACCGATGTCTAGAGAAATGAGTTGAAATACAATTCACTGAACCACTCAGCTTTCATCTAAAACAGAGTATGTCATCTCAAAGAACTCAGCTGGTCTCTTGAAATATTCAGGTAAAATTAAATTTAAAGAAGCTAGAGCTTAAATATTTTGAGGAAGGGAAGCCTCCTGTAGCTTTGTGACTATATCACTTTATCCTTTTGAATGCCGTATTTAATTATGTTTATTGCATTTTAAGTATAGCCGCAGTCACCGATCTGCTGATAACAAACTCTAGAATGGTTTGTGGGAGGTGCTCAGGATGTATCAGAGACTGATTTGATTTGCATTTTATTTTTAACTTTAGTTCCTCTCTGAACTCTGCCTTCTCATGTTTGTTTTTTGTTGTTGTTGCTTAATAGAGTCATGTGCCACCTAATGACAGGGATATGTTCTGAGAAATGCATTATTAGGCGATTTTGCCATTGTGCAAACATCACAGTGTACTTACACAAACCTAGATGGCATAGCCTACTACACACCTCTGCTATATGGTGGAGCCTATTGCTTCCAGACTACAAACCTGTATAGCATGTTACTGTACTAAGTACTGTAGGCAATTGTAACACTGGTATTTGTGTATCTAAACCTATCTAAACATAGAAGAGGTACAATAAAAATACAGTATTATAATCTTATGGGACCACCACTATATATGCATTCCGTCATTGACTGAAACATTATGCGGTGCATGACTATAATAGGACCAAACTGTGCCTTTGCAGAAATACCTCTGGAAAGCCTCTGAAACTACACTGATCTTAGAGGCAGTTTTATAAATCACAGCTAATGATTCTCAGCCTTTGGGTTGTGCCTGAGATGTGTCCGCTCTCCTTTTGCAATGACCCTAGAGGTAAAGGTGCTCTTTCTTCTTCTGTTTCTCATGAAAAAATGTAAATGTTGTATTTTAGCTTCTTTTCCCAGTCTAGTAGTATCTTGTTAAATTTACGAGATTGTAGCAGTGCCTCCAAAAGGGGATAGCAATAGTTACTTTGAAAATGGGTGAGTTCTTTGCAACCATCTCTGAGTTGAATGGTTCTTGTATAATCTGTCTTCCCAGTTAGGCTGTGAGCCGCCTGAAGGCAGCAAGTGTCTCTTTCACCTTCTCTGATCTCCTCAGCCACTCTTCTGCCCCACAATTCCAAAAATCAGTTACCAAGCCATTGTAATTCTTTTTCTGAAATGTGTAGTAGACTCCTTTTAGGGTATTTGCCCATTTCACAAGACCCATGCCCTCTTTGGAAATCTGTCCTTGCAGCCATATATGGTTTTTGTTTGTTTGTTTCTTTGAGACAGAGTTTCACTCTGTCGTCCAGGCTGGAGTGCAGTGGTGCGATCTCGGCTCACTGCAAGCTCCGCCTCCTGGGTTCACGCCATTCTCCTGCCTCAGCCTCCCAAGTAGCTGGGACTACAGGCACCTGCCACCAAGCCCAGCTAATTTTTTTGTATTTTTAGTAGAGACGGGGTTTCACCATGTTAGCCAGAATGGTCTCGATCTCCTGACCTTGTGATCCACCCACTTTGGCCTCCCAAAGTGCTGGGATTACAGGTGTGAGCCACTGCACCCCGCTGTCATATATGTTCTATATGACTCTTTCTGAGACAACAGCTGATTAGAACAGTGATAGACAGTTGCCACAAGCTGGACCAATCGTACTGATATTCTCTATCTCTTTTGCTCTCTGAAATCTCAAACTGAGATTCAGAAACAGCTATGTAGTCTCTGTTTGTGGCTAGAACTGTAACATATGAACTCAGAGCTAGAGAGATGCAATATTCTACCAAGCAGAGAGAGAAGCAGAGGAAGCCAGTCTGCACAGACAGAATGCAGTAGCACACAGAGAGAAGCAGACACTTGGAGGTGTTTGACACCTTTCTGCTTAGATTCCAGTCAGTTCAGAGGCCCAGATGCATTCCTGTCTGGAAGCATTGTGATCCTCTTTTGTAAATCAGTAATAAATCCCTTGCCACCCCCTTTGCGTGTTAGCGTAAGTTGTCTTTTGCTCTTAAAAATCTAAAGAGTTCTAAATGATATGAAATGTCTGTTATACAGAAAGTGGAATGACAATTGCCAGGGGCTGAGAGGAGAGGGGAATGGAAAATTGCTCAATGGTTATAGTTTTAGCTCTGCAAGAGGAAAAAGTTGTGGATATTGGTGGCACAACAATGCGAATATACTTACCACTACTGAGCTCTATGCTTAGATACGGTTAAGATGGTAAATTTTATGTTATGTATATTTTATCACTGTTTTTAAAAGTTTAAAATAGCCTGTTGTAGTCAGCTTCCTTGTCTTCCTTACTACTGCAGCCATATTCAGGTCTCCATGGCCCAATGTATGGACAATTGTAGTCACCAAACTGGTCTCCCCACTTCCATCCCTTGGAATTTGGTCCCCAGCAATCTACTCTGCATGCATGGAGCAATCAATATTACCCATAAAGCACTAACACTGTACCATACTGCAAAATGCAAACCTTCATGGTTACCCATTGAATTCAGGATCAAGTTCACACTCCCCAGCCTGTCATACAGGACCCAGTGATCCTTTCCAACCTTCTGACCTACTGATTCCCAGTAGGAAGCAAACCCTAGTAAGACTGGTCTGCCTCATCCCAGAACAGTACTTGCTCATGCTGTTTCCTTACCATGATTACCTTCCTTCTCCTCACCACATCTTATCTTTCTTTCACTTGATCTTAGCCAAAAGGCCAAGAAGCAATCTTATCTTTCTTTCAAAGCCCAGGTTCAGACCCACCAATTCTATGAAACATTTCTGACCACACTAGTCCTCCAGGGACATTTATTTGAATTGAACTTCTTAGCATTTAAATATACACAGTTTCTTATTCATCTGTCTTGTTCTTCTGCTAGGTTATAAATTGCTTGATTATAGAACATGAGCTTGATAATCTTTGATTTTTCCTAGATACTCTGTTCTTGCTAGGCTGTTAGTAATGCTTGTTGAATGAAATCGGAAATGAAGAACAGCTGCTTTACCAGTTTGTCTCTTCTGCCAACTTTTTTACATGGATTTTACATGTCAACTTTTTTACACAATGATTAAATATACCTAATTTGATCATCCCAACAACACTAGTAAATATATATGATCATTATCCTCATACTACAGATGAGGAAACACAGGCACACATCCATTTTATTTTTTTTTTTTGAGACGGAGTCTTGCTCTGTTGCCCAGGCTGGAGTGCAGTAGCATGATCTTGGCTCACTGCAACCTCTGCTCCTGGATTTAGGCCATTCTCCTGCCTCAGCCTCCTGAGTATCTGGGACTACAGGCATGTGCCACCATGCCCAGCTAATTTTTGTACTTCTAGTAGAGATGGGGTTTCACTGTGTTGGCCAGGCTGATCTCGAACTCCTGACCTTATGATCTGCCTGCTTCGGCCTCCCAAAGTGCTGGGATTACAAGCATGAACCACCGTGCTGGGCCAAGCACACATAGTTAAATAACTTGCAAAAAAAAAATTGTATCTATTTGTAGGAGGCAGAGTCGTGATTCTGAGCTGCATCTATTTGGCTCCTAAGCTTATGCTTTTTCTACAATATCACCACATATCCCATACTCTATTGTTATTGTTGGCTTTATTGCCTGTTTTTCCTGTGAATTATAACCTTCCCAAAAGCAGGAATCTTATCTCAGTATATCACAGAGAATCACTAAATATCTATAGAGGAAAGGAAGGAGAGAAGGAAAGAAGAAAAGGAAGAAGGAAAGGAAGGAAGAAAGGAAGGAAGGAAGGAGGGAAGGAAGGAAGGAAGGAGGGAAGGCAAGAAGGAGGAGGGAAGGCAAGAAGGCAGGAAGACAGAAAAGAAGGAAGAAAGAAGGAAGGAAGGGAGGGAGGAAGGAAAGAAGGGAGGGAGGGAGGGATAGGAGGGAAGAAACTCTGGAATGGAGCTTGTCTTACTCCTAAGCTTGGTAAAGATCAGTCTTGCAAGGGGCTTGACTAGAAAACACTGGCTTATCTCACTGAACCATATTCCCAATGTCATTGACTCCTTTCCCCTGGGGAGTAATTCAACCATGTGTTCACAGTATGGATCAGAGTTGATGATGAATATTCTCTTGCCTCAGTCTCTTTTGGCCAGCGTTTCTTGGCTTCCAGCCTGCTCCTTGCTTGTTTTGAACGAATAATATATGACTTTCCTTCTTATCTGGCAAATGCTGAACTGTGGCTTCCCTTAACCCTCAAGTCTCCAGATTAAAAGCAAAATATGAGACTCACTGACCAGCGCTACTCCTTACCCCAGCTGATTGCACATGAAGAGCTATATATGGGTGGTAACATAGGTTTAAGGATGGATGTGCATATAACTCCTGGATACCGTTTCTGAAAATATACTATTGGGGATTATTTCTTTGGTTGAAGAGTCCCTTCACCACCACATGTCAGTCCCCTTACCTATAAAGTGGGAACATTAGGGTTGTCATAAGGATTAAATGAGTTAATGTATATAATGTGCTTAGCACAGTACCTGCCACTTAATGCTATTATTGTTGTTGTTGTTGTTATTATTGGTAATAGTAATAGCAGTAGTCGTTGTATGAAGATGCATGATTTCCTGGGAAAGGTAGCACATTAAGGCAGGATCAGTCATGAGTTACCTCAAGCAGATTAATTTACTAGCCCTTTCATGCTATTTCCCAAAGGGATGGTTTATCAAGTTGAGGGAGATGTAGATGTGATTTATGATGGATTTGAGGTTAGTACTGTGTATCCAGGTTGTGTGTGAGAAGACAAGAAGGAACTGAGGGCACAGCTGTACTTAGGAAGAACTCTGGTTTGCAAGGTACAGAAGCTAATTCAGACGAGTTTAAACCATAGGAGATTTTGTTACAAAGGCGCTAGGTTTAACTGCAGGGACCAGGGAGCAGGGTGTCCACTCTCATTGCAGATTCTCTTGAATTATATATATTTTATTCTCTTTCCACAAACAGACTTTCTATCCATGGTGGTGATGATAACCAACAACACTTCCTTCGGTCTCACCCTTCTAGCTCTGTGACCAAAAATGCAAAGCTGCTGCTTCTCCAGCTTCAAAATTTAATAAGAATCCCAGGGCAGAACATTTATTGGCTAGGCCTGAGTTGCATGTCTAACCTTGGAGAACTCACTTTGAATAGGGGAATTCAGAACTAGGATTTGTGGCTCCACAAATCTCACAAAAATAGAGCAAAGTAGGAACTCATCAAACAGAAATCAGTAGATCTCCACTGGCTTTATAATACATGGTTCTGGGAATCCAGATATTCAGAGCCTAGGTGAACCTGAACATTTCCCTTTAGGCAGATGGAAATCCACGTTCTTCTAGCTAAAATTTTTCCATTCTCTTTGAGGGGAGTTTCCATGGAGAGGCTAGCTTTGTGGGAGAGAGTGGGAAGAAACAACTCATACTGTTTTTCATTGGGGACCATTCTTATTGCTACTTTAGTCCAGTCCTGCCCACGGATCACACATTATTCCTTACTCTTGTTGCTTCTGGGCTTTTTCTTTTTCCTTTGCATGCTGCTTATATTCCCTTCCCTAAAAGCTACTCTATTAAGAGGGAGATTAGGCAAGTAGGCTGGTTTGATTATGTGCTGGTTTAACCCATAATCACATACCTCGAAAAGAAAATGTCAGACACACTGTAATAGCTCCAGATACAAAACATGAAGTACGAAGACCTCTTCAGAAAACTGCAGGTTTGCTAGTCATCCACAGACAAATAGAACTGATTCTATTAGAACAGGTGAGGAAAGAACACAGTGAAGAATGGCATTGAAGATCAATTGTGGCAATGGCTAATTTTGTCTGGGAAGACAATGGCAGCGAGGGATGCAAAGGGATGACATCAAGTTTTCAGAACAGTGCCTATATGTTTAGGACGAAGAGTTAAATAATGAGAGAAAACAAATGCAATACAATTTCATTGGCTACCTGGTTAGACCTAGCATGAACCGTGTCTGTGATGGTGCTATTAATTTGTGATGGGGACATTGGATATTGTCTTTCCCTATTTGGTAAGAGCTTGATTCAGGTAGAGAGAAACAATAATTATTTTACAGTGTACAAAGCACTTTCCTATACAACATATTATTTTCATCCTCCAGACTAGTTTGATAGGCAGTAATATTATTCCCGTTTCACAGAGGGGGAAACCTGGGTTAGGGCCCAGGAACTTGGCTGGTGAGTTTGGAAAGCTTGAAAAGCAATGATTATAATCTTAGTGTACAGAAGCAGCCAGTGAAATTCTGAAATGTATATTTCTGTTCTCTACTTCCAGAGGGTCTGATTGAGTTAGCTTGGGGAAGGGCTTAAGAAATGGAATCTTTATTATTCACACCAGGTGATTTTGAAGCATGGAGTCTACTGAGTATCCTTATGAAACATGAACTTTTGGTCCTAGGCACTGGCTTAGTTGACTGTGAGAAACTGAAGCACAAAATTGTGTGACCAAGTTCTTTCTGAGCCTCAGTTTCCTCACCTGAAAAATGAATGATGATGACAAAAATAACTAGGCTCCATGCCAAGTGATTTACATATTTCCCCTCAATTCATCTTCCTTACAAACCTAGGAGGTTGGAGGCATTGTTGTTCCTATGCTATGGGACTCAAACCCAAATCATTTCTACTCACTCTTCCTTTCATAACTGTCAGGAAGATTAGACATAGAAAGTATCCAGCACATATTCCTGATGTTGAAGGAATGGCAGCAGCTGTTATAACTACTATTAAAACTGACAATACTGACCATACAGCCACCACTAAAATGCTGAGGTTGAATTCAGATAATCTCTAAGGTTCTTCCCAGCTCCACCATACCCTGATTTCAGCATTTCAAATATATGCTATATTTAGGGGGGGTTCCTAGAAAGAGTGTGGCAGTAACTGAACTCAGCTATACAAAAGACCCAGTTCTTCCTTTAGTTGGAGATTTATTGATTTTTGTAAGTGAGTTTATAGACAAAAACGAGGAAGATACAGAGAAAAAAGAGAAGAATTACTGTGCTTTGATAGTAGGGCTATGGGTGATTATTTTATTTTTAAAATTTTATTTTATATATATTAATGTGGTTTCTATAACAAATACAAATTTGGAATAAAAGCATTATATCCTATTTCTCTTGTGCTTCCAATTTACGATATATTTCTTAAATGTATTTGTATCATAATCATCAGCTGCAAGTTTACTATAAAAAAAAATCAACAAAAGAACAATTATCAGAGCTAAAGGACTTCAGGCCTGATGAACTTAAGTCTAGTTTCTGTGCTCACTAGCCTTGGCTTATCCCAAAATATTAAAAGTAAAATATGATCCAATCTGCATCTCTTGCACATGTCATGTTTTGTAAATAGAAAGTTCTTGGAACAATCTGTAACGTCGTTGAAGTACTTTATTCAATTCTTGGGCATTAAATTTAATCTTCTGTTCCTGCCTCATATCATTAAACAGTACCTTCACCTACATTGCAGTCGACTATGGAGGACTAATGCTGTACTTTTTTTATGTTGAACATGAAGCATAAACACGTACAGTTCTGAATCTGAGTTTTCCTTGCTTTAGAAATAAGAGGTGTTGATGAAAGAGGAAATCCCTGAAACTGTAAACCTTACCTGCAAGTATGAGGATACAATCTGTGTCTTATTTATTGTATTCTTTAGCAAAATTATAGTAAAATTAGTATTTTTCTTTTCATTTGCTCTCGAATTATCTTTTAGTTAACAGAGTGAACTTGTATATCCATATTTTGGGTTTAAAGAACATGGTTACTGTAGCAAAGAAGGGGCTAGCCCATGTATTAAGGTCCTGGATTATACAGTTGCTTACAGGAGAGCATGGGTTTGAAGGTGAGGCTGCATAGTAAAGTAGGTAAAAGTTTGGACCTTGGGGCCAAACTGCCTGAGCTCAAATCCTGGTCCTGCCACTACTCTCTGTAAGACCTTTAGCAAGTTACTTAATCCTTGTAGACCTCTGATTTGGTCTCTTCAAAATAGGGATAGCAATAATGCCTGTCTTACAGAGACATTGCAAGGATTAAATGAATTGATATTTGTAGAAGAATATTGAGTTGGTTTTGCTAGAAGATATTAAGTGCGCAGTCTTTCTTAAATAACTAAATGCTACAAAAAGCAAAATAGCCATTCTGCAAAGAGCAGTGATTGAAGCAGGAAAAATGCCTGCCCTCATAAAGCTTACATTATAAAGAGAGAAAAATAAGCAAAACAAACTACATGGTATATATGTAAAATAAAAATGAAGAGGGGGAAGCATGGGGTGGGACAGATATTGCAGTTATAAATGGATGGTCATTGGAGGCTTTATTGAAAAGGGGACATTTGAGTAAAGTCTTCAAGGGGGTATGGAAGTGAGCCATGTGAGTATTTGGGTGTAGGGAAGGAAAAATGACCTTCTACCCTCTTAGGCTTGGTGGCTAACCTAAGAATTAAAACAACATAGATTAACAAGAGAAAAGCATGCACATTTATTTAATGTTTTTATGTATACATGGGAGTCCTCAGAGAAAAATGAAGACCCAAAGAAGACTTTATGCCCCAAAGCTTATATACATTTTTACACAAAGAATGATAAACTGTGGAGATGTGACAAGACAAAAGGCCTTGGGCTACAAGCAGTAAATTGTGGGAGTAAGGGATATACAGGTGAAACTAGTGGAAAATGAGGATGATTTTAGTTTGTTTTTACAGGTCCATTTCGATGATAACTCCAGTCATCTCTGGTGATACTATTCTTCTCTTCCTGGCACAAGGAGGGCACCTTTCTCATGGGAAATTTTATGACCTGCTTTTCAGTAGAAAGGGGAAGTCTGAGAGCTCTTCCTGCCCCTACTGTTTCTCAAGTGCCTTCAGCTCAAAATAATCATTATGCCAAAGTGGCATATTTTGAGGTGGCATGTTCTGAGCCATTTCATGGGGTAAGGATATTCCAGGCTGAAGGAACTGGGAATGCAAAGGCCCTGAGACAGGAACATGCCTGGTATATTCAAGAGACATCTGGGAAGCCAAGGTGATGAATGACAGCAGAGCATGAGGGAGTGGGTGGCAGGAGATGAGGAGATGGTACAGGAGGCACAAATCAGGCAGCATGTTATTGATCACTGGCAGAGCTCCAGGTTTCATTCCATTCTGAGTGACATTAAGGGCCATCAAAGGTGTTTGAGTAGAGGAGTGACTGTGTTTAGAATGGACTGCAGGGGAATAAGGGTAGAAGTGGGAAGGCCAGTTAGAAACTGTTACGACGATCCAAGTGAGAGATGATAGTGGCTTAGACCTGAGTGACAGCAGTAGAGTAGGTAAGAGATGGATTATGAGTGTATCTGGCTGATTCACTCTTATATCCCCTATGCTAAGGCATCATGCTTGGCACATAGTAGGGACTCAATAAATACTTGCGGAGTGAATGAATAAATGGGAGTTCAACTTGGGTAAGGCAACTTCTCTAAGGCTCTGTTTCCTCATCTCTAAAATGAGGGTAAGAAAAATATTAATAGATCTACCTCCAACTGTTATTGTGGAGATTAAATGAGGTCATTCCCATGCATTGCTTAGCATAGTAACTGAAACATAAGATAGGGCTAAGATATATACATACACATAAATATAAAACATTTTTGCAAGAGTTTACCTTTGGAGACACGGAGGAAGGTAGACTTTTACTCTTCATTTTATGAAGTAAAAGCAAAAGAAGGAAACAAGTGTTGAAATTATGAGTCATTTTCAAGTTCTTTTTGTACTTTTCACTACCATTTGGAATTTTCCTATAATGAATATGTGCGGCAAAGACAGAAATGAAAGGATAAGATCACTCAGAATTTCAGGTTTTTATAAAGCATCAGAAATGTAAGACTTTTTTCTGCTACTGCATGGCCCATTTCTCTGACTCTTTGAATGTGGGTATTATCCTCATCTTTCTCCCTCCTCTTCTCTTTTTAGTTAAAAGTAAAGCGAGCTTTTGAAGCTATTATAGAACAAGAACAACGGCCTAGTTCATCCTCACATTTTGGAGCCTCTTATTCCTTCCAAAGAACAAACACATCTATTTAGTGGCTAAGAGTCTCTTGAGCTGAAACCATTCATCACCATAACTACATTCAAACTGTCTGAGGTATACATTATTACCAAGGAAATGGGGTTCCTCATTGGAATTTACAAAGTAAATATTCAAAGAAGGGTTCTGATGCTTTTAGAATAGGGGCACCACCAAATGGTAAAGTAAGACATGTGGTTGAAGACACAGGAAAGGGCAGAGGTCACCAGAAAGTTGGTTGTCAAGCCTGATCTTAGGGCCTCATAAAGAAATAATTATGGTAGAATGAGCCCTAAGAAGCAAGCACTTTAGCATGGCTCTCCCTGGACAAAGTGGAGAGGCCCTTCCACCCTAACTTATCCTATTGTCCTGGTCTTCAGTCTTTCCTGTCTGTTTGCCTTTCCTAGTGTTAATATACTTGTTCCTAAGGTTTTCACCCTGCTGACTTTTAGCTCTTCTTGCTAAGATTCCTGGCCGTACATTAGAAAACTCCTGAGCAACTAAACAAACAAACAAAAAAATTTGGCAGGGGGCTAGGGGGTGCTTCTAGGCCCTAACTAAGACCTGTTAAATTAGAGTCTCTTTCAGGTGGATCCTGGGCATTGGGTTTTTTTTTTGTTTTTTGTTTTTTGTTTTTTTTGTTTTGTTTTGTTTTAAATCTAAAGCTTCCCAATTGATTCCAATATGTAGCCAGAATTCAGACCAGAAAGCTGTTAATACCCAAGTAGTATACTAATATTAATAATGATCATAATATATTAATAACTAACATTGAATGAACTTTAAATGTGTTAGCTGATTTAATTCTCAACGACTCTGAGGCAGTTACTATTATTATTAATATACCCCTTCTACAGATGAAGAATTCAAGATACCAAAAATCTACATAATTTGGTAAACAAGTAAATGCTAAAGTTGGAATTCAAACACAGGCAGTTTAGTGTCCGAGCCCACACTCTTCACCACCACACTGGTGGACTGCCCACCTGCAATGTTAAAAATCTCAGAGGATAGTGATGATACTGCAGACACACTGCCTGCATTTTATCTCCTCCTTGTTAGGCTGAGCCATTCATACCTCAGTGGTCCACACCTTAAAGGCAGGATATAAAGGTAAATATATGTACCTTCTCTGATATGAACTAATCAAGAGACTCCATCC
Organism: Nomascus leucogenys; assembly: GCF_006542625.1. Classification (NCBI taxonomy): domain Eukaryota; kingdom Metazoa; phylum Chordata; class Mammalia; order Primates; family Hylobatidae; genus Nomascus; species Nomascus leucogenys. The sequence goes on along the minus strand of NC_044383.1, from coordinate 18,486,345 downwards.
CCTCTTTTTAAGTAATGTAAATGATTAACCAGCTTTCTGTTATTCCTTTCAGAATCTCATTCATAGAATAAATCCATGGCATAAATTAGTATCATAAGTTTTCTATAATTTCTCATCAATCAGTATGTGATGTAAGATCAAGCAGTAAGAGTTCCCCCCCACCCCAAAGAATGGTCTTTCTGTTTGTGACAAATTATTCTTGGCAATGTAATTAGCCAGTTGGGTTATTGAAACAGATGGGAAATGTTACTTCCAAAATTTTAGAACTGAAATGATTCTTAGTCTGTCTGGTGATAAATGTCAATTAAAATAGTTCTCCTTCCACAGAAATAATTAAGAAAAAATTAGTTCAAGAAAATATCAGTCATGATTGCCAGCGGAAATTTGTTTCTGCAGTAAAACAAGCAAAACAAATGAAATCCATTAAAACTAGGAACAGATTGTCATCTAAAGTCAAGTTCACATCTGGAGATTTTTATAAACTTTATTGGAAAAGTTCTGGTTATCTGTATTTTTAGCATAGCAAAAAGATTTCTTGTTTGTTGAATTTGATATAAAATGTTATTTTTAGCCAAGTCCTGGGGCAGCTCCTACATGGCTGGAAAATGTTCTTGGTGTTAACAAAGATGCAAAGATCTTAAATATTAATGTTATCAATCAACTGGATACTCTTAAGTATTATTTGTAATTATGTCCAATGTCATCACCACAGGGCTGACCAACAAGCAAAGAGCTGACAGTAGTAGCAAAATGTAGAAATCTCTGGTAAGCATATTGTGTATATTAATCCTCTTCAAATAGATGAACTTAAATTGCATTTAAAGAATGTTACTTATATTAGGCATATTTTTGTGAAAGATATTTTAAACTATGGTGTCAGAAAACAGAAATACTAAACAGAATGCATTTAACAGGACCTTGAAATCACTGAATACTCATCTGTGTAAAAGCCAAAGTTCAGATAATTCAAATGTTCTTACTAGTCTCAAGATGTCTTTTGGTTACATAGAAATTTCCATGCTGAATTTTGATTTTTTAAAAAAGCCATTAATATGAGTCAAAATCCATTATTTCACAAGTAAATGACCTTTTAAAAAAAAAAAAAAAAGAGAGAAGAGCAAGGAACCACCCACATCTAACCTCTTAAACTCTTAAATCTAAGATCGATATATCAAAATTTTAATGTACATTGAAAACATTTGCATTTTATTCCACACACTACCTTTTCTTCGTAACTTCTTATTCTGGACATATAGCAGTTTTTTTTAATCTTTTAAAACAGGAAAAATAAACAAACATTGTCTTATTATCGTTACTAACTCACAGATAGTAAAGATGGGACCAGGAGCACCTTGGAGGACTAGAAACTTCTCAGGAGTAGTTAGATTTCACATTCAGAGGGAGGACTCAGAGTCCTGCCGGGGACATACATTTGCATTCTAGGCTCAAGAGCAAATACGTCAGCTCTCCTTTGGTCGAACAACATTTGCTACAGGTCCTAGGTAGTTATATCAGTGGAACCTACTAAAGATGATGCAGTTTGCGGTATTTCGGGGTAGGAGGTAGAGTCTTAGCAGGCTCAACTATACATGACCTTAAAACAATTTGAAATGCAGATGTTCTATGAGTTAGTTGGATATTGCAGTTATCCCATCTATCAACTGATCACATTTGGTATAAGCTTGTTAGTTCTGATTAGGACTCATCTCAACATAATAAGAAGAGTGGCATTTAGGGCCCAATGTGGGGGCCTAGCGATCACTGCTGGGACACTGCTTCTAAATCAACGTAACTAACCTCTCTAGGATGGCAGGCTGAGGCTGCTCAAGTACTTCCTGTCTGGCATCTGGGACAGGGCTGAGTCTCCAGGTGGGGAGATGGGTGGGAGGACTGAGGCTGGTAAGTATATGCTATAAATGAGAGCCATTAGAATGGCTCCACATACAGGACATGTTGATAAATCATTTTAACATATTTTGCTTTCTCTCTCTCTGGTGGCCCATTGAGAATCAAAACTTGCAGCGAGTGACTCTATAAAACAGAAAATTGAATCAAGTCTGAAAATGATCCACATAGTTCTACAGCAGGGCTGGGCACCGTGGTCAGGACCTCAATATATTCTGCTTGCACAGAATTCAGACAGTTCAGGGTTTGGTGAATTAACCTCAAAGGCAGCAAGATTATCTGTCCTGGGAGTCAGCAGGTAAGCACAGCAGAAATGGCCGGAGCAGCGGGAGCCTGCTTTCCTTCTGTTGGCTGCTAGCGTCCACTCCATTATAGCTTCTGATAGAAGATTTCTACAGAGCGATGCCTCAGAACCTTCCTTATACCTTTCTTCCATGATCCTTGCACCTCTTTTTCTAGATTTGCCCACATTCTTATGTGCAAGTAACTAGATACACATTATCAGACAAGCTAGCAGACCTGCATATATCCACTTCCCTACTTTTCCTATAATTTCTTCACCTGAACCTCTGTCATTCTTCTCTTTCTCTGTTGACTCTGGTGTTGACCTTGCAGGCAAGTTGAGCATGGGTTTGGTGTCACAGTGAAGGACTAAGGGAATAGTCAGCCTTCTATTTATTAACAAATCTTCCCTTTGATGTCTGGGTCAGTGTCTCTCTAACAGGAATTACTGGCATCTTAAGGCAAAAGAACATATGCTTATTGAGTGCTGACTGATTGGGGTTAATACTAATTTGATACTATTATGGTGTGGGGCCCAGGAATGCAAAAATTCTACCTCAGTGTAGAGCCACCATTCCCCTTGAGGAAACCTAGGTGGGATAGATCTACGTGCAAGGGCTAATGGAAGATAGGGAATCAAAGTATCACTTTATTTTTTATTTTTATTTATTATTTATTTTTTTTGAGATGGAGTCTTGCTCTGTTGCTAGGCTGTAGTGCAGTGGCACAATGAAAGTATCACTTTATTATTATCTGAGCCTGTGCCCTAAACTTCCCTGCAGAATATGCTGGTAAAATGGACTGGATTACAGGATTTAGAGACAAGGTCCAAAGGTCAGGATAAGAGGTAAAGAGGGAAATCTTTCTCTCCTCCTAAGCCTAAACCCTCCATGACAACTGAGATTAAAAAAAATAATAAACTGATGAGAGAATCCAAGCACACTTGATCAAAGAGGAAAGAGAAATGATGATGTTTCCCTCTTTCTTTTTCATGAGAAAGTGGCTCTCTTATTGATCTGGCTACTTGATTAGAGAAACAGTGGAGGAAAGAACTGCCATATTCACATGTGCAATTTTTTAAAACACACAGTGATTCTGAACACTAGTATAAATTCCCAATCAGTGTTCTGGCCATCTGACTAATCAGGTTATAACACCTAATTTTTACAAGGGAGTTGGGAAGTGTGCCAAACCTGTAGAAGTCTACATCTACTGTATTCAGATTTTCTATGCATTATTTTATATAACCTTCTGACCTCTCTCCTCTATCATCACTTGAGTGATTTCATCCAGTATCATCATTTAACATATTTTAAATAACTCTATATACTGATAATCCCCAAATTTGTATCTCCATCCCCGATTGTTCTCCTAACCTCTAGCCTCTAATATCCAACTGCCTACTCAAGCCTCAGCAATGGCAAGCGCCCCTCCCCCAGCCTCGCTGCCACCTTGCAGTTCGATCTCAGACTGCTGTGCTGGCAATGAGCAAGGCTCCGTGGGCGTGGGACCCTCCGAGCCAGGAGCGGGATATAATCTCCTGGTGTGCCGTTTGCTAAGACCATTGGAAAAGCACAGTATTAGGGTGGGAGTGACCCAATTTTCCAGGTGCTGTCTGTCACAGCTTTGCTTGGCTATGAAAGGGAATTCCCTGACCCCTTGCACTTCCTGGGTGAGGTGATGCCTCGCCCTGCTTCGGCTCATGCTCGGTGCACTGCGCCCACTGTCCTGCACCCAGTGTCTGACAAGCCCCAATGGGATGAACCCAGTACCTCAGTTGGAAATGCAGAAATCACCCATCTTCTGCATCGCTCATGCTGGGAGCTATAGACTGGAGCTATTCCTATTTGGCCATCTTGGAACTGCCTTGCATTCAGTTTTTAATATCCAACTGCCTATGTAATATCTTCACCTGGATTTTGAATAGGCTAATCAAACTTGTCATGTTCAAAAGTGAGGTTCTAATCTTCCCTCCCAAACCTGCTTCTCCCATGGATTTCCCCCTCTCAGTAAATAGGAATTCCATCCTTCCAATTGCTCATGCCAAAAATTTGGGAGTTATCCTTGACTCTTCTCTTTCTCACACCCCACATTCAATCCTTCACCACATTCTGATGCCTCTATCTTCAAGATATACTCAGACTTTCACCACTTTTCTTCACTCTGCAATTACCACTTTGGTCCAAGCCACTGTTATCTCTTTCTTGGATTATTGTAATAGCTTCCTAATAATTTGTCCCTTCTTCCACCTTCGTTTCCCCTATAGTATAATATTAACGAAGCAGCCAGAGCGGTTGCCTACAAACCTTTAAAATGGTAAGCCAGAACATGTAGGTATATTCAAAACCTTCCAATGGCTTGTCATGGAACTAAAAGTCTCTACATTGGCCTATAAGACCCTATGTCATCTACCCCTGGTGTCCTCCTTTCTAACTTCATCTCCTGCTATGCTGTCCTTCAACTCACTCTGCTCCAGGTGCTCTGGCCTCCTCAAACACACCACACACACTCGCAGCTCACAGTCTTGGCACTTGCTGTTCTTCTCCTCTAGGACTTTCTTCCTCCAACTGTCTGGTTCACCCACCCCTTCCTTCTGGATTTCTGCTCTGATGTCATTTTATCAGTGGGCACTTCCCGATTACTCTATTTAAGACCACAATTCCAGGTCAGCGTGGTGGTTCATGCCTGTAATCTCAGCACTTTGGGAGGCCAAGGCAGGAGGATCACCTGAGGTTGGGAGTTTGAAACCAGCCTGACCAACTTGGAGAAACCCCGTCTCTACTAAAAATACAAAATTAGCTGGGTGTCGTGACACACGCCTGTAATCCCAGCTACCCAGGAGGCTGAGGCAGGAGAATCACTTGAACCTGGGAGGTGGAGGTTGTGGTGAGCCGAGATTGCACCATTGCACTCCAGCCTGGGCAACAAGAGCGAAACTGCATCTTAAAAACAGAAAAAAAAAAAAAAATTAGCTGGGCATGGTGGCATGTGCCTATATACCCAGCTACTTGGGAGGCTGAGATGGGAGGATTGCATGAGCCCAGGAGGTTGAGGCTGCAGTTAGCCATGATCATATCACTGAACTCCAGCCTAGGTTATGGAGTGAGACCCTGTTTCAAAAAAATTTTTTAAATTAATTAAAATAATTTTTTTAAAAAAACAGAGACTGAAACTAGAACTCAATAGCCATTTTGAATCCAAGGCAGCTCTAGAATGCTCAGCAGCAAGAGTTCATGAATCTCTACTGCTTAGCCAGCAATATGACTCAGCTCTCCAGTGTTTGCTTCTCTATGTCTAATCACCAGTAGACAGAAATCTCTAAATCTTCTACTCTATGTCTCCACGTCATAAGTTGCTACTAATCCACAAGTTCTTCTTACTCATAATTTTTACCTTCTTGTAACTGTTACTCAGGTCTTTTTTTTGCCCCTCCCTATCTAATGATCTCTCTTTTTCTGCACAAATTTTTAGCCTTAGCTCTTGATTTTAATTACTTCTTTCTGTGTGTGTGTGTGTGTGTGTGTGTGTGTGTGTGTGTGTGTGTGTGAGAGAGAGAGAGAGAGAGAGAGAGAGAGAGAGAGAGAGAGAGGGAGAGTCTCGCTCTGTCTCCTAGGCTGGAGTGCAGTGGCACGATCGGCTCACTGCAACCTCCGCCTCCCAGGTTCAAGCAATTCTCCCAAGTAGCCTCTCAAGTAGCTAGGACTACAGGCAGGTGCATGCCACCACACCTGGCTAATTTTTGTATTTTTAGTAGAGACAGGGTTTCACCATGTTGGTGGGGCTGGTCTCAAATTCCTGACCTCAAGTGATCTGCCTGCCTCGGCCTCCCAAAGTGTTGGGATTACAGGCATGAGCCACTACACCTGGCCCTTTCTATATTTCTTAATTCAAATTCCCCAAAGTGAGAATTTCGTTGTCCCAGTGCATCCCAGTGTTTGATTGGCACTGTCATGCCAATCAACTTGTAAAACTGCCGGTGAGCCTAGGGATTGGCTGCCCGCAGGTTGGTGCTTGCCTCTGTTCTAATCAGTAGCTGAGGAGAGCAGAATCATGTATACAGAACACAGCTGCATAAGTGGGCTTTATCAGTGGAGGACATGTGCAGGACAGTTTTCCTCAGAAAGTGTTAAGGGCCTGTCTCCCACCATAATTATCGAGTGCAGATGGTAAAGGAGTTAGAAATCTAGAAGCATCTAGGTATTTTACTTAACCAGGTAGATGAACACACCAAAGGCAGAAATTTACCTCAAGAGTCTATGATTCTAATGCATCTCAGAAGGAAATAACTTAAATAATATCTTCACGGGTACTGACTTAGTTATAACCCTTCAGGAAAAGCATGTAGACATCATTATGGACAGTTCAAAGAATACATCTTTTTAAAGAGCAGTGATAATTAAGTAAATGATAAACTATTCTGCTAAAAAGGGTTATAGAAAACAATATGATACATTTATATTTATTTTTACAGGGTATATAATCATCCTAATTTTGAATGGCCTGTTCCATTTTATCTTCTTCATCTTAAAAATGACTGAGCTAGACAAGAAATAGTGTAAAGGAGGTCATAAAAATTACAGTGGCAAGATAGAGCCCAAAGGTGAATGACTAGGAATTTTAAGTTGGGAGAAAAACAGTAGAAATCTGATAAGAGCTGTAAAATAATAAATGTTAAAGAGAAGGATGATTGGATGCTTATTTACATTTTCTAATAATAAAGGAATAAAAAGACACTTGATAAAATGAAAAGGCAGAAAAATTTAAAACTCATGAGTCTTTTTTCAAACTTAACAATTAACTTTAGAACTTCAATCATAGGATAATTGCTACAGATAGTTTAGGATGATTCAGAAAGATTCAGCGTTCATGGGAATGAGGATAGCGTTTCCAGCACCAGAGTTAAAATAAAAATAACGAGCATTAGAAAGTCCTGAGACTTTAGGGCATACACTGAACATAAGCCAGAGGAAATGTTCCCAGTTGGTATAATATTGTCGACCTGCCAGGACTGCTGGGGATCTACAAGCCTCTGAGCATGTACTGGGGGGTTAGCACTGGCTTCTCTGGTGGTTTCCTTTGAGTCGTTGCACCCTCAAAGGTCATATTACCAACACAGTATTGCTGCTTTGCTGTTTATTCATACATATTTTTGGTGTCTGGCTAGCTCAGAATGCCCATATTTTTTCTCCTTTTAATGAGGCTGATTTTTTTCTAATTTTGAGTGATCATTTTCAGTTTTACCCTTTCCAATCTTTCTCTAATAAGTATTTCATTTTGACTAGTCTGCATGTTTAAACGAAGATGGGTTGAGCCAAGAATCTGTCGGTAATGATGTTATTATTTATGCAGAGGAGAGTTGGGATAATCTTAGAGACTGACATTTCCTTAAGCACCCTCCTAGCCATTAAAAATAGCAGAACTGTTGCTGATGATATCTGCCAGACTTGAGTTTGGGAAGAGTGTTTCCCAGTGAAGACCTAACCTTTCATTTTAATTCTCCCCTTAGATTCATTCACTGTGTAGTCAGAGATGCCAAAATTCCACTGCTAGTTTTGATCTCCGCTTAGGGGATGTAAGCAGCTACCTACCATAACTGACTTGAGATATATGTCAAATCTTTCATCCAGGAGCCACTCTGTCTCAAATCTCACCATTAGTATTTAACTCCTTTGTGTTCATTCCCTCTTTTGGTATTCTTTTAAAAAATAAGCATTCCCTCCGTGGATGAGATATTATGCTAAGATCACTAGAGGATGTTAGCGATTCTCAGATACATGTTTCCTCTAAGAGGCCAGGTAACAAAGAATGTCCACATTGTGTGTGCTGGGTTGGGGGGAGTTGTTGGTGGCAGTAGAAGTGATATATCTCTATATTTTTCTTATATTCGTTATGAAAACTACTCTCAAGAATAGGTACAAAGTCATTCATAGTAAGATGTTAATAATTGGTATAAACGAAATGTGTCAGCCTTTCAAAGGTTTTTGCAATAGAACAAGTGCCCCCAAACCCTTAGCCTAAAGGATAGAATCCTTAGCTGGAGTTCCAAGTTTATAGCAAGAGTGTGGGGGCAGTGTATTTTGTTCTCTGGGGTCTTCCGATGGTCACTTCAGTCACCCAACACAGGTGGTCACTTACCTTGCCTAGGCATAAAGCAATGGGCTGTGAAGTTGCTTCTCCCCCACCACTCCCTGCCCCAGTGACAGGCGATGGGGGCTATAGCTGCAGAGGAATTATTGAGCTCGCTCTATGGTTCACCAGTGTTACATGGCCCCACTGGGTCCTTGTGCAGAGAAAGGAATCGAAGCTGACACAGTTCAATAAGGTTTCACTGTTTTTAAAATAATTTTGACATCTTATCTTATTTGGACTTTGGATTCTTCCAACAATGTTCAGAGAGGCTCAATATTTTTTGCTCTTTTATGAATAAAGAAACAGGGTGAATGAGGCATGCCCTGTTTGGTTGTTGAGACTGGGTCTACTGGCTCTTTGTCCAGTTCTCTTGGCACTACCTCCTGCTACCTCCATAAAGGATTGTGTCCAGTAATAAAGAACATGGCCATAAAACATGTCCTAAAATATCTGCTACCAAGTGGTTCAGATAACTTAATAAATAAAACTGTCACACATGCTTCCTAATTGTAGATATAACATTTTCTGTTTACCCTGGAACAAATTTTCCTAGGAAAGTATGCTTCCTTTTCATGTGCGGAGAGACTTTTAGACTACGTTCCAATTTAAAAATATAAAACTTGGGGCTCTTGCTTAAAATCAGCAAGGTTCATGTTGACTTTTTTTCTTTTAATTTTAAATTTCACATCAGCTTTTGCAGAGCGGTATGAGTGAGGGACTTAAAATGAGAAGACTCATAAGCCTGGTTTTAATTTACTTGTGTACATTTTCAAAATTACTGTGCTTGAAGTCTTCCAAGACTGATGGTTTTAATAAGTGGAATGTCGTGTTATCGGGATTTGTGGGGCTTGGCTATCATTTGTCAGATATTTTTCTTTTTTTATGTGTGTGCTGTTTTGTGGTTCTTTTTTGTCTCTGAGCTCTTTTCAAGAAAACCTTGTTGCATCCTGATGGCTTTGTCTCTCCTTTCAGAGGGTCCATAATTCTCTTTCATGCTCCTTTCCTTGTAAACATAAACATATTTTCCTGTGTCAGAACCCCAAGCAGCTTTCTAAAAGCCAGTATGTTATTGTTCTTATGAATTGTTTATTTTGCTTAGGAGCTTTTGTTTTTTAAGTACTTCCTGTGACTGACTTTTTCTTTAAACAGAGAGCACATGAAACAAACCTCAATTTAAGGATTATAGAAATTTTTACCTGGTTTATCTACATGTGAGCGATGCCTCATTGTAGCAGTTGTTGGATGTTATCACAACAAAAATGATCCTTTCTGTTTCTCAAAATCAAAAGTGCCTCTCTTTATGTTCAATGACATTTAAAATTGGTTTATTTAGATTTAAGATGATATAACACAATGCAGCGATTCTTAATAAGACTTACCTTGAGAAATTAGAATTATCTCTTAGGGAAAATTTATGACTTCTGAAAATAAAATAGTATGACATTTTCTTTTTTGTTACTTGATTAAAATTGAACTTCTGTTCATTTTAATTCACAGAGCTGTATTCTTAAAAAGAGTCCCAGCAACCCCCCGTCCCCTGGCCTTTTATGAAGAAAAGTGCCAGCATATGATTTCCTGTATGGAATGGAGGAAAGGTCCCTGACCCTTTTATCTTCCTCATGCCCTCATCCCTTTCAACATTATCCCAAGGAGGAGAGAATGGGGAAGCCTATTAGTTGTTTTGCAATAGCTTCAAGAGTTCCAAATTCAGGCACTTCTTGACACATTTTGTCAATCACTAGGCCATGCCCTTTCTTCATTTGTTTCCTTTCCTTTTTCTCACTCTCTCTCCTGATTCGATGAATCCAATTTTCACATCTCCATTTTCAAGAGGAATATTCTGTTGCTGACTCTGCTTGTCTAATTGCTATTTTTCTTTTTAAAGCATGCCTATTTTCTTTTTTTTTTTTTTTTTTTTTTTTTTTTTTTTTTCTTTTTTAAAGTACAAGTTTATTGAAATATAAATGAAATACATTATACTGCATATATGTAAAGTGTAAAATTGATAAGGTTATGTATATATCCTTGAAATACCACAAGTAAGATAATTAACATATTCATCACTCCCAAAAGTTTTCTTATGCCTTGTTGTAATCCTTTCTTCCGGTTACACCCCATCTTTCTCACTCTCTTTCCCCTTTCCCAGGCAACCACTCAGCTGCTTTTTGTTACTATAGATTACTTTGCATTTTCTAGAATTTTATCTAATTAGGATCATATAATATGTCTTCTTTTTGTCTCGTTTCTTTCACTTATTACACTTATTTTGAGATTCATCCATATTATTATGTGCCAACAGTTCATTCTTTTGTATAGTAGAGCAGTAGCCTGTTACATGGATAAAGGACCATTTGTTTATTCATTCACATTTTGATGGTATTTGGATTTTTTCCATTTTTTTACTATTACAAATAAAGCTGCTATGAACATTCAAGTATAATACTTTCCATGGACAGTTGCTTTTATTTCTCTTGGGTAAGTATCTAGCAGTAAAATGGCTGACTTTTATTTATTTAAGAAACTGTCTACCTGTTTTCCAAAGTGGTTGCACTGTTTTATATTTCCATCAGCAGTGTATAAGGTTCTAGTTCTTCCACATTCTTTTTTTTTTTTTTTTTTATTATACTTTAGGGTTTTAGGGTACATGTGCACAATGTGCAGGTTTGTTACATATGTATCCATGTGCCATGTTGATTTCCTGCACCCATTAACTCGTCATTTAGCATTAGGTGTATCTCCTAATGCTGTCCCTCCCCCCTCCCCCCACCCCACAACAGTCCCCGGAGTGTGATGTTCCCCTTCCTGTGTCCATGAGTTCTCATTGTTCAATTCCCACCTATGAGTGAGAACATGCGGTGTTTGGTTTTTTGTCCTTGCGATAGTTTACTGAGAATGATGTTTTCCAGTTTCATCCATGTCCCTACAAAGGACACGAACTCATCATTTTTTATGGCTGCATAGTATTCCATGGTGTATATGTGCCACATTTTCTTAATCCAGTCTATCGTTGTTGGACATTTGGGTTGGTTCCAACTCTTTGCTATCGTGAATAGTGCCGCAATAAACATACGTGTGCATGTGTCTTTATAGCAGCATGATTTATAGTCCTTTGGGTATATACCCAGTAATGGGATGGCTGGGTCAAATGGTATTTCTAGTTCGAGATCCCTGAGGAATCGCCACACTGACTTCCACAATGGTTGAACTAGTTTACAATCCCACCAACAGTGTAAAAGTGTTCCTATTTCTCCACATCCTCTCCAGCACCTGTTGTTTCCTGATTTTTTAATGATGGCCATTCTAACTGGTGTGAGATGGTATCTCACTGTGGTTTTGATTTGCATTTCTCTGATGGCCAGTGATGATGAGCATTTCTTCATGTGTTTTCTGGCTGCATAAATGTCTTCTTTTGAGAAGTGTCTGTTCATGTCCTCTGCCCACTTTTTGATGGGGTTGTTTGTTTTTTTCTTGAAAATTTGTTTGAGTTCATTATAGATTCTGGATATTAGCCCTTTGTCAGATGAGTAGGTTGCAAAAATTTTCTCCCATTCTGTAGGTTGCCTGTTCATTCTGATGATAGTTTCTTTTGCTGTGCAGAAGCTCTTTAGTTTAATGAGATCCCATTTGTCGATTTTGGCTTTTGTTGCCATTGCTTTTGGTGTTTTAGACATGAAGTCCTTGCCCACGCCTATGTCCTGAATGGTATTGCCTAGGTTTTCTTGTAGGATTTTAATGGTTTTAGGTCTAACATATAAGTCTTTAATCCATCTTGAATTAATTTTTGTATAAGGTGTAAGGAAGGGATCCAGTTTCAGCTTTCTACATATGGCTAGCCAGTTTTCCCAGCACCATTTATTAAATAGGGAATCCTTTCCCCATTTCTTATTTTTGTCAGGTTTGTCAAAGATCAGATAGTTGTAGCTATGCGGCATCATTTCTGAGGGCTCTGTTCTGTTCCATTGATCTATGTCTCTGTTGTGGTACCAGTACCATGCTGTTTTGGTTACTGTAGCCTTGTAGTATAGTTTAAAGTCAGGTAGCGTGATGCCTCCAGCTTTGTTCTTTTGGCTTAGGATTGACTTGGCGATGCGGGCTCTTTTTCGGTTCCATATGAACTTTAAAGTAGTTTTTTCCAATTCTGTGAAGAAAGTCATTGGTAGCTTGATGGGGATGGCATTGAATCTATAAATTACCTTGGGCAGTATGGCCATTTTCACGATATTGATTCTTCCAACCCATGAGCATGGAATGTTCTTCCATTTGTTTGTATCCTCTTTTATTTCATTGAGCAGTGGTTTGTAGTTCTCCTTGAAGAGGTCCTTCACATCCCTTGTAAGTTGGATTCCTAGGTATTTTATTCTCTTTGAAGCAATTGTGAATGGGAGTTCACTCATGATTTGGCTCTCTGTTTGTCTGTTATTGGTGTACAAGAATGCTTGTGATTTTTGTACATTAATTTTGTATCCTGAGACTTCGCTGAAGTTGCTAATCAGCTTAAGGAGATTTTGGGCTGAGACAATGGGGTTTTCTAGATATACAATCATGTCATCTGCAAACAGGGACAATTTGACTTCCTCTTTTCCTAATTGAATACCTTTTATTTCCTTCTCCTGCCTGATTGCTCTGGCCAGAACTTCCAGCACTATGTTGAACAGGAGCGGTGAGAGAGGGCATCCCTGTCTTGTGCCAGTTTTCAGAGGGAATGCTTCCAGTTTTTGCCCATTCAGTATGATATTGGCTGTGGGTTTGTCGTAGATAGCTCTTATTATTTTGAGATACGTCCCATCAATACCTAATTTATTGAGAGTTTTTAGCATGAAGGGTTGTTGAATTTTGTCAAAGGCCTTTTCTGCATCTATTGAGATAATCATGTGGTTTTTGTCTTTGGTTCTGTTTATATGTTGGATTACATTTATTGATTTGCGTATGTTGAACCAGCCTTGCATCCCAGGGATGAAGCCCACTTGATCATGGTGGATAAGCTTTTTGATGTGCTGCTGGATTCGGTTTGCCAGTATTTTATTGAGGATTTTTGCATCAATGTTCATCAAGGATATTGGTCTGAAATTCTCTTTTTTGGTTATGTCTCTGCCAGGTTTTGGTATCAGGACGATGCTGGCTTCATAAAATGTGTTAGGGAGGATTCCCTCTTTTTCTATCGATTGGAATAGTTTCAGAAGGAATGGTACCAGTTCCTCCTTGTACCTCTGGTAGAATTCGGCTGTGAATCCATCAGGTCCTGGACTCTTTTTGGTTGGTAAGCTATTGATTATTGCCACAATTTCAGAGCCTGTTATTGGTCTATTCAGAGATTCAACTTCTTCCTGGTTTAGTCTTGGGAGGGTGTATTTGTTGAGGAATTTATCCATTTCTTCTAGATTTTCTCGTTTATTTGCATAGAGGTGTTTGTAGTATTCTCTGATGGTAGATTGTATTTTTGTGGGATCGGTGGTGATATCCCCTTTTTCGTTTTTTATTGCATCTATTTGATTCTTCTCTCTTTTCTTCTTTATTAGTCTTGCTAGCGGTCCATCAATTTTGTTGATCTTTTCAAAAAACCAGCTCCTGGATTCATTAATTTTTTGAAGGGTTTTTTGTGTCTCTATTTCCTTCAGTTCTGCTCTGATTTTAGTTATTTCTAGCCTTCTGCTAGCTTTTGAATGTGTTTGCTCTTGCTTTTCTAGTTCTTTTAATTGTGATGTTAGGGAGTCAATTTTGGATCTTTCCTGCTTTCTCTTGTGGGCATTTAGTGCTATAAATTTCCCTCTACACACTGCTTTGAATGTGTCCCAGAGATTCTGGTATGTTGTGTCTTTGTTCTCGTTGGTTTCAAAGAACATCTTTATTTCTGCCTTCATTTCATTATGTACCCAATAGTCATTCAGGAGCAGGTTGTTCAGTTTCCATGTAGTAGAGCGGTTTTGAGTGAGTTTCTTAATCCTGAGTTCTAGTTTGATTGCACTGTGGTCTGAGAGACAGTTTGTTATAATTTCTGTTCTTTTACATTTGCTGAGGAGAGCTTTACTTCCAACTATGTGGTCAATTTTGGAATAGGTGTGGTGTGGTGCTGAAAAAAATGTATATTCTGTTGACTTGGGGTGGAGAGTTCTGTAGATGTCTATTAGGTCCACTTTATGTAGAGCTGAGTTCAATTCCTGGATATCCTTGTTAACTTTCTGTCTCGTTGATCTGTCTAATGCTGACAGTGGGGTGTTAAAATCTCCCATTATTATTGTGTGGGAGTTTAAGTCCCTTAGTAGGTCACTCAGGACTTGCTTTATGAATCTGGGTGCTCCTGTGTTGGGTGCATATATATTTAGGATAGTTAGCTCTTCTTGATGAATTGATCCCTTTACCATTATGTAATGGCCTTCTTTGTCTCTTTTGATCTTTGTTGGTTTAAAGTCTATTTTATCAGAGACTAGGATTGCAACCCCTGCCTTTTTTTGTTTTCCAGTTGCTTGATAGATCTTCCTCCATCCCTTTATTTTGAGTCTATGTGTGTCTCTGCACGTGAGATGGGTTTCCTGAATACAGCACACTGATGGGTCCTGACTCCTTATCCAGTTTGCCAGTCTGTGTCTTTTGATTGGAGCATTTAGCCCATTTACATTTAACGTTAATATTGTTATGTGTGAATCTGATCCTGTCATTATGATGTTAGTTGGTTATTTTGCTCGTTAGTTGCTATAGTTTCTTCCTAGTCTCGATGGTCTTTACAATTTGGCATGTTTTTGCAGTGGCTGGTACCGGTTGTTCCTTTCCATGTTTAGTGCTTCCTTCAGGAGCTCTTTTAGGGCAGGCCTGGTGGTGACAAAATCACTCAGCGTTTGCTTGTCTGTAAAGTGTTTTATTTCTCCTTCACTTATGAAGCTTAGTTTGGCGGGATAGGAGATTCTGGGTTGAAAATTCTTTTCTTTAAGAATGTTGAATATCGGCCCCCACTCTCTTCTGGCTTGTAGAGTTTCTGCTGAGAGATCAGCTGTTAGTCTGATGGGCTTCCCTTTGTGGGTAACCCGACCTTTCTCTCTGGCTGCCCTTAACATTTTTTCTTTCATTTCAACTTTGGTGAATCTGACAATAATGTGTCTTGGAGTTGCCCTTCTCGAGGAGTATCTTTGTGGCGTTCTCTGTATTTCCTGAATCTGAATGCTGGCCTGCCTTGCTAGATTGGGGAAGTTCTCCTGGATAATATCTTGCAGAGTGTTTTCCAACTTGGTTCCATTCTCCCCATCATTTTCAGGTACACCAATCAGACGTAGGTTTGGTCTTTTCACATAGTCCCAAATTTCTTGGAGGCTTTGTTCATTTCTTTTTATCCTTTTTTCTCTAAACTTCCCTTCTCTTTTCATTTCATTCATTTCATCTTCCATCAGCGATACCCTTTCTTCCAGTTGGTCGCATCTGCTACTGAGGCTTCTGCAATCTTCGCGTAGTTCTCGAAACTTGGCTTTCACCTCCATCGGCTCCTTGAAGCCCTTCTCTCCATTGGTTATTCTAGTTATCCATTCTTCTAATTTTTTTTCAAAGTTTTTAACTTCTTTGCTGTTGTTTTGAATTTCCTCTCGTAGCTCAGAGTAGTTTGATCGTCTGAAGCCTTCTTCTCTCAACTCATCAAAGTCATCCTCCATCCAGCTTTGTTCCGTTGCTGGTGAGGAACTGCGTTCCTTTGGAGGAGGAGAGGTGCTCTGTTTTTTAGAGTTTCCAGTTTTTTTGGTCTGTTTTTTCCCCATCTTTGTGGTTTTATCTACTTTTTGTCTTTGATGATGGTGATGTACAGATGGGTTTTTGGTGTGGATGTCCTTTCTGTTTGTTAGTTTTCCTTCTACCAGACAGGACCCTCAGCTGCAGGTCTGTTGGAGTTTACTAGAGGTGCACTCCAGACCCTGTTTGGCTGGGTGTCAGCAGCGGTGGCTGCAGAACAGCGGATTTTCGTGAGACCACAAATTCAGCTGTCTGATAGTTCCTCTGAAAGTTTTGTCTCAGAGAAGTACCGGGTTGAATGAGGTGTCAGTCTGTCCCTACTGGGGGGGTGCCTCCCAGTTAGGCTGCTCAGGGGTGAGGGACCCGCTTTAGGAGGCAGTCTGACCGTTCTCAGATCTCCAGCTGCGTGCTGGGAGAACCACTACTCTCTTCAAAGCTGTCAGTCAGACAGGGACATTTAAGTCTGTGGAAGTTCTTGCAGAGTTTTTGTTTGTCTGTGCCCTGCCCCCAGAGGTGGAGCCTACAGAGACAGGCAGGCCTGCTTGAGCTGTGGTGGGCTCCACCCAGTTCGAGCTTCCTGAAGCATGCCTATTTTCTTTCTAGCTCTTCTCTCCATATTTAAGAAGGAACTGTAATCAGCTAGTTAATATAGCAATATAGCAGATTATATTATTGATAATCTGCTATATTACAGACAGGGCTGGGCTTTTAATTTATGCCTTTAACCATTCTGGTGAACTTTCATTTGGTTCTGAGTTTTTGGTTCAAGGTTTGTGCTTTGGCTGTTTGGTTTTTGTTTGGTTTACTCCACTACTTATTTATGTGATCTTGGCCAAGTCACTTAACTTTATTGAACCTTGGAAAATAAGGAACTTTGGCTACATCCATCTTTAAAATTATCTCCTCTTCTTCTAGCTTTGCCTGTTTTTGTATGTGTATGTGTGTGTGTTTGTGTGTGTGTCTGTATGTATGTGTATTGACCCAAATCCCTTTTAGTAATCCTTTCCTTCTTATGGGAATATAAAATATAATCTCTTCCTAATAATAATTTTTGGTGAACATTAAATATCAAAGTTTGTTTAATGCTTTATATCATTTACTAGGTGCTTTCATATGTTCTATTTGGACCCTCATCTCGGTCCTAAAATGAACATTGATAGATATTTGACTATTCTAATTTTATATGTTGGGAAACTAAGGCACAGAGGTTAATGGATCACTCAAGGGTAACTGGCATATAGACAGCAGAATTAGGAACCAAACCCAGGTTTTTATGAGTCTTTGGTGCCATGACTCTCTATTTTATTATGAATGCACATATTTATTTGTTATTTTTATCTGTCTTAGAATTAATTTTTAATTTTCAATCAATCAAAGAGTACTAAAAGCCTTATAATAAAAAGTACATCTCCTGCCCTTCTTTCCTATGCCCCAGAGTAAGAAGCTTTCAAATCTTTTCTTCAGTGTAGTGTGATTATACTGCTATTTCTGGATTTATCAATTTGGACATATAATGACTTCTCACTAAAAAAATTAGGATTTAACATTACTATTTCCCTGCTTCTATCTTTTAAAAATAGGTAATTCTAATTTTTGGTTAAACTGATGGTCAATGTTTACCTTATTATGACTATGTAAGCAAGTATTGATCACATCTTGTACATTTTTTTCTAGTCAACAATTGCCTTATTTTGTTCATTTTCTCAAATTATTATGTGTTTATTCTATTTCTTCCCCCAATACTCCAAGATCTGTCACATCTTGCTAATCTTGTTTTCAAAAGTCCAAACATTTCCAAATACTTATGTATTAGTCAGTTCTCACACTGCTATAAAGAAATATCTGAGACTGGATAAATTATAAGAAAAAGGTTTAATTGGCTTATGGTTCTGCAGGCTGTGCAGGAAGCATAGTGGCTTCTGCTTCTGGGGAGGCCTCAGGAAACTTAAATCATGGCAGAAGGGGAAGCAGGCATGTCTTACATGGCTAGAGCAAGAGGAATAGAGGAAGCAGGGAGATGCCACACACTTTTAAACAACCAGATCTGATGATAAGTTACTCACTCACTATCACGAGAATAGCACTGAGGGAATGGTACCAACCCATTTATGATACCTCCACCCCCATGATCCAGTCACCTCCCACCAGGCCCCACCTCCAACACTGGGGATTATAATTCAACATGAGATTTGGTGGGGACAGAGATCCAAATCATATCAACTCATATCCATGATCTTCATGGATACCTCTCTCCCTGGCCCTCTGTTCCAGGTTAGATTGGTTGTTCTGTTGGCCTGGGGCACAGCTGTATGTCATCCTGAGATGTCCCTGCACAATTCTCTTCTGTTTTGTCTCTTCCTTTATTATATTTTCTAGTAGTAGCCTAAAAAAGGGCACACTGGGAGATAAATTTTATAAATGCTTGTGTGTCTTTATCCTCATATCTTACTGATAAATGTCTATCCTCATACTTTACTGATAGCTTGGCTGGGTATAGAATTCCTGATTGAAAATAATTTTCCCTTATATATCTACTTTTTCCCTTACATCTCAGGTTTGTTGTTGAGAATTTTAATGCTATTCTTACCCCTAGTCCATTGCATTTGTCTTTTCCCCCTCAATTTGTGAATCTTTTTACTCAGTGTTTCAGGTTGCAGTGGGTCTTTCATCTGGAGGTTAAGTTTAGTTCTGGGAAATTTCCTCATGTTAATACTAGGATGAACAGTTATAAACAAATTTTGTCTGCTCCTATATATGTTGTGTATTAATGTACTCTCACATTAATACATGTATTCATAGTATAAATGCTTAATTTAAAATAGTATCTATTAGTGAATTCTCTAATTTTCTTAGTTTTTCCTTCATGATAAAGGAGAAACTTTCTTTACCTTTTTTTTTTTTTTTTTGAGACGGAGTCTTGCTCTGTTGCCCAGGCTGGAGTGCAGTGGCGCAATCTCGGCTCACTGCAAGCTCCGCCTCCCGGGTTCACGCCATTCTCCTGCCTCGGCCTCTCCGAGCAGCTGGCACTACAGGCACCCGCCACCACGCCCGGCTAATTTTTTGTATTTTTAGTAGAGATGGGGTTTCACCGTGGTCTCGATCTCCTGACCTCGTGATCCGCCCGCCTCGGCCTCCCAAAGTGCTGGGATTACAAGCGTGAGCCACCGCACATGGCCTACCTTTTCTATAATTTCTAGGAAATTTCCTACACTTTATTTTCCCAAATTTTATTGCATTTTAAGTTTGGTTACTGCTTATTTATTTATGTTTTTGTTTTCTGATTGTCCCTTTATTATTTTTTTAAGGAATATCCACTTTTAGTTTCATGGTGCACAATCTTTCCATATCATTTGACTTTGTTTCCTTTAATTTCCTTTTCTTTGTTTTTGTTTTGTTTCTTATCTTTTATGTCTAGTGAACATTTACTGGCCTTATTTAGGAGGAAATTACGGAAAAAAGGATTAGGCAAAACTTATTCACTATCAGGCTTCACTGTACAGTGATCCAGAAGCTGGATTTTCATTTGGTTGAAAGACGCCAAATGACAGTATCTTTTGTCTTGGAACCATTCAACTTCTGCTGATAAATATCCTTCAATTTTCTGTCTGGGGGTTATTCATTTGATTATCGATGTTCTGGGAACAGGAGGAAAAGATGGCAGGGAAATTTTACCATTCAATATGTAGATTTTCACTTAGTCTCTCAAGTTCCGGTTGTGTACCTCACTCCCTCCTTCTACTGTGCCTGGTGCTCCAAGTCTGGAGCCTCTGATTCAATTTCCCAAGAGATTAAACCTCTGTCAGGGCTGGGTTTGGGGTAGTGTTTAGCTTTTTGGGATGAGAGGGAGAGTGTGGGTCCTTATTCTGCTCTCAACCATTTCCCTTATTTTTATCCTAGAGCCCCACCTCTGCCTTCCTGGTAACTCTTGCATCTGAGTCCTGAGGCTTTCTGGAGATCTTTGGGAGAGACAGATTTGTTTCTTGTTGTTACTCATCTCTGATGGTGTGTATGTTTTAGTTATTACTTCTCCATTCACTTTTCTCCTTCATTGACACTTCCAAATGCCTTCTCACCTCTGATCTACAAGTTGGCTGTTTTCTCATTTTCTTTATCATCGTGAGTTTATACCTGAAAAAAATTAAAAACAAAAAACAAAAAACAAAAACCTTTCCTGTCATGTTGGTAGAGTTTGCAGAGAGAGCAGAGGTAAATGCACACACTTGATCTACTTTGTTTATCAGGAAGCCCTAGCCCATATTTTTATTGAATTAGATTTCACAAAAGACAAGTTTCTGCAATTGGCTATTAGCAATCAACTTTTTTTGGTGACAAGACTGAATATTTAGGATTAAAAGTTTAAGGATGTTCATTTTATTTCCCAGCTAAAAAAAAATGTAGTAGCCCAGCATAGTGAATTTATAATCTTTGGATTTATTTCCTTGGATTTACTTATAACAATATGTTTGAAATGTGTTAAGTAGAAAAATTGGCAGAAGTGTATGTGTGTGTTTGCAACTGTGACAGCAAGGGAAACCGATGGAAGAAAAGAATGAATCCAAGAGAATGCAGAATGTTAGATTTTGATTGGGACGGTGGTGGTGGTTCAGATCCATAGCCATATAAACATTTTAAATATAATCAATAATTTTTTAATAAGTCCCTAAATTTGATGGTTGTTTTTTTAAACTGTTTAATGTTACAGACCATTCATCATCTATTAGTGTCTTAAGAATACTGCCCCAGTTTTGCTGTGGGTCCCTTTGAGTGAATGCATTTCTAGCTTTTGAGGCCAGGCTATCTGCAGCTCTCATTATCTTGGTTGCTTTCAGAAGCCTCATATAAGCCAAAGGGCGAACAATAACCAGAGAGCAGAGATTCTTAAATTAAGCAACTGAAAAGAGTCTGCTTTGGTTCATTAGCCCAAATAGGATCTTTTACTTTTTGAGTAGCAATCAAAAGATATTGGATCTACCACTTCTCTTGTTCTCTTAAAAAATCACTTACATTTCCTTTAAACAATCTGGTGATGTGATACCAGATTTTTGCCCACCACATTATAACACCATCGTTAAGTAGTATGAATGGAAATGAAACATACACCTCAAAATATCTAACGGTCCTGATACAAGGCTAAAGAAAACAAATAGTCTTTTCTTATCTTTCCCCTTGGATGAATTTAAATAGATAATTCTTAACAGTTTCATCCTACTTCAGTAGGGTGAATTTTCCCCCAGTATGGCTTTGGAGTAAATTTTCACCTTTTTGCTAGATTTATGACTGCTATTACCAATACTATGAATTATTTCAGTATGATATAGCACTTCTAGGAGGTTGACTCTACTTCATTGGAAAAAAGAAAATATGTTGGAGTTTTAAAATTTCTTGATCATAGAAGGTACTGAAATATAACTCATGATTCTAGGCAAACTTTGCCATTGAGTTTTTGTGTGACCATTTAAAATAATTTAAGTTTTCTGTGTCTACATTTGTAAAGTATATGACACTCAACTGTATAATGAGCTCACAGTCTAGTGAGCTTGAAAAAAGATAAGCTAATCTGGGGTAGAAATCATGCTTTATTCATATATTTTTTTTTTGCTTAAATTCATAATAGTTACTCAGTAAATGTTGACTAAAAGTGTTTGAGAGAGAAACAAAATACAGGGTGAGTGAAAATTCTGAGATCCTTGTGAGAATAATTCATATAAATTTAATATATTCAGCTTGATTCTAAAGGCAATGTTGAGAGGAGGCCCGTGGGGCTGCATGTTCTTCAGTGTAATGTGAAGTACTGAGCTGATTATAGTGGTTATTCAATTAAAAGATATGTATTTTTAAATTATTATTATACTTTAAGTTCTGGGATACATGTGCAGAACGTGCAGGTTTGTTACATAGGTACACACGTACCACGGTGGTTTGCTGCACCCATCATCCTGTCACCTACATTAGGTATTTCTCCTAATGCTCTCTCTCTCCTAGCCCCCCACCCAACAACAGGCCCTGGTGTGTGATGTTCCCCTCCCTCTGTCCATGTGTTCTCATTGTTCAACTCCCACTTATGAGTATATTTTTAATGGGCAAGCTCTGCTCAAATACAGGCTACAGTCAGTATGTGACTGAGCTGTGATCTCTCTTGTCAAAGGGACTACAGCGCATCCTTTGAATTACCTTCACACTCACTGACTGTTTTAAGAGTTTGGCCACTTTCCCCACGTCTGAAAGCGACTCTACCTTAGATGTGAGAAAGATGTGGCTGACTTTGGCTGGCAGATGGAGAAGAATGGAAAAGCAGCAGACAGTGTTCATGCATGGCTGACACTAGAAAGAATTCTTCTGGATTTCACAGTCATTGAAATGAAAAGACGTGATCCAGAACAGGATCTTCCTTTTAACTGGTGTCTGCAGTGTTCTCTCCTCTGCTTCTTCACTCATTTCAAGAAGTCTCTAAGGGGCAGCCTGATGTGGAAAAGATGTTAAGGGAAGAAGGGGGCATCCTAATTCTAGGTTTGATAAGGACATTTTTGATACTGGTAAAACCCTGAAATTATGGAAATTATGATTTGTTCTGTATGCCAATGAGAATCGTGGTTTTCCTTTTGCTCTTTTCCTTGCGAAGGAGCCAACTCCTTCTGGATCTTTGTTTTTATTTTTTCCTTCTTAAGTAGCTGAGGTATTTGTAAACCAAGCCAACACGTGTATTTTATTCACCAAAGGAAGAACAAAGCATCTGCTAATAGAAGCAGTGGAAAAAGCACAGCAGTCAGAGGCCTCGTGTTTAAAGCTCAGTTCATTACTCCTAACCTGCCATTGGCCAATATTTCAACCTTTCTGAGTTGCTCTTTCTCATCTGCAAAATGGGGTTAATGGAGGATTTCATCTGCAAGTGGGGATAAGAGACATGAAAAGAACTGACGCGAAATAAACACGAGTTGAATCCTAACAATAATATTTTGACTGCGTAGTTACAACAAACTTTTCTTTTCTTTTTTTTTTTCCGTGAGAAATGCCTTTGGTGGATTTCGAATTCTTTTTCATACTGCCTGTTCTTTGGTGGGACTCCAGCAACACTGCTGTAACTCGAGGATATATGGCTGCAATGTGTGTTTGGCGTCTTTTCTCAAGGGGGTCAAATAAAAAGGCAACTGTTCAGAGAAGGCACCAAAGTACAAAACAAAAATCTCAGAATATGCCAGCCAATCTTGGAAAGTCATCTGAAGAAGAAAAAGTGCTGCTGAGGAAGGAAAACGGCCCTTTTGTGGGCATTACTTCTGCTCTTCTGAAAAAAAGCACCGATGCTGCAATATTTTTCAAGGCAAAATATCGTCCCAGATGGAGGAGGGAGCACTGACAAGCAGAAAAGGAGAGACGCGGGGTTTCGAGGCAGCGTCTGTAACGGGTGGAGAGCGCGGGGCTCGGAGCCTCGCAGTTCTTTGTTGGGGGCGGGGGCTTCGTTATTTCCGAGGCAGCAATGGCTCCCCGTCGGAGGTCCCTCCGCGGAGACCGCCTCGCGCCTCTCGCAGTCCCCAATCCCCGCCCCTCCCAGCCCTCGCTGACCCTACAACGTGGTCGGACTGCGGTACCTTTAAGGCTTTTGCCTGCTGCACATGCTCAGCTCTTTGTGTGTAGTTGGAGTTTTTCTCTCTTAAGAGAAAAAGAAGAAATAGGCACGAGGATGGGGCGGGGGAAGGGGGAAGCGCTAGGGAAAAAGCGCTGCACTTTTGCAGCTGCAGACGGCTGACGGGAAGGACTTCTTTTCTGCTGAAGCTGCGAAGCCTGTGTCGATCTCTCATTCGTGGGGCTCCCGGGGCGCGGGGTGCGGGTGGGGTCGGGGTGCCCGCACGGGCCGGGGGGACTGGCACACGGGCCACACCTGGGGGGCCTGTCTCCCGTCAGCGCGCGGGCCTGGCGGGGTGGGCGCGCGCGCGCGGGGGGGCAGTCCCCGGTCCCTGTCAGGGGCGGGGCGAGACCAAGGCGCCGGGCCTGTGGGGAGGAGTGTAGGCGCGCGCGAGGGCGGGGGGCGGCCTCACGCATCGCGGGCTCCCGGCGCTGCCGCTGCGGCCGGCTCGAGGCACCGGAGACAGAATGTCTGCTGGGGCGCCCTTGGCTGCCGGGCGGGCGAGGCGGGGCTGACCGCCGCCTCCCTGATCGCCCCCTTCCGCGTTGGGCGCGCCCACTTCGGAGGCGCGCGGCGCTCGGAGCCGGGGCAGTTGGCGCGGGCCGCGGGCGAGGCGGGGCCGCGCGCGGGGTCCCCTCCTCCTCCCGGTCAGGTCCCCTCAGGAGCGCCGGGCGCAGTCTGCGCCTCCCGCTCCCCGCCTCCAGCCGGGTCCGGGACGCCGCGGCTGTGGGGTCGGCCCACTAAGGACAAGGTCAGGAGACTGGGTGGCGATGCCCGGGTGCGACTGGAGGCAGCCGAGCGGAGGCGACGGCGGTTGGGATCTGTCCCTCCTGACCGGGGAGCGGGACTGGGACAGGCGCCGGTGAAGAGGAGGAGAAGCGGCGGCGGAGAGGTTTTCTGCGGCCGGAATTCCCCTCAACAGCATCCCTGTCGGCGCCCGCGAGCGCAGTCTCGCCGGGCAGGGGCGCCGTGGAAGATGGAGACTGGGGGCCGGGCCCGCACTGGTCCCCCGCAGCCGGCGGCCCCGGGGCTGTGGAGGGCTCGGCCCGCGGGCGGCGGCGGCGGGGGCGCCTCCTCCTGGCTGCTGGACGGGAACAGCTGGCTGCTGTGCTATGGCTTCCTCTACCTGGCGCTCTACGCGCAGGTGTCCCAGTCCAAGCCGTGCGAGAGGACCGGCTCCTGCTTCTCCGGCCGCTGTGTCAACTCCACCTGCCTCTGCGACCCGGGCTGGGTGGGGGACCAGTGCCAGCACTGCCAGGGCAGGTTCAAGTAAGTGCCTTCGCCGGACCCCGAACCTCCAGCCCTGCCTCGCTCCCGTCGCGGCCTTCCCCGCCCCCGTCGCGGCCTCCCCCTCCCCCGTCGCTGCCTCTGATCCCCCCGGCCGGGAGTGAACCTCAGCGCGCGGTGGGAGCGGGCGGGAGTGGGGCCCGCGCCGCGCCCCCTCCAACCCCGGGGCGTCCCGGGAGCGCTCGGGCCCGCGCGGAGCCCTGACCGACGGGGAGCAAAGCAGTTCTCGAGCGTTCCAGATGTCCGCAGCGACTTCTGATCCGCTGCTCAGCACGAACATTTTCACAATCAGTTATGATGCCCAGCACCATTTTCTTGGGATAATATTTTAAAATCAGAAATTGTCCAAGTTACTTATGAAATACATGCGCATTGTGAAAAATTCACAAAAGTGTAAAGGTTCAGTTATGATCTACCAGTACTTCTCTCTTTCCCCATCCTCCGCTTCTCTCTAGAGGTGACCCCTTCTAACATTTATTTAGTCATCATAGTGATCTTAATAAGTAGAGTTTATGATGGACTTGCTAAGTGCCAAACACTCTTCTAAGCGCTTTATGTCGATTTTCTCATTTATTCCTTACAACAGCTCTATGAGTTGCTAGAATTATTATGCTGGATTTACGGAGAGAAATCGAGGCGATACATTTAAGTAACTTGGCCAGGATTACACAGTAGTAAGGGCCGAGTTATGATTCCAAATCAGCTGGCACATTCTGGAGCCAGTACACACTCCAGAATGTGTACTTTTAACGAATTTGCTGTGTTGTATTTGCTAGGACAATCTTGAATTGAGAAATACAAAGGTGACTTTAGGTTAGATAGAAGGATGAAATACTCGGACGTTTTTATGTGGTGAGGATAATGGATTTTTTTCTAATCCGTTAATTCACTATCAGCTTTTGTGCGGGAACATCGCTTTTGCTTGTCTGAAGCTCAAGGAGCCTAAGAAGTTTGCTTGCTAAGGTGAAGGTACTTTCTTCTTACTGCTTGGTGTTTATTACATTCTTGCCTGATATAAAAAGCAATGGTCACAGTGTAGGGGAGTAGCAAAAGTCAGTTAACATTTGGGCAGGCTTCTAACAACATGCAGGTAACAGTCATTAAGAAAGTCAGCTTCTTAGTCTTCTAGATACTTAATATGAAGTTTGCTGGCTGGTTTGTGGCTCTTGAATATTGTAGATTACTAATATTGTTAGGCTGATAGCCAAAATCTAGGTGAAATTTCTCTTGGGCCCTAAGGCAAAGGTAAGACTGGTTCACCTTATTAATGTATTCTAGGACAATTTCCTGGAGTTTTAAACACAGCATACTTTCCTTTTTTTTTTTTTTTAAACTTACTATTGCTGATTAAAATAAATGTCCCTTAAAGCTCAGTGTAAAAATGTATATTTTTTAAATGGCACTTTAAAATTTTAGGTAGAGTCTATGATTTAAATTAACTAGTAGGTTTTGGAAGTGAAATCTTAAAGTAAAGTTTTATGAAATTTATGCAATAGGTTGAAATTTTTCTAGGGTTTGTACTTTAAAGTTAGTATAGTAATGTAGTTTAAAAAATACTTTTTAAAAAAATTAGGAGAGATGCTGATTAAAAGTTTAAAAAGTGTTTCAAGATGAGGAAAGAGATCTTAATGAATTCTGCTTGTTAGTTGCTTTTTTTGCTTGTGTTCTTAAACGTTTGCTATGACAGTAGAATTCAGCGTCTTTACCTAGCAAGAGAGAATTTTGAACATATAAACTGGTAGTCAGCAGTGAAAAAGCCTCATCCATATTTTACGTTTTTTTACATAAATAGGGAGAGTGCCTGATTTATATGTAATTTAGGGATATTGGCTTTTGTCTGAGTGAGTTTGCTCCGTTTGTCTAAAGAGGACAAAAATTGCTGCAGTCCTGAGAAGCTTCATATTTATAATACATTTTAAAGTAGCGGAACTTGTTAGCTGGATCAGCAGCCTGTGACCTCACTAGCAAATGTTGTCCCAGTTAAAAAGATCACAGATCAAGTTAAAACGAGCTTAAATAACATTGAGAGGTGGTGTTCATAAACAAAATACATTAGTGAGTAGAAGAAGAATAGATATTTGATGTAGATATTGTTAAATAACAATAAATCCTGAGATAATCACTGAGTATTCATCATTTCCTTGGAAGCTATTATTTCCTAGGACTCATTGTACTCTATTGGGTAAATGCTTTTGCATTTCTCTGTGGAATACAAGCTATTAATTAGAGTAAATATAACTGGTGTAACTATCTGTGTTTTTATTATGTATACTCTTAGGTATAAAGAACACATTGGTATTTAATGTTAAAGAGAAGGATTATATTTAGTAGAAAAGAATTCTTCTTGGTAAAGTACATGCAAATAAACCTATGAAAGGTTTATTTGAAGATAGTAGCTTGTTTTACCTGGCATTTGAAGTAGTAACACAGTGGGAAAGACTTTAACAAGAAAATCTCACTTCACTAATTATCTTGAAAATCTTTTTCTAAACTGAAGGATAGCCAACCTTACAAACAGACATCAAAAATGATTGATCAATCTTGGTAAGCAGGTGTCAAAATTAATTGGTTGGCTCCATGGTAACTTAGCTTTTTTTCTACTATAGAGATTTCGCCAGGGAATAAAAGTGTTCTTCAAATGCTTCTTGAGGATAGAAGATTGATAGTTGGGGGAAGAAATGCAGAAGCAAATATAGTATCAAAAGTGGTACTTCAGTTCTCTTAGCATTGATTCCAGTCTTCTGTTTCCATTTGAAAAGAATAAAGCACTCAGAATAACAAGCCATTCCTTCCTTACACAGGCAAAACAAAAGGAACATGGATTTTTCAGCCAAAGCTAGACTAAAGGATTTGGGATTGAGAATAGGAAAATATATTTGAAATATAATAAAGATACAGACTCTAATTCAAGTTGTATTTATTTGACTAGTTCAGTGTAATGTTAAGCAAGAAAATATTTTGCTATAATCTATTTGAATGACATTCTCTTTTAGAAGGGAGCTCTTGAGAATTAATTTTGTAGAGTAGTTGAGATTTATATAAATTTATATAAATATAAAGAGTATTGCTCTTTATATTAGTCAAATATAAAGGGGTATATTTTTACCCCTCTTAGGTTAGTCAAATTTGGATACTTCATTTCACGCATTTAAAATGGAAGTATGCTGGGTGCCGTGGGAGGCCGAGGTGGGAGGATCCCTTGAGCCCAGAAGTTTGAGACCAGCCTGGAGATAGTGAGACCTCAAATCTACAAAAAATATTTAAAAAGTAGCTGGGCATGATGGCACACACCTGTGGTCACAGCTACGCGAGAGTGAGGCGGAAGGATTACTTGAGCTCAAGAGGTTGAGGCTGCAGTGAGCTGTAATCACGCCACTGCGCTCCAGCCTGGGTATCAGAGGGAGACTTCTCAAAATTTTATATATACGTATATGAAGCATTCTATTTGTAGTGACAGCAAAATGAAGATATAATGATATAATGTCAGGAATTAGATTGTTATTGTAAACAAAAATGGGCAGAATTAAGTGTGTAAACTCTTCCCCTAAGCTGGTAAAAATATATGCATATTGCCCGGCTTGGTGTCTCATGCCTGTAATCCCAACACTTTGGGAGGCCGAGGCAGGTGGATCATGAGGTTAGGAGATCGAGACCATCCTAGCTAACACGGTGAAACCCCATCTCTACTAAAAATACAAAAATTAGCCGGGTGTGATGGCACGCGCCTGTAGTCCCAGTTACTCAGGAGGCTGAGGCAGGAGAATCGCTTGAACCCAGGAGGCGGAGGTTGCAGTGAGCATAGGTCTTGGCACTGCACTTCAGCCTGGGCAACAGAGCGAGACTCTGTCTCAAAACAAAACAAAAACAAAAAAACAAAAACAAAAGAAATATATATATGCATATGTAAATACATATATATTTGGAATCCTTTTTACTTGTAAGGAAACTGACAGTAACTATAAACTTAAACTGAATGTACCCTGTCCCTAAGACTTATTTCAAAGTTTCATTGTAATGGATAATTTATATCCATGGATTATTTTTACATTATTAAAGTATATAATCACATGGTAGGAATTTAAAATAATTTGAGTGTTTCTTAGATTCTAAATTAATAAGGTAAATTACTTGTAGTAGCATAGTAGCATGGTTTTCAACAACACGTGTCTGCATGATTTGGCCCCTTTAGCTGATTAGACTCACACCTCCTTTCCTCTGCCCTGACTGGTCTTCTAAAGTTCCTTGAAAGTGTCACATTCTTTTAGGCCTTAGTGCATTTTATGCACAGTTACTTCTGTGGACTCTTTCCTGTCTGGTCTTTGCTTGGATGATTACTGATCATCCTTCTAATCTTAGCTTAAATACTAGTTTCTTTTTTTTTGAGACGGAGTCTGGCTCTGTCGCCCAGGCTGGAGTGCAGTGGCGCAATCTCGTTTCACTGCAAGCTCCGCTTCCCAGGTTCACGCTGTTCTCCTGCCTCAGCCTCCCGAGTAGCTGGGACTACAGGCGCCTGCCACTACGCCGGGCTAATTTTTTGTTTAGTAGAGACGGGGTTTCACCGTGTTAGCCAGGATGGTCTCGATCTCCTGACCTCGTGATCCACCCGCCTCAGCCTCCCAAAGTGCTGGGATTACAGGCATGAATCACCGCGCCTGGCCGCTTAAATACTAGTTTCTAAAGGAGGCTTGTCTGACTCTTCACACTAGGTTACCCCTTATATACTGCCCTTATAGCACTATTTTTCCTTCTTAGTATTGTCAAAAATGAGGTGTTTAATTATAATTTTGATAGTTATTTAAACAAAATTTTTAAGAGATTGAGGTATAATTGTCAAACAGCACAATTTAAAACGTACAATTTATTTACTTAAATTATACAATTTGACAAGTTTTGTCATATGTATTTGCATCTGAAACTGTCACCACAATCAAAATCATAAAAATATCAATCACGCTAGAAAGTTTCCATGTGTTCCTTTGTAAACCCTCCCTTTTCCAGTTGCCTATTCCTGTCCCAGGGCAACTATTTATCTGCTTTCTCTCACTATAGATTTGTTGGTATTTTCTAGAACTTTTTGTAAATAGAATCATATATTATATACTTCTTTTTTGTCTGGCTTCTTTCACACAGCATGTTTATTTTGAGATTCATTCATGGTGTATTAGTAGTTTATTCTACTGCCGAATAGTGTTCCAGTGTCTGGATACACCATAATTTGTTTATCCATTCAACTGCTGATGGACATTTGGACTGTTTCAAATTTTTGGCTGTTCCTTATAAAGCTGCTATGAAGTTTCATGTGGAAGCCTTTATATCTTTGTATGGTCATATGCTTTCCTTTCTCTTGGGGAAATAACCTGAGAATGGCTGGATCGTATGGGTAGATATATGTGTAACTGTTAAAGAAACTGACAAACTGTTTTCCAAAGTAGTTGTATCATTTATGTTCCCACCAGCAGTGAGTCAGTGTTCTATCTAGTTAATTTCACATCCATACCAATACTTGGTATGGTTAGTCTTTTAAATTTTTGTGATTCTAATAAGTGAATGGTATATGTTTGGGTTTTAATTTGCATTTCCCTAATTACTAATGATATTGAGTATCTTCTCATGTGCTTACTTGCCATCTGTTTATCTTCTTTAATAGGCATTTATTCAAATCTTCTGCATGTTAAAAAATTTTCTTACTGATTTTTGTGAGTTCTTTACATTTTCTGGATTACTAGCTTCTTATGAGGTATATCATTTGCATATATTTTCTACCAGTCTGGGGCTTGTCTATGAAAACACAATGAAAAGAGAAGGAAATCTCTTGACAGAATTTTTCAAAGAATCTAAGTTTTAAATTGATTAATTCCAGTTTATCATTTTTTTCTTTTATGGATTATGCTTTTCATGTTGTGCCTAAGAAAACTTTGCCTAGGCTGGGTACTGTGGCTCATGTGTGTAATCCCAGCGCTTTGGGAGCCTGAGACAGGAGGATCACTTGAGTCTAGGAGTTTGAGAGCAGCCTGGGAAACAAGGCAAGACCGTGCCCATACAAAAACATTTGAAAAATTAGCTGGGCATGGCAGTGTGCGCATTTAGCCCGTCTACTTGGAAGGCTGAGATGGGAGGATCACTTTAACACAGGAATTGGAGGCTGCAGTGAGCTGAGTTGTGATTGTGTCACTGTACTCCAGCCTGGGCAACACAGCAAGACCATGTCTTTAAAAAATAGAAAAAAAAAAAAGAAAACTGCCTAAACCAAGTTGATGAAGATTTTCTTCATTTTTTTTTTTTCTCTGGAAGTTTTGTAATTTTAGATTTTACATTTATATTTATGGTCCATTTTAAGTTAATTTCTATATATGGGGAGAGGTATGGATCCAAATTCAGTTTTTTGGCATATACGTATTTGTTTTAGCACTATTTGTTGAAAAGAGTATTCTTTCTCTGTTAAAGTAGTTTTGCACCTTTGTTGAAACCATTCATATATTTGTGTTTCTATTTCTGGACTCTGCTTTGTTTCTTGATCTCTTTGTCTATTTGTATGTCAGTACAACATTGTCTTGATTATTGTTTCTTTATAAGTCTTGAATTCTGGGAGTGTTTTTCAGTTTTGTTCTTTTCCAGTTATTTTGGCTACTCTGAGTCCTTTGCATTTCCATATGAGTTTTAGAATCAGCTTGTCAGTTTCTATAAAAAGCCTACTAGGATTTTGTTTGTAATTATGTTGAGTCTATAGATCAATTTTGGGGAAAATGAATACCTTGTCAATATTGAGTTTCCTAACATGGTATATGTTTATTTATTTAGTCGTTTAATCTGTCAGCAGTGTTTTTAAATTTCTGGTGAATAGGTCTTGCACCTCTTTTGTCAGATTTTTCCCTAAGTAGTTAATATTTTTGGATGCTATTGTAAATGGCATTTTTTAAACTTTCACTTTTGATTGTTGCTATTATACTGAAATACAACTGATTTTTGTGTGTTTGATTTTTTATCTTGCAATCTTGCCAAACTTATTACTTGTAGTAGATTTTTGCAGATTTCTTACGGTTTTCTACTTAGATGATTGTATTGTTTACAGATAAAGATATATTTACTTCTTTCTTTGCAATCTAGATGCCGTTTTTTTTTCTTGTCTTATTTCAGTGGCCAGAACCTCTATTACAGTAATGAATAGAGGTGATGAGAGTGGTCAATCTTACTCATGATTTAAGGGGAGATATTTGATCTTTAACCATGAAGTATGATGTTATCTGTAAGTTTTTTTTAGATGCCTTTTATCACACTGAGAAAGTTTCCTTCTATTCCTAGTTTGCCAAGAGTTTTTACCAGTGATGGAAACTGGATTGTATTAAATGCATTTTCTGTGCCCATTGAGATAATCATATGATTTTTTCAAGTTTGTTAACATGGTGAATTATGTACATAATCTTTGAATGTTAAACCAACCTTACATTCCTAAGATAAACTTCCTCTGACACGATATGCTTTCCTTTTTATTTTAGGTTGCATTTGGTTTGTTAAAGTTTTATTTAGAATTTTTGTATCTGTGTTCATGAGAGATATTAGTCTGTACTTTTCTTATATGACTCATTTTGGTGACAAGATAATGCTGGCCTCATATAATGAGCCCCATGGGACTCTCCTGATCATTTGCTGAAAGAGTTTTTATGGAATTGGCATTATTTCTTCATTAGTGTTTGGTGGAATTCACCATTGACGCCCTCTAGGCCTGAAGTTTTCTTTAACTCCAAATTCAACTTTTATTAATATAAATTCAACTTATTTAATATACAGAAGGCTATATGACTAGAATCCTTTAAAATATATTGGCCAGAATATTGTCTATCTTGGTAAGTATTTTTTTGTGCATGTGAAAAGAATGCGTATTCTTCTATTGATGGGTGGAGTGTTGTATACATTTCAGTTAGGTCAACTTGGTTGAGTCTTGTTTAAGTCTTCTACAACCATTCTGATTTTCTGTCTGTTTTTACCACTTATTGAGAGAAGGCTTTCTTCAGTTATAATTTTGTATTTACCTGTTTGTCCCTGCAGTCTTATCTGTTTATCCTTCATGTATTTTGAAACTATGTTATTAGGTGCATAAAATTTTGGATTATGTCCTCCTGATAAACTGAGCCTTTATCATTATCCAATGACCATTTGTCGAACAGACTATCCTTTTTTCATTAATGTCTTTGTACCTTTATTGAAAGTTAATTGGACATCTTTATGTATATTTATTTTTTGACTCTTTTCTGTTCCATTGATCCATATCTCTATCCTTTTGCAAGTTCCTGACTGACTTTATTAATGTATCTTTGTGTGTATATATACACATATATACGTATATATACACATATATACGTATATATACACATATATACGTATATATACACATATATACGTATATATACACACATATATGTATATATATGTGTATATATGTGTATATGTATATATATGTGTATATATGTGTATATATACATATGTGTATATATGTGTATGTATACATATATGTGTATATATGTGTATGTATAAATGTGTATATATGTGTATGTATATATGTGTATATATACACATTATATTTGAGACGTGTATATATATACATTTGAGATGTATATATATACATTTGAGATGTGTATATATACACTTGAGATGTATATATATATATATATACACACACTTGAGATGTGTGTATATATATATATATATATACACACTTGAGATGTATATATATTTGAGACGGAGTCTCACTCTGTTGCCCAGGCTGGAGTGCAGTGGCACGGTATCGGCTCACTGAAATCTCTGCTCACCGGGTTCAAGCGGTTCTCCTGCCTCAGCCTCTTGAGCAGCTGGGATTACAAGCATATGCCACCACACCTGGCTAATTTTTGTAGTTTTGGTAGAGATGAAGTTTTGCCATGTTGGCCAGGCTGGTGGTCTCTAACTCCTGACCTCAGGTGATCCACCCACCTCGGCCTCCCAAAAATGCTAAGATTAGTATGTTTTTATAGTAAATCTTGAAGTTAGATAATGAGATTCCCCCAACTTTATTTTTATTTTTGAAAATTTACTTGGTTCATTTTGTTTTTCATATACATTTTAGAACAGTTTGTCAATTAAAAAAGTCTTGCTGAGATTTTTATTGAGATTGTGTTGACTTAGTAAATCATTTTGAGAATTGATATGTAAACAATATTGAATTATCTCATTCTTCATTGCGGTATGTTTTTTTCATCTATTTGGGTTTTCACTGATTTTTTACAACTGTTTTTGGTGGTTATCAGATACAGATCTGTGTATATATTTTTAGTTTTTTTTTTTTTTTTTGAGATGGAGTCGTGCTCTGTCACTCAGGCTGGAGTGCAATGGCACGACCTCGGCTCACTGCAACCCCTGCTTCCTGGGTTCATGTATTTTTTGTAGAGATGGGGTTTTGCCATGTTGGCCAGGCTGGTCTCGAACTTCTGACCTCAGGCAATCCGCCTGCCTCAGCCTCCCAAAGTGCTGGGATTACAGATGTGAGCCACTGCGCCCGGCCATATTTTTCGATTTTATACCAAAATATTTTATGTTCTTTAAGGCTATTGTAGTTGATAGTATTTCTTTTAATTTCAATTTCCAGTTTGTAGACTTTAAAAAATAATAAGGAAATATTATAAATGACTTTATGCCCATAAATTTGAAATAAATGAAATGGACCAATTCCCTGTATCATACAGATTAACAAAAGTCACTCATGAGGAGGTAAATGAAATGAATATTTCTATGTCTATTGAATAAATTGAATTCAAATTGCAAACCTTCAAGGAAAATTTCAGGCTCAGATGGCATCACTGGTAA
Source organism: Nomascus leucogenys (assembly GCF_006542625.1). Taxonomy (NCBI): domain Eukaryota; kingdom Metazoa; phylum Chordata; class Mammalia; order Primates; family Hylobatidae; genus Nomascus; species Nomascus leucogenys. The sequence continues at coordinate 18,451,586 of NC_044383.1, read as the reverse complement.
ATTTTACCAAATGTTTAAGAAAGAGGTAATATTAATTCTACGTAAGTTTTTCTAGAAAACAGAATAAGAGAGAATACTTTCTAACTTAATTTGCAAGGCTGGCATTACCATGATAAGAAAACCAAAGAAAGGCATTACCAGAAAAGAGCAATAGCTCTCATGAACACAGAAGCAAAAATCTTTAACAAAGTATTAGCAAATCGTATCCAGCAATACATAAAAAACATAATACATTGTGACCAAGTAGGGCTTATCCCAGTAGTACAAGGCTGACTAAACATTTGGAAATCTTTCTTTGGTGACATTTCCTCGCCCGTATCTCTTTATTTTTTATTTTTGTGGTTACATTATAGGTGTATATATTTATGGGATAGATGAGGTATTTTGATACAGGCATACAATGCCTAATAACCACATCAGGGTAAATAGGGTATTCATTACCTCAAGCATTTATCCTTTCTTTGTGTTATAAACAATTCATACTAATTATACTTTCTACCCATTAACCATCCCCATTTCTCCCACCCCAATACCTTTCCCAGCCTCAGGTTACCATCATTCTACTGTCTATCTCCATAAATTCAATTATTTTAATTTTTAGCTCCCAGAAATAACTGAGAAAATGCAATGTTTGTCTTTCTGTGCCTGGTTTATTTCATGTAATGTAATGACCTCCAGTTCCATCCATGTTGTTGTGAATGACAGGATATCATTCTTTTTTATGCCTGAATAGTACTCCCTTGTGTATATGTACCACATTTTATTTATCCATTCATTTGTTGATGGCCACTTTGGTTGCTTCCAAATTTTGGCTATTGTGAATAGAGCTGCAGCAAACATTGAAGTACAGCTGTCTCTTCAATATGCTGATTTCCTTTCTTTTAGGTATATACCTAGCAGTGGCATTGCTGAATTATATGGTAGCTCTATTTTTAATTTTTTGAGGAACCTGCAAACTGTTCTCCATAGTAGTTACGCTAATTTACCTTCCCACCAGCAGTGTAAGAGGGTTCCCTTTTCTCTATATTCTTGCCAGCATTTGTTTCTGTCTGCCTTTTGGATATGAGCTGTTTAACTGGAGTGAGATGATATCACATTGTAGTTTTGATTTTCATTTCTCTGATGATCAGTGATGTTAAGCACCTTTTTATTTACCTTTTGACATTAGTATGTCTTCTTTTGAGAAATGTCTATTCAGATCTTTTGCATATTTTTGAATTGGATTATTAGATTTTTTTTCTTACAGTGTTGTTCAAGCTTATTATATATTCTGGTTATTAATCCCTTGTCAGAATGATAGTTTGCAAATATTTTCTTCCATTCTGTGGATTGTCTCTTCATGTTGTTGACTGTTTCCTTTGCTGTGCAGAAACTTTTTAACTCGATATGATCCCATTTATCCATTTTTGCTTTGGTTGCCTGTGCTTGTGGGGTATTACTCAAGAAATCTTTGCCTAGTCTCCACGTGTCCTGGAGAGTTTTCCCAATGTTGTAGTAGTTTCATAGTTTGAAGTCTTAGATTTCTAAGTCTTTAATCCATTTTCATTTGTTTGTTGTATATGGTGAGAGATAGGGGTCCAGCTTCATTATTCTTCATATAGATATCCAGTATTCCCAGCACAATTTATTGAGGAGACTGTTACTTCCCCAGTGTATGTGCTTGACACCTTTGTCAAAAATGAGTTCACTGTAAGTATAGATTTATTCTGGGTTCCCTATTCTGTAATTGTTCTATATGTCCTTTTTTTTTTTTTTTTTAATGCCAGTACCATGCTGCTTTGGTTACTATAGCTCTGTGGTATAATTTAAAGTCAGGTAATATGATGCTTCTAGTATTGCTCTTTTTGCTCAGAATGGCTTTGGCTATTCTGGGTCTTTTTGGTTCCGCATACATTTTATGATTTTTTTTGCTATATCTTTGAAAAATGTCATTGGCATTTTGATAGGGATTGCCTTGAATCTGTAGATTGCTTTGGATAGTATGGACATTTTAACAATATTGATTCTTCCAATCCATGAGCATGAAATACCTTTCCATTTTTTTTGGTGTCTTCTTCAGTTTCTTTCATTTTTCCCTTGCCTAGAGATTTGTGGAACTTTGAACTTCAGTGAGATGATTTAAGGTATCTGGCAGAAGAAATTTCTAAGCAGCAAAGCATTCAAGATGTGATTTAGGTGCTGTTAAAGGCATTCCATTCTAAAAGGGAAACAGAGCATAAAAGTTTGGAAAATGTACAGCCTGACAATGATAGAAAATAAAATCCCATTTTCTGAGGAGAAATTTAAGCCAGCTGCAGAAATTTGCATGAGTAATGAGAAGCCGAATGTTAATTCCCAAGACAATGGGGAAAATACCCCCGGGCCATGTCAGAGGTCTTCGGGGCGCCCCTCTCATCACAGGCCTGGAGGCATAGGAGGAAAAAATGGTTTTGTGGGCCAGGCCCAGGGTTCTTGTGCTGTATGCAGCCTAGAGACTTGGTGTCCCGTGTCCCAGCTGCTCTAGCTATGACTAAAAGAGGCCAAAGTGCAGCTCAGGCTGTGGCTTCAGAGGGTGCAAGCTCCAAGCCTTGGCAGCTTCCATGTGGTGTTGAGCCTGTGGGTGCACAGGAGTCAAGAATCAAGGTTTGGGAACCTCTGTCTACATTTCAGAAGATTTATGGAAACGCCTGGATGTCCAGGCAAAAGTTTGCTGCAGGAGTGGGACTCTCATGGAGAACCTCTGCAGGTCAGTGTGGAAGGGAAAAGTGGGGTTGGAGCCCCCACACAGAGTCCCTACTGGAACATTGCCTAGTGGAGCTGTGAGAAGAGGGCCACTGTCCTGCAGACCCCAGAACAGTAGATGCTCCTACACCTTACACCATGTACCTGGAAGAGCTGCAGATGTTCAATGACAGCCCCTGAAAGCAGCCAGGATGAGGCTGCACTCTGCAAAGCCACAGGGTCGGAGCTGCCTACGACCGTGGGAACCCACCTCTTTCATCAGTGTGACCTAGATGTGAGAACTGGAGTCAAAGGAGATCATTTTGGAGCTTTAAAATTTGACTACCCTGTTGGATTTTGGACTTGCATGGGCCCTGTAACCCTTTTGTTTTGTCCAATTTCTCCCATTTGGAATGGCTGTATTTATCCAATACCTATACCCCCATTGTATCTAGGAAGTAACTAGCTTGCTTTTGATTTTACAGGCTCATAGATGGAAAAATCTTGCCTTGTCTCAGATCAGGCCTTGGGGGTGCTGAAATGAGTTAAGACTTTGGGGGACTGTTGGGAAAGCATCATTTGTTTTGAAATGTGAGGACATGAGATTTGGAGGGTCCAGGGGCAGAATGATATGGTTTGGCTGTGTTCCCATTCAAGTCTCAATTTGAATTTTATCTCCTAGAATTTTTCGATGTGTTATGTGAAGGAATTACCCAGCAGGAGGTAATTGAATCATGGGGGCCAGTCTTTCCTGTGCTATTCTCGTGATAGTGAATAAGTCTCACAATATCTGCTGGATTTATCAGGGGTTTCTACTTTTGCTTCTTCCTCATTTTTCTCTTGCCGCTGCCATGTGAGAAGTGCCTTTCGCCTCCCACCATGATTCTGAGGCCTCCCCAGCCATGTGGAACTGTAAGTCTGGTTAAATCTCCTTTTCTTCTCAGTTTTGGGTGTGTCTTTATCAGCAGGGTGAAAATGGACTAATACACTTGGTAATTTATAATGAATAGAAATATATTGGCTCGTGATTCTGGAGGCTGGGAAGTCTAAGATCAAGAGGCTGACATCTTTTAAGGGCTTTCTTGCTGCATCATCCTGTAGCAGAGGGTAAATAGAGGGTCAAGGGGTAGGCAAAAGTGTTCAAATCTCATCCTTTTATAAGGAACCCATTCCCCTCATAATGAACTCACTCCTGAGGTAACAGCATTAATGCCCTCATGGTTTAATCACCTCCTATTATGCCCCACCTCTCAACACTAATCCAGAGCCTTCACTCAGTCCAGCACCAACTCAAAAGTCCAAAGTCTAGGGTCTCTTCTAAATCAGATATAGGTGAGACTCAAGGCACAATTCATCCTGGGGCAAATTCCCTTCCAGCTGTGAGCCTGTGAAATCAAAACAAGTTGTTTTCTTCCAAAGTGCAATGGTGAGACAGTTATAGGATCTACATTCCTGTTCCAAGAGAAAATAAAGGGGTAACAGGCCCCAAATAAGGCTAGAACCCAACAGAACAAACAATGTTAAATCTGAAAGCTACAGAATAATCTTTTTTGACTTCATGTTTTGCCTTCTGAGCACACTGGGATGAGGATTGGGCCCCCAAGACCTCAGGCAGCCCAGCCTTTAGGCTTTGCTGGGCTGAGCCTACATAGCAGCTCTCATGGGTTGGAGGCCAATGCCTGCCGCTCTTACAGTCTGAGGCTGCACATGGGTGACTCTATAGTTCTGAGGTCTCAGAGGCAGCCCTGCTCCCATGGCCCTATTAGGCATTGCTCTAGCAAGTACTTTATGATGACTCTGCTGCTGTAGTATCCTTTCGGATCTACATTGAGGTAGCCACATCTCCACAACTTGTGCAGTCTGTGCACCTGCAAAATTGGCACCACATGGATGGATACCACCATGGTTTATTTCCTATACTTTCCAGAGCTGCAGCCAGAGACACACCCTGGTTTGCTTGAGCAGTGACTGGGGAGGCTAAGGGAAGCTGTGCCAGAATGCAGGGAGCAGATACTTGAGGCAGCACAGGGCAGTGAATGCTGAGGTCCCATAGATGCCTTTCTGGAAACTGTGATCTCAGGATCCTAGATGGGAGGGGCAGCCCAGAAGACCTCTGAAATTCCTTCAAGATCTCTTTCTATCTTGATGAATAGCACTTGACTTCCTTTTATCCATGCTAATCCCCTTATGCAAGGGTTCCTTGGCCACACCCTTGCATGCTTGGCTTTTTGTTCTTTACATATACAAACTATGACTTTTCCAAATCATTACTTTCTGCTTCCCTTTTAATAATATGTTTTGTTTTTAAATCATTCTACCTTCTCGCATCTTTACTATATGTAGTTAAAAGTAGCCACACAGCTCTTTCAATATTTTGCTTAGAAATTTCTTCCACCAGATATCCTAGTGAAGCGGGTACGTTGTCTAGGGTATATACCCTGGGGTTCATCATCATGCACCAGGAAAATTTAGGGCATGGACACACACAAGGGGTTTAGGAGTAGAGGTTTAATAGGTAGAAGACAAGAGAAAGAGAAACAGCCTCCTTTATAAAGGGAGGGGTCTCTGATCGGAAGGGAGTGGCTGGTGGCAAATGTGCCGAGTTTTATAGTCCAGTTTGAGGAGGCGGTGTCTGATTTATGTAGGGATCACAGATTGGTTAGATCAGGTATGAAGTTTACATAGTGCATGGGGAAGGCTGGTTGCCCCACCATAATCTTCTTATGAAAATGGACTTTCCAGTTGATCAGCACCATCTTGTCTGCTCCTTAGAATACACATGGCTGGCAGAGAAGAGAGGATGGAGCCGCCATTTTGAAAATGTCTAGTCCTTAGTTCCTGTCAGCATTCACCCATGCAAGCTCCCAGCTTGCAGGCTGCTCCTTGTTAGAAAATGATTTGGGGCTGCTTTTCATTGAAAAGGAAAGCCTTACCAAGGACTCCCATGCCCTTATTATCTGACTAAGTAATTCCTTTCTAACTCCCATTATACTAGCTTATTGCTCTTAAATTCTGCCTTCCACGAAGCACTCAGATATGGGCACAATTCAGCCAAGTTATTTGCTGCTTCGTATCAAGGATGGCTGTTACTCCAGTTTGCAATATCTCTTTCGTCCTTTCTGTCTGAGATCTCCTCAGAATTGCCTTTACTCTCCGCATTTCTACCAATATTCTGATCACAAGCACTAATGCAATCTCTACGAAGTTTTAGACTTTCCCTGCAGTTCTCTTCTGAGGCCTCATCAGAATCATCCTTAATGTTCTTTTCATGGCAATACAAGCTTTTTCTAGCCTTTTTCTCCAAACTCTCCCAGCCTCTACTTATTGCTGAGTTTCAAAGTGGCTTCCCTATTTTCAGATATTTGATAAAGCAGCATTCTATGCTTCAATACCAGTTTTTTGTGTTATTCAGTTTTGTGCTGCTGTAACAGAATACTTGAGACTTAGTGATTTATAATGAATAAAAATTTATTGGCTTATGATTCTGTTGGGAAGGTCAAGATTGAGGGGCCAGAATTTGGCAAGAGCTTTCTTGTTGCATCATTGCTGACAGAAGAGCAAAGAGAAGGTGAAGAGAGAAAGAGAGGAGGGCAAAAGGGGGTGAACTCATCCTTTTATAAGGAACTCATTCCTGCAGTAACAGCATTAATCCATTCATGAGGGCTATGCTCTCATGGCCTAATCACCTCTCATTAGGCCCCACATCCCCACACTGTTGTATCGGGGATTAAGTTTTCAACACTTTTTTGGGGGGACACATTCAAACCATAGCAGAGACTCTGGTTCATAATTAAGTGTTCTGTTTCAGGAGGCAATCAACTTGTTTTGGTTCAGCACACATGACCTAGCTCACTTTTCAAAAAACAGAGCTTAACTGAGTTACAATTTGCACCTCACCATATTCACCTTTTAAAGATGTATAGTTCACTTCTGTTTAGCATATTTAGAGAGTGGTACAACCATCACCATTACCTAATTTTAGGCTGAAGAGCCAAATTATATAAACAAATTGGTATCTGTGACTTGTTAAAAAATAATTTCCAGGGTATCTTATATAGTCAGTATAAAATCAAACTAATCTATACTTTAGATGTATACAAATGAATTTTTATAATGATGTTTTATTATAACATCATTATATCAGTATTTTACCATCCTGAGTTATCAAAGCATATTATTATATTTCCAAAAATGTAGAAATAAACTGAGGTAGGCAAAACTTTAAGATGGCCCTTTTGACTTTTATCCCTGGTATTACTGTCATGATTATGTTATGTCATTTGTCAAAAGGGAGATTATTTGGGTTTTCTTACTCTAATCACATGAGCCTTTTAAAAGCAGAGTGTTTCCCCTGGGTGCTAGCAGAAGAGGAAGCTAAAGACTCAAAGCATAAACTGGATTTGACATGCTAATGCTTGTTTGAAGATGGAGGGAGCCATGCCTGAAAGTACTAGAGAAAGTGGCCTCTTGGTGCTGAGAGCGAGCAACCCCTGGTCAGCAACTGGCAAGAAAGTTGGGACCTCATTCATATAACTGGAAGGAACTGAATTCTACCAACAGTGAATAAGCCTGGAAATGGATGCTTTTCTGGAGCCTCTGGATAACAGCCTAGCTCAGTTAACACCCATCTGAGTCTATAGGGACTTCTGTCCTATAGAACTGTGAGATAATAAATGGATGTTCTTTTAAATTTCTATGTTTATGGTAATTTGTTACCAGCAGTAAAAACAAATTTAGGGGCATATTTAGCAATAAATCATTGAAAAAAGTTATTCTGGCTGAATTTCAGTCAATGATATTAAGTTAACTAGAAAATTAAATTAATTCTTTAAACATAGTGGTCAATTGAGTTTTATTATCTTTAACAGTAATAATACAAGGTGATTGTGGTTTATTAATTTAAGCTTTTTATAACACCTTGTGTGCCTGTCTTTGATTTCTTTGGTCTGCCGTGAATGGTTAGAATTAATGCTCAAAATGTTTGGCATAAGGTTACTAATTGCTGTCTGGATCCATGAAAGGAAGACGCTCTGGCATTTTAGATATCTGATTTATTTGACCCTGTTTGATGCACAATGTACTTCCAGTCTACCATTTGAGCCAAAAAGTGAATAGGAGAAATATTTTACAGATAGCATAAAGTTATGAAATGATCAGTAGATGTGATGAAGTTTAGCCAAAAGGGGAAGGGATTGATCTTATCATTAGATAGTAGATTAATTTGAAAATAATGATTACCATGTGCAAGAGAAGTACTCCCTGATTAAAAAATGTTTGAGTTGTATAGTTATCAGTAGCTGAAGGGAATGTTGAGGAAAAAATGTATTAATGAGCTAAAATCTTATTTGGAAATATCCTTGTGAGAATTATAGAGCTCAGAATCAGCTGATGTTTTAGTCCATTTGTATTGCTATGAGGGAATACTTGAGGCTGGATAATGTATAAGGAAAAGAGATTTGTTTGGCTCATGATTCTGCAGGATGTACAAGAAGCATGGCACCAGCATCTGCTTGTATTGTGGGGCTCAGGCTGCGTCTACTCATGGCAGAAGGCAAATGGGAGCTGGTATCTGCAGATTTCATATGGCAGGAGAGGAAGCAAGGGATGGGAGCGGCCAGGCCCTTTTTCATAACCAACTCTCTCAGGAACTAATAGAGCGGGAACTCACTCTTTACTGTGAGGATGGCCCCAAGCCATTGATGAGGGATCTGCCTCCATGACCCAAACACTTCTCAGTAGGCCTCACCTCTGACATTGGGGATCAAATTTCAGTGTAAGGTTTGGAGGAGTCATATATTCAAACCATAGCAGTTGAGAATTAGGCCTCAAAGTCAGATAGATAATGGTTAAAATATCAGCTATATTAATACTGAATTGGAGAACGTGTTTTTCTTGTGTTGCCATAATGGGCTAATACTTCACCTCAAAATTAAATTACCCACTCATTTATGGGCCAAGTTAGGCAACTGCTGATCTGTATTGTGGGGTAGGACAACAGTAGTGGAAGATAGTAGTCAGAATGCATTTCCTGTGCTTAGAATAGTCTGACAGTGAATGATCTGATAAAGAAGTTAGGAAAAACAGTCCCATTTACAATAGCATCAAAAAACAAAACAAAACAAAAACAAGAAAACAACTTATGATAAGTTTAACCAAAGAGGTAAAAGATCGATATGTAGAAAACTAGAAAACATTAATGAAAGAAATTGAAGATGACACAAATAAATGGAAAGATACTTTGTGTATTCATGAAGTGAAAGAGTATTGTTAAAATGTCTATATTACCCAAAGTAATCCACAGATTCTATGCAATCCTGTCAAAATAGAAATAGAAAAAAATCCTGTAATTTGTTTGAAACTGCAAAAGACCCAAAATAGCTAAAGCAATGTTGAGCAAAAAGAACAAAGCTAGAGGCATTAACACTACCTGACTGGTCTTTGAAAAGTTAATGGAAAATGCATATTATGAAAAAACTGCATGGATTTCAAATTTTTTTTGCACCAAAATAAACTCATACCAAATTGTTACAAGTCTGAATGGAATCAAGTTTGAGGCACTAAGGAGGATAAGACATTGGTTTGAAAAGGGCCCCTATCAGAGCAACATAAATTCTGCTAAAGTTGAAGCGAGAGCAAACATCAAATTTATGGTGAAGCTTGGGTGGAAGAAGGTGAAATTATTGATGCTTTCTGAAAAGTTTAGGAGGACAATGCCCCAAAGTAATCAGCAGTTTATAAATGGGTAACTCATTTTAAGAGGCGATGATATGATGTTGAAGATGAAGCCTGCAGCAGCAGACTATTCACATCAATTTGTGAGGAAAAAATCATGTTCATTCTCTAATTGAAGAGGACTTATGTTTGACAGCAGAAACAATAGCCAACACCATAGACATCTCAATTAATTCAACTTACTCAATTCTGAATGCAAATTAAAGTTGAGTAAACTTTCCAATCTATAGGTGCCAAAACCACTCGGACCAGATTAGCTACAGATAAGAGCAGAGGTTTTAGTGGAAATTATAAACAAGTGGGATCAAGATCCTGAAGTATTTCTTGGAAGAATTGTAACAGGTGAAGCATGATTTTACCACTACGATTCTGAAGACAGAACACAATCAAAGCATTGGCTACCAGGAGGTAGAAGGGGTTCAGTCAAAGCAAAAGTGGACTGGTCAAGAGCATAGGTCATGGCAGCAGTTTTTTGGGATGCTAAAGGCATTTTGCTTGTTGACTTTCTGGATGGCCAAAATATAACATCTGCTTATTATGAGAGTGTTTTTAGAGTTAGCCAAAACTTTAGCAGAAAAACACCTGGGAAAGCTTCACCAGGGAGTCCTTCTTCACCATGACAATGCTTCTGTTCATTTCTTTCATCAAACAAGGGCAATTTTGTGAGAGTTTCTATGGAAAATCATTAGGCATCCACCTTATAGTACCGATTTGGCTCCTTTTGAGTTTCGTTTGTTTGTTTGTTTCCTAATTGATATGGTTTGGCTGTGTCCCCACCCAAATCTTATCTTGAATTCCCATGTGTTGTGGGAGGGATCTGGTGGGAGGTAATTGAATCATGGGGCCAAGTCTTTCCCATGCTGTTCTCATGATAGTGAATAAGTCTTATGAGATCTAATGGTTTTATAAAGAGGAATTCCCCTGCACAAGCTCTCTCTGCCTGCTGCCATCCATGTAAGACATGACTTGCTCCTCCTTGCCTTCCACCATGATTGTGAGTGCTCCCCAGCCAATGTGGAACTGTAAGTCCATTAAACCTCTTTCTTTTGTAAATTGCCCAGTCTCAGGTATGTCTTTATCAGCAGCATGAAAGTGGGCACTAATACACTAATCTTAAAATGTTTTCGAAGGGCACCTATTTTTCTTTGGTTGATAATGTAAACAAGGCTGCATTGACATGGTTAAATTCCTAGGACCTTCAGCTCTTTAGGGATGCACTAAATGACTGGTATCATTGCTTACAAAAGCTTCTTGACTTTGATGGAACTTATGTTGAGAAATAAAGTTTATATTTTTTATTTTTATCTGTTTTTTTTTCCATGAACTTTTAAAGTCATCTCATGGTTATTAAAACAGTGTGATACCTGCATAAAAACAGACAAATTGACCCATGGAACAGGATAGAGAGCCCAGAAATAAATTCACTTGTCTACTGTCCACTGATTTTCAACAGAGGCTCGAGGAATACACATTGGGGAAAGGACAGTCTTGTTAATAAATGATTCTAAAAAACTAGGTATCCAAATGTAGAAGAATGAAATTGAACCCTTATCTGATCCCTTATAGAAGAATCAACTCAAAATGGATTAAAGATTTAAACGGAAGATCTGAAACTAAAACTACTAGAAGGAAACATAGGAGAAAAGCTATGACTTTGGTCTGAGCAGTGACTTCTTGCATGATTCCAAAAGCACAGGCAGCAAAAGCAAAAATAGACAAATGATATTGAATCAAGAAGCTTCTATACATCAAAGGAAATAACAGAGTGAAGAGACAACCCACACATTGAGAGAAAATATTTGCAAACCATACATCAGATAAGGGACTCATACCCAAGACATAAAATGAACTCAAATCACTCAATAACAAGAAAACAAATAACCCTATTTAAACATGGGCAAAGAATCTGAATAGACATTTTTCAAAAGAAAACATACAAAAGGCCAACACATATATGAAAACATGCTCAACATTACTACTCATCAGGGAAATGCAGATCAAAACCACAATGGGATGTCATCTCATACCTCTTAAAATGGCTCTTATAAAAAAGATGAAAGATAACAAGTGTTGGTGAGGATATGGCAAAAAGGGAACTTTTGTACACTGTTGGGGGAAAGTAAATTAGTACAGCCATTTTGAAAAACAGTATGGAGGTTCATCAAAAAACTGAAAATAGAATTACCATATGATCCAGCAGTCTGAGTATATATCCAAAGGAATTGAAATCAGTATGTTGGAGAGATGTTTGCATTCACATGTTCATTGCAGCATTGTTCATAATAGCCAATACTGGGAAACAACCTAAGTGCCCACCAAGGGATCAATAGGTAAAAAAAGAGGTATGTATGCATAATGAAATAGTATTCAGCCTATAAAGGGACAAAATCCTGTCATTTGTGACAACATAGATGAAACTAGAGGTCATTAGGTTATGCAAAATAAGCTAGGCTTAGAAAGACAAATATCACCTGATCTCACTTACATGTGGAATCTAAAAATTTGAATCAATCGAAGTAGAGAGTAGAATGGGGGTTACCAGAAGCTGTCGGTGGTGGTCGGTTGGGCAGGGAAAGGAAAAATATTGGTCAAAGGGTGCAAAGTTTCAATTAGGAAGAATAAGTGTTCTATTATTCTGTTGGCATTCTATTGTACAATGAAGTGACTAATGTTGCTAATTGTGCATTGTATGTTTCATATACTACATTGCTAATAGAGTGGATTTTTAAATATTTTTGCTGCAAAAAATATGTATGTGGGGTGAGGGGTATGTTAATTAGCCTGATCTGCTCAATCTGCAGTGTATACATGTATTGAAGCATCACATTTTACCCCATGAATATATACAATTATTATTTGTCAATAAAGGTGAAATGAAAATAAAAAGGAATTAATAAGCTGATAAATAGTATTTTAACTAGAAAGTTTGTTTTTAAAAAAAATTTCTATGTGAAAAAGGCTTACAAAGGCCACCCTGCATAAAGACTATCCCTGAGTGGATCTGACTATTCCTTGTAGGCTGGTTATGCCAGGACTAAACCTATATTCTGTGATAAACAGGATTTATTGTTTCAGAGATTTTGTAATATTAAAACTGTCACACTTTCTTATTTTTATAATGTGTTAAATTATATATCCATAGTCAAATTATATATCCATAGTCAAATTATATATCCATAGTCAGGATAGACAACAACATCCCACTAGATTTAATTTTAGTACTGTCTAATATTTGTGCTGGTTTTCCTGCATTTATTAGTGGCCAACCTTGTGTTATAAACAGCCCAGCATGCTTTTAATTAAGTACTCTGCTTTCAGCTAGAATGAGATATTGACAAGGCATATGTATATGTGGCAGGCATCTAGACAAGTGATTGGCAAACTTTTTCTGTAAAGGGCCAGATAGTAGATATTTTAGGCTTTGTTGGCCAGATGGTCTCTGTTGCCAGTACTGAACTCTGTCCTCATAGTGTGTTAGCAATCTTAGATAATATTTAAACAAACTAGTGTAGTTGTGTTCCAATAAAACTTCATTTACACAAACAGTAGGCTAGTAGTTTATGTAGTACTGATCTAGATGAGTAAGTCAGTGTGGTTCTCAGTTCATGAAGAGGAATGATACAAAGTTTAAAAAAAAATTGTTTGAAACTTGGAATATGTATTAGAAATAATATTAGAAATAGTAGTTATGTAAGAGCCTATTTTATTTTTTGTAGGGAGTTGAACTATATGCTACCTAATTTCTGGAGAGCGCTACACAATTGGAATGTAAGGGTATTAGGAGTAAGAAGTAAAAAAAATAAAATGGAAAACTAGGTGTTTATGGTTAGAGTATGGTCCTGGAGTGCAAGACTTCTGAATTTTAGAAGAACAGTTCTAGACTGTAAAGAGGTCCAAAGCATGTAATGGGAATGCTTTGCCCACGTGGCATGCAGGTGAAGGTTCTTGGAGTTTAAGAAGAGATCATGAAACTGCAGAAGGAGAATTGTTCTTTCTTTATTATAGAAGTAGCAGGAGATTTCTCCCCTTTACGCATGTCTTTTGGTGGTGAGAAGGAATTTTCCATTTCTTTTACCTTGATTAGTGACATCCTCCCATGCTTCCAGTGGACTGGAATTGGCAAGGAGGAAACCTTTTTGTAGTAAGTGGAGGAAAAGGTGGGCTCTTGGTAGGATCTTTAGGGCTAAGGATAAGGAATTCAGGGATTGTGGTGAGTAGTTTCCTTTTAAGTTTGGGAAATTGTACTACTGAAGTTGAATAGGACGGGACAGGGTGTGTAGTTTTCAGGTACTCCTATTGTTTAGCTTAGGGAGGCATAACAGTTCCTTCACATCACTTCTTATAAGAGGGAGATAAGGATTACTGTGGTAACTCCTACAATATATGTTTCTTTGGAGGAGGGGGAATATATATTTTTAATTTTTGTGGGTACAGAGTAGGTGTATATATTTACAGGGTATGTGGGATATTTTGAAACAGTCATACAATGCATAATCACATCATGGAAGATAGGGTATTTATCTCAAGCATGTATCCTTTGTGTTACAAACAATCCTTTGTTATTTTAAAATGTAGAATTATTATTGACTATAGTCACCTTGTTGTGCTTTCAAATACTAGTCTCATTCATTCATTCATTCTATTTTTTTTGTACCCCTTAACCATCCCTACCTCCTCCTCACTTTACCACTACCCTTCCCAGCCTCTGGTAACCATCTTCCGCCTCTGTCTCCATGGGTTCAGTTGTTTTGCTTTTTAGATCCCGCAAATCAGTGAGAACATATAATGTTTATCTTTCTGTGCCTGGCTTATTTCACGAAACATAATGACATCCAGTTACATCCATTTTGTTGCAAATGACTGAATCACATTATTTTTATGGCTGAATAGTAATTCATTGTGTATATGTACCACATTTCTTTATCTGTTCATCTGTTGATGGACGCGTAGGTCACTTCCAAATCTTGGCTATTGTGCACAGAGCTACAACAAACATGGGAGTGCAGATATTTCAATATATTGATTTCCTTTCTTTCGGGTATATACCCAACAGTGGGATTGCTGAATTGTATGGTAGCTAAATTTTTACTTTTATGAGGAACCTCCAAAGTGTTCTCTATAGTGGTTGTACTAATTTACAATCCCACAAACAGTATAAGAGGGTTCCCTTTTCTCCATATCCTTGCCAGCATTTCTTACTACCTGTCTTTTGGATATAAGCCATTTTAACTGGGGTGAGATGATATCTCATTTTAGTTTTGCTTTTCATTTCTGTGATGATCAGTGATGTTGAGCACCTTTTCATATACGTATTTGAAATTTGTATGTCTTCTTTTGAGAAATGTCTGTTCAAACCTTTAGCCCATTTTTTAAATTGGATTGTTGGCTTTTTTTCCTGTTGAGTTGTTTGAGCACCCTGTATATTCTGGTTATTAATCCTTTGTCAGATGGATAGTTTGTAAATATTTTCTCCCATTCTGTGGGTTGTCTCTTCATGTTGCTGTTTCCTTTGCTGTGCAGAAGCTTTTTAACTTGATGTGATCCCGTTTGTCCATTTTTGCTTTGGTTGTCTGTGCTTGTGGGTTATTCCTCAAGAAATCTTTGCCCAGTCCAATATCCTGGAGAGTTTCCCCAATGTTTTCTTGTAGTAGTTTCATATGCTTAATTACCTGTTATTATGCTAGACATTTTATTTGAAAATTATTGATAGAAATAATTTGAGGCCCAGAATAATGTTACCTTTCTTTAGAGAGTACCATGTATCTTCTGTTAGGAGACTTGGCATATTGGCAGTTCTAGCAGCACCATAAGCCAATTTTAAGACTTGGGAGTTTTCTGCTGCTCAGATGACTCATAGCTAACCTACAGTTGAGGTAAAGGCTGGTTAACTTCTGGTACACCATTATTTTAATAGCAAGTCATTATGTCCCAAGTCAAAGTGCCCTATTGTTTCTTGGAGCCCCCTATGTTTTGTGGGTTATTGCTTCCAACTTTTGTCCTCCTCTCTCCTCGAGGCTACCAAATGCACCCTCAACCTTTTGGCAGTCTCTTCTAAATAAGCAAATCTCTCAGAACAAAAGCATCTCTGAATGCCTGCCTCCTCTTAAAGAGTTTGCAACTTCTGGACCTTGGCTTTGTACATTTTATCATTTTGTTACTTGTAAGATTTTAAAATTGTCCTTTAACTTTTTAAGTTGTCTTCAGTGGAGAGTTCTTCTGAGTTACTGCACTTGGTATTAATATTACTGGAAGTGAAAAATCAGGGCAAGTTATTTAACTTGTTACTTAAAATGTGCTTCAGACTTCTCATCTGTAATATGGAGTTATTAATTATTTACTATCTTATAGGTTTTTTGAGATTTTCAAATGAGGCAACACATTGTGTGTTTATAGTGGTACCTGACATGTAGAAAATGCTCAAGTTATTATTACATTTATTTGAGAATATAGGCATTTGTTGCTCTTCAAAGATTTTCCAAGCATGAGTTAGCCACTTTATTACAGAAGTAATTTGCAGGGATTATGAAAGACTTGCAAATGACATTAACATTGACTGACACTTCTGTCAACCCTGATTTAGGTAAATTAAAGTTTTTCCCCCCTAATGTATTTAAGGCTCTATACTATAAGGAAAATTTAATTTTATCTGAAAGTAGATAATGGCCCTGATATATATATGTGTGTGTGTATGTTTATGTGAATATGTAAAAACTGATTAGCTGTGATGTGTTTGTATATGCATATATAAGTATAGTATATAAATGTTAAATGGGAAGACATTTTAATTTTTTAAAATATGGTCTCGATAAAATAATTGGGCTGGAAGTAAGAAAAACAAAATGAAGTAGAATTGAGATTTTTGTTTTAAAGATTTTTAATTTCTGAAAATATAGTTTTTCCAAATATCTTTTTCTTTTTTATGCATAAAATAGAAGATATAATTTTTTTTATTTGTCCTGTTTTAAAAATTGAGTTCTTGGATTAGATGTAGACAGGAGAAAATGATAATAAAAAATATATTTATAGCAGAACTCTTTAAAGTTTGGTGACACCTATTTTAGCAATACCAGTGCATGAAGAAAAAATATAGCTTACGTGGTAACTCCCCAAAGTGGAACATACATATACTTTTTCTCTATTCTGTAGATTTGTATTTGATCTTCCTTCTGCCTCAACCTAATTTTTGTGCAGATGAAGTTTAACTTATTCTATTTTGCATCAACATCGAATCCTTCAGTACTATGTTCAGTCTTTCAGTGTCTTTTTTTGCTTCATAAATTGAAATGGTCATGATATATTAAGGTTTAAAGAAATCCAAAATAAGTATCTTTTGAGATGTAGAGAAAAATACAGCACTTTGAAATTTTCCTAAGTTGTAAATAAATCCTCCTTTTTGAAAATTGTTATGTCCCGTTCCTTTGGCTTAATGACTTTTAAATTTTCTTATCCTGCTATATGTCTTAAAGTTATTTTAAGGTAATTATTTTCATTATTTTATTTTCTCTTCCAGGTTAACAGAACCTTCTGGATATTTAACAGATGGCCCAATTAACTATAAATATAAAACTAAATGTACATGGCTCATTGAAGGCTAGTAAGTATACAGTCTGGGTCAAATTAATGTATTTTATTCTTAAATGATAAAGGTGATCATATTAATGTCAGAGCATTAGAGTATAATTACTTTATCATTTAGTTTGTTTATTATTAGATAATATTTACAACTTCTAGATATCACATTTAATGTAAATTACACTACCTCTTTCTTCACTTGTGACAATAGTTTTTTATATATATTTTGTTTTTGAGTTAATGTTACAGTGGTATTAAATTGAGTAGGCATTTTTTTGGTTTATTTTGAACATCTCGTTATGAAATTTGAAGACTTCATAGAAATTATAAAAATATTTCGTGCTGAGCTATGCTATTCATATAATTTAGCATTTTAGTTCTAAGGGTATTTTTAAAAGAACATTTTGTAGAAGAGAGAGTTATATTCATTTAGAGGTATTTTCAGTAATTAGGGCTTCAAACAATCTATTTAAATGTATTGTGAGTGGAGCATAAAAGAATTGATATGAATTATTTTTGAATGGTTTTATAATATCCAAAGAGTATATTTGGAAAATTTTGTATTTAAATTTTTCTAACTTAAAAGCTGTTCATTCTCTGCTGTGCAGCTATAGTTACATTTTGTTTATTTGTTAACATTATATCACATTGAGAATTTTGATTAAAATTTAAATAGTTTTTTAGTGGCTCTACTTAAGGGTTCTGTAAAAATAATAGTGGCTTCTTGAGTGTTGATTTTTAAAAATCAACTTTATAAGTACCATTTGTATACAACAAAATGCATCCATTTTAAGTGTACAGTTCCATAAGGTTTCAGTGATGTATACAGTCTATGTAACCTCTACCTTCAAACAAGACACAGAAGATGTTTTTTTTTGAGACAGAGTCTCACTCTGTTACCCAGGCTGGAGTGCAGTGGTGCAATCTCGGCTCACTGCAGCCTCTGCCTCCTGAGTTCAAGCAATTCTCCTGCCTCAGCCTCCTGAGTAGCTGGGACTAGAGGCGCGTGCTGCCATGCCCAGCTAATTTTTGTATTTTCAGTAGAGATGGGTTTTACCATGTTGGCCAGGATGGTCTTGATCTCCTAACCTCGTGATCTGCCTGCCTTGGCCTCCCAAAGTGCCGGGATTACAGGCGAGAGCCACTGCACCTGGCTGAACATTTTTTATTGACTAAATTTTTAGAAAATAATGATACATACATATGTCCTGTTAATAGATGTTGAAAGTTACATTTTATTTGTACAAATTAGATAGGACGGCTTATCAATCTTTCACCCTGATGATATAAGGATTTACAGCAAATTATCTATAAATAGATTTCTAATAAAATACCCTATCTAAAGTTTCTTCACTCTGTGCTTTGTATATTATATAATAAATATGTATTTATTCACTCTGTGCTTTGTATATTATATTTTAATTTAAAAAATATTTCATATTCATTTTCAGTCCAAATGCAGTGTTAAGATTAAGATTCAATCATTTTGCTACAGAATGTAGCTGGGATCATATGTATGTTTATGATGGAGATTCAATATATGCACCTTTAATAGCTGTACTTAGGTGAGTAATTATATTTAATCAGTTGCAGAAAAGTGATTGTGTAATTGCTTAACTTTAAATATATATTGATATGTACTGCAAAATAAATTTAGTAAAGATATTGATAGTTACATTTCACAGATGATTATAATACTTTGTTATGTGCTGTAACTGTCAATTTAGGTAATAATTCTGTAAATATTGATATAGCATAAATAAGTACTATATTGGAAATATAGATTTCTTTCTAAATATTTTTTATTCTCATTGTATTTAGTTTATTCTTTTAAAGTGGCTAGAATATGTTTTCAGAACTATCTATTTGGATATATTAGCGTGAGTTCTAGCTGACAAATAAATAGACAAGTTTTGTTTTTTAATAGTTGTTTTTTTATTTTAGTGAAATGGTAAAATTTTAAATTCTGCATTAAAGGGTTAAGTTATGCTTTGTGCAATGATTAATAAAGATGGAGTTTCTACCAATTGTCAAAATGTGAGAATTTTATTTGCTTCAAAATATTTTATTGTTAATAGTAAGGTAGATTATTAATTTTAAAATTACAGCATTGTATCAATTTAAAAATCTTTTCTTATGTATGTTTAGATTATTATAAAAAGTTTCATGAATAGGAGAAAATGTATTAGACACAGAAAAAATTATGAACATGTATAGATTTTGTATATAAGTTAACATGATTGTTGATAAGTTACTCATTATATTATTTACTTTTGCTATTTATACAATATCTCTTATATATTCTGTCATTGTTGGAAATTTAAGTATGGATAAAAGCTTATTGGTCCCTTCAAAATTTTTTCTTTCCAATTTTTCTTTTTACTATTCATGTGGCAAATATTCTATTTCATTCTATTCTAATACATTTTATTTTGTTCTATTTTATCAGGAATGTGAATTATTATTTTGGACAAAAATGTAGGGACTTGTATTTCCTTAGGAGCTTAGGTACTTATTCTGTGATATCGCTATTGCTTAAATTTTTGAGTTGTTCGAACATTAGAAAAAGGATAGCCATAAGCAACCCTTCATCTAAGGACAATAAGGAGAAAATAGAGTGGAGCCTTGCAAGTAATTAGGTTGTAAGATAATTTATTGTAACAATTAAATTTGATCCTCAGTTCATACATTTATTTTTAGCAATTTAAACATCACTTTGCTATCTTAACTCTATTTTTATGATACCGTTGACTGACCATCATTTAGATGTGTGCCTGTTCATTTGTTTATCTAGTAATTCTAATTACTTTGTATTAATACTCATCCATTTGCATTCTTACCAACACTTTCTTATTATTAAAGGAAGATAATTAGCAGGTGGGATTTAGTATATGGCTGTGAAGATGGAATTAGTGATTTCTCATTAGCAAGTGTTCTTGTTAGCCCTCCTAAGGGAAATGGAAAACTCATGTTTATTGATATTGAATATCCACTCGATGTTAAGCACTAGGCTAGGCAGTTTAAATGTCATCTAATCCTCACAAAGATCTTGTTGGGGAAGTACTAAGTACTATTATCCCCATTTTACAGTTGAGAAAATTGACATTCAGAGAAGTTATTTGCTTCTAATAAATGGTAGAGCTAGGATTAGGACTTGAATCTCAATCTCCTGATTTAAAAGCGTATGCTGTTTGTACTTCATCTTGCTGAGAATTCAGAATCTAATATGTTTGAATTATTTCAATTGTATAAATATTTATTACTCAACATTTAATTACAGAGACTGTCACAGGCTTAGAGTACATAGTAAGGAAGAAGGCATAGGCTATCGCAGTAACTTTAGACACCAACTACCTGCAGTTGGGCTAGAACAGATTTCCTAGGTTAAGGGCACAGTCCTCTACAACAAGGGTCTCCTCTCCACCCCAGATCCCCGTACCAGTCCATGGCCTGTTAGGAACAGGGCTACACAGTAGGAAGTGAGTGGCAGGCAAGTGAGCAAAGCTTCATCTTTATTTACAGCTGCTCCCCATTGCTTGCATTACTGCCTGAGCTCCACCTCCTGTCAGATCAGCAGCGGCATTAGATTCTCATAGGAGTACAGACCCTACTGTGAACTGCGCATGTGAGGGATCTAGGTTGCTTATTCCTGATGAGGTTCTAATGCCTGATGGTCTGTCACTGTCTCCCATCACCCCCAGATGGGACCATCTAGTTGCAGGAAATCAAGCTCAGGGCTTCCACTGATTCTACATTATGGCAGGTTGTATAATTATTTCATTACATATTACAATGTAATAATAATAGAAATAAAGTGCATAATAAATGTAATATGCTTGAATCATCCCAAAATCATCCTCCCCCTGGTCTGTGGAAATTTTGTCTTCCATGAAACTGGTCCCTGGTTCCAAAAAGGTTGGGGACTGCTGCTCTATAACACTGCTGTCATTTCAGACACTAGCTGCAAGCTTGGTGGTCCCCACCTACTCTGACAATCTGGCTACATATTTAGGGGTTCCTACTCTCTCCTAAAAGTTTGAAAATTCACTAGAATTATCGTAGAACTCAGGAAAGTTCTACACTTATGACTATAGTTTTATCATGAAGGATAGAAATCAGAGCCAGCCCAATAAAAAGATGCATAGAGTGAGGTCTGGGAGGATCATAAATGCAAAGCTTCTGGGTCCTCAGAATGTGTTACCCGTCCAGCACATCAAAATGTATCACCAACAAGGAAGCTCATCTGAGCTTCACGTGTCCAGAGTTTTACTGAAGTTTCATTATGTAGCCATGAGTGATTGAATCATTGGCCATGAGGCTGAACTCAAATCTCCAGCCCCTCCCATCCCCTTCTCTCTCGGGAAGTTAGGCTAATACCATATGGCCCCAACACTTTAATCACATGGTTAGTGTTTCTGGAGTGGCCATCCCCTATTCTGAATTATATCTTTAGCTTAAATTAATTAGGGGCTCACCATGAGTCACCTCATTGGCATAGATTTTCAGGGCTCACCATGAATAGGAAGACACTCCTATCACTCAGGAAATTTCAAGAATTTAGAGGTTATGTCCCAAGAACTGGGGGCAAAAGCCAGCCAAATTCTTTAGTATGCAGTAGTCTTGCATTAGTGGGGGTATGTAAACAGATTTTTCACACAGCCTAGTTAGTGTTACAATCAGGTTATGAAGGAGTTTTATATAATTTCAAAATAAATAATCCTTCATGTTGACTTTCATCGTGAGTAAAAGAATGAAGTATGGGGGTCAGATAGGACATTCTAGAGAGAGAAAAGCATATATACAAAAGCATAGACACATTAAAGAGCATTATATTTTAGGGCAATAGTAAAAAGTTTTGAGTAGCTTGGTTGTAGGAACTGGGATATGTAGGAGTCACATTACCCCAAAACAGCAATCAGTGACATTTACTTAGTGCTCATTTTGTGCCAGACAGTGTGCAGGAGTTCTTTATATGCATTAGTTTATTTAATCCTCAAAATAACCTTTAGGTAGGTATTAATATTGCAATTTTACAAATGCAGAATTGAGACACAGATTTTCTGTGAGTGGCCCGAAGGTTGCCTAGCTGGTAAGTCAGAATATGAATCTAGGTTGTGTAATTATAGGTCCTAATCCCTTAATCACCGTAATATTGCTTTCTCGTACAACACACTAAAGAAGTTGGGCTTTTATTTTGTAGGCAAGGCTTTTTAGAATGTGGAGAATAGATTGGAATGGAGAAGTGTTATTATTATTATTTTTTTTTACTGTGTGCTGGACAATCGTGTGTTGGATGTTGTTGTTTGGAAAATCATATATAGTAATAATTTGAGGCCTAGAAAGATTATATTCTTGTGGAGACTACCTGGGGATACTAGCAATCCATATTCAACTCAATCCAAACTCAGATACTGAGGTGATTCATAGCTCAGCTGCAGTGCAGTCCTTTGGAGGGCCTAACTTTAGGTAGTTTGCTTTCACTTCCAACCATTGGAGTCCCAGTTCAACATGAAGGCCCTGGATTTCACTTTTTGTTTCCCTCACTCTGTAAAATCCCTGAAATCACCACCAAGTTTTTTTTAGCCCTTCAAATCTTACCTCCAGCCTTGAAATCAGCAAATGCCAGTAGGGTAAATGACCTCAATGCCTGGGCAGGCCTTCAAGCTGATTTTTTTGTTTTTATATAATTTGTCATTTTACTAGATTTCAGTTGGTCCGAATTTCCTGCTGTATTATACAATAAGTGGAAACTCTCTTTTATTTATTGTTTTTAAAATGCTTGTAAACAAAAAACCAAATAGATCTGTTCTTTTTTGTTTGTTTTTTTGAGACGTAGTCTCGCTCTGTCACCAGGCTGGAGTGCAGTGGTGCAATCTCGGCTCACTGCAACCTCCGCCTCCCAGGTTCAGGCGATTCTCCTGCCTCAGCCTCCCGAGTAGCTGGGACTACAGGCATGTGCCACCATGCCCACCTGATTTTTTTGTATTTTTAGTAGAAATGGGGTTTCACTGTGTTGGTCAGGATGGTCCCAATCTCTTGACCTCATTATCCGCCCACCTCCACCTTCCAAAGTACTGGGATTACAGGCGTGAGCCACTGCACCTGGCCCAGACCTATTCTTTTTATCTCTTTCAGAGAGCTCTCAGAGACTAGCTGTATCTATTATAAAGACCTATTATTTTTAGTAATACTCACCTTTATATAATTTTATTACAATGAACAATATGTATGTATAACTTAAGACTGGTGTCATAGAGTTTGTATTATTTTGAGAGTCTCATTTTAAAATCATTTGTTGCTTCACAAACATAACCTAGTAGATGTAATAATAATTACTAAAGCATTAAATGAAGAGTTGATTACTTTTTAACTTGTTTGCATTTGAGAATGTATTTTCCAAATCCATAATTATTTGACTATAATATTTCATTTATGTGTCAAATATGATTTGAATGGGGGAATTCAGTTCTTAGTGGTAGCTAAACATAATTTTAACTGTCTAAAGGAATTGACTGTGTCGAGTTATATAATTTGTTAGCAGCTTCTTTTCTTTCACCTATTGCATGTTTTCATAGATTTAGAGAGGTTAGAACATATAACTAAATGAAGATAGGTGATTTTCCTCATGAACAAGTAGCCGTAAAAAGAAATACAAGTGACTAGTTTAAAACTATTTTGTACATTTATGTCTCCCCCACCCCAAGTTTTTGTTTGTATGCTTATGGGCTTATGTTAGCAATATTCTGTTTTGGAATAGTTATATATTAATGCAATTTGCATAGATATGCAAAATTAGAAAAACATTAAAGTATATATAGTTTTAAATTTTTTAAAGTAAATATTTTAAATCACCTAGATAAATGTATTGGAAATGTACAGCTATAACTAGAATGTAATTGTAATTGCTTAACTGATGTAGAGTGTCTTCCAGCTTCATCGGATTTTTAAACCAATCAGAATAAGTAAAGGTACAGGGTCTTATTAGAGTAGCAAGGTGACTTTAAGTGAAGTTTTATATGAATTAAGTGGAAGACTACCCTGTAGTAGGATGGATAGCAGGACAAAAAGGAGAAATGAGACATTGCCTTACAAATAGTGATAAGAAAAGAATGGGGTACAGTGGCATGAGAGTAGATTTTAGTGTATTGGCAGCAGTAGTAGAACTAATTTAGTGAGAAATGGATAGGAACTTCTTTTAGATTTATTCTCCTTTTAGTTGCCCATTCTGACGTACAAGCATTACTGATCCTGGTAAGAATATTTCTGAGTAAATTTTATGTGCTTAACAGTCTTACGTGTATCTATACATACAATATTCAGTTTTGTTCTCTTTTAGTGGTTTGATAGTCCCTGAAATAAGGGGCAATGAAACCGTGCCTGAAGTTGTTACTACATCTGGCTATGCACTGTTACATTTTTTTAGTGATGCTGCATATAATCTAACTGGTTTCAACATTTTCTATTCGTAAGTATTTTTTTAAAAATTCCATCTTTTAATGATTCTTGTAATTTAATGTAAAAGAGTTTTTTTGTTTATTTTTGTTAATGTCTTATATACTTAGAAGCAGGCTACTGTGTTAAATTTCAAATTAGTAGGCAGGATCCTTTCTTAGGTACATAAAATCTTAATAATATGCCACAAAATGTGATCTAAGCCTATAAGTTTGGTTGAAAATTAATTATGAAATTTACAATTGTTTTTTGGCAAGTGATTAAGTAAACAAATACTAGTGTAGCTTTACTGGTAGCAACAGATGTGGTGAGACTGCAGGGAGTTGTGAACTGCCTTTCAGTGCTGTAAGGTATATCACTTGTAATTTGAAGAGGATTATGGGAGCTAAGTTTTTGTAGTCTGTATTGCAGAGACTGTACGGAATGCTATACATACATTATGTCATTTAATTACCTTCAATTCTGTCAAGTGGGTATATTTCCCATTGACACATGAGGAAATTGTGGCTTAAGAGTTAAGTGGCTATACCACTATCTCCTCTAAAATAAGAAAAGTAATATTCATTGAAAATCTATTATATGCCTGATACTTTATATACATTTTTATATCTAGAAGACTGAGGGTGAAGTAATGAGAGCTGCTTTCAGATGCTTTCACAGGAATGGCTAGAGAGGAAGTCTATATATTATTTTTTTCTTTTCTTCAGAATGTAGAAATTTTTAACCAGAGAATTTTTCACCAGAAATATTCTAAATATCCTTGAATCAGCAATTTATTATGGAATTTATTTATCCTACAATGTATCCAAGTATGTATGCAAGGGAGAACAAATATATAGTAGAATATAATCACACGGTGGCTCATGCCTGTAATCCCAGCACTTTGAGAGGCCGAGGCGGGCGGATCACGAGGTCAGGAGATCGAGACCATCTTGGCTAACACTGTGAAACCCTGTCTCTACTAAAAATACAAAAAATTAGCCAGGCATGGTGGCGGGCGCCTGTATTCCTAGCTACTTGGGAGGCTGAGGCAGGAGAATGGCGTGAACCCGGGAGGCGGAGCTTGCAGTGAGCCGAGATTGCACCACTGCATTCCAGCCTGGGCGACAGAGCGAGACTCTGTCTCAAAAAAAAAAAAAAAAGTCTTAAAACTAAATATGATAAACATCCCTTTTCTTCCATAAGAGTGTATGGG
The DNA here is from genome assembly GCF_006542625.1 of Nomascus leucogenys. Taxonomy (NCBI): domain Eukaryota; kingdom Metazoa; phylum Chordata; class Mammalia; order Primates; family Hylobatidae; genus Nomascus; species Nomascus leucogenys. The sequence continues at coordinate 18,425,935 of NC_044383.1, read as the reverse complement.
TGATAGCATGCTCTTTAAATATTATACAACCAAGTTATCTTGACTTCTCATATAGTTTGAATTTTCATGAATTTAATTTTTTTCTGTAAAATATACAATCAAAACATTTGAGTACTTAAGTCTTTACAAACATTTTGCTTGGAACTGTACTGATCCTGCAGATGTTGAGCATGTAGTCGTTAGACATTTGGAGTCTTGGTATCAAAGTAAATCTGTTGAATAAACTAAGACCAACTGCAAATAAATACTAACAATTTCATAAGAGTAAGAGGGTACAGGGTAAGGAATTAAAACTACATTGTGAAATTCTGTTACATTTATAAGCACATAGGACACAGTATAAAAATTATAAAGTTTATGATGTATCAACCAAAATTCTTTTTCAATTACCTTGAATTTGAATATATATGAATTATATTTTACAGAATCAATTCTTGTCCTAACAATTGCTCTGGGCATGGGAGGTGTACAACTAGTGTCTCTGTTCCAAGTCAAGTATATTGTGAATGTGATAAATACTGGAAGGGTGAAGCTTGTGATATTCCTTACTGTAAAGCCAATTGCGGCAGTCCAGATCATGGTTACTGTGACCTGACAGGAGAAAAATTATGTGTCTGCAATGATAGTTGGCAAGGTAAGCACATGTGGTGTGATGGCTTTTGAAACATTGACTCATATATGTAATAGATTAATACAAATTCCACACATTTGTTTCGTTAGAGTTTGCACACTCAAGCCTCATGTATTTACTTTTATTTTTAGAATGTTCAGATTAATAATCAACTTCTTAATAATTTTTTTGTCACAAATAGAATTAATTGTCAAAGATTTTGTCTCCATACTACTTTGAAGGTTAAATGAAGTTATATATGAAACTGAATTGTTAGGTGTGTGATCATTATGGTCTTCTGTAATTTGTTGTTGAATCTCCCCAAATTTGGTGACTTCACTGAATTTAATGTGGTGCATTCAAATTTGATTTATAAGGGTAGTATAAATAGTATATTACAAAAATAAATGTTCAAAGGGACTGCAGTATGTGAAACTTATTTCTTAGGAAAGGCTGACATCTTGTGGCTATTTTAAAAAGAACTAGACTATTTTTAAAAGTATTTTAGCTGCCTATTGCAGAAGTCAGATTCCTAGGAAAGAATTTCTAAGTAATTTTTATAAATATCTATCATCAAAGATTAAGTTTAGACTACAGTGAAGAATGTTGGCTTATTTATCTGTATATAAAATAATAAAAATTGTCATTATGAAATTAAGAGATATGATTAGTTATACATACACCTACCCACCTAGAGCTTACTTTTTGCTAGTTACATTTACATATGAAGAGCTTCCTTTGTACCAACATATTAATCCTGTTGAAATAGGGAAATTTAACTCAATAATTACATAACCTGAAGTACTTGATTATGTGTTACTATAATACAGTGTAATAAATAGTAGCAATAGTTCCCAAGTTAAAAACCAAAGAGAACATACTCTTCATGTAGTTGTATTCATTATTCCTGAGATGACCTTTTCAAAAAAGTGTTGTTGGGTATGTTGAGTACTTACTTAGAGGAATTATTTTAGGCTTTGTGTAAATTATGCCTGTCTTAAACTCATGTTAGTTAGCTCATTAAAAAGTATTAGGTCTGTCAACTGCACAAAAGATCTATGATTTCTTATTAAATCGAATTTGGTTACCAATTGCAATTATGACAGATACAAATTTCTAAATGTTCTATAATTATAGGGACATGTATTTTAAGTGACTCTTTTAATTATTTGTGACTTTTCTTCCCCCCAAAAGTGCCTTGAGATGTAATTTTATTTTCATTTCTGTCATGAAACTAAAATAACTGTCTTTTCTATAGAGACAGTGGTGTATCCATATTATATTTAAGGCCTGAGAAATAGAAATATATCTCATACACACAGTATTTTTCAAACTGGTCTTCAATTACTATTAGTCTCCATCTCATTTCAGCAGTCTTAAAAGCAAATGAGGAATACATTTGTATAATATTCTCTGTGAACAACTCTGTCCCCTTTTCTGTTTTTTACTTACTTTCATTAGTTCTTCTTTGAAATGTTTTATTTTCTGTGAGTCTTGTAATATAGATCTGATTCAAAGTATTAAGAATTTTTTTCTGGCCTTTTTTTTTGGCCTTTTCATATCCTATTATTCTTATCAGTAATGTCCCAAATCATAAGAATTCCTGAATCTAATATGTCTATAAGCAAATGGGAATGGGGAAGCAAATACTGGGTATGTTCACTTTTAAAGCAAAGTTACAAAATCAGTAGTCTAAGAAATACTTGTCTGTGTGTGTGTATGTGTGTGTGTATGCATATATACACATATATTTATAACTACATATATTTTATATGGAGAACAGTGTGAAAGTGCTTTGTAAATTATAAAATGCAGAAATAAGACAATTTTATACCATTTTCTTAATAATTAAGGAAATGATTTCTGAATTGATATGTTTGAAGGAGGGCTTGTAAATGAGATAATCTGGTGTTTTCAAGACAAATTATGTGCAGACTGGTTACTTTGTGCCTCAAACCTGATCCTGATTCTGTATTTAAGGAAGCATAGCTCCAAAGCAGGTAGGATTGTGAGCAAAATCATTTAGGGGAAAATGATGTTTTTATTTCAGATATATATAGAATGGAAAGGAATCAGTGAGGTAAGAAGAAGAGATAGATTTGCTTCTAGGACAAATGGGGAATGATCAAAGAATGAGAGACATTTGAAAATGCGGACTGCCAAGGCAATCTTTATGAGGTTCAAAATCTGGTAGTTTTATACAAGGTGTTATTTAGAACTGGGTTATTTAGGTTAGAGTAACAGATTGTTGTTACCTCCATTATATTTTATCCTTTGTTGTTGCGTGACTTTACTTATTCTGTTTGGCTCTATGCCTAATGTATATTTTTTAAAAATGAGTGTTACCCTCTAGAAACTTGGGTTTTATTAAGATAACACAGAGGAAAAACCAAGCTTTATATTAAGTCCTTTATTTATTTATTTATTTATTTATTTATTTATTTTTATTATACTTTAAGTTCTAGGGCACATGTGCACAATGTGCAGGTTTGTTACATATGTATACGTGTGCCATGTTGGTGTGCTGAACCCATTAACTCGTCATTTACATTAGGTATATCTCCTAATTCTATCCCTCCCCTCTCCCCGCACCCCACAACAGGCCCTGGTGTGTAATGTTCCCCTTCCTGTGTCCAAGTGTTCTCATTGTTCAATTCCCACCTATGAGTGAGAACATGTGGTGTTTGGTTTTTTGTCCTTGTGATAGTTTGCTGAGAATGATGGTTTCCAGCTTCATCCATGTCCCTACAAAGGACATGAACTCATCATTTTTTATGGCTGTATAGTATTCCATGGTGTATATGTGCCACATTTTCTTAACCCAGTCTATCATTGATGGACATTTGGATTGGTTCTAAGTCTTTGCTATTGTGAATAGTGTCACAATAAACATACGTGTGCATGTGTCTTTATAGCAGCATGATTTATAATCCTTTGGGTATATACCCAGTAATGAGATGGCTGGGTCAAATGGTATTTCTAGTTCTAGATCCTTGAGGAATCGCCACACTGTCTTCCACAATGGTTGAACTAGTTTACAGTCCCACCAACAGTGTAAAAGTGTTCCCATTTCTCCACATCCTCTCCAGCACCTGTTGTTTCCTGACTTTTTAATGATCGCCATTCTAACTGGTGTGAGATGGTATCTCATTGTGGTTTTGATTTGCATTTCTCTGATGGCTAGTGATGATGAACATTTTTCATGTGTCTGTTGGCTGCCTAAATGTCTTCTTTTGAGAAGTGTCTGTTCATATCCTTTGCCCATTTTTTGATGGGGTTGTTTGTTTTTTTCTTGTGAATTTGTTTGAGTTCTTTGGCAGATGAGTAGATTGCAAAAATTTTCTCCCATTCTGTAGGTTGCCTGTTCACTCTGATGGTAGTTTCTTTGGCTGTGCAGAAGTTCTTTAGTTTAATTAGATCCCATTTGTCAATTTTGGCTTTTGTTGCCATTGCTTTTGGTGTTTTAGACATGAAGTCCTTGCCCATTCCTGTGTCCTGAATGGTATTGCCTAGGTTTTCTTCTAGGGTTTTTATGGTTTTAGGTCCAACATTTAAGTCTTTAATCCATCTTGAATTAATTTTTGTATAAGGTGTAAGGAAGGGATCCAGTTTCAGCTTTCTACATATGGCTAGCCAGTTTTCCCAGCACCATTTATTAAATAGGGAATCCTTTCCCCATTTCTTGTTTTTGTCAGGTTTGTCAAAGATCAGATGGTTGTAGATGTGTGGTATTATTTTTGAGGGCTCTGTTCTGTTCCATTGGTCTATGTCTCTGTGTTGGTACTAGTACCATGCTATATAGGTTACTATAGCCTTGTAGTATAGTTTGAAGTCAGGTAGCAAATGGAAAACAAAAAAAGGCTTGGGTTGCAATCCTAGTCTCTGATAAAACAGACTTTAAGCCAAGAAAGATCAAAGAGACAAAGAAGGCCATGACATAATGGTAAAGGGATCAATTCAACAAGAAGAGCTAACTATCCTAAATTTATATGCACCCAATACAGGAGCACCCAGATACATAAAGCAAGTCCTTAGAGGCCCACAAAAAGACTTAGACTACCACACAATAATAATGGGAGACTTAAACACCTCACTGTCAACATTAGACAGATCAACGAGATAGAAGGTTAACAAGGATATCCAGGAATTGAACTCAGCTCTGCACCAAGCAGACCTAATAGACATCTACAGAACTCTCCACCCCAAATCGACAGAATATACATTCTTCTCAGCACCACATCACACTTACTCCAAAATTGACCACATAGTTGGAAGTAAAGCTCTCCTCAGCAAATGTGAAAGAACAGAAATTATAACAAGCTGTCTCTCAGACCACAGTGCAATCAAACTAGAACTCAGGATTAAGAAACTCACTCAAAACCGCTCAACTACATGGAAACTGAACAACCTCCTCCTGAATGACTACTGGGTACATAATGAAATGAAGGCCGAAATAAAGATGTTCTTTGAAACCAATGAGAACAAAGACACAACATACCAGAATCTCTGGGACATATTTAAAGCAGTGTGTAGAGGGAAATTTATAGCACTAAATGCCCACAAGAGAAAGCAGGAAAGATCTAAAATAGACACTCTAACATCACAATTAAAAGAACTAGAGAAGCAAGAGCAAACACATTCAAAAGCTAGCAGAAGGCAAGAAATATCTAAGATCAGAGCAGAACTGAAGGAGATAAAGACACAAAAACCCTTCAAAATATCAATGAATCCAGGAGCTGGTTTTTTGAAAAGATCAACAAAATTCATAGACTGCTAGCAAGACTAATAAAGAAGAAAAGAGAGAAGAATCAAATAGATGCAATAAAAAATGATAAAGGGGATATCACCACCGATCCCACAGAGATACACACTACCATCAGAGAATACTATAAACACCTCTACGCAAATGAACTAGAAAATCTAGAAGAAATGGATAATTCCTGGACACATACACCCTCCCAAGACTAAACCAGGAAGAAGTTGAATCTCTGAATAGACCAATAACAGGCTCTGAAACTGAGGCAATAATTAATAGCCTACCAACCAAAAAATGTCCAGGATCAGACGGATTCACAGTAGAATTCTACCAGAGGTACAAGGAGGAGCTGGCACCATTCCTTCTGAAACTATTTCAATCAATAGAAAAAGAAGGAATCCTCCCTAACTCATTTTATGAGGCCAGCATCATCCTGATACCAAAACCTGGCAGAGACACAACAAAAAAAGAGAATTTTAGACCAATATCCCTGATGAACATCAATGCAAAAATCCTCAATAAAATACTGGCAAACCGAATCCAGCAGCACATCAAAAAGCTTATCCACCATGATCAAGTGGGCTTCATCCCTGGGATGCAAGGCTGGTTCAACATATGCAAATCAATAAACGTAATCCAGCATATAAACAGAACCAAAGACAAAAACCACATGATTATCTCAATAGATGCAGAAAAGGCCTTCGACAAAATTCAACAGCCCTTTGTGCTAAAAACTCTCAATAAATTAGGTATTGATGGGACGTATCTCAAAATAATAAGAGCTATTTTTGACAAACCCACAGCCAATATCATACTGAATGGGCAAAAACTGGAAGCATTCCCTTTGAAAACTGGCACAAGACAGGGATGCCCTCTCTCACCACTCCTATTCAACATAGTGTTGGAAGTTCTGGCCAGGGCAATCAGGCAGGAGAAAGAAATAGAGGGTATTCAATTAGGAAAAGAGGAAGTGAAATTGTCCTTGTTTGCAGATGACATGATTGTATATTTAGAAAACCCCATCATCTCAGCCCAAAATCTCCTAAGCTGATAAGCAACTTCAGCAAAATCTCAGGATACGAAATCAAAGTGCAAAAATCACAAGCATTCTTATACACCAATAACATTCAAACAGAGAGCCAAATCATGAGTGAACTCCCATTCACAATTGCTTCAAAGAGAATAAAATACCTAGGAATCCAACTTACAAGGGATGTGAAGGACCTCTTCAAGGAGAACTACAAACCACTGCTCAACGAAATAAAAGAGGACACAAACATGGAAGAACATTCCATGCTCATGAACAGGAAGAATCAATATTGTGAAAATGGCCATACTGCCCAAGGTAATTTATAGATTCAAGGCCATCCCCATCAAGCTACCAATGACTTTCTTCACAGAATTGGAAAAAACTACTTTAAAGTTCATATGGAACCAAAAAAGAGCCCACATTGCCAAGTCAATCCTAAGCTAAAAGAACAAAGCTGGAGGCATCACACTACCTGACTTCAAACTATGTGAAGTCTTGAGTTCCTTCCTAACATTTCTCTTTTGCTTAACCTACCTGGTCTTTGTGTGTCATTTTTTTCTTTGGTTTTTCTTTTTCTTGGAGTTAGGATCTCACTCTGTGGCTCAGGCTAGAGTGCAGTGGCATGATCACAGCTCTTTGCAGCATTGACCTTCCATGCTGAAATGATCCTCCCACCTCAACCTCCTGAGTAGCTGGCACCACAGGTTGCACACTACCATTCCCAGCTAATTACATTTTTTTTTTTTTGTAGAGATGAGGTCTTTCTATGTTGCTCAGGCTGGTCTCAAACTCCTGGGCTCCAGTGATCCTCCCACCTTGGCCTTTAGAGTAGCTGGGACTACTCAAGGGCACACAAGTTTGTTGTATAATATTTAATTTTGTCATAATGTATAGTTGTCAAAGATAATGATATATACATATTAAATATATGACTAAAAGTATAGGGACCTGTGTAGGCTCATCTGCTTCTATGACAGTAAAATAAAAAAAATAGACTTCATTTTTAAGAGTAGTTTGAGGTTCACAGGAAAATTGAGCAGAAGGTACAAAGAATTCCCATTTACCTCCTGCCCCAGTGCATATACAGCTTCTCTCATTATCAGTATCTCCCACCAGAGTGTATATTCCTTACAGTTCATGAGCTCACACTGAGAAATCGTTATCAACCAAAGTCATAGTTTACATTAGGGTTCACTGTTAGTGTTGGACATTCTGTGGGTTTGGACAAATGTATCATTACATGTATCCACCATTATAGTATCAACAGAATGGTTTGTTTAGCCTAAAAACCCCCTATGCTCTGCCTATTCATTCTTTCCTCTCCCTACCCCTGCCAACCACTGCTGTTTTTGCTGTCTCCACAATTTTGCCTTTTCCCAAATATCATATAGTTGTAATCATACAGTATGTAGCTTTTTATGATTGCCCTTTTTGACTTGACAAGGTATGTTTAAGTTTCCTCCATGTCTTTTTATGGCTTGATAGCTAATTCCTTTTCGGCACCGAATAATGTTCCGTTGTGTGGATGTACCACAGTTTGTTTATCCATTCACCTACTGAAGGACATCTTGGTTGCTTCTGTAAAATTTGTTTAAATTTTAATAAGTCACCTGAGGGAAAAAAGCAACTTTGAAAAGCACTGATCTCTTAAAATGGCTTCCAAACATTGGGATAGAAGAGCAACTTTTATAAGACATGAAAGGCAAGATATAACAAATTGAATTCATGTTCACGTGGAAAGAATACAATAGAACAGTAATTTTCAAAGTAGATTCCAAAGTGTGATGTTCCTCCCACCAATTCCTTTCCGAGTAGCTGCATGTTTCTCTGTTTTATATAACTTTTAAAAAATCTGAGGAGGCTGAGGCAAGGAGAATCACTTGAACCCAGGAGGTGGAGGTTGTGAGCCAAGATCGTGCCATTGCACTTCAGCCTGGGCAACAAGAATGAAAATCCATCTCAAAAAAAAACTCTGAATGTTGGGAGGTCTTTGGTTGAAAGCAACAGAAACAATCTGGCTTACTGGAGCAGAAAAGTCAGTTATTGGAAAGTATGCAGAGACAGAGACTGCTGTCTCCCGGCATTCATTCTTCCATTCATTTTAGTAATAGAATTCTCGTTTAGTTCAGCACATGGCCTTCCATCTACATACCAAATTTCTCATGCTGCCTTGCAGCTGGTATGGCTATGTTACTGTATTAGTCTGTTTTATGCTGTTGATAAAGACATACCCAAGACTGGGCAATTTACAAAAGAAAGAGATTTAATGGACTTACAATTCCACATGGCTGGGGAGGCCTCACAATCATGGCAGAAGGTGGAAGGCATGTCTCACATGGCAGCAGACAAGATAAGAGAGCTTGTACAGGGAAGCTCCCCCCTTTTAAAACCATCAGATCTTGTGAGACTTATTCGCTATCATGAGAATAGCATGGGAAAGACCTGCCCCCATGATTCAGTTACCTCCTACTGGGTCCCTCCCACAACACATGGGAATTCAAGATGAGATTTGGGTGGGGACACAGCCAAACCATATCAGTCCGCCCTGGCCCCTCCCACATCTCATGTCCTCACATTTCAAAACCAATGATGCCTTCCCAGCAGTCCCCCGAAGTCGTAACTCATTTCAGCATTAACTCTAAAGTCCTAAGTCTCATCTGAGACAAGGCAAGTCCCTTCTGCCTATGAGCCTGTAAAATCAAAAGCAAGTTAGTTACTTCCTAGATAACAATCGGGGTACAGCCATTGGGTAAATACAGCCATTCCAAATGGGAGAAATTGGCAAAGCAAAGGGCTACAGGTCCCATGCAAGTCTGAAATCCAGCAGGGCAGTCAAACCTTAAAGCTCCAAAATGATCTCCTTTGACTCCAGGTCTCACATGTGGGTCACGCTGATGCAAGAGGTGGACTCCCATGGTCTTGGGCATTGCAGGGTTTAGTCCCGCCTCCCACTTGCTTTCAGGGTCTGGCATTGAGTGTCTGTGGCTTTTCCAGGCACATGGTGCAAGCTGTTGGTGGATCTACCATTCTGGGGTCTCGAGGACAGTGGCCCTCTTCTCACAGCTCCACTAGGTGGTGCCCCAGTAGGGACTCTGTGTGGGGGTCCAAACCTATGTTTCCCTTCTGCACTGCCCTAGCAGAGGTTCTCCATGAGGGCCCTGCCCCTGCAGCAGACTTCTGCCTGGGCATCCAGGCATTTTCATACATCCTCCGAAATCTATGTGGAGGTTCCCAAACCTCAATTTTTGACTTGCATGTACCTGAAGGCTCAACACCACGTGGAAGCTGCCAAGGCCTGGGGCTTTCACCCTCTGAAGCAACATCCAGAACTGTACCTTGGCCCTTTTTAGCCATGGCTGGAGTGGCTGGAATGCAGGGTACCAAGTCCCTAGGCTGCACAGAGCAAGGGGGTCCTGGGCCTGACCTATGAAGCCATCTTTTCCTCGTAGGCCTCTGGGCCTGTAATGGGAGGGGCTGCCGTGAAGACCACTGATATGCCCTGGAGACATTTTCCCCATTGTCTTGGTGATTAACATTCAGCTCCTCATTACTTATGCAAATTTCTGCAGCCAGCTTTCTCCTTATAAAATGGGATTTTCTTTTCTATGGCATTTTCAGGCTGCACATTTTCCAAACTTTTGTGCTGTGTGTCCCTTTTAAAACTGAATGCCTTTAACAGCATCCAAGTCACATCTTGAATGCTTTGCTGCTTAGAAATTTCTTCCACCAGATACCCTAAATCATCTCTCTCAAGTTCAAAGTTCCACAAATCTCTAGGGCAGGGGCAAAATGCCACCAATCTCTGTGCTAAAACAAAACAAGAGTCACCTTTGTTCCATTTCCCAACAAGTTCCTCCTCATCTCCATCTGAGACCACCTCAGCCTGGATTCATTGTCCATATCATTATCAGCATTTTTGTCAAAGTCATTCAACAAGTCTCTAGGGAGTCCACACTTTCCCACATTTTTCTGTCTTCTTCTGAGCCCTTCAAAGCGTTCCAACCTCTGCCTGGTACCCAGTTCCAAAGTCACTTCTACATTTTTGGGTATCTTTTCAGCCGTGCTCCACTCTACTGGTACCAGTTTACTGTATTAGTCTGTTTTCACACTGCTGGTAAAGACATACCTGAGACCAAGCAATATACAAAACAAAGAGATTTAATGGACTTACAGTTCCACATGGTTGCGGAGTCCTCACAATCATGGTGGAAGGTGGAAGGTGGAAGGTGGAAGGTGTCTCTCACATGGCGGCAGACAAGAGAAAAGAGTCTCAGCTCTTGTGAGACTTACTTGCTATCACGAGAAGAGCACAGGAAAGACCTACCCCTATGTTTCAGTTACCTCCTACTGGGTCCCTTCCATAACGTGGGAATTCAAGATGAGATTTGGGTGAGGACACAACCAAACCATATCAGTTACTAAGTTTAGATTGGTAGGATGTGAGCAGAAAATCTGTATGCAAATATTAGATCATTCAGATATTTTCCTATGGCTGATAAATGGCAACAACTATAATAAGTAGCACTGGCCCATTCATCTCTAGAATGTTCATTAGAGAGAAATAAGCTTTTACCTTATTTCAGCAACTTATTTTTCTTCTCTCAACCTGTTCTCTGAATAATACAAAAGGATATTGAGTAGCTCACAGGAGAAATGAGAAGACTGGATAAACTATTGTTGGAAAGAGGCCAGATACAAAGAAAGCCTAGCCTACAGCAAAGATGAAGCCAAAGGAAAGTTTGAGTAGGATATTCTTGTCATTGCCACAGGATCCTGGGTTACTACCACTGGCACCCTTACAGTAGGTACTGCATGCTACAGGAATGGAGAGAAAGAACTGTAAATTGTCTTTACATCTTTGCATCACTTATTAAGACTGAGTCCTGCTTAATAGTATCTGCTTGGCTAAACCTAGGTCTTGTCCATACCGTGGCTGCCTAGAGATACGAAATAGGGAATTTAACTTTTCTGTTATATGTAGTGAAAGAGGTTCTCTTTCTGAACAAACTTCACACAATAAAGGATTCTCCCAAACATAGGAAAGGAGATTCAAATGATTGAGATTCCCAAACAAATAAAAAATTCAAATAATATATTTTTAAGTATAGATTGTTACCATAATTAACAAGGAATGGGCTAATTTGTTCTCTCATGTCTACTCAGAGAAACTTTGCAATGTGGACTAGATGTAGGAGTAGACAGGTTAAGAGACAAACCAGCAGGCTTCAGCATACAATTTTTTCTTAATGTATTACAACAGATTTTTTTTCCCTATTCTACAGAGAACAGTGAAAAACAGGTCACCATCATTTATATATAAGACAGTTGCTTAACAATTATCAAATTGTTCCTGTTCCTTTTCTATTCCAGAATGTCCTGCTCAATCCTATTGCTTGATTCTTTTAAATGTCTTCAGGACATTTTTATGTTTTTAGTATTCCTTTTTAATTCAATTCAGGTACAGTTCTCATCTAAGGATTGAAGTTGGCTGTTTTAAACTCTTAAATTATTGATTGAAATACAGTATCTGGAAATGTAAATCATGTAATTTAATAGTTTTGTTGCATAGTGCCTCTGATCTTTATTTAAAGTCACACTTTATTGTAACTTACTCCAGTTTCTCAGATGCTCTTTGTCCCTCACTATCTCAAGACCTTTCTTAATCCCAAAGTTCTTCCTAGAAAACCCTTACCCCATTCATATTCTAAGTCCAGGTCAAATCCCCCTGTAATATGCTGTCATAGGACCCTATCTTTTAAATTTGTATCATTTATCACAGTTTATAATTATGTGCTTGTATGATTCGTTGATTATCTTTCCCAGTGGAATATAAACTCCAAGAAGTTAAGAATGATTATGTTTTGATCATCTTTGGATTTCCAGAACCTAATATAGTGCATGGCAGGTACTAGCCACTTGAATGTGTTGTTGTTATTGAATGAATGAATTAGAAATGTATTAGTTTACTAGTATAGTGATATGTAGACATTCAATTAGAGATGTTTTATAAAATTATTACTCTAATAAACTATGTTATTTACTTCCTGTATAATTACTTCTGAACATTGAGAGAAGCAATTGAATCTGAACATTTAAAATGTTATTTTATCAAGCATTGGTTCTTGGAATCTTGGTCTTACTTTGTTTCAATCCTTTGGTTTTAGATTTTAACATTTACCATTGGGTGGCAGTATTGACTACCAGAAAACGCACTTAAACTCTGGCATTCAAGTTGTAAAAACTTGGTAGTTCTGTTTGACTTGGAAAAATGTAAAATCTTTCAACTCAAACTCATGAATATTTTATCTGAAGTATTTTATCTGGGTTAGTCATATAACATATAAGGACATATTTAGTTATTTTAGGATAGTATACACATGAGATTATAGTTGCCTTGAAGAAATTCACAAAGTAGCTTACATTTTCCTTTAGAAATATAATAATAATGAACACGGTCAATCTATTTCTTCTCTTTTAACTTTGAGGAGGTAGAAGTGACAGGTAATGCATTTAATTCCGTTAAATTCTTCCCACTTAGCAAAAACAGCAGATCTGACTTTTTTGTGAGAGCTAGTAAAATTAAATTTTTACTCTTAACCTACTAAGAAAGTTGACTGTTTAAAAATAAAAGCAGCATTAACATGTATATATGACAGCCCTTTTTCATGAATTCATTTATTTATCTTTTTCATTTATTAATGTAACAGTTTTTTTTTTTTTTTTTGAACTTCTGTTAAGTGCTAGGCACTGCTCTAGGTCCTTGGGATACATCATGGAACAAAGAAGACAAAGATCCTTGTGGAACTTACATTCAAGCTAGGAGAGACAGACCCTAAATAATAAATATACATTATATAGTATGTTAGAAGGTGATAAGTACAACGGAAAATTAAAGTAGAACAGAAAAAGAGGAATAGAAAGATCTGGGGGTTACATTTAAAATATGATGGTATGCTTAGGTTTTATTGAGAAGATGACATGTGAGAAAAGACTTCCAGCGAGAGACTTAAACCATATAGATATCTAGGGGAAGAACATTCTAGGCAGAGACCTGTCAGTTCAAAGACCCTAAGGCAAGAGCAAGCCAGGTGTGCATGAGGACCAGTAGAAAGGCCATTGTGGCTGGAATTGAATTACTGATGGGGAGATTAGTCAGATATGTGTAACTTCTCTAAGTTACACAACAAGGGAGATGGTTGGGATGTGGAATTAAGGGTTGCTGGAGGGGATGGAGATCCATGAAGGATGGAGCTATATCAGCTAAATATTCTCAGCTTTGTAGACCATTGTAAGGATTTTGACTCTTACCCTAAGTGAAATGAGGGAGTCATTGAAGGATTTTGAGCAGAAGATTAATATTATATGGCTTAGTTTTATAAAGCTCCTATTGGTTTCCACCTGAGAATAGACTGTAGTAGCAGTGTACCAGTTCAGAGGCTACTGCTATAATCTAGGTGAAAGATGATGATGATGGTAGCTTGGACAGGTTGGTAGCGATGGAGGTGGTGACAATTGCTTGAATACTGAATGTGATTTTAATGCAGGATTAATAGGATTTGCTGATGATCTAGATGTGGGGGGTGAGGGAAAGAAGAGTCAAAGATGACTAAGGTTTTTGGTTTGAGCAAATGGAAAGACAGAGTTGTCATCAACTAATATGAGGAAGATTTTAGGAAGAATATTTGGTTATGGTATGCCAAGTTAGAGATGTCTTTGAGATATCCAAAAGGAGATAGTGAGGAGGCAGTTGGATATATGGGTCTGGAAATTGATGGAGAGAGATCTGTACTGTAGATATAAATTTGGAGGTAGTTGGCTTAAATATTAAATTGGAAACCATTGATGAAATTGGATGAGATTACCAGGAAAGTTAGCATAGAGAGAGAGAATAGAACCAAAGACTGAACTGTAGGTCACAACAAAATTCAGAGTATTCTGTGCTAGGCATATAAATTCCCTTCTTAGATAAGCTTGCCTTATGTTGAACTATTTATAACCACTTATTTTGTTGCCTCTGACTTCATAAGATTTTGTTGCCTCTGACTGTGTAGGACAATGTAAAATGAACAAATCCTGCTCTCAATATAGCTAATTCTACATTTGTCATTTTCAGCTGATCAGAACCAAGGTCTTAAATCTTTCTTGGGATTTTTTTTAATAGTGTGTATTGCCCTGTCCATACTCTTAACATGGTTTATCAATTTTCTTCAAAGCATAATGTCTTAGCTCAGGCTGCTATAAAAAAATACCACAGATTAGGTTGCTTAAACAATAGGCATTTATTTCTCACAGTTCTGGAGACCGGAAGTCCAATACCAGGGTGCCATCATGGTGAGGGCCATCTTCCTGGCCCTCTCACTCTGCCACGTAAAGATAGAACAAGATGACTGCCTTTTTGTTCTATCCTTATATGGCAGAGAGAAGGGGAGGAGGAGAGAGCGAGAGCAAGAGAGAGCCAGAGAGAGAGAGAGGGAGAGAGAATGCGCACAAGAGTGCGAACATGTGAGAGCTGGAGAGAGTGAACAAGCTCTCTGGTCTCTCTTTGTAAGGCACTGATCTCACCATGAGGAACCTACCCTGATAACCTTATCTAAATCTAATTACCTGTCCAGAGCCCCACCTACTAATACTATCACTTTGGGAGTTAGGGTTTCAACATATAAATTTTGAAGGGTCATAAGCATTCAGCCCATAATATGAGAATTTTTTTTTTTTTTTTTGAGACAGAGCCTTGCACTGCCACCTGGGCTGGAGTGCAGTGGCATTGTCTCGGCTCACTGCAACCTCCGCCTCCCAGTTTCAAGCGATTCTCCTGCCTTAGCCTCCCAAGTAGCTGGGATTACAGGCACCCGCCACCAAGCCCGGCTGATTTTTTTTTTTGTTTTTTTTTTTTTTGAGATGGAGTCTCACTCTGTCGCCCAGGCTGGAGTGCAGTGGCGCGATCTCGGCCCACTGCAAGCTCCGCCTCCTGGGTTTAGGCTATTCTCCTGCCTCAGCCCCTCGAGTAGCTGGGACTACAGGCGCCTACCACCACGCCTGTCTAATTTTTTGTATTTTTTAGTAGAGACGGGGTTTCATCGTGTTAGCCAGGATGGTTTCCATCTCCTGACCTCGTGATCCGCCTGCCTTAGCCTCCCAAAGTGCTGGGATTACAGTCGTGAGCCACTGCACCCAGCCAATTTTTTGTATTTTTAGTAGAGACGGGGTTTCACTATGTTGGCCAGGCTGGTCTCAAACTCCTGATCTCGTGGTCCGCCCGCCTCAGCTGCCCAAAGTGCTGGGATTACAGGTGTGAGCCACCGTGCCCGGGCCATGAAAATTCTTAGAATGAGTGTTTCTTAATGTTATTTCTATTTATGGAGGAACTCTTCTCTATTCACAATTAAAGTTATCTTGGGAAAGTCAATTAACTATCTGGTTATAAATTTCATTATTTATACAAAGAGATTATTTGCCCTTGTCTGAGTCTTGGGATGATAACCTGATCAAAGTGAATTGAAATAGTGTCTGCTGTATATGGTTGACTGGCTGATATTACAGTAGCAGTTTCCTTTTTAGTAAGTAGACATTTTGTAATAGTTTGATTTAGTAAGATCTTCTGTTTGCAATGAGATTCAGTACCTTTTATTAATAAAAAAATTGAATTTGTGAATAATATTTATATATTAGGCAACTAGTTACATATTCTGTGAGCATTATACATGCACCAGTCTAATAAAATGGGCAGTTTAACTTTTGTAACCTAGAAGAAATTTTGACATACATGCTTTCATTATTTTATAATTTATTATTTTAGATGTTTTTGAAATATGATTTTGACAGTTACGATTATTCAAAAAATTGGTCTTTAAAATTTTTGAAGTTAGTCTTTTCTAAGCATACATATTTTGATAATACCAGGAGTTTTCAAAATGTGTGCTGCAAGGGTTATATAAGGAGATGGGTTGGGGTAGGATGGAAGATAAGTGACTCTTCCTTTTCTGCCTCAACCATAGTGTCATCACTTTGCAATATTTTACATATTGAGATTCCTTGTAAAACTTTGTTTTAAGCCTTCTGCAGCCCAAAAAGAGTAAATTGGAAACCATTGATCTTTAAACAAGAGGGCAATTTGTTTCCATGCTACAATAGCATCATTGACCAAAACTGTAAGAGCCAAGTATTCTTGGAACAGATCTAGTATAATGATTACCACTCACACAATTCATTGTCTTATAAAATTAACAGATTGTCAGAATAGTTGTAGATATTTAAAATAGACAAAAGTTAATACCTGGCCTTTGGAGATTGATTTTTATGGGTCTAGAACATGTGTAGAATACTTTGGATACTGTAACAAAATCAAATTTTTAAAATGATGTTAGAAGAGAGAACTCTTGCATTGAAATCTTGTTTTGACTTTTATTGGAGAACTTCAGATTCAGTACACACTAAATCATAAGACTATTTCTGGAATGATTACAATAAGCTACATTTACCCCTCTTGCTCTTAAAATCTTTATTCCCAGCATATCTTCCCCTTCTTATTAACAATCCAGTTTCTTTTGAGAAATTGCCTTTTGCTAATGTAGCATAGTCTTGCTGGGATGAAAAAACCCAGGTACCTGTCTATTCTAAGTTTGATTTTTCTCTTTGAAAAACTCTCTGAATTTCTACATATTTTTTCAATACAGTCCCATTTTCCCTTAAGCTAGCCAAATTAGTTTCTGTGACTCACATGTAAGAAAACGAACTGAAGTACCACTTTAGAGATACTGTTAGAGTGCGTTTTTTTTTTTTTCTGGTTATTAGACTTCTTTAAAATATCCAAAATTATATCAGCAACCTGCATTTGGTATAGTTCAAAGTTAGCAATATTTATTTAATGTGTTCAGTTGAAAACTGCAAAAAGAAAATAAATATAGTTGGCTCTTTAAACATGCACCACTTTAACAGTAAAATAAATGCTTTTTTCATGGTAGTATAGATTAAATATAAATTAAGGGTATGAGCCAAAACTGCATCAAAAAGTCTAAAATCCTGGAGTGAGATTATTTTTTGCTTACTTTACCTTTTACTTATTGTTTATTGATACATAATATTTTCGTATTTATGGGGTATATGTGAGTATTTGTTATCCACATTGAATGTGTAATGATGAAGTCAGGGTATTTGGGGTATTCTTCACTTTTGAGTATTTATCATTTCTGTGTTGAGAGCATTTCAAGTGCTGTTTTCTAACTACTTAGAAATATACAGTACATTGTTGCCAACTATAGTTACCCTACACTGCCATTGAATACTATAATTTGTATCTTCTAACTATATGTTTGTATCCATTAGCCAATGTCTGTCCTTCTCCCCTACCCGCACAGACACCCTGTCCAGCCTCTGGTATCCATCATTCTATTCTATACCTCCATGAGATCAACTCTTTTAACTCCCACATGTGAGTGAGAACTTACGATATTTGTCTTTTTGTGGCTGGCTTATTTCACTTAACATAATGATCTCCAATTCCATCCATGTTGCTACAAATGACATGATTTCATTCTTTTTTTTTTTTTTGTGGGTGACTAGCATTCCATTATGTATATACACTATATTTTCATTATCCTTTTGTCTGTTGAGGGACACTTAGGTTGATTCCATATCTTTGCTATTGTGAATAGTGCTGCAATAAATATGTGAGTACAGGTATCTCTCTGTTATAGTGACTTTGTCTCCTTTGGATAAATACCTAGTAGTGGGATTGCTGGATCATATGATAGTTCTAAGTTTTTTGAGAAGTTTCCATACTGTTTACCATAGTGGCTGTACTAATTTACATCCCTACCAACACTGTATTAAGAGTTCCCTTTTCTCTGAATCCTTGCCAGCATCTGTTATTTTTAGTCTTTTTAATAATAACCATTTTAACTAAGATGATATCTCATTGTGGTTTTCGATTGGCAAATTCCCTGGTGATTGGTGATGTTAAACTATTTTTCATGTACTTGTTGGCCATTTGTAAGTCTTCTTTTGAGAAATGACTTCATGACCTTTGCCCGCTTTTAAATAGGATTATTTGTTTACTGTTCAGTTGTTTGATCTCCTTGTATATCCTGGATTTTAGGTCCCTGTCAGTAACATAGTTTTCAAATATTTTCTCCCATCCTGCAGGTTTTCTGTTCACTTTGTGGATTGTTTCCTTTGCTGTGCAGAAGCTTTTTAGTTGATTATAGTCTAATTTGTCTATTTTTATTTTTGTTGCCTGTGCTTTTGAGGTCTTAGCCAAAGAATCTGTGCCTAGATCAGTGTCTCGAAGCATTTTGCCTATGTTTTCTTCTAGTAGTTTGATAATTTTGGGTCTTAGGGTTTAAGTCTTTAATCCATTTTGAGTTTATTTTTGTATATGGTGAGAGATAAGGGGTGTAGTTTCATTCTTCTGCGTGTGAATATCCAGTATTCCCAGCACAATTTATTGAAGAGACTGTGCTTTCTCCGATGTATGTTCTTGGTGTCTTTGAAATCAGTGAGTATAAATATGCAGATTTATTCTTTCACTATTATGTTTCATTGATCTATGTGTCTGGTTTTGTACCAGTACCATGCTGTTTTGGTTATTCTAGCCTTGTAATATATTTTGAAGTCCAGTGGTGTGATACCTTCAGCCTTATTCTTCTTGCTCAGGATTTCTTTGGCTATTGGCCTCTTTTTTGGTTCCATATGAATTTTAGAATTGTTTTTTCTAATTATGTGAAAAATGACTATGGTAGTTTGCATTGACTGTAGGTTGCTTTGGGTAGTATGGTCATTTTAACAATATTAATTCTCCCAATCCATGTACATGAGATGCCTTTCCATTTGTTTGTGTCCCCTTCAATTTCTTTCTTCTGTGTTTTGTAGTTTTCCTATAGAGATTGTCCATGTGCTTGGTTAAATATATTTCTAGGTATTTTATTTTTTTGTAGCTATTGTATTGCCTTCTTGATTTCTTTCTCAGCTAGTTCATTATTTGTGTATAGAAATGCTACAGATTTTTGTATGTTGGTTTTGTAACCTGCAACTTTACTGAATTCGTTTATTAGATTTAAGAGTTTTTTGGCGGAGTCTACAGGTTTTCTACATATAAGATTATATCATCAGCAAAGAGTGGCAATTTGACTTCCTCTTTTCCAGTTTGGATGCCTTTTCTTTCTTTCTCTTGCCTAATTTCTCTGGCTAGGACTTGAAGTAGTATATTGATTAGGTGGGGAAAGTGGACATCTTTGTCTTCCTCCAGTTCTTAGAGAAAAAGCTTTCAGTTTTTCTCCATTTGGTATTGAAGTAGCATCGTTTGTCTGGGGAAATAGCCGAGGTTTGTTGTCTCATGCTAAGGAAATCGAAGACGTGGACACACAATGAGTGGGTTTAAGAGCAAAAGTTTAATAGGCAAAGTAAAGAAGAGAAAAGCTCCCCTGTGCAGAGAGAGTGGGGTTCTGAATGGATCTCCCCCTTTGAGGCCGGATGCGGTCGTTTTTTTTTTTTAGAATCTGACTCTGTCGCCCAGGCTGGAGTGCAGTGACGCAATCTCGGCTCACTGCAACATCTGCCTCCCAGGTTCAAGTGATTCTCCTGTCTCAGCCTCCTGAGTAACTGGGACTACAGGTGTGCACCACCACACCCAGCTAATTTTTGTATTTTTAGTAGAGATGAGGTTTCGCCATGTTGGCCAGGCTAGTCTCACCTCCTGACCTCAGGTGATCCACCTGCCTTGGCCTCCCAAAGTGCTGGGATTACAGGCGTAAGCCACTGTGCCTGGCTGTGGTTGATTTTATAGAGGGGCTTTTGGAGGTGGTGTCTGATTTACATAGGGCCCAGAGGATTGGTTGGACCAGGTGTACCAGCGGTAATAGGCTGGCCATCCCACCCTAATCTTTTATTATACAGATGGGGTCTTTTCCTGGCCAGTGTAGGACGCCTGCACACATGGCGATGAAAGGGAAGAGAAAATCTCCATGTTGAATATACCTGGCTTCCAGGTATTCCTTTTCTGTTGGCACAGCTTCCAGCATTCCAGCTTGCTTATCTATGCTTGCAGCGTGATTTTTCAGGCTGCTTTTTGTTAGAAAAGAAATGATTTTGGGGCTGCTTTTTATTAAAAGGAAATTCCACTGAGGACTCTTTTACCCTTACTAACTACCTAAATAATTTCTTTTTAACTCCTGTAACAGTATGATATTAACTGTGGGTTTGTCGTATATGGCCTTTTTTATATCTGGGTATGTTCCTTTCGTGCTTAGTTTGTTGAGAGTTTTTATTGTGAAGGGATGTTGAGCTTTTATCAAATGCTTTTTCTGCATCTGTTGACATGATAATATGATTTTTGTTCTTCATGTTGCTCATATGATATATCACATTTATTGACTTGCATATGTTGAGCCATCCTTGCATCCCTGGGATAAATCTCACTTGATCATGGTTTATTATTTTTTTTAATATGCTGCTGGATTTGGTATTTTTTGAGTATCTTTGCATCTGTGTTCATTAGGGATGTTGGCCTCTAAATATTTTTTCTTGATTCAATCTTGGTAGGATGTATGTGGCTAGGAATTTGTGGATTTTCTCTGTGTTTTACAGTTTGTTAGTGTATAGTTATTTATAATAATTTTTGATAATCTTATGTATTTCTGTGGTATCAGTTGTAATGTGTCCTTTTTCATTTCTGATTTTTTTGATTTGGGTTTTCTCAATTTTGTTGTTGTTATTGCTTAATCTAGCAAGTGGTTTCTTGGTTTTGTTTATGTTTTTAAAAACCCATCTTTTCATATTGATCCTTTGTATTTTTTTTCCACCTCTATTTCATTTAGTTCTGCTTTGATCTTTATTATTTATCTTCTTCTAGTAAGTTTGGGTTTGGTTTATTCTTACTTTTCTAGTTCTTTGAGGTGCATCATTAGTTTATTTTAAACCTTTCTGCTTTTTTGACATGGGTACTTATTGCTGTAAACTTCCTTCTTAGCATTGCTTTTGCTGTATCCAATAGCTTTTAGTATGTTGTTTTGATTTTCATCTGTTTCAAAAAATTTTTTTATTTTCTCTTTAATTTATTCTTTAATCCTTTGATCATTTAGGAACATGTTTTTAAATTTGCATGTATTTGTACAGTTTCCAAAGTTCCTCTTTTCATTGATTTCTAGTTTTATTTCATTGTGGTTTCACAAGGCATGATTTAGATTAAAAAAAAAATTTTTTTTTTATACTTTAAGTTCTAGGACACATGTGCACAACGTGCAGGTTTGTTACATAGGTATACATGTGCCATGTTGGTGTGCTGAACCCATTAACTCGTCATTTACATTAGGTATATCTCCTAATGCTATCCCTCCCCGATTCCCCCACCCCACAACAGGCCCTGGTGTGTGATGTTCCCCTTCCTGTGTCCAAGTGTTCTCATTGTTCAATTCCCACCAATGAGTGAGAACATGCAGTGTTTGGTTTTCTGTCCTTGTGATAATTTGCTCAGATGATGGTTTCTAGCTTCTTCCGTGTCCCTACAAAGAACATGAACTCATCCTTTTTTATGGCTGCATAGTATGCCATGGTGTATATGTGCCACATTTTCTTAACCCAGTCTATCATTGATGGACATTTGGATTGGTTCCAAGTCTTTGCTATTGTGAATAGTGCCACAATAAACATACGTGTGCATGTGTCTTTATAGCAGCATGATTTATAATCCTTTGAGTATATACCCAGTAATGGGATGGCTGGGTCAAATGGTATTTCTAGTTCTAGATCCTTGAGGAATCGCTACACTGTCTTCCACAATGGTTGAACTAGTTTACAGTCCCACCAACAGTGTAAAAGTGTTCCTATTTCTCCACATCCTCTCCAGCACCTGTTGTTTCCTGACTTTTTAATGATCGCCATTCTAACTGGTGTAAGATGGTATCTCACTGTGGTTTTGATTTGCATTTCTCTGATGGCGAGTGATGATGAGCATTTTTTCATGTGTCTGTTGGCTACATAAATGTCTTCTTTTGAGAAGTGTCTGTTCATATCCTTTGCCCACCTTTTGATGGGGTTGTTTGTTTTTTTCTTATAAGTTTGTTTGAGTTCTTCGTAGATTCTGGATATTAGCCCTTTGCCAGATGAGTAGATTGCAAAAACTTTCTCCCATTCTGTAGGTTGCCTGTTCACTCTGATGGTAGTTTCTTTTGCTGTGCAGAAGCTCTTTAGTTTAATTAGATCCCATTTGTCAATTTTGGCTTTTGTTGCCATTGCTTTTGGTGTTTTAGACATGAAGTCCTTGCCCATGCCTATGTCCTGAATGGTATTGCCTAGGTTTTCTTCTAGGGTTTTTATGGTTTTAGGTCCAACATTTAAGTCTTTAATCCATCTTGAATTAATTTTTGTATAAGGTGTAAGGAAGGGATCCAGTTTCAGCTTTCTACATATGGCTAGCCAGTTTTCCCAGCACCATTTATTAAATAGGGAATCCTTTCCCCATTTCTTGTTTTTGTCAGGTTTGTCAAAGATCAGATGGTTGTAGATGTATGGTATTATTTCTGAGGGCTCTGTTCTGTTCCATTGGTCTATATCTCTGTTTTGGTACCATTACCATGCTGTTTTGGTTACTGTAGCCTTGTAGTATAGTTTGAAGTCAGGTAGCGTGATGCCTTGAGCTTTGTTCTTTTGGCTTAGGATTGTCTTGGCAATGCGGGCTCTTTTTTGGTTCCATATGAACTTTAAAGTAGTTTTTTCCAATTCTGTGAAGAAAGTCATTGGTAGCTTGATGGATGGCATTGAATCTATAAATTACCTTGGACAGTATGGCCATTTTCAGGATATTGATTCTTCCTGTCCATGAGCATGGAATGTTCTTCCATTTGTTTGTGTCCTCTTTTATTTCGTTGAGCAGTGGTTTGTAGTTCTCCTTGAAGAGGTGCTTCACAACCCTTGTAAGTTGGATTCCTAGGTATTGTATTCTCTTTGAAGCAGTTGTGAATGAGAGTTCACTCATGATTTGGCTCTCTGTTTACATGTTATTGGTACATAAGAATGCTTATGATTTTGGCACATTGATTTTGTATCCTGAGACTTTGCTGAAGTTGCTTATCAGCTTAGGAGATTTTGGGCTGAGACGATGGGGTTTTCTAAATATACAATCATGTCATCTGCAAACAGGGACAATTTGACTTCCTCCTTTCCTAATTGAATACCCTCTATTTCTTTCTCCTGCCTGATTGCCCTGGCTAGAACTTCCAACACTATGTTGAATAGGAGTGGTGAGAGAGAGCATCCCTGTCTTGTGCCAGTTTTCAAAGGGAATGCTTCCAGTTTTTGCCCATTCAGTATGATATTGGCTGTGGGTTTGTCAAAAATAGCTCTTATTATTTTGAGATACGTCCCATCAATACCTAATTTATTGAGAGTTTTTAGCACGAAGGGCTGTTGAATTTTGTCGAAGGCCTTTTCTGCATCTATTGAGATAATCATGTGGTTTTTGTCTTTGGTTCTGTTTATATGCTGGATTACGTTTATTGATTTGCATATGTTGAACCAGCCTTGCATCCCAGGGATGAAGTCCACTTGAACATGGTGGATAAGCTTTTTGATATGCTGCTGGATTCGGTTTGCCAGTATTTTATTGAGGATTTTTGCATCGATATTCATCAGGGAGATTGATCTAAAATTCTCTTTTTTCTTTTAATATATATATATATTTTTTATTTTTATTATTATACTTTAGGTTTTAGGGTACATGTGCACAATGTGCAGGTTTGTTACATATGTATCCATGTGCCATGTTGATTTCCTGCACCCATTAACTCGTCATTTAGCATTAGGTATATCTCCTGATGCTGTCCTTCCCCCCTCCCCCAACCCTACAACAGTCCCCGGAGTGTGATGTTCCCCTTCCTGTGTCCATGAGTTCTCATTGTTCAATTCCCACCTATGAGTGAGAACATGCGGTGTTTGGTTTTTTGTTCTTGCGATAGTTTACTGAGAATGATAATTTCCAGTTTCATCCATGTCCCTACAAAGGACATGAACTCATCATTTTTTATGGCTGCATAGTATTCCATGGTGTATATGTGCCATATTTTCTTAATCCAGTCTATCGTTGTTGGATATTTGGGTTGGTTCCAACTCTTTGCTATTGTGAATGGTGCCACAGTAAACATACGTGCGCATGTGTCTTTATAGCAGCATGATTTATAGTCCTTTGGGTATATACCCAGTAATGGGATGGCTGGGTCAAATGGTATTTCTAGTTCTAGATCCCTGAGGAATCGCCACACTGACTTCCACAATGGTTGAACTAGTTTACAGTCCCACCAACAGTGTAAAAGTGTTCCTGTTTCTCCACATCCTCTCCAGCTCCTGTTGTTTCCTGACTTTTTAATGATGGCCATTCCAACTGGTGTGAGATGGTATCTCACTGTGTTTTTGATTTGCATTTCTCTGATGGCCAGTGATGATGAGCATTTTTTCATGTGTTTTTTGGCTGCATAAATGTCTTCTTTTGAGAAGTGTCTGTTCATGTCCTTTGCCCACTTTTTGATGGAGTTGTTTGTTTTTTTCTTGTAAATTTGTTTGAGTTCATTGTAGATTCTGGATATTAGCCCTTTGTCAGATGAGTAGGTTGCAAAAATGTTCTCCCATTCTGTAGGTTGCCTGTTCACTCTGATGGTAGTTTCTTTTGCTGTGCAGAAGCTCTTTAGTTTAATTAGATCCCATTTGTCAATTTTGGCTTTTGTTGCCATTGCTTTTGGTGTTTTAGACATGAAGTCCTTGCCCACGCCTATGTCCTGAATGATATTGCCTTGGTTTTCCTGTAGGATTTTAATGGTTTTAGGTCTAACATTTAAGTGTTTAATCCATCTTGAATTAATTTTTGTATAAGGTGTAAGGAAGGGATCCAGTTTCAGCTTTCTACATATGGCTAGCCAGTTTTCCCAGCACCATTTATTAAATAGGGAATCCTTTCCCCATTTCTTGTTTTTGTCAGGTTTGTCAAAGATCAGATACTTGTAGCTATGCGGCATCATTTCTGAGGGCTCTGTTCTGTTCCATTGATCTATGTCTCTGTTGTGGTACCAGTACCATGCTGTTTTGGTTACTGTAGCCTTGTAGTATAGTTTGAAGTCAGGTAGCGTGATGCCTCCAGCTTTGTTCCTTTGGCTTAGGATTGACTTGGTGATGCGGGGTCTTTTTTGGTTCCATATGAACTTTAAAGTAGTTTTTTCCAATTCTGTGAAGAAAGTCATTGGTAGCTTGATGGGAATGGCATGGAATCTATAAATTACCTTGGGCAGTATGGCCATTTTCACGATATTGATTCTTCCTGTCCATGAGCATGGAATGTTCTTCCATTTGTTTGTATCCTCTTTTATTTCATTGAGCAGTGGTTTGTAGTTCTCCCTGAAGAGGTCCTTCACATCCCTTGTAAGTTGGATTCCCAGGTATTTTATTCTCTTTGAAGCAATTGTGAATGGGAGTTCACTCATGATTTGGCTCTCTGTTTGTCTGTGATTGGTGTACAAGAATGCTTGTGGTTTTTGTACATTGATTTTGTATCCTGAGACTTTGCCAAAGTTGCTAATCAGCTTAAGGAGATTTTGGGCTGAGATGGTGGGGTTTTCTAGATATACAATCATGTCATCTGCAAACAGGGACAATTTGACTTCCTCTTTTCCTAATTGAATACCCTTTATTTCCTTCTCCTGCCTGATTGCGCTGGCCAGAACTTCCAGCACTATGTTGAATAGGAGTGGTGAGAGATGGCATCCCTGTCTTGTGCCAGTTTTCAAAGGGAATGCTTCCAGTTTTTGCCCATTCAGTATGATATTGGCTGTGAGTTTGTCATAAATAGCTCTTATTATTTTGAGATATGTCCCATCAACGGACAGACTGCCTCCTAAAGTGAGTCCCTCACCCCTGAGCAACCTAACTGGGAGGCACTCCCCAAGTAGGGACAGACTGATACCTCACTTGGCCGGGTACTCCTCTGAGACAAAACTTCCAGAGGAACTGTCAGACAGCTGAATTTGTGGTCTCACAAAAATCCGCTGTTCTGCAGCCACCACTGCTGACACCCAGCCAAACAGGGTCTGGAGTGGACCTCTAGTAAACCCCAACAGACCTGCAGCTGAGGGTCCTGTCTGGTAGAAGGAAAACTAACAAACAGAAAGGACATCCACACCAAAAACCCGTCTGTACATGACCATCATCAAAGACCAAAAGTAGATAAAACCACAAAGATGGGGAAAAAACAGCAGAAAAACTGGAAACTCTAAAAAGCAGAGCACCTCTCCTCCTCCAAAGGAATGCAGTTCCTCACCAGCAACGGAACAAAGCTGGATGGAGGATGACTTTGACGAGTTGAGAGAAGAAGGCTTCAGACGATCAAATTCTCTTTTTTTATTGTGTCTCTGCCAGGCTTTGGTATCAGGATGATGCTGGCCTCATAAAATGAGTTAGGGAGGATTCCCTCTTTTTCTATTGATTGGAATTGTTTCAGAAGGAATGGTACCAGCTCCACCTTGTACCTCTGGTAGAATTCGGCTGTGAATCCGTCTGGTCCTGGACATTTTTTGGTTGGTAGGCTATTAATTATTGCCTCAATTTAAGAGCCTGTTATTGGTCTATTCAGAGATTCAACTTCTTCCTGGTTCAGTCTTGGGAGGGTGTATGTGTCCAGGAATTTATCCATTTCTTCTAGATTTTCTAGTTTATTTGCATAGAGATGTTCATAGTATTCTCTGATGGTAGTTTGTATTTCTGTGGATTGGTGGTGATATCCCCTTTATCATTTTTTATTGCATCTATTTGATTCTTCTCTCTTTTCTTCTTTATTAGTCTTGCTAGCAGTCTATGAATTTTGTTGATTTTTTTCAAAAATCCATCTCCTGGATTCATTGATTTTTTTTGAAGGGTTTTTTGTGTCTCTATCTCCTTCAGTTCTGCTCTGATCTTAGTTATTTCCTGCCTTCTGCTAGCTTTTGAATGTGTTTGCTCTTGCTTCTCTAGTTCTTTTAATTGTGATGTTAGAGTGTCTATTTTAGATCTTTCCTGCTTTCTCTTGTGGGCATTTAGTGCTATAAATTTCACTCTACACACTGCTTTAAATGTGTCCCAGAGATTCTGGTATATTGTGTCTTTGTTCTCATTGGTTTCAAAGAACATCTTTATTTCTGCCTTCATTTCATTATGTACCTAGTAGTCACTCAGGAGCAGGTTGTTTAGTTTCCATGTAGTTGAGCAGTTTTAAGAGAGTGAGTTTCTTAATCCTGAGTTCTAGTTTGATTGCACTGTGGTCTGAGAGACAGCTTGTTATAATTTCTGTTCTTTCACATTTGCTGAGGAGTGCTTTACTTCCAACTATGTGGTCAATTTTGGAATAAGTGCGATGTGGTGCTGAGAAGAACGTATATTCTGTCGATTTGGGGTGGAGAATTCTGTAGATGTCTATTAGGTTTGCTTGGTGCAGAGCTGAGTTCAATTCCTGAATATCCTTGTTAACTTTCTGTCTCGTTGATCTGTCTAATGTTGACAGTGGGGTGTTAAAGTCTCCCATTATTATTGTGTGGGAGTCTAAGTCTCTTTGTAAGACTCTAAGGACTTGCTTTAGGAATCTGGATGTTCTTGTATTGGGTGCATATAAATTTAGGATAGTTAGCTCTTCTTGTTGAATTGATCCCTTTACCATTATGTAATGGCCTTCTTCGTCTCTTTTGATCTTTGTCGGCTTAAAGTCTGTTTTATCAGAGACTAGGATTGCAACCCCTGCCTTTTTTTGTTTTCCTTGAGTTTTCTTTTGTGTCCTAATATATTGTCTATCCTGGAGAACATTTTATGTGCTGAGGAGAAGATGTGTATTTTGTAGCTGTTGATTGAAATGTTCTGTAAATGTCTGCTAGGTCCATTTGGTTTAATGTGCAGTTTAAATCCAATATTTCTTTCTCTGTCTAGATGATCTGTCTAATGCTGAGAGTAGGGTGTTGAAGTCCCCAACTGTTACTTTATTGGATCAAATAACACCGGTGCCAAGAAACGGCGCCAGGGAGCCCAGACACGCACTCTTAGACTGCCACTGTCACCCCTGAGGCCCAAAGATTGGCCCAGGGCCAATTTCTCCCTTTAAATTTCTCCCTTTAAATTTATTAATTTCTCCCTTTAAATGTAATAATATTTGCTTTATATGTCCAGGTGCTCTGGTGATGGCTACATATTTGTTTAGAATTGTTATATCCTTTTGCTGAATTGATCCCTCTATCATTATAAAATGACCTTCTTTGTCTGTCTTTATTGTTTTTGACTTAACATCTGTTTTATCTAAGTAGAGTTACTCTTGCTTATTTTGTTTCCGTTTTAATGGATTTTTTTTTTCTATCCCTTTATTTTCAGCCTCTGTATGTCTTTACAGGTGATATGAGTTTCCTGCAGTTGGATCATGTTTTTCTTTTTTTTTCTTTTTTAAAAATCCATTCAGCCAGTCTGTGTCTTTTAAGTGGAAGGTTTAATTTGTTTACAATCAAGGTTACTATTGATATATGGGGACTTAATTATACTTAATTTTTTTGTGTATAAAATGAGAAGGTTGTCTTAATAATTACAAGGTTACTATTATGAAGCATTTATTTTAGTATTAAATATTAAGCATTTTACTTAGAATCTCATTTTATCTTTAGAAAAATTGTATATTCTAGGTGGAAGCTCTACAATTAAACTGAAGCTTAGAGAAATTAAGTAAGTTTGTCCAAGGTTTCACAGCTAGTAAGTAGGAAACCTAGATTTGACTGCATAGCTCATGCTGTTACTCCTTTACAGCTTAAGATGCTTTTCATTCATCCATCCATTGATTGATTGATTGCATAAGTGTATACTGAGGCTAATCATGTGGTAATTGTTGGCTATGTTAAGTACTTTTCATTGTATTTTAATATGATGGGAAGTCAGTGAAGGATTATTAGTAGGGGAATGATAGGAGTAGAATTATGTTTTTAATCATTCTGGTTGCATTCTGGATAGTTGAATGTTATAGGAAAGGAATAAGAATGGAAATAAGAAGACCAGTTTGTAGAGTATTGCAGTAGTCCACGTGAGAGTGGGTGGTGGCTTGGACTGAAATGGTAGTTGTAGAGAAAGGGATCAGTGGTTGGGGTATTGTGGGGTGCTAGAATTTAAAAATGCTTATAATTAGTAGGATACAGACCAGACACCAATTAAAATGGATTGTGGCCATTGGACTAGAGTAAGATCTTGATGAGCCATGTTGTGCCAGGCATTACCCCCTCTGGTTATCTATTGTAGGGAGTTTTGAATTATCTCAAGTGAGGAGTCAGGGGAACGGGGACAGCAAGACTGATACTTGGGATGCTGAGGTACATCTACTTACCAACAATCATTGAAACTTTTATACTTTAACATGTGGACGGGGCACGGTAGCTCACACTTGTAATCCCAGCACTTTGGAAGGCCAAGGCGGGCGGATCACGAGGTCAGGAGATCGAGACCACGGTGAAACCCCGTCTCTACTAAAAATACAAAAAATTAGCTGGGTGTGGTGGCGGGCGCCTGTATTCCTAGCTACTTGGAGAGGCTGAGGCAGGAGAATGGCGTGAACCCAGGAGGCGGAGCTTGCAGTGAGCCGAGATCACGCCACTGCACTCCAACCTGGGTGACATAGTGAGACTCCATCTCAAAAAAAAAAAAAAAGAAAAAAAAGAAAAAAAGACTGTAATCCCAGCATACCTAATTAATATTCAATCTCTTTGTGGGTTGGTTGTATGGGGTGTTGGAGAAAGAGGCAACTTAAGAATGGCACCAAAGTTTTTGCCCTGAGCAACTGGATGAATGGAAGTGCCATTTACTCAGATGGCAAACACTGGTGAAGGAATGGGTTTGGGAGGAAATGATCAAGGTTTTAGTTTTACACATGTAAAGTTTGAGATGACCCTCTATAGATATCCAAATGGATATGTCAAGTAGTAGTTTGAATTCATGAGAGATTGTGGGGCTGGACATACACATTTGGGATATATCAGAGCACAATTCTACTCTGTATGATTATGTAGTAGCTTTTTCCCTTCAAAAATCTCTCAGCAGCCCGATACTAATGCTTAAAGTTACAGTGTTAGAAATTCATTTATACTCTTTGGTTTTTTAAAAACCAAAGTACATAACCCGTGGAGAAGATTCTTTTTGAAAATGCACTATAAGGTGAATTTGTTTATTACACCCTTTAAAATACAGCTGAGATATACTACCTTGAGAAGTTGCCATATTGATTGAGAAAAGTAATGCAGAGAGAGTTATGGGGATATGTTGCATGAGATACTAAAGTATGAAGTGGTAGAAGATTTTTCATGGATATATTTTTATGAAAAAGGAGTCTTGCACATATAGCATGTTCTCATTCATATGTGGGAGCTAAAAAAGTTGATGTCATGGAGGTAGAGTAGAATGATGGTTACCAGAGGCTGGGAAAGGTTTCGGGGAGAAAGGGATGATGAGAGGTTGGTTAATGGATACAAAAATATAGTCAGACAGAGGGAATGCATTCTAGTGTTCAATAACATAGTAGGGTGACTATAGTTAATAATTTATTATATATTTCGTAGCTAGAATATTTGAATGTTTACAACACGAGTGTGTTTGAGGCAACAGATATCCTAATTACCTTGTTTTGGTCATTACACCTTGTATACATGTATCAAAATACCGCATGTAGACCATAAATGTGTGTAATTGTTCAGTATCGGAAAAAATGTTTAAAAAAGAGGAGTCTTGCTTAGATGGCCTTAAGTGTAGATATTAGTATTAGATATTTAATGGCTGGGGAAGTCTTTGTGTGGTTGTTTGTGTTTTATATTAATATTCAGTTTATTAATTTACATTTTAAGTCATTTTGGTTATAGAATACAGAAAGCTTCAAATTAAGACATCTAATTTTTTTCTTAAATCTTTGAATTATATTTATAAATCTTGTCATTCTGTTTATAAACGGATTAATTTAGAGTAAAATAAAGACAACATATAGATTGGGCTACAGACCATTTCTTCTAGTAGTTTCCACAAGTTACATAAGATGTACTAGTAACAAAAGAAGAATTTTGACTATTTTCTTTTTTTTGTGGAAAATTAAGTATTTTCTGTTACAGAATTAAAATCATTAGTTTATTTTCTGTATTAATAACAATATTTTGTTAAATAAATGTAACTATTAGTGTTGGTATTTTACAGATGCTGTAACAAATTATCACAAATTTGGTGTCTTAAAACAAAATACATTTGTTAATCTCTTACCATTCTGGAGGTCAGAAATCGGAAATCAGTTTCACTGGGCCAAAATAAAGGTCTTAGCAGGGTTGCACCTCCTTTGGAAGGTAAAGGAGATTATCTGTTTCTTTGATTTTTTTTCCAGCTCCTGGAACTGCATTCTCTGCATTCTTTGCCTCCTTGCCTCTTCCTCTATCTTCAAATCCAGGACTGCAGCATCTTGCTTTGATAGTCACATTGCTTCCTTCTGCAGTCAAATCTCCCTCTCTTATAAGGACACCTGTAATTATATTTAGAGCCAATTTAGATAATTCACGATACTGTCTCCCAAATTTCAAAATCCTTAATTTAATACATCTGTAAAATTCCTTTTGCCATATAAGGTAAAATCCAAAGCTTCAGGTGATTAAGACCTGGATACCTCCTTTGGGGGCTATTACTCAGTCCACTGGAAACTTGTTCTGCAGTATTTTGCTTTAATGCAGATTTGATAAATATATTGGTGATTTAAAAATGTACCCAATTTTCAAGATTTTTTTCATGCCAGTGTTCTTTATCAAACTGTTTTCCAAGTAATACCCACATATTACTTGACTGCTTTCAACTCTGTGCCTTTGGGTGGTGGCCTGTTTTTAATGTTTTATTTAGAAATAATTTTAAAGTTTTAGAAAAGTTATTATACAAGAATAAGAATAGTACAAAGACTATCTGAACGTCCTTTTCCCAGATTCATCTATTAACATTTTACTCTATTTGCTTTGGTATAACTGACTTACATGTTAAAATAAATCTATATTTCCTTTTATGAAAATAAATACAACATTTATACCAATAGATGCATTATATATAATTTCTATATGATTTCATGGCTTTTCAGTTAAATTAGAGGTTGGCAAACTTTTCTGTAAAAGGCCAGGTAGTAAATACTTTTTCTTTGCAAGTTACATGGCTCTGTTGCAGCCACTCAGCTCTGCTAAAGCAGCCATAGACAATACTTAACTGCAGGAACGTGGCTGTATTTTTTTAATAAAACTATTAAATGATTTCTAAGTTACTATAGTTAAATTAAAAAAGAGGTTCCTTTAATATCTCTGATTACTAAGGAATAGTTCACAGTCTTTTCTCACTCAGAAATAATAGTTTTCTATAGCTGATTTAAAACATTATCATTTTCAAAGAGATAATCTGAGATACTTCCTAGTTTGTACCTGAAAAATACAGACCCATACAATGGAAGCATTGAAAAAAATCTTGAAGATGAATCAATTAATACCTGGGTGAGTGAACACATGAAGAAATGAAAACTGTATGGGTCAGTATCTCTTAAATCAGACTCTGCTTGGGAGTTTTAAAATTTTGTTATTAAATGATAATCTAAAATTTTTGATATAAGCAAATTGGAAATTAACTGCCTGATCTCATAATTGAGTAATGTCACTGTATTGTAATGCCAGCAGTTGTGTTGACAGTTTAAAGTCGGGATTAAGTAGTATCCCTTTAATTATTGTAGGCTAAAAACAATACAACTGAAGTGTACTAATACTTTTGTGACAAGTGAAGGGTAAATGATTATATGCCATAGTATATGAATTTAAAAGATTTGTAAAAAGTAGGTTGAAGAAAAATGATGGGAGAGTTATGTTGTCAAAATAATGTAGGTGTGCTAAAATTATGTAAAAAAGGCACTATGAGAATTAGTATCATTTTTAACTTGGGACCCATTATTTAAGCAAAACAATATCATTTGTCATATTCAGTAAATATTAGTTTTATAAATTTACTTATATATAATTTATAAATGTATGTTGGTTTAATGCTTATAAAAGAAATTTAAACATAGGAGTTGATGTCTAGTATTTGAGAATTTTTTAGTTTCATCAAAATTAAAATAATTTGTGAGCCCTAAAGTTTGATGAAAATATATTCCCTTTAGGGGGATTCCTTCTATTATGTTTGAGAAACACTGATGAGGAAACCAAGACTTATGAGTAACGTCGTGAATATGGATAGGAAAAGGCTGTGTTTTCAACTTTATAGTATTTGAAATTATTCTACACTAATTTAATGATTTTTATTTTATGATGCATTTTTTTTCTTTTTGAGGACTCTCTACTGAAGCAAACTTTGGTTGTTCTTAATAATGCTAAGAAAAATGTAATCTTTGTTTTCATATTTGTTTAATAGTTAATAATTTTTAAACTTTAATTTTTAAAAGTTTTACTTCCACTATTAAAAAAATAAATATTTATTATAACCCTTGGTGGTGGATTATTATATCCATTTCTGTAGATGGAGGCTTGATGATAGAAGAGGTAAACATACTTGCCTGACAGAACTGATATTTGAGTACATTGTTTTCTATTTTAATACTCTTGTAGCATACTAAAGTAAATCTGACATTTTATATAATTTAAATAATTCTTTAAAACTGTGAAATTTATTTGAACATCCAAGTCCGATTGTGAGTATATGACTTTTTTTGACTATAAGCATTACATTTGCTGTATTATTCTTGTTATAGTTCAGATAATTTATTATATATATGTTATATTTGTTAACATGATAAACATTGAATTCTTAAATTCTCTTGATCCATATATTGTATTTCTATAATCTGAGGGCTTTGTTTAATCGAGTATGTTGTTTGATTTTTTTTTAATAGGTCCTGATTGTTCTTTGAATGTTCCCTCTACTGAGTCTTACTGGATTCTGCCAAATGTTAAACCCTTCAGTCCTTCTGTAGGTCGGGCTTCACATAAAGCAGTTTTACATGGGAAATTTATGTGGGTGATTGGTGGATATACTTTTAACTACAGTTCTTTTCAAATGGTCCTAAAGTAAGTATTTGTTTTCAGATTCTCACTGTTTTTTAAGCTGGATTTTTATCCAAAATGTCTTTTTTTTATAAATTGTTGTCCGAGAGTAAAAGTGGTTATTTTTGTGGTAGTATCTATTTGCTAGTGAGACTGATTTGTGAATATATGAACTCAGTATGTCCATAGCTAAAGATTTGTCATTGTACATAGAAGTCTGCTTCATGTAGAAATGCTATTACCTCTCTAGGGTACTTTTAATAAATTCTGAGTAAGAAAATATTAACTTCAAATACAGGCAGGCCTTGCCTATAATAGATAAAATGAATCATGCCACCTTTTTTTTTTAATGAAGTAGAATCTCATATATAAAAATCCTCTCAATTTGTTCTGTAAATTTTAATGTACCTAAATTTTACTTTGTATGTACTTTACAAGCTTTCATTGGGAGAACAGTTCTAGTATTATGAGAGAGATGATTGATTTACTGTTGGCTCAATAGAGATTGTTCTCTGCATGATTGGATAAGGGGAATCATATGGATGGCAGCTTTATCTGATTTCTTCTTCAGCTAATGATTGTATTTTATGAACCGTTTAGTAACAGAATAATAAAGGAAATAGGGAGAATCATTTGATTTTTAATGTTGTTTCCAGGGTAGTGTTCATATTATGTAATAACTGGTACAGCTTGGGCATCAAACAATCAGAACTTGCCCTGGACAGTATACCATAATGATGTATACCCAATAGAATTGCCAGATTTAGCAGATAAATATACAGGATACCCAGTTAAACTTGAATTTCAGATAAAAAAACAAGTACATTTTTAGTATAAGAAGGCCCTTTTGCTGTATATATATATATATATATATATATATATATTTTTTTTTTTACAAATTTACAAAATTTTTTACAAATTTTGCATGGGTCATTCTTTAACAAAAAAATTGTTTGTTGTTTATGTGAATTCAAATTTAACTGGGTATCTTGTATTTTGTCTGCCAACCCTAACCACTGAATATATTAACCCTCATAATTAGAAAGATTTCAAAAATTCTGTAAGAGGAGATTGCTTTAAAACTATGATTGAATGTGACTGAAATTAAATTAGAAAATCGAATAAATTCTGGAGAGGAGGGAGTTTTATGTAAGTATTTAAGTGACAAATTAGAATTTTTTAACATATGAAGAATAAAATACAGAAGAAAGAATTGAAAGAGAGTTGGTGGGATTAAAATGAATTGTTAAGATAAAA
Source organism: Nomascus leucogenys (assembly GCF_006542625.1). Classification (NCBI taxonomy): domain Eukaryota; kingdom Metazoa; phylum Chordata; class Mammalia; order Primates; family Hylobatidae; genus Nomascus; species Nomascus leucogenys. The sequence goes on along the minus strand of NC_044383.1, from coordinate 18,390,239 downwards.
ACCTGGAGAAATATTGATATTTAAATGTGAAAATTAAAAGGAAATTAACTATGTTTAAAGAAAATGAAAAGTCTGTGAAAGTAGAGTTGAACTTTGAATTAAACTGTGATATTTCCAAAGTTGAGTTTGTGAAGACAAAGAGCAACATTGTCAACAAGGAAGTTTGTAAATTTTAAGTTTGTGGTCTTTGCAAGATGAGTAGCATATCAAAAATTAAATGATGAATATTGATATTCTTTTAAATTGCGTATTTTCCATTGGAACCAGATAAACTATTTAAGCCAACTTTTTTTTTGTCTGAAATCTGGGTATTTTGGTTACATTGTTTGTATAGATTTGTTTATATATATAAACAAATGAGATATCAGAGTAGAATAATTGTGTTGCTGTTTTCATAGGTTAGAGAATACTTTTCATCATTCTGAATGTAGTTCAATTGTAGGTAAGGATAACAGCTTTCAGAAGTGATAGGATAAGTCATAACTTGATTTAATCATCTTCTGTAGTGGAATTTAATTGGGGTGGAAATGTTACATTTTAAGACAAATTATTCACTAAATATAAAAGCTCTGTGTTAGTGTCTATTAAATTAGAAAGACTTTTACAGAATATATATATACATTAACATTAATGAAAATTAACATATATTCATGAGGATAGCAAACTTCTGAAAACACTACGTGCTTGATGCTTGGGATATATCATTGGATATAACAAATGCCCATGTCTTTGTAAAGTTAGTGAGGAAAGGCGGGCAATGACAGAAAAAACATTATTACCAAAGTAAATTATAGATATGAACATATATACATATAGAGACATAGATGAGATGGACGGATGGATAGATACAGATAGATAGTAGGGGTAGCTAAATCAGGAGTGCCAAAGAAGAGGGAGTTGCAATTATAAATGTAATAGTTAAGGTAGGCCTCATAACAAAGGTGAGAACTGAGCAAAAACTTGAAGGAGATCAGAGGATTGCAGTTATTTGTAGGCACAGAAAAGAGCCAGATCAAAGACTTAAGATAGGAACTCCTTGAGGTGTTTGAGGAGCAACAACCAGGCCCATGCAATTTGCATGGAATATATGAGAGGGATACATTAGAGTGATAACAGGGGAGAGAGACAGGTCATGTAGGATGTTGTAGATCTTTTGGGAGTCATGGGAGGGTTTTGTGCATGTGTTGATCCATACTTTAAAAGTGTTACCATGGCAGTTTATTGATGATATACTGGGGATTAGGAGGAAGAGTAGAAACGGGATTTGAGTTAAGATGAAATTATCAAGGGAATGCATTCTAGATAGAGAAAAGGACCAGGAACTGAGCCTGAGGCACCATATCACTAAGAGGTTGTGGAGAACAGGGGAAGCCATCAAAGGAGACTGAAAAAGAATGACTGGTGAGATAGGAAAACCCTGGAGTACAGTATCTTCAAAGGCAAGGAAAGACGTTATGTCAGGATTAAGGAGTAATTAATAATGTCAAATGCTGCCGATTATCCAGGTCAAGGAAAATGAAGACTGAAAACTGGTCATGGATTTAGCATGAGGAAATTGACCTTAACAAAAGCAGTTTACTGGAGTGGTGGGGTTAAAAGCATGTCTAGAGTTAGTTTAAGAGAGAATGGAAAGTGGGGTGGGGAGGGGGTAATAAAGAAATGGGGGAGTAGCTTAAGGGAGAGTGTGGTCAAGAGGTTTTTCTTTTATTATTAATGGTTTATAACACCGTGTTTGTGTTCTGATGGCAAAGATCTAGTAAGACAAAACATGGTGATGTAGGAAAGAGATCTCGTGCGCAAGGAAGAAGAATCACTTGTTATTCTTGGGCTCATCAAACTGCAGAATAGGGGCTCAGGGCCTGGAAGTTAAGAATTTTTTCTTAGCATTTTTAGGTTTTGCTTTTTTTCTTTTATTTGAGACAGGGCCTTGCCCTGTCACCCAGGCTGGAGTGCCGTGGCGTGATCATGGCTCATGGCAGCCTTGACGTCCTGGGCTCAGGCAATCCTCCCACCTCAGCCTCCTGAGTAGCTGGGATTACAGGCATGCACCACCATGCCTGGCTAATTTTTAAATTTTTTTGTAGAGGCGGGGTCTCCCTATATTGCCCTGGCTAGTCTCTAACTCCAGTGCTCAAGTGATCCTCCCATCTCGGCTTCCCAAAGTGCTGCGATTTCAGGTATGAGCTACCATGCCTGGCCTGGATTTTGTACTTTTAATGGGCTGTAAAAAAATGAAGAATATGTGAGACCATTGTGGCCCACAAAGCCTAAAATATTTACTGTCTGGCCCTTTACAGAAATAGTTTGTACAGCCCTAATTTATGATAACTTGGAAAGCAGTGTGTTGGCTGCAGATACTGGTAGATGGGTGGACTAGTGGTGTGCATCTGTGGAAGTTATGTTCTGATTATATTTCCACATTTGTATCATACACATTTATCGTACAACTCCAAGGTAGGAAATAAGTTAAACAATGCTGCAGACAAATTTGATAACCCTTACCTTTCTTGTGAAGGGACACTTGGGCACTTCCTTTCCTTTCCTAATTCATTGGAGGAAGAAAGAGAAGTGGGGAAGATAACAATTGATAGCAAGCTTCTTAACTTAAAATAGGCTCCTATTTCTTGGCTAGATGCTTCCTTTTGTATATTTTAGCAAATGGAGAAGATTTGAGCATAGAATATAAGCATTTGAGATTCATAGTTTGGGACTTCTGTTTTCATATGTATTACACCAGTAGAAAAAAATACGAATTTTCTTTTTATGTTACATAATCCAACAGTAACTTATTTTTATAGAAGGTTCTCTACTGCCAAATTCATTTTATACAATCTTAAAAAATTATCAGTAAACAGGCTATATTTGTGCATAGGAAATAAATGCTTATTGGTTAATTTATATAATGCTAAGATAAGTGTGTGGGTATGTAAAGTAGCACAGTCATTATGGTAAACAGTGCGGAGGTTCCTCAAACTGAAAATAGAATTACTATATGATCCAGCAAACCCACTGCTAGATATGTAGCCAAAAGAAAGTAAATCAGTATATCAAAGCGATACCTGTACTCTCAGGTTTATTGCAGCACTATTTACAATAGCCATAATATGGACTCAACATGTGTCCATCAACTGATAAATTGATAAAGAAAATGTGGTATATATACACAATGGAATATTATTTAGCGCCCCCCCCCCCCATGAAATCATGTCATTTGCAGCAATATGGATGGAACTGGAAGTCATTATAAGTGAAATAAACCAGGCACAGAGAGACAAATATTGCATGTCTTCACTCAAATGTCAGAGCTATAAAAGTTGATTTCATATAGGTGGAGAGTAGGATGGTGGCTACCACAGCATGAGAAGGGAAGCGGGGAGAAGGGGACAAAGAGAAGTTGCTTAATGAGTACCAAAAAGCAATTAGATAGAAGGAATAAATTCTAGTATCTGATAGTAAAGTAGGGAAATTATAGTTAACAGTTTATTGTATATTTCAAAATAGCTAGAAGAGAAGAAATATTATGCTCCCAACACAAAGAAGAGATAAATGTTTGAGGTAATAGATATTCTAATTACCTTGATTTGATCATTACACATTCTATACATATATCAAAATACCATGTGTATACCATATATGTACAATAAATATCAATAAAAAACTTTATATAAGTATCAGGCCAACTAACAAAAAAGGAATAAAAATAAATACCTAAAACAAATGGAGAGAATTTTCATCTGTTTCCAAGAAGGAAACCTGGCTTTAAAAAAAAAATTTAAAAATACAGTCAAAGCACTATTGTTTAGCTTAATCAATTGATTGAAATTATTAAAGGCAATTGGAAAGTTCCAGTAATAAATATCCTAATCAAGTTAATGTATATTATACATTTAGGAGATTGAATCCTAATTTAGTGTAGGTATATCTTGAATGAGTCTTTATTAGAAATTTCTAATATGGTACATGAAATTATGAGTTTATTAGTTGTAACTTTTTGAATTTAATGAATACTTGGACACAAGTGAATAAAAAGCATGTGAAAATTAAAAAAACAAAAATGAATCTTAGCTTATGAAGTTATTTTCTTTTCTTGCTTTTAGTTACAATTTAGAAAGCAGTATATGGAATGTGGGAACTCTGTCAAGGGGACCTCTCCAGAGATACGGACACTCTCTTGCTTTATATCAGGTATGGCTTCTGCTTTTTAAATTTTAATCAGATTTTGTTTTTGATAGTTTACAACAGGCTAAAAAATACTAAATCTCAGATTTATTTCAAACATTTTATGAGAACAATAGATTATATGGATCATAATAACTTGAGATACCACATACTCTTATGCTTTTAGTAAAAGAATAGATTTTAGAACAATCCCCTACATGACATGTAAAGAAATGAAGATTGAGTTTTTGTCTATTACTTTATTCCTAGTCAATCATTTAAAAACGTTATGGTGAAATACATGTAACATAAAATTTACCATTTTAACTATTTTTAAGTATAGAGTTCAGTGGCATTAAGTACATTGACATTGTTGTGTAACCATGGCCACCATTATCTTCAGAACATTTTTCATCTTGCAAAACTGAAGCAATAACTTCTCATTCCCCTCTTCCCTTATCCTCTTGAAACCACCAATCTACTTTTCTGTCTCTGTGAATTTAACTGCTCTAGGTACCTCATGTAAATGGGATTGCATATTATTTGTCCTTTTATGACTGATTTGTTTCCCTTAGCACACTATCTTCAAGGATCATCCATGTTGTATCATGTGTCAGAATGTCCTTCCTTTTAAAGCTGAATAAATACTCTATTATATGTATATACCACATTTTGTTTATCTATCCATCTGTTGATGGACACTTAGATAGCTTCCATCTTTTGGCCATTGTGAATAATGTTTCAATGAACATGTGTGTACAACCATCTGAGTCTCTGTTTTCATTTTTTTTTGGTGTATACCCAGAAGTAGAATTGCTAAATCATATGGTAATTCTATGTTTAATTTTTTTTTTTTAGCACTGCCATAGTGTTTTCCACTATGGCTGCACCATTTTACATTTCCACCAGCAGTGCACAAGGGTTCCAGTTTGTCCACAGCCTTGTCAACACTTGTTATTTTCTGTTTTTGTTTTTTTGATAATTGACCTAATGAGTATCTCACTGTGATTTTGATTTGCGTTTCTCTAATGATTAATGATGTTAAATATCTTTTCAAGTGCTTATTGGCTATTTGTATATCCTCTTTGGAGAAATGTCTATTCAGGTCTTTTGCCAGTTTTGAATTGGGTTGTTTTGTTTGGTTGTTGAGTTGGAGGAGCTCTTTATATATTATGGTATTAACACCTTATCAGAATATGATTTCCAGATATTTTCCCGCTTTATGGGCTGTCTTTTCACTTTGTTGAGAGTGTCCTTTGATGCACAGAATTTTTAATTTTGATGTAGTTTAATTTATTTTTTCTTTTGTTACCTATGCTTTTGTGTCATATACAAGAAATCATGGCGAGATCCAATGTCATGAAGTTTTCCTCTATATTTTCTCTTAAGGGTTTTAAAGTTTTAGTTCTTAAGTTTAGGTTTTTGTTGCATTTTGAGTTAATTGTGTCTGATGTAAGGGTCCATTTTCATTCCTTCGCATGTGGATAGCCAGTTTCCCCAACATCATTTGTTTAAAAAAAAAAAAAACTGTCTTTTTCCCGTTAAATGGTCTTGGCACCCTAGCTGAAAGTCATTTGACCATGTATATGAGGGTTTTTTTTTTTCTGGATGCTCTATTTTATTCTATTGATCTATATGTCTGTCTTTATGCTAGTACCATACTATTTAGTTTACTGTAGCTTTTTAATAAGCTTTGAAGTTAAGAAATGTGATACTTCCTACTTTGTTTTTATTTCTCAAGATTGTTTTGGCTATTCAGGGCCGCTTGAAAGTCTATGTGAATTTTAGGGTTGAGTTTTCTATTTCTGCAAAAATGTTGGGGTTTTGACAGGGATTGTATTGATGTTAGTTATTTTTATGTATTTGTGGGATTCATAAATTTAGCATGATTAAAATGACAGGACACTTGATTGGTTTTCATTTCAAATCAACAAAAATTCATGTATTTTGTGGTCTTTGGCTAGGCCGTCTAAATATGAATTTATATGTTTTCTGTGCTGTTGTTAAAAAAATTGGAAAGCATGGGAGCAGTATAAAGAACAAACTACCTCCTGTTTATCCATGCATTTGTGTGTTTTAAAAGTAAAATAAAAATATTTCTATGTGTGAAAACATACATAGAACATACGTTTTTTGTCTTGTTTTATTTTTTTCTTTATTTCCCTTTTTGTAACAGCTGTACTGAGATATAATTGATATACCATACATTTCACTCATTTAAAGTGTACAATTCAGTGGTTTTTAGTATATTCAGAGTTGTGCAACCATCTGTTGCAGATTTATGTAAGATTACAGAGTTGTGTAATCACTTTTAGAATATTTTCATTACTTCACAAAGAAACTTTGTATCCTTTAGGTATCACCCCACACTTCCTCATCTTCCCTAGCCTTAAGCAGTCACAAAGCTACTTTCTTTCTCTATATATTGGTCAATGCTGGACATTTCATATAAATGAAGTCATATACTATGTATTTTATGACTACCATATTTAACTTAGCATAATTTCTAGGTTTATCCATGTTGTAGGATGTATCAGTACTTCTTCATTCCTTTTTATGGCTAAATAATATTACATTGTATGGATATATAACATGTTGTTTATTCATCGGTTGAGGACATTTGAGTTGTTTCCACCTTTTGGCTATTATGAATAATGCTACTAACAACATTTCTGTTTAAGATTTTGTCTGGACATATGTTTTCATTTCTTTTGGGTATATACATGGGGTGGACTTACTGGATCAAATTCACTTTTTGAAAAACTGACAGAATGTTTTCCAAAGTTGCTGCATCATTTTACATTCCCACCAGCCATGTATGAAGGTTTCTATTTCTATACATCCTTGCCAACACTTACTAGTATCTGCCTTTTTGATTATTGCCATCCTAGTGGGGTGAGGTGTTAATCTCATTGTGGTTTTGATTTGTATTTCCGTGTTAACTAATGATGTTGAGCATCTTTTTGTGTGCTTTTTGGCCATTTGTGTATTGTCTTTGGAGAAATGTCTATTCAAGTCCTTTGATCATTTTAAAATGAAGTTGTCTTTTTATTATTGAGTTGTAAGAATTCTTTATATGTTCTAGATACAAGCCATTATCAGGTAAATAATTTGCAAGTATTTTCACCCATTTTGTGTGCTGTTTTCATTTTCTTGGTGTTCTCTTTTTAAACACAAAAAATTGGACTTTATTTTGATAAAGTCCAATTTAACTTTTTTTCCTTTTATTGCTTGTCATTTGGTGTCATATTTAATAATTCATTGCCAAATCTCAGATCATAAAGACTTAATCCAATTTCTTTTTCTTTTAAGAGTTTTATAGTTTTGATTCTTGCATTTAGTTCTTTGACCTATTTTGAGTTAAGTTTTGTATACAGTATGCAGTAAGGGTGCAAGTTCTTTTTTTTTTTTTGCATGTGACTATCCAGTTCTTCTAGCACCATTTGTTCACAAGACCTGTTCTTTTATCTTTGAATGGTCTTGGTACTCTTGTCAAAAATCAATTGGCCATAGATGTGTGGGTTTATTTCTGGACTCTCAGTTCTATTCCATTGATTTATCCCAGTATCACTCTGTCTTGATTACTTTTTTTTTTTTTTTTTTTGAGACAGTCTTGCTCTGTCACCCAGGCTGGAGTGCAGTGGTGTAATCTCGGCTTACTGCAACCTCCACCTCCTGGGTTCAAGTGATTGTCCTGCCTCAGCTTCCTGAGTAGCTGGGATTACAGGCACCTGCCACCATGTCCAGCTAATTTTTTTCTAATTTTAGTAGAGATGGGGTTTCACCATGTTGGCCAGGCTGGTTTTGAACTCCTGACCTCAAGTGATCCACTTGCCTCAGACTTTCAAAGTGCTGGGATTACAGTCGTGAGTCACCATGCCCAACCTATCTTGATTACTTTTGCTTTGCAGTACGTTTTTGAGAAGTGTGAGTACTCCAGTTTTGTTCTTTTACAAGATTGTTCTGATGTTCTGCATCCTTTGCAATTTCATATGAATTTTGGAATCAATATGTCAGTTTCTACAAAGAAGCCAGCTGAGATTTTGATAGGGATTGTGTTGAATCTGAAGATCAACTTGGAGAGTATTATCCTCTTAATCAATTTGGAGAGTATTATCTTAACGATGTTAAGTCTTCAGACCCATAAACATGGGATGTCTTTTCATTTATTTATATCTTTAAAAAAATTTATTTAAACAATGTTTTGTAATTTTCAGAGTATAAGTTTTGGACTTCCTTTATTAAATTTATTCATAAGTATTTTATTCTTTTGGATGCTTTTGTCATTGTAATTATTTTCCCAATTTCATTTTTGGGTTGTTAATTGCAAGTGTATGGAAATACAATTTACTTTTCGTACATTGATCTTATGTTCTGTAATATTGCTGATTCATTATTAGCTGTAAGTGCTTTTTAAAATTTTTTTAGGACTTTCTATATACAAGATCACATCATCTGCAAATAGAAATATTTTACTTCTTCTTTCCAATCTGGATGTCTTTATTTAGTTTTTGCTCTAGCTGGAACATCCAGTACAATGTTGAATATAAGTGGCAAAAGCAGGCATGCTTATCTTGTTCCTGACCTTAGGGAAATGTATCTATCTTTCACTGTTAGGTATAATGTTAGCTGTGGGTTTCCTTAAATATCTTTTGTCAGGTTGGAAAAATTTTTTTCTATTTCTAGTTTGTTGAAATAATTTACATCATTTATGTACCATTTATTTCCATCATACACATTTGAAATAATTTGTATAATTTAAAAGTTCTACAAGGATTTACCAAAGGTGAACTGAAGGCATGTGGTGTCTGTCTATAGCCATTAGAAATGGTAACAGAGGTGTACTCTACGTGATACACAAATGTGATATGCCTTTTTGGTGAAGAGCACTTGATGAAAACAGTAAATAACTGAGAATAGCACAAAGCAGTACAAATAGATGGTAAAATTCAAATGCAACTACTAGGGACTCAGATGATTCAAATATTGAAAAGACTATGAGTAATATTAATCAGCAACTTAGTTTGTTACTCTTCAGTTATATGGGAGGAGTACATTATTCTTTGTTACAGGACTACCTCACCCTTAAATTGTAAGTTCTTGATTAGCTTATTGCATTTTCCATTCTTAAAGCAGTAGTTTAGTGTTCTCTTCCTGTATGATAATTAAAAGTATACTTAATTGACTACATAATGTAATAGTTAAAAAATATATTTAAAGTAGCTTTTTGAAAGCTTTACTGTTCCCCCCCTTTTTGTATATAAAAGCATTAATTGTCATTATTTATGTGTTCTCATTACTTTTTACAAATGAGAACAATGCCTTATGCATGTTGTGAGCAATTACTAAAATTTTATGTAAATTTAATCTTTATTTTTAATTAATATTTGTTAAGCTATAACTATTTTATCTATTAATATATGTATTTTAATTTACAGGAAAACATCTTTATGTATGGAGGCAGAATTGAAACAAATGATGGCAATGTCACAGATGAATTATGGGTTTTTAACATACATAGTCAGTCATGGAGTACAAAAACTCCTACTGTTCTTGGACATGGTCAGCAGTATGCTGTGGAGGGACATTCAGCACATATAATGGAGTTGGATAGTAGAGATGTTGTCATGATCATAATATTTGGATATTCTGCAATATATGGTTATACAAGCAGCATACAGGAATACCATATCTGTGAGTTACTTAAAAATTGTAATTTCTTTATTGATTGGGAATGTTTTTCTCTTAATAAAATCTTCATATAAATTTAGTCAAAATGGTGAGTTATTTGAGATTGAAATTATAAGCTGATAATTAATAATTTTTAATATAAGCTTTTTTGATTATGTTAGATTTTGTCCTTTAATATTTAAGCTTACCTTTTTAACCAAATGAAGGGAAATATTACATAATAGTCTCATTTTCTAAGATTTGTGAATTTTTTAAAAAAATATGTGAAATTCCAGTAGGTGGTGCTATTTCTTTGGATTTTATTTATGAACGAAGCACTGAAACTATCCCAATCTCTTTACTATGCTTTGCGTGGTTTCAGGATTTTTCATTTTTTAGCATTCTATTTCTAATCTTACTGCTATATCTTTATGTATGTATTACTTCCTTAAAGTCAGCTTCTCAAGGATAGTCTGCTGGCTTCTGTAAGAGATTATTTGTTATGTGAAGGTGAAGGTGACTAGGGCAATCTACATGTGAGTTTTTGTACTATACCTTTACTCCTTTTTGTTTTTCTGGTACTTCATTTTTTTGAATTATTTATAACATTTTTAAAACAGTGGTAACCTTTTTTATTGTTTTTAGTTTGTTTACAAATATATGCCCTTTGGTGGTTATTCAGATTCAAGAAAATAATTCTTTTCTGGCTCTGGCCAGTATTATGAACTCAAATTCTTGGCTCTTTTGTGTATGGACAACTATATATACAACTATTTAGAGTCCTTGTGCAGTCTTAATGAGAAAACTCATGTGCAGACCACCATTAGCAAGAGAGTACTTGTATGCTCAGAGGAAGTCTCCCCTTCAAAATACTCCACTGTTTCCCTTGCAGTCCTTTTAAGTGATGGCTGTTTTTGTTTACATATTCTCAGTACAGCTGGGTCAAAAGTGGGTTACATATCTCCTTTACTTCTTATTGCCATTTCCACTCTGTTCTCAATTCCTCCTCCTTTAAATTGCCTGGCCTTGACTCTTACATCATCAGAATATATCACCTATTACTTCACCTTCCTGCACTCATCCTTTGCTCTCAGATGGCTGTGTTTTATTTCTTGAGGAATTTAGCTTCTCTCTTACTGTCACTGTGTCCAGAATACATAAGGCAAATATTTTTATGTTGTAAATATGCACTTAAGTACTTCTCCTACCTGGCCTGTCAATTTCTTGATCTACCAAAGATTTTGTTTTCCATCCTCCTTGAGCCACTCTCTCCATTGTTACATTCTAGACCTTGTTATTCCAGTACAATAAGTCCATAACTTCCATTTGAAACATCTTACATTTCAAGTACCACTGATCTCTCCAGCTTACTGTTTCTAATGCCCACACTCTGACAATTCTTTGACCTTACCAGAGCCTTTAGTCTGTTGAGACTATCAGTTTTTCCACTATCTCTCACTCTTTTTTTGTCCATATTTCTAACCCTACCTTTTTTATCCATATTTCTAACCCTACTCATACTTCTAAATGTACCTAGCTTTAAATTTCATAATTACCGTTCTCAAGTTTTTTGTTTTTGTTTTTTTTTTTTAATGATATCTGGTACTTACTCAGCTGTAAGTTTATAATTACTCATGTCAAGTTGGCCCTTAATGACATCTGGAACTTCTGCCAGTCTAGCTTGGGCTTGCTCCCAGATCTCCTGGATGACTATTTCATACCTTTTCCTCTCTCCTCAAGTTTCAAACACTTCCTTCTCTATCATCACTCTCAATTGATGACCCTAGTTCTTATTTTACTGAGAAAATAGAAGTAATCAGAAGAGAATGGCTGTTGATGGGAACACGTTGGAGGGTGATGGTTAATAAGCAATGCTCCGTTGAATAAGCTTGCTTACATACGTTATTGTCATAACAAACTCATGACAACGTTGAGGCAGACATGTGGCTGAGTTATTCCAACTTTTGAAATGGGCCCAGGAGTTTTTAAGCAAGAGTTAACAGATGTTCTATGTAGAAGGGCAGTTTTCTTTTCTGATTTTGTTATTAATTTTTGGTTTTATTATAGTGCTCAGGAAATGGTCTTATTTCTACTTTTTAAATTTATTGAAATTTTCTTTATGACTCAGTTTTCACAAATATTTGATAGGCACTTGAGAAGAAGATAAATCCAATAATATCAAGGTATGGAGTTTGATATTATTTATTTATAAAATTGACTTTATTGATTATATTGTTTAGGCCTTCTGTTACTGACTTAGTATTTTTTGTTCTTGATCTATCTTGCTGTGAAAGTTGAAGTAAAATTTTAAAGTGTTAGTGTATTTTTCCTATTTCTCCTTATATATTCTGGAATTTATGTTTTTTAGAAGTTACTATTACAAATATTAATAACTGATATGTGTTTATTAAATTGTATTACTTAATATTATAAAGTGATTTGTTTGTTTAATGTTTTCTTGACCTGAATTCTACCTCATCTGTTATTAATATTGCCCTTGTTTTGTTTCTTTGGTCAATCTTTTCCTAGTATACCTTCGCTCGTCCCTTTATTGTTATTATTGTTTAGTGTTTTAGAATCACTTTTTAAAAAAATGTATTTCTTGCATACGAGAGAGTTGAGTTTTGCTTTGTGATTCCTGTTTTTTTTGTAAATTTTCTGTACGTGTCTTATATTTTCAAAAGTCATTATTGCCTTTTTGTCGGTTTGTTTTTAATTATAGCTCTTCTCACGTTTAGGGCCCTCCTTCCCCTTACTTTGTTTTATTTTTTTGTGGGGATGGGTATGGTAAGTTTTGAGATCTGCTTCCATTAGTTTCCTCTGTGCTACTTGTTTCTCACTGCTCTTTCAGCATTTTTTTGGTTGCTTCTGTTTAGCTGTTTTGGTTTCACTTGATTTTTGTACATTCATACCTAATCTAGACTTTATGAGGAATTTTTTTTTTTACCCTCGTAATTTCTCTGAAAATGTAATTTTCTTTTCCTTTCACTTCATCTACTTTCCCCATGTTTTCCTTTTGTTTTCTATTTCTTTTCCAGGGAGAATGGGGGAGATTCAGAACTAAACTGTCATCACGTTGGTTTTGACTTTTGAAATTTTAAAATGAGTACTTAACTTAGTCTAAAGTTAAGCAATACTCTTATTCTTTGATCAACCTCCAATTTATAGGATACTGTTTTCCACTGTTTTAGTTATTTTTGTTTTGTTTCAAACACAATGCTAATTATATCATTTTATAATATAAATAAATTAGAAATAAACACTAAGTATATCATTTATTTACAGGGGTCAGCGAAAGGCATCTATAAATGACCAGATAGTAAATATCTTAGGCTTTGTTGGTCATACAGTCTCTGTCACAACTAATTAACTTTGCCTTGTAGCATGAAAGTTGCAATAGACAATACATAAACAAATGGGCATGGTTGTGTTCAATAAAAATGTATTTACAAAAACAGGTGGTGGGCTAGATTTAGCCTTTGGGCCTTACTTTGCCTACACTTGCTCTTAAGAGAAAGAGTATGCTTCTAGGGCCCTAGCAACCGTGATTCAACTTAAATTAAAATTTGGCATATAGTTTTTTTTGGACATTATATATAGGGAAAATACATGCCCCAAAGTAGCCTGATATCTAGTAAATGGCCCAAAGTTCCTAGGGGGAACAGTTGTTTTGTTTATTTGGAACCAAGGCTGAAATAGATGCTATCTCTCTGCCTCCACGGAGCATATTTTTAAAAATAGGCTTTTTCATTGAGGATGTACACTTTCAAGGATCTTGACTTTATATAGATACTCTCTAATCTTATACCTGCATGTGTCCACCTTCAGTGTTGGCCATTAAAATGGAATCTCTAGGCCATCTGATTAGTATATGTTATCCTTACTGAATATAGTTTATAATTCATAGTTTGCCGAATATATTTCGTGCGCTTCATAGTTTCCTTTATTGAATGTTTGTCCCACTCAGCCATCAGACATAATGGTGGTTATGCTTTCCAAGGATGGCCAGGAAAGCACTATGGGTTTATTCTGATCAACTATTAGTGATAAATATTGATATAGGTTGTTAGCTGATATATTCCTCTCCTGGTAGGTTTTTGTTTGATTTGGGATAATCTGATTACAGAATGCCAATTCCGTTTTAGATAATCTAAACATATTTTTATATTGAGTTTCTTTTGGCTTATTCTACAACCAAAAATACTATGTCTAAATAAATTTATCAGCAGGGTATTTTTGGCTTGATTTTTGTCTTACTAACTGCATTACTTGTCAGGCATACTTAAGAATGTAGTGTAAGATGAAAATGGGAAGGATACATGATTGATGAGTTTCATAAGAATAATAGATAAACCATGGGCAGTTTCACATTCTGTGAATTATTGAAGTACAAAGCATAACCCAACAATTTTTTTGTGAAATTATTTCTTAATAGAAAAATTAATATCTTACTTTATTCCTAATGCATTTTGAATTTTCTGCTTACATGTTGAAAGTATGTGGTGTCATAAAATAATCTATAGTACTTTCAAAGAAAATAGTACAAAATGATGGGTAAATGTAGTTTAAAGATGCTGTCAGAATAATTAAGTTGGCCGGGCGCGGTGGCTCACGCTTGTAATCCCAGCACTTTGGGAGGCCGAAGTGGGCGGATCATGAGGTCAGGAGATCGAGACCACGGTGAAACCCCGTCTCTACTAAAAATACAAAAAAATTAGCTGGGCGTAGTGGCGGGCGCCTGTAGTCCCAGCTACTCGGAGAGGCTGAGGCAGGAGAATGGCGTGAACCCGGGAGGCGGAGCTTGCAGTGAGCTGAGATTGCGCCACTGCACTCCAGCCTGGGCGATAGAGCGAGACTCTGTCTCAAAAAAAAAAAAAAAAAAAAAAAAAAAAAAAGAATAAGTTCACCACACTGTCTTCCACAATGGTTGAACTAGTTTACAGTCCCACCAACAGTGTAAAAGTGTTCCTATTTCTCCACATCCTCTCCAGCACCTGTTGTTTCCTGATTTTTTAATGATCGCCATTCTAACTGGTGTGAGATGGTATCTCATTGTGGTTTTGATTTGCATTTCTCTGATGGCCAGTGATGATGAGCATTTTTTCATGTATCTGTTGGCTGCATAAATGTCTTCTTTTGAGAAGTGTCTGTTCATATCCTTCACCCACTTTTTGATGGGGTTGTTTTTTTTTTCTTGTAAATTTGTTTGAGTTCTTTGTAGATTCTGGATATTAGCCCTTTGTCAGATGAGTAGATTGCAAAAATTTTCTCCCATTCTGTAGGTTGCCTGTTCACTCTAATGGTAGTTTCTTTTGCTGTGCAGAATCTCTTTAGTTAGATCCCATTTGTCCATTTTGGCTTTTGTTGCCATTGCTTTTGGTGTTTTAGTCATGAAGTCCTTGCCCACGCCTATGTCCTGTGAATTGTTTTGGCTGCATGTTGTAAATAAACTTTATGGAAGAAAGAACAGAAAGAGGATAGTTAGGAAGTTGTTAACGGTAATCTGGGCCAAAAATGATGATGAGAATTAGTCGATTTGTTTGATTTTTTAAAAAAGTAGAACCGGTAGTATTTGCTGAGGGTTTAGATGTAGAGTGTGAAATGAAAGAGAGGAACCCAGGGTGATTCCAAAATTTTGGGCCTGAGCAGCTGGAAAGATGAAATTGCCATCAACTGACATGTAGAAGATTGTGAAGCAGGTTTGGGGCGAAGGTGTTTTGAAGATGAGAGTTCAGTTTGGACATGTTATACGTGAGATAGCCACTAGATGTCAAAGAGAAAATGTCAAGCAGACAGTTGGATATATATGTTGCTATAGGTACTCTTTTTTTAAAAATTTATATTCTTTTTCTAAGAAGTTTTAGAGCAGGAATTCTGCAGTATACCTCCTTGTGTGTACACTTTCTAATAAAGTGCCATATTCTTACTGGAGTCCTAGGGAGAAAGGTTTGGGCTGAAGGTGTAAATTTGGGAGTTCTTGGGAGTTCTTAAAGCCAAGAGACTAGATCAGATCACTAATGAAGTGGGTGTAGATAAAAAGGAGAATAAAAGGATTGAGCTATAGGGTTCCCGAATAATAAGAGGTAGGGGAGAAAAGGAGGATAAGCAAGGAAGAGTACGATGAAGTGTAAGCCAAGTGCAGAAAGAATATTAAGTGGGAAAGTAGTCAACGGAGCCACATTCTGCTGATGCCTCAAGTACAATGATTACTAAGGATTGATTGAATTTAGCACTGTGCAGTCATTGGTGATCTTGACAGGAACAGTTTCTGTGTAGTGGTGGGGTGAAAGTCTCACAATATTGGATTTAATAGGGAATGAGAGGAGTAGAAGTGGAAATGATGGGTGGAGCCAGCTCTTTCAAGGAAATGTGTTTGAAAAGGAAAGCACAAAGTGAGCAGAAACTGGCAAGAAATGTAGGATCCTTTTTAGCTTGGATTTTTACAGAAGCAGACAATGAGACAGGATTTCAGTGAAATAATTTTATTTGGGAAAGTGTAGGTAACACTGTTAGGGGAGTTGAGAAGTGATACAAGGACGAGAAGGCAGCCATTTAAAGGTCCAGGCTTTAATTGACACATAATCTCTGAAATTTTCTTCTTTAACTATTAACCCTGTCAGTTGATGTGTCCCATGGATTGTGTCTCCAAAACCTACCCATTCTTAGTAGAGAAACTATCCATTTTTAGCAGAGATAGGGTTTTGCCATGCCTGTCTCGCACTCCTGAGCTCAAGTGATCTGCCTGCTTCGACCTCCCAAAGTGCTGGGATTACAGGCATGAGCCACCGTGCCTGGCCAAGGAAGGGAAATTTTTTGTGAGAACATCCTAGAGTACAACTTCTAAAAGTGATGTCGGGTTATCAAGTGCTTAGGTGTGACAGTGACAACAAGATTTATATTCAAAATTATTGGAAAAATCCAGAAAATGTGTAATGAAGAAATCAGCATGCAGTAAAGGTTCCACATGCTTTTATTTGTCACAGAGTGGAAGTGGCCTTCATAATTGTATAATGATGAAAAGACTTGTTAATCCACAGCTTTATTTACTGCATTTGTCATTTTCTGGAGGTAGTTTTATTTTCCTCTAAGCTCCTGTGTCCTTTTGTTTTTAAATGAATATGACACATGCTACAATTTGAATATGTCCCCTCCAAAATTCATGTTGAAACCTAGTCCCCATTGTGGTAGTATTAAGAGGTGGGGCTTTTTGGGGTGTGATTAAGTCAGGATGGCTCTGCTGTCATGAATGGATTAGTGCCTTACAAAAAATGCTGGAGGGAGCTAAATGGGTCCTTTTTGCCTTCCATCCTTCCACCATGTGAGGACACAGCATTCTTCCCCTCTGGAGGACCTAGCAAACAAGGCACCATCTTGAAGCAGATTGTAGCTCTCAGCAGACACCAAACCTACCAGCACCCTGATTTTGAAATTCCTAGTTTCCAGAACTGTTAGAAATAAATTTCCATTGTTTATTAATTACATATATGCTGTTTTTTATAGGTACTCTATTTTTCTAAAAAAATTTATATTCTTTTTCTAAGAAGTTTTAGAGGAAGAATTCTGCAACATACCTCCTGTGTGTATACTTTCTAGTAAAGGGCCGTATATTAAATGCTTGATAAATATTTGTGGATGAATAAATAGGGTTTTCGTCACACTTTCCTTAAAAGTGTGAATCTGTGTTTCTTGACTTTGTTTTTAGTATATTAACCAAATTATTTAAATTGTGTACTATACATAATTATTATTCTCCTTCTAGTGATGACTCATAACATGCTGTGCTTGATGTTCTCCATTTGTCTCTCCACATCTATCTTTTATTTTTTTTCCATCCTGTTTCCATGCCCTCTGGCTTCCAAGTAGGCTGAGCCAGTGATGGTAGATCTGATGGTGGGAGATGAGTGGGGTTGTGGTATTTTATTCCACCAACTTTCTCCCTGCTGGATAACCTTGGGTTAATTTTGTTGCTTTATTGAAGGCTGAACTGTCAGGTGTCTTCGTATAGCTATTCTCTAGGAATTCTGGAAACACTCCCTCCTCTTGTCTTTTTAAGGCCAAGGGGTGGTAGAGGCTTCCTGTTGTGATAGGTCTCAGGATATTGCCCTGGTCATACCTTTATAAGTAGCCTTTTATTAGATACTTTATAATTGTTTTGAGCATATTATTTATTTCCTGTCAGCACCCTGGCTGATATAGTAGCTACTATTGGCTTTTTATAGATTCAAATATAACTTTTGACCAAAATGATCCTTCATATGTTCTTATTCTGGAAGTTGAGAGGAAGAAGTGTCTTGTGAGAGCATTTCACACTTTATTAGTGGAGAAAAATGTTGACAGAAGTATAAGCATTTCAGAATAGCATGGAATTAGGTCCTTTAGTCCATTTCTATGCTTATTTTTGAATTTTTAAATTTTAATATCACATGGTCATCTTTAATGTTGCATTTTCTCTTAATGTTAAAGATTAATATATTTATCATCTTTCAAGAGTAGCTGTTCTAATTTTTTAATAAGCAGAACGCTTATTTATATATTTCTTATTTATTCAAGAAAGCCTTTTTGTTGGATATTCTTTTAAATTTCTTTTTGAATTATGCTAACTCAGACTCAACTTTTTTTGGTTATTATGCTATCAACGTAGAAGTAATCATGTCTTACTAGCAAAATACCCTCAAGGTGTATTTGGTGGGAAGATATTTAGTTTTTAAAAAGCCCATTTGCTGTATTCCTTTAAGTTTTCTCTTTAAAATCATGTTCATTTTAAAAAAAGTTGAATTTTTTGTTTTCAACTTCTCCATTATTCTGAAATCCAGAAATTCTTATTGTATGTTTGTTTTAAAAAATAGCTTTATCACATATACATGCGCATATCATCTGGTTTGCTTATTTTTGACCTTTATAAAAAGGTCGTGTTTATGCCATTTTCTCAGGCTTTCTTTGATTTTGTTTACCACGATTATTACCAAGATTCATCCATGTCATTATCTATTGCTGCAGTTAACTTCTTTATATTTCTGTATTTTATTCATTGTATAACTCTACCACAATTTATTTACCCATTTCCCTGCTTTTGAGCTTTTGGATTTGGTATCTGGTAAAATTTACCCACAGTAGTCATTTTGAGACATATCCTGATAAACTATTGCATTTTAAGAGATAAAGAAAAAATCCTTAGGATTCTCCAGCAGAAAGATGAAATATCTTACAACGGCAAGAGATTAGACTAGTATCAGATTTTTCAAAAGCAACATACAGATCAAGGCAACCATGGAACAAAATTTTCAAGACACTTAAGAAAGTATAGACCAAGGGTTTTATGTCTTGCCAAATTGTACCTCAAGTGTCAAGGCTATCAAAAATAATTTTGAACATAGAAAAACTAAGTTAATACTGTATGTGTGTGCCCTTACCTGAGAAATGTATATACTAGGGTAGAGGTGTGCAGATGTTTTTTGGTAAGGATTCAGATAGTAAGTAATTTAGGCTTTGTATCCTACTAAATTGTGTTGACTCTGTTGTCACTACTCAGTTCTTCCATTGAAACTGTATGCAAGCAGTATAAATTGCATAAAAGGGTGAGTGTGGCTATGTCCAGTAAAACCTGATTTACAAAAACAATTGGTGGAGTTAATGGGCTATAATTTTCCAATGCCTGTCCTGGAGAATGAGCTTCATCTAATGAACAGATAAATGGGAACACTTCAGGTAAAAGATTGATGGAAAACATTTTACATACTTAATTTTAGAGCTAAGACTAAAATAAAGGTAGGAATATGGGTAGACAACTAAGTGTGCAAATGTTACATGTTCTGTCCAAGTAGAAATAATGCAGTTAAAAATGGGAGAAGGCAGAGGAAAGGGGAAATCAGAGATAAGAACATTGACAGCTGCATATGTAATAGATAGGAATCAAAAGATGCCATTTAACACTTGATATTCCATCAAGGTCTACTGGACCCAATTTTAGTTTTTATTTTGTTTTCTGAGCAGGCCTACTTATTTGTGAAGATTATTATTTTATACATTTTATTCTTTCTTAGAAATCTTGCAAAGAACAAAGAGAACATTTACTTGTTAAAAAAAATCAGAATAAAATATTCTGTCTGTAATTATCAGATGGGTCTGTTGCTTTCTTTTAAAAATCTAAGATACACTGTGGAATTTAAATGTTGTTATTTTCTATGTTCTGAAGCATTTCGCTATTTATCATTTTAGGAACTAATTCATTACTTACCAGTTATTTCCAACTATGCTAAAAATTAACAATAAAACAGAAGTTCTTTAGAAAGATGATGCCACAGTGAAAAAAACTGTCATCCTTTAGTTGTATTATTGTAGTGCCCAAAGTATTTTATTACCTTTAAAGAAGGCATACAAGAAGACAAAATACCACCATTGTTTTTGTTGAACACAGTTGAGAATTTAAAATTTTTCATTTTCTGCCCATACTAGTAAAAAGTTGAAAGATCTTTTACAGTTATTAGACAAATAAGAAGGTGAATGCAAAGAGACAGATAAGAATGCAAAGAGACAGATAAGAATGCAAAGAGACAGATGGCAACACTGTAAACTTTGGTGAGTTTACACTAAATCTCAGACTATGGATCTTCAGGAAATGATATCCTGAATGAATTTTTTCAAACTCTTAGATTCAATGAGTGAACAGTACATTTTTATTTTTTATTATGTTTATATGCCCCAACACTTCTTTAAAACAAAGAGGTTTGCTGTATTTAATTTCTTTTTGGAATTTGCAAAAGGTAGTTTTTGACTGACACTTTTTTCTTGTGTAAATTACTTATAACATGACGTGATAAAGCAACTAAAAGGAACCACTGAACCATGATAAATGCTGATTACTATTGTTCTAGGTATACTGAGGATTAAAATTGACAGAACAGATAATAAAATTAGGTAAGAAAGATGAGAATTAAGGGCACTATGAAAGGTATATACACAAAGGAAAACACTGTAACAAAGATATAAACGTTCTTACATACCAAAAGAAATAAAAGCAAAGAAATATCAAATAGGAAAAAAACTGAGAAAAATGCATTATAATACACACAGTAATTATGACATAAAATTCTGTGACAGAGTTGAGATTCACCATAATATCAGTACATGGGAATGGGATTAACTTGCTTATTAAAAGAAAACATTTCAACTTGCTGCATAAATCTGTGCTTGATTTAGGAGACATTTACAACATATTGATGCAGAAACGATGAAAATAAAGGATCAGAGAAAGATTTCATAGGTGAATGATTATAGTAAGACAGTAGGGAATATCAAAACATTATATGAGACAAGAATACCTTATAATTACTAAAACCCGCAATTCACCACAATGATATAATATATATTAGAAGAATATTATCTATACACCAGACAACCCAGCAACCACCTATAGAAAACAGAAACCACAGGCAGTGAAGAGAAACAGTGTCACTTCAGTACAAAACAGGTCAGTCATTACTGTCAATACACAACAGGATAAAAAAATAAGAAAATATCAAAAAATCTAAACAACATAACTAATAAAGTTGAAGTTAAGGATGTATAGCAAACAATACAGCCTGATTATAGAGAATGTTGTCTTCTCATGCACATGGAAAACCCACAAAAATGGACTGAATATGTATATAAAAAATTAGTAGTTTCCCAAGAATGGAAGTATTGAAAATAAACACCTGAAATTAAATAAAATCTTTCTATTGGGTGAATGGGGAAATACAAGGAAAAATTACAGAATTTCTGAGAAATAGTGACAGTAAAAGCAACACATATAAAAATTTATGGGATACATTTAGAACAGTTACCAGAAGTATATTTATAACATTAAACAACTACATTAATATGAATGAAAATAAATGCACCTCATTCCCAATTCAAAAAGCTAGAAAAAGAATAGCTAAACCAACAAGTAAAGATTTTTGCATAACTTTTTACATAACTAGGAGGAAAATAAAAATAAAAGCTGAAATTAATGATGTAAGAACAGAAAAATAGATTAATTTTTTTGAAAAAACAAAATAGAGAAGCCAGCAGCTCATTTAATCAAGAAACGAGAGAGCAAGCACAAATACACAAAACAAGAAATGACAAGGGAGAAATATTGATAGGATATTAAAATAATAGACTATCTTGTACACCAATGCAATTAAATTTGAAAATGTTGAAGAAATGAATTATTTCATAGAAAGTAGCAATTTTCCAAATTGAACCCAGTAAATATAAAAAATTTATATAAAGCACTTTCCATAGAAAAAGTGGAGAAAGCACCAGGCCTAGATGATACCAGAGAGTAAATTTAGCAAAATCTTAATAGCTGGATAGTCTCAATGCTATGTAGGTTGTTTTAGAGAATGATAAAGGAAGGAAAACTTCCAAATTTGTTTTATAAGGGAAGTATAACATTACCACTTAAACCCACTACACAGAAGTGGAAAATTTACATATGTATACGATTAAAAATGAAATAAAACCTTTCCCCGTGAAATATTAACACAAAATTCTAAGTAAAATGAACACTCTAACGCATTCTTTTCTTAATGTGTGTTGAGTTTTATTAATATATTTTATAATAAGCATCCTTGGATGCCTGGGTATATATCCCATTTAATAATAAAATACACATTAATAGATAATTAAGTATAATTAAGTGGGATATATAACCAAGCATCCAAGGATGACTATTATGAAATATATTAATAAAACTCACTATATTAGTAGGTCAAAGGAGAAAAATGATACGATTATTTCCGTTGGTATTAAAAAAATCACATTTCTAATAAAGCTTGAGAAAATGGGAATGGATAGCTATTGTATGAACATAATAAATATGTTTCAGTCCCAAAGCCAGCATCTTATACTTAATAAGGGAAATAAGCATTTCTGTTCACTTCAAGAACAAAACAAGCGTGCACGCTATCTCCAGTGCAAGGTTATATATATATACACACATACACATGCAACTATGTATATAACTATATATACACAACTATGTATAACTACATTTATATACACAACTATATAACTATGAAGTAGTAATATATATACATGTACTACTTTTTGTGTAAGGGAAGTAAAATATAGTTATGCGTGCTAATTTGAGCAAAAGTGAACACAGGAAAGATAAACCAGAAAACAAATATGTTGGTTATTTACAAGAGGTGGTAGAGAATGTTATGGTAAAGATATGACATGAAAGTATATTTACCTGTGTTTACTCTTTTAAAAAAATAGTCTTGACTTTTAGAAACATTGATTTTTAGAAGCATATTAATCATTTACATATTGAACAATTAAATAAAAAAGGAAAGGAAGAAAAAAATCATAAAACAATGTAAGCTGAAACAAATGAACCCAACTATGTTTCAAATGAATAGGATAATCATTCTGAAAGGGGATGAAAAGAACTAATGCAAGTAATTTTTAAACAGAGTATTTGACTATATGCTCTCAGTCTAGGTGTAGATGTGAAGAAGGACTGCAAACAAATCTTTGAGGTTTGTTTTTCGAAGGTTTAGGTGAAGCAGTTCTGAAATTATTTTAGATATATGTTTAGACTGAAAAATAAATAAATATATTGTTTTTGGGAACCAAAATTCTCCATGTGGAAGACGAGAACTGCAGCTATGAAATGGGGAAGTCAAGGAAGAATCCTGGCCTGGATGGATTGCAATTGGAGGTATCAATATGAGTTTATGGTTACTTAGATAAATAGATACATGGATATGTAGATACGTGAATAAATAGGTTAATACATAGATGTAGATTCTTCTGAAAGGGCCCAGAAGCTAAGACACCCCAGTAGCAGTAAGCACACTGGGCACTCATATTCCCGGATCTGGCTTGTAATATTTCCTATGAAAAGAAAGCAGGGCTCCTTGGAGGAGCTGGTTCTATGATTGTGACAAGGAAAGATAAGCTGAGTACATCTTGTTATATCAAATTAAGGAAGCGCTCAAGAAAATGATGGGTCATGTCAAAGGAACACAGGAATCACCTTCTAGGGGATCCCATTGGTAAAACATGGGACAATTTGAGCATTAAAATAATTACATTACAAACTATTGAAAAAATAGGAATGCATAAGCTTACACTGAGAGTAGACAGACAAGTACAAATACAGAAGAAGGGAAGCCTCTACTTTACATAGAATGCAGACTGTCATAGCTGGAGTTGAAAAATCATTTTGTAAAAGTCATAGTAAAAGTTGGGATGGGAAAGAATCATCAATGGATGTTAAATCTGTGGGGGTGGGTATGAAGTTTTTTTATGAGATGTGCATGGCATGTAAGTCTCCCCTACAGATTGTTGATAAGGTGCAGGAGAAAAATGACAACTACATAGTAGAGGAACCTGACAATAACTTGTCTGAGTGATCAAAATTAACATCACAAACTGAGGGGAATTGGACACTGTGTGCCTTTGTATATGATACCGACAGAAAGAGACATTACATGTGGTAGAGTTCTGCAAACCAGTTCTGTAAAAGTTGAAATAGTAAATATTTTGGGCTTTGTGGACTATGCAGTCTCTGTCTCATCTATTCAATTCTGCCAATTCTGCCATTATAGGGTGAAAGCAAGCCATAGATAAGTAACTGAGTGAACAGAATGAAGAGACATTTTATGGAAAGGGGGAAAATACTCACAAATTGTACATCTGATAAGAGGTTAATATCCAAAATATATAAACAGCAACTTAAAACAACCCGATTAAAAAATGGGCAAAGGATCTAAGTAGACATTTCTCAAAGAAGACATACAAATGATAAGAAATGCTGGCAAGGATGTGGAGAAAAGGGAGCCCTCATACATTATTGATGGGAATGTAAATTAGTACAACCATGATGGAGAACAGTTCGGAGGTTCCTCAAAAAAACTAAAAACAGAGTTACTAAATGACCCAGCAATCTCACTGCTAGATACATACCCAAAAGAAAGAAGATCATTATAGTGAAGAGATATCTACACTCCCATGTTTGTTGCAGTACTATTCATCATAGCCAAGATTTGGAAGCAACCTAAGTGT
This sequence comes from Nomascus leucogenys, assembly GCF_006542625.1. Classification (NCBI taxonomy): domain Eukaryota; kingdom Metazoa; phylum Chordata; class Mammalia; order Primates; family Hylobatidae; genus Nomascus; species Nomascus leucogenys. Next base: position 18,365,369 of record NC_044383.1, on the reverse strand, counting down.
CCATCAACAGGAATGGATAAAGAAAAAATGGTCCATATATACAATGGAGTACCATTCAGCCATAAGAAAGAATGCAACCCTGTCATTTGCAACATGGATGGAACTGGAAATCATTAAGTGAAATAAGCCAGGCACAGAAAGAAAACTGCATGTTCTCATTTGTGGGAGCTAAAAATAAAAGCAAACTCATGGAGATAGAAAAATGATGGTTATTAGAGGTTGGGAAGGGTCGTTGGTGGGGATGTGAGGATGATTAATGGGTGCAGAAAGTATATATACAATGAGTAAAATCCACTATTTGATAGCACAACAGTGACTATAGTGAACAACAGTTTATTGTACATTTTAAAATAATATAGTAGAATTGGATTGTTTGTATCAAAGAAATGAATAAATGATTGATGTGATTATTATGCATTGTATGCTTGTTTCAAAATATCTCATGTAACCCATAAATATATACATCTATGTGACCACAAAAATTAAAAAAAATTTATAAAGCAAAACATACAAATGGCCAACAGATGTATGAAAACATGCTCAATATTACTATTGATCAGGGAAATGCAAATTAAAACTACAATGATCTATGATCTTTTCCCTCACACCTGTTAGAATGGCTATAAAAAAGACAAAAGATAACAAGTATTGGCGAGGATGTGGAAAACAGGGAGTCCTTGTACGCTGTTGCTGGGAATAATTTTTTTTTTTTTTTTTTTTTTAACAAAAATGAGCAGCAGAGTAGGTTTGACCCCACAGGACATAGCTTACCAACCCCTACCTTACAGTATTGTGACTAGGAATGCCTAACCTGAAGCTAATCATGAAGCAATATCAGACAAACTTCAAATAAAGAATATGCCATCTAAAAGGAGGGATGGATGGCTTTGTTCTTCAAAAATATCCATGTTATGGGAGACAAAGAAAGGTTGAAAAATTGTTCCAGATTAAAGGAAGCTTACAAGACATGACAGCTGGTTGTTGACCACTGGTGCGCAACATGGTGACAACAAATGCATGAGAACTGGTGATGCCAGACTGGATTCTATGCTGGATGAAAAATTAAAAAATGCTATGAAGGACATTATGTACTCAGTTCACAAAATTTAAGTGTATAGATACATTAAAGTATTGTACAAATGTTAAATTTCTTAAAGTTGATAACTGCGATATGGATATGTATAATAGAGGGTGCTTGGTTTTTTTTTTTTTTTTTTTTTTTTGAGACGGAGTCTCCCTCTGTAGCCCAAGCCGGAGTGATCTCGGCTCACTGCAACCTCCGCTTCCCGGGTTCAAGTGATTCTCCTGCCTCAGCCTCCTGAGTAGCTGGGACTACAGGCACGTGCCAGCACGCCCGGTTAATTTTTTTATTTTTAGTAGAGATGGGGTTTCACTGTGTTAACCAGGATGGTCTTGATCTCCTGATCCGTGATCCACCCACCTCGGTCTCCCAAAGTGCTGGGATTATAGGCGTGAGCCACCGTACCCAGCTGGTTCTTAAGAAATACACACGGAAGTATTAGGGGCAATAAGAATGATGTATACAACTGGGGGAGAGGGAGAGGGAGGGGGAGAGGGAGAAAGGGAGAGGAAGGGAGAGAGAGAGGGAGAAAGAATTAATGATAAACGGGAAAAATGTTGACAATTAGGGAATCTGAATGACAGGTATATGTGTATGGGGAGTTCTTTGGCTATTCTTGCACTTTTGAAATTATTTACAAATAAAATGTGAAAATAGAAGAAGTGGATAAATGTTTTTTTCATATTTGGTTATGTGGAATATATGTTTAACTGAAGATTTTAAGAATTCCCTTGAACTTACTATGGCAGTAAAGGAAATGTCAGTTTGTTCTTTTTTGTTATACTTAGAATTATGGCTTTTAGGGAATCTACAAATCTCAGAGGGGAATTGTGTGGATGGTTTTACTAACTTGGACCATAAAGCTCTTCTGGGTTAGTCCTGTGGGAAATTTATTTCACTTAAGGTTAGCAATACCTCATAAACTTTCTAAGAATCTCAATGTGAGTCTCAAGGTGAGTATGATATTAATGTTTTGCTTTAGTATTTTTCATGCTTTAAGAATTTTGGAGGTCTAGTTGGGAAGCCATAATTAATGTCATTTAATGTTAACTTTTTTCCTTTTGATCTAAAAATCATTAGATTTTTTTTCAGAAAGGTATTTTTTAATCTAAGACTATGAGTTTCTCCTCTGCTCTTAATATCACGTTTTTAAAAATTCTGTGGTGAATTTTAAGTGTAAATTGGACATTGATTTTTAGCACACTGGTGTCTGAAAATAGATCCATACAACAGGTGCATTAAGTGGTGGGAATTAGGGATTTTTAGTAGGAGAAATCTCCAATTTAGAAACAATTCAATCATAGGAATCACAAAAAGCAAAATTTTATTATGTGTTGCAATTAGGCTTGGCATTTGTGATAGAGTTTCATTTGTGCAGACCTTTTTAGGAATAATTAAGTAAAATGAAACAGTATCAATATAATGAGTAAAATACAGTTACGCCATGCATAATGTTTCAATTAATCACAGACTGAATATATGATGGAGGTCTCATAAGATTATGCTGGAACTGAAAAATTCCTATCCCTGGAGATGATGTAGCTGTCAAAATGTCATAGTGCAATGCATTGCTCATGTGTTTGTGGTGATGCTGGTGTAAACAAACCTACTTCACTGCCAGTCGTACAGAAGTATGGCACATACAATTATATATAGTACATAATATTTGATGCTGATAATAAATAAGTATGTTATTTATGTGTTTATTATACTTTTTATTGTGATTTTAGAATATACTTCTACTTACAAGAAAAAAAAAATAACTGTAAAATAGCCTTAGGCAGGAGGTATTCCAGAAGAAGGCATTATTATCATAGGAGATGAGAGCTCCATGTATATGGATGCCCCTGAAGACCTTCCAGTGGGACAAGATGTGGAGGTGGAAGATAGTGATATTGATGATCCTGACTTTGTGTAGGCCTAGGCTAATGTGTGTGTTTGTGTCTTTGTTTTTGGCAAAAAATTTTTAAAAATAAAATAAAAAATGAAAAAATAGGAAAAAGCTTATATAATAAGGATATAAGGAAAAAAATTTGTATAGCTGTAAAATATGTTTGTGTTTTAGGCTGTTATTACAGAAGGATCAAAAAGTTAAAAAATTAAAAAGTTTATAAGTAAAAATTTATAGTAAGCTAAGGTTAATTTATTATTGAAAGAAGAAAAATACTTTAAAAATAAATTTAGTGTTGACTAAGTATACAGTGCTTATAAATTCTACAGTAGTATACAGTAATGTCCTAGGCCTTCACATTCACTCACCACTTACCCATTGACTCATCCAGAGCAACTTCCAGTCCTGCAAACTTCATTCATGGTAAGTGTCCTATACAGGTATATCATTTTTTGTTTTTTACACCACACTTTTAGTATACCTTTTCTATGTGTTTAGATACACAAATACCATTGTGTTCTAATTACCTACAATATTCAGTACAACAACATGCTGTACGAGTTTTTCGTTCAGGAGCAATAGGCTATATCACACAGCCTAGGTATGTAGTAGGCTATACCATTTAGATTTGTAGAAGTATACCCTATGATGTTCACACAGTGATGAAATTGCCTAACAGTGCATTTCTCAGAACGTATCCTCATTGTTAAGGAACACACGACTGTATCATTTTTGCAAACTGCTTCGCCAGTGTGACAAATGCTCCTGTTAAAATTGTATACTTTTTTTTTTTTACTTACTAAATGTTTTTAGTTTTGCTAAGTGAATTATTAAACCATATGCTTTTAAGCTATTTAGGAACTACAAAAATATTATACATATCTTTGAAAATTTGCACTGACTATATTAAAAAGTTTTAGTAGATGTGCATTCATATTCAGAAAATTCTTATTTTTCCGTATCTGCTTAACATTCTTTCATTGATGGATATATCAGTGCCTTAAAAGGCAGCCATTCTATTACTTTATATATTTTAAACATTTTATTTATTTGGAAGAAATACGCACTCCCTGTAATTTATACTTATAACATTTTTTATTTTTGATTATTATGGGCACATTATAGTTGTATATGTTTGTGAGATACATGTGATGTTTTGATACAGGCATACAACGTGTAATGATCAAATCAGGGTAATTGGGATATCCATCACTTCAAGCCTTTATTATTTTTTGTGTTAGGAACATTTCAATTCTACTTGTTTAGTTATTTATTGCTTTTCCACCAACCTAATAAAAATATACAATAAATTATTAACTGTAGTCACCCTATTTTGCTACCAAATACTAGCTCTTATTCATCCTATCTGTATTTTTGTACCCATTAACCAGCCTCACTTTATCCTCTGCTCTCTGCTACCTTTCCTAGCCTCTAGCAACTATCATTCCACTCTTTATATCCATAAACTCAACAATTTTTGGCTTCCACATGTAAGTGAGAATATGTGATATTTGTCTTTCTGTGCCTAGCTTATTTCACTTAACAGTGCCCTTCAGTTTCATCTGTGTTGTTGCAGATGACAGGATTTCATTTTTTTTATGGCTAAATAATGTTCCATTGTGTATATGTACAGCATTTTCTTTATCCATTCATCTGTTGATGGGCACTTAGGTTGCTTCGTAGCTTGGCTATTGTGAATAGTGCTGCAATAAACATGGGAGTGCAGATATCTCTTTGATATACAGATTTTCTCTTTTGGGTATATATCCAGCAGTGGTATTGCTGGATCATGTGGTAGTTCTATTTTTAGTTTTTTAGGAACTCCAAACTATTCTTCATAGTGGTTGCACTAATTTATGTTCTCACCAGCAGTGTATGAGGATTCTCCTTTCTCCACATCCTCATCAGCATTATTCTTTTGGATAAAAGCCATTTTAACTGGAGTGAGATTATATCTCATTATAATTTTGATTTGTATTTATCTGATAATTAGTAAGTATTTTTTCATATACCTGTTTGCCATTTTTATGTTGATATGATTAGGCTTTGTGTCCCCACCAAAATCTCAATTGAATTGTAATCCCCATATTTTCCACAATCCCCACGTATCAAGGAAGAGACCAGGTAGAGGTAATTACATCATGGGAGCAGCTTCCCCCATGCTGTTCTCATTATAGTGCGTTCTCATGAGATCTGATGGTTTTATAAGTATTTCCTAGTTTCTCTTGTGTTCATTATCCTCCCTGCCACCCTTTGTAGAAGTTGCCTTCCTTCCCCTTCACCCTCCGCCATGATTGCAAGTTCCCTGAGGCCTCCTCAGCCATGCTGAGCTGTGAGTCAATTAAACCCCTTTCCTTTATAAATTACTCAGGCTTGGGCAGTTCTTTACAGCAGTGTGAAAACGGGCTAATAACATATGTTGTCTTCTGAGAAAAGTTCTATTCAGATCTTTTGCCCATTTAAAAATAAGATATTTTTTTCCCTATTCAGTTGTTTGGCAACTTTGTATATTCTGGTTATTAATCCCTTGTCAGAGGGTACTTTGAAAATATTTTCTCTCATTCTGTGGGTTGTCTCTTCACTGTGTTGGTTGTTTCCTTCGCTGTGCAGAAAATTTTTTTAGCTTGATGTTATGCCTTTGCCCATTTTTTGCTTTGGTTACCTGTGCTTTTGAGGTCCTACTCAAGAAGGCTGCTCAGACCAATGTCCTGGAGTGTTTCTCCAGTGTTTTCTTCTAGTATTTTCATGGTTTCACGTGTTAGATGTAAGTCTTTAATCCATTTTGATTTTATTTTCGTATATGGTGAGAGGTAGGGGTCTAGTTTCATTCTTCTGCATAGGGATATACAGTTGTCCCAGAACCATTTATTGAAGAGACTGTCCTTTCCCCAATGTATGTTCTTGGCACCTTTGTAAAAAACGAGTTGACTGTAAATGTGTGAATTTATTTCTGGAGTCTCTATTCTGTTCCATTGGTCTATATTTCTGTTTTTATGCCAGTACAATGCTGTTTTGACTACTATGGCTTTGTAATATAATTTCAAGTCTGGTAATGTGATGCCTCCTGTTTTGTTCTTTTTGCTCAGGATGGCTTTGGCTATTCTGGGTCTTTTGTGGTTTCATATAAATTTTAGGATTATTCTTTCTATTTCTGTGAAGGATGTCGTTACTATTTTGATAGGCATTATGTTTAATCTATAGATCCTTTGGATAGTTTGGACATTTTAACAATATTTTTCCAATCCGTGAACATGGGATATTTCCAATTTTTTGTGTATTCTCTTCAATTTCTTTCATCAGTGTCTTATAATTTTAATTGTAGAGATCTTTCACTTCTTTGGTTAAGTTAATTCCCAGACATTTTATTTTAATTGTAGCTATTTTAAATGGGATTACTTTTTTTTGGTTTCTTTTTCAGATTGTTCACTGTTGCCATATAGGAATGCTACTGTTTTTTTGTATCTTGAGTTTGTATCCCTGCAACATTACTGGATATGTTTATCAGTCCAATAGTTTTTGGAGTCTTTAGGTTTTCTAAATATAAGATCAGATAATCTATAATCAAGGAAAAACTTGATTTCTTCCTTTCTAATTAGGATGTCCTTTATTTCTTTCTCTTGTCTAATTCCTGTAGCTAGGATTCCACTACTATGTTGAATATAGGTGGTGAAAGGATCCTATCGTGTTCTAGATACTAGGGGAAAAGCTTTCAGTTTTTCCCCATTTATTATGATACTAGCTGTGGGTTTGTTGTATATGGCTTTTAAACTATTGAAGTATGTTTCTTCTGTACCCAGTTTTTTAGTTTTTATAGTGAAGGGATTTTGAATTATTGAATGCATTTTGGCATCAATTGAAATGGTCGTATGATTTTTCTCTTCATTCTGTTGACACCATCAGGTACTAGGCTTTTGTTTGATGGGAGACATTTCATCAGTGCATTCATTTTGCTATGTGTTATTGACCTACTCAGGTTTTGAATTTCTCCATGGTTTAATCTTGGTATGTTGCAAGTAATTTATCTGTTTCTTCTGTTTTACAGTGTATTGGTACTTTTTCTCCTAATAGTCTCTGATGATTCTTTGATTTTCTGTGGTATCCCTTGTAATGTCTCCTTTGTCATCTCTGATTTTATTTATTTAGGTCTTCTCTCTTTCTTCTTTGTCTGATTAAAGATTTGTCTATATTATTTATCTTTTCAAAAATAAACTTCATTTCATTGACCTTTTGTATTTTTTATTATTGATTTAATTTCTGCTCTGATCTTTATTATTTTATTTCTCCTACTAATTTTGGGTTTGGTTTGCTCTTGCCCTTTGAGTTCTTTAAGATGTGCCATTAGGTTGTTTATTTGAAGTTTTTCTATTTTTTTAATGTGAGGATTTATTGCTATAAACTTCCCTCTTAGTACTGCTTTTGCTGTATTCTTTAGGTTTTGATATGCTTGTCTCCATTTTCATTTGTTTCTGGAAATTTTAAAATTTTCTTTTGAATTTCTTGACCGAAGTGGTTTTTTTAGAAGCATTTCCATGAGTTTGTATAGTTGTCAAAGTTCCTCCCGCTATTGATTTCTAGTTTTATTCTGTTGTGATCAGAAGAGATACTTGATGCCTGATATGATTTAAATTGTTTTGAATTTTTGAGACATGTTTTGTGTCCTAATGAATGGTCTATCTTGGAGAGTATTCTATGTCCTGAGAAGAATGTGTATTCTGCAGCTATTAGATGAAATGGTCTGTAAATGTCTATTTGGTCTGTAGTGCAGATTAAGGTCTGATCTGATGTTTCTTTGTTGATTTTCTGTCTGGATGATCTGTCCAATCCTGAAAATGTGCTCTTGAAGTCCCAAGATATTATTGTTTTGGGGTCTTCTCTCTTTTTAGATCTAATAATATTTGCATTATATTTTTGGTGCTCCAGTGGTACATATAGATTTACAATTGTTATATCCTCTTGCTGAAGAGACTCCTTTATCATTATGTAATAACCTTGTCTCTTTTTGCAGTTTTTTTCTCTTGAAATCTATTTATGTGATACACGTATAGCTACTCCTTCTTGCTTTTTGTTTGTTTGTTTGTTGCCATTGGCATGGAATATCTTTTTTAATCCCTTTATTTTAGGTCTGTGTGTCTTTATGGGTGAAGTGTTTCTTCTAGGCAGCATGTAGTGGGGTCTTATTTTTTATCCATTCTTCTATGTCTTTTGCTTGGAGAATTTAGTCCGTTTACATTCAATATTATTATTGATTCGTAAGAACTTACTACTGCCATTTTGTTGTTTGTTTTCTGGTCATTTTCTTGGTCTTTCTTTTTTCCTTCTGAATTCCTTTGTATAAAAGTGATTTTTTTTCTGGTAGTATATTTTAATTTCTTGCTTTTTTTTTGTATATCTGTTTTAGGTTTTTGTTTTGTGGTTACCATGAGATTTGCAAATAAAATATTATAATCAGTTATTTTAAACTGATGACAAATTAATTTTGATTACAAGGAAAAGAAAAAACAAAACAAATAAGCAAAAAACTAAAAAAACTCTATACATTCTTTTTGGCTTTGGACTTTTTATTGTCTATATTTACATCTTTTTATACAGTCTACCTGAAAAAGCTGTGGTAGTTTTTAGTATCGATTGGTTTGTTTTTTAGTTTTTCTACTACAGATATGAGTGCCTTATGTATTTCAGTTATAGTATTAAGAGTATTCTCTGTGTGTTTGTATACTTACTATTGCCAGTGAGTTTTATACCTTTAGATGATTTCCTGTTGTTTGTTAATATCCTCTTCTTTCACATTGAAGAACTCCCTTTAACATTTCTTGTAAGACAGATATGTTGTTGATGAGATCCCTTGGTTTTTATTTTTCTGAGAAAGTATTTCTCCTTTATGTTTGAAGGATAATTTTGCTGGATATGTATAACTTTCTAGGTTGGATATTTTCTTTCCTTCAGCACTTTGAAAATGTCATCTCACTCTCCTGGCCTGTAAGTTTCCTACTGAGAAGTCTGCTGCCAGATATGTCAGGGATTCTTTATGTTATGTGCCTCTTTTCTCTGCTGCTTTTGGATCTTTTCCTTATCCTTGACCTTTCAGAGTCTGAATATTATATACGTTGGAGTAGTCTTATTTGTGGTGTCTGTTGGTGTTTTATAACCTTGTATCTGGATATTTATATCTTTCTGCAAGTTTGGAAAGTTCTCAGTTATTATTTCTTTGAATAAACTTTCTAGCTCAGTCTTTATTTCTGCATACTAATTAAGGCCAGTAACTCTTTAGGATAACTTTTCATTTTCTTTATAAACCAGAGGTTGTAAATTTTGATGAATTACAACTTATTATTATTTTAAAAAATGTCTGTACTTTTTGTATTCTATGTAAAAGACCTTTGCCAAGCTCAAGGTCACAAAGACTTTTCTCATGTGTTTTCTAGTAGATGTTTTATAATTTTGGCTCTTGTCCTCAGATATTCGTGATCCATTTGAGTGAATTTTCATATATTGTGTGAAGTAAGGGCTGAGATTTTTATAAAAATAGGCTGGGTCCAGTGGCTCACACCTATAATCCCAGCTGCTCAGGAGCCTGAGGTGGGGAGACTACTTGAGCCCAAGAGTTCAAGGCTACAGTGAACTATGATTGTGCCACTGTACTGCAGCCTGTCATTTAGAGACAGGCAAAACCCTGTGCCTAAATGAATGAATGAATGAGTGAATAAATAAATATTCAATTGTTCCAGCTTTTTCCATTGAATTACCATGGTATCTGTGTTGAAAAATCAATTGGCCATATATGTGTGAGCCGGATTTTGGACTCTATTCTGGTCCATTGATGTATATTATGGTTATTCTAGTATCACACTCTATTGATTACTGTAGCTGTCTAAATCTGGCAGTGTAAGTCTTCCATCTTTTTTTCCATTTTAAAAAGTTTTGAGCTATTCTAGGTCCTTCATATTGCAATATAAAATTTAGAATCAACTTGCCAATTTTTGAAAGAAGGCTGCAAGGATTTTAATTGGAGTTGCATTGGATCAGAGAAGGGAAAATTGAGTCTTTAACAACATGGAGTCTTCTAATGCATGGACATGGTATATCACTTCTTTATTTAGGTCTGTTTTGTTTCAGCAGTATTTTATATTTTTCAGTGTACTGATGTTGTACATAGTTTGCTAAATTCCTAAGTATTACATATTTTTAATATTACTGAATGGTATTTAAAAATTTTAGATTTACAATAGCCGATTGCTAGTCTATGGAAAAAATTCATTTTCAAATATTGGTTTGGTCATGCAACGTTGCTAAACACACTTATTAATCCCTGTAGCCCATTGGTCAACAACTTATTTTCTACATAGGTGCTCATGTGGTGTGGTAATAAACATTGTTTTACTCTTTCTTTTTCAGTGTGTATGCCTTTTACTAATTTTCTTTGTCTTGTATTATTAGGATCATTAGTACACTACTGAGTAGAAGCAGTGACAGCAGATATTCCTGCCTTTTCCCTAATTTTAGTAGGGAAATATGCAGTCTTAGCAATGTGTTTAACATGACTTTTATCAGGTTGAGGAAATTTACTTTTATTTCTAGTTTGTTTAGTTTTTTTCATGAATAGTGTGAAATTTCCTCGAAATGGTTTTTTTTCACATCTTTTGAGAAAAACTTTTGTTTTTTATTTTTCTGATTTTTTAATATGGTGAATGATATTGATTGACTTTTACATGTTAAACTGCCATTGCATTCTTGGATAAAGCTTACTTGGTCATAATGTATTTTCCTTTTCATATATTGCTGAATTTCATTTGCTAAAATCTTAAAGATTTCTATGTCTATAGTTATAAGATATATTAGAGTATGTATTTTTCTTGTAATATCTTTATATGGTTTTGTAATCTGGCTAATGTTAAATGATTTAAAGCACGTTTCATCTTTTTTAAGAGTTTATGTAGAATTGATATTATTTCTGTCATAAATGGTTGATGGAATTTGATCAGGGAAACTATCTGTTCCAGGACTTTGTGAGAATGATTTTAACTATGTATGTATTTTCTTTAATAGATGTAGAGATATTCAGGTTCAAATTGTCACAAATGACAGGGTTTTCTCCCTTTTTAAGGTCAAATAAGATTACACAGTGTATATACAGTTGTCCCTCAGTATATATGGAGGATTGGTTCCAGGACCCCATACCAAAGCCAGTGCAGTCGGCCTGGGGAATCCACATGTAAGAAAAATTGGCCCTCTCTGTATAGGAAAAGTTGGCTCCCCCTAAACACAACTTTTGCACCCTGCAAATATGGTATTTTCTATTTGCATTTGGTTGAAAGAATCTACATGTAAGTGAGCCTGCACATAAGTGGACTCATGAAGTTCAAACCCATGTTATTCAAGCATCGTCAATATGCCACATGTTCTTCATCTATTCATTCCACTGGACGGACCCTTAAGTTGATTCCATATCTTGGCTATTGAGACTAATGTTATAATGAACATGGAAATGCAGATATCTTTTTGACATGCTGATTTCATATTCTTTAGATATATACCCAGTAGTGAAATTGCTGGGCCATACGATAGTTCTACTTTTAATTTTTTGAGGAAGCTTCGTATTGTTTTCCATAATGGGTGTACTTTGTTACATTCCCACCAACAGGGTACAAGGATTCCCTTTTCTCCACATTCTTGCCAACACTTGTTATCTTTTGTCTTTCTGATAATAACGATTGTAACAGATGTGAAATGATATATCATTTTGGTTTTAATTTGCATTTTTCTGATGGTGAGTAGTGTTGAACATTTTTTCATATACCTGTTGGGCATTCGTATATCTTCTTTTGAGAAATGTCCACTCATGTCCTTTGCCTATGTTTTAGTTTGGTTATTTGTTTTCTTGCTGTTAAGTTCTTTGAGTTCCTTATATATTTTGCATATTAACCCTTTAACAGATATATCATTTGCAAGTGTATCTTCCCATTTCATAGGTTATCTCTTCAGTTTGTTGATTGTCTCTTTGCTATGCAGAAGCTTGTTTGATGTAATATCATTTGTCTACTTTTGCTTTTGTTACCTGTGCTTTTGGCATCATATCCAATAAATCTTTACCCAATGAATGTCATTAACTTTTCCACTATGTTTTTTTTCTAGTAGTTTTACCATTTCATGTCTTACCTTTAAGTCTTTAATCCATTTTTAGTTGATTTTTATATATGGTGTGAAATGAGGGTCTAATTTTATTCTTCTGCGTGTGGATATCCAGTTTTCCTAGAATCATTAATTGAAGAGACTGTTTTTTCCTGTTGTGTGTTTAGGCATCTTCATCAAAAGTTAATTGACTATAAATGTGTGAATTTATTTTCAGGCCCCCTGTTCTGTTCCACTGGTCTTGTGTTAGTACCATGCTTGTACAATGTTGTTTTCATTACTACAGTTTTGTAGTAGATTTTGAAATCAACTAATGGGAGGCCTCTGGATTTGTTCTTTTTGCTTGAGGTTGCCTTAGCTCTTTGTGGCTTTTTGTGGTTTCATACTGATTTTAGGATTTTTAAAAAAATTTTTGTGAGAAATGTCATTGAGAGTGTGGTAGGGATTGCTCTAAATCTGCAGATCACTTTGGGAAGTATGGATAGTAAAACAGTATTAATTTTTCCAATCTGTGAATGTGGGATCTTTCCATTTATTTGTGTATTTTTCAATTTATTTCATCAATGTTTTATAGTTGTCATTGTACAGATCTTTCACCTCATTGGTTACATTTATTTATTTATTTCGAGGATTTTCAGTTTTTTTAATGAGCAATAAAAGAAAATGTTTCAGCTGGGTGCAGTGGCTCCTGTAATCCCAGCATTTTGGGAGGCCAAGATGGGCGGATCACAAGGTCAAGATATCGAGGCCATCCAGGCCAACATGGTGAAACCCTGTCTCTACTAAAAGTACAAAAATTAGCTGGGCGTAGTGGCGCGTGCCTGTAGTCCCAGCTACTCGGGAGGCTGAGGCAGGAGAATAGCTTGAACCTGGGCGGTGGGGGTTGCAGTGAGCTGAGATTGCACCACTGACTTCAGCCTGGCGACAGAGCAAGACTCCATCTAAAAAAAAAAAAAAAAAAAATCGATAGTTAAGCATGACTGAAACTTGATTATATCTGCATTTTATAAAAATATCTTGATATCTGTGTAGATAATGTAGTAGGGTTGGGATTAGGTACATGAATAGCAATGGAGTTGTGGAGACTTCTTAGCAAGCTGATGTGGTAGTAATTATGAGAGATTGTGGAAGTTTAGCCCCACTGGCATTAGTGGGAAAATGTAAACTTATTTGTTTGCTGTTTCAGTAAACTATTTTCAACAATTAACAGGACTAAAACATGAGAAAAAAATGTTTGAATGCTTCTATTCAGAATGCTTTTATTCTTTCTACATTGAAGCAAAGAGACATCTAGAAGTCATCTCTGTAGACAAGTGAACAGTTACATTACTTAATTTCTTCTGAATCAGATTTGTGCTTACTTGCTGAGAGGACACCATCAGGGAGGGAATTCAGACTAATGTCTGCCTAGGGTGTTCAGTAGACCAGAGTATATTTTTCTATGTTAGCAAGATGAACTAATCTAGTGATTAAAAAAATACCCATTAAAGTAAGATACAAATAACAAATACAGTTTAGTTTTATCACATTTATTTCATTTCTGCTGAATTTAGATAATACCAACAATTTGGGGTTAGCCACAGATTTTTAAAAATTGATTTTTTTGTTACTTGTTTAGTTTATTAGAATCAGAGAATAGCTTGGTCATTGTGGAAGTTTGAAATGGTTGTATTTTAATATACAGCTACTTTGTTATTACAACCAGAAGCAGGGTTCAAAAGCCCTAACAATGATGAGTTTATCTTATTATGGCATCTACAAGTATAAAAGTTTTCAAAAAAGTGGTAATACTCCACCAACAAATGTAAACAACCGAAACTTCAAACCTAGAGCAGTAATAGAGATTGGTGTTTGCCATGTAAGCTGTTGAAGGGAATCTTTTGAAGACATCTACCATGACTTCTTAGAGAAGAAACAGACCCTATGTCAGGTTCACAGTAAATAACAGCCACCTCATGTCTTAACTGTCTAACTGAATGCTTATGGAAAGGCAAGCTAGGAAGTAAGCCCATGATCTGGTCATTTCTTGGTACATGATGAAGTATAAAATGTACTCTTCTTGAGCATTTAGTTTACTTTTGAGCCTCTTAGGATTCTTAAAAGTTTAAAACTATTTTTTTTTTTTTTTTGAGATGGAGTCTTGCTCGGTCACCCAGGCTGGAGTGTAGTGGCACGCTCTTGGCGCACTGCAACCTATGCCTTCTGAAGTCAAACGATTCTTGTGCCTCAGCCTCCTGAGTAGCTGGGACTACAGAAGTGCACCACCGTGCCTGGCTATTATTATTATTTTTTTTGTATTTTTAGTAGAGACAGAGTTTCACTGTGTTGGCTAAGCTGCTCTTGAACTCTTGGCCTCAAGTGATCCTCCTGTTTTGGCCTCCCAAAGTACTGGGATTACAGGAATGAGCCACCGCACCCCGCCTAGATTGGGTCAACTTTAAAATTTATCCTATGATTGAAATGACTGTATTTCTAAATTTAAAAATATAGACATAATCAAGTAAAGAATATATAGTCTTTTTGGTAAATAATATCTTGGAGATATAATCCTTGCTTATTTTTAAGTATTTTATTTTAGTTTTTAATGTTGTAAGTGGGATCTTTTTTTGGTTTCTTTTTCAGATAGTTTCATTGTTAACATATGGAAATGCTACTGATTTTTGTATGTTTATTCATATCCTGCAACTTTACTGAATTTTTTTATGTTTATTTTTTACAGTTTTTTGGTGGAGACTTTAGGGTTCTTTACATATAACATCCTGTGATCTGCAAACAGAGGCAACACTTCTTTCCAATTTGGATGCCTTTTATTTCTTTCTTTTGCCTAATTACTCTGGCTAGGGCTTCTTGTACTATGTTGAATAGAAGTGGTGGGAATGAGCATCCCTGTCTTGTTCTTAATATTAGAGGAAAAGCCTTCAGCTTTTCACCACTGTAGTGTTGGATGTGGACTTGTCATATATGGCCTTTATTATGTTGAAGTACATTCCTTTGATACCTAATTTGCTGAGAGTTTTTATCATGAAAAGATATTGAATTCTATCAAATGCTTTTTCTGCATCTATTGAGATGATCATAGAATTTTTGTCCTTCATTCTGTTAATGTGGTGTATCACATTAATTGATTTTTGCATGTTAACCCATCATTGCTTCCTTGGGATAAATCCCATTTTATCACAGTGAATTATTCTCTTACTGTGATCTTGATTTTTATTTGCTAGTATTTTGTTGAATATTTTTCCTTCTATATTTATCAGGAATATTGGCCTTTATTTTTCTTTTCTTGCAGTGTCATTGTCTGGCTTTGGTATTAGGATAATGCTGGCCTTGAGAAATGAGTTTGGAAGTGTTCCCTCTTCTATTTTGTGGAAAAGTTTGAAAAGGATTGTTGTTAATTCTTCTTTAGATATTTGGCAGAATTCATTAACGAAGCTCATTTGTTCCTGGGCTTTCTTTGTTGAGAGGTTTTTGATTAATGATTCAATCTTATAGTTGTAATGCTCTTTTAAGCTGATAACATCTTAACTTAGATCACATAAAATAACTCTACACTTTTATGCCAACTCTACCCCTCATGTTTTATGTTTTTGGTGTCATGATTTATATATTTTATTGTATATTCCTTAGCAAATTATTGTAGCTATTATTTTTGGCACTTTTGTCTATTAACCTTTACACTACAGTTAACAGTGATTCACACACCACCATTACAGTATTAGAATGTTTTGAATTGTGTCCTTACTTTTACTAGTGAGTTTTATACTTTCATATGTTTTAGTCTCTTTGATAGCTGATAGGACTTTGCCTATTTTTTTTCAATGTGACAGATGTTGCTGTCTAATTGACAGTTTTAGACAATTTATATTTAATGTAATTATCAATATGCTTGGATTTAATCATGCTGTTTTGATTTTCGCCCTCTAATTATTCTATTAGTTTCTTTTTCCTCTTACGATTTCATTTTTTCTCCATTATTAACTTCTTGAATGTAATTGTTGATATATTTAAACTTAGGTCTACTATTTTATTATTCAGTTCTTTGTGTTTCCTGTTTTTTATTCTTGTTTCTTTTTTCCTGTATTCATTTGGATTATTTGAACATTTTTTAGTATTCTATTTTAAACTTAATATGATATTTACTATTATCTCTTTGTAATTTTTAAGTGATTGCTCCATAAATTAAAAAGTAATGCTTTTTAGAGTGTACTAAGAATCAATATTTTGTCACATGGTTTGGAATGCAGAAACCTTGCCACTTTACAGGTACCTTTACCTTCTCCTTTCATATGCTACCATTTCTTGTATATTCCATCTACTAACATTGAAAATCCCATAAGGCCATGTTAATATTTTTGCTTTCAACCATCAAGCATACCTTAAAGAACTCAAAAAGGGAAGAACAGTGTATTGCATTTACCCAGAAATTTACCATATCTATTGTTATTTCCTCATTCCAAGTTGCCTTCTGCTTCATATCCCTTCTATCTGAAGAGCCTCATTTAGCATTTCTTTTAGAGCAGCTCCACTGACTGTATAGATTATCTTAGTTCTTCTGCATCTGAGAACGTCTTTATTTCACACTTATCCATGTAGGATATTTCTGTTGCATATAGAATTCCGAGTTATAATCATTAGCACTTAAAAAATGTTGGGCCACTTCTTTCTGGCCTTTATGGTTTCTTATGATAAAACCATAGTCATTTAAATTGTTGTTCCTTTATATAATTTGTTATTTTTCTGTAGCAACTTCCAAGATGATTTCTTCATTTTTATTTTTCAACAGTTTAATTGTTACATGCTTGGTGTGGATTTTTTTGAAAATACCTTGTTTGTGATTTGCTCAGGTTCCTGAATCTTTAGGACTATTATTAACTACATCTTTTTGTTTTTTTTTTAAATGGTTGCTGTATTATTTACAATATACGTCTTTAGCTTATCAGATTCTACCTTTAATTGAGTTATATCACTTCATATATAATGTCAGAACCTTAAAATAGTATACCTGATTTTTTAAATTGTTTCTCTTGAGCTAATATCATATCTATATAGGTTATAAACAACACAATAAATTGTTATAATGTTTGTTTTTAACAGTAAATTATCATTTTAGAGAGATAAAAATGATAGATGATTTATATTTATCCACATATTAACTTTCTCCTATTCTCTTTATTCGTCTGTATAAATCCAAATTCTGTATATTAGCAGGTATAATTTTCTTTTTTTAAATTATACTTTAAGTTCTAGGGTACATGTGCATAACGTGCAGGTTTGTTACATAGGTATACATGCGCCATATTGGTTTGCTGCACCCATCAACTCATCATTTACATTAGGTATTTCTCCTAATGATATCCCTCTTCCAGCCCCTCACCCCGCGACAGGCCCCGGTGTATGATGTTCCCCACCCTGTGTCCATGTGTTCTCATTGTTTAACTCCCACCTATGAGTGAGAACATGTGGTGTTTGGTTTTCTGTCCTTGTGATAGTTTGCTGAGAATGATGGTTTCCAGCTTCATCCATGTCCCTGTAAAGGACATGAACTCATCCTTTTTTATGGCTGCCTAGTATTCCATGGTGTATATGTGCCACATTTTCTTAATCCAGTCTATCATTGATGGACATTTGGGTTCGTTCTGAGTCTTTGCTATTGTGAATAGTGCCACAATAAACATACATGTGCATGTGTCTTTATAGCAGCATGATTTATAATCCTTTAGGTATATACCCAGTAATGGGATGGCTGGGTCAAATGGTATTTCTAGTTCTAGATCCTTGAGGAATCACCACACTGTCTTCCACAATGGTTGAACTAATTTACAGTCCCACCAACAGTGTAAAAGTGTTCCTATTTCTCCACATCCTCTCCAGCATCTGTTGTTTCCTGACTTTTTAATGATCGCCATTCTAACTGGCATGAGATGGTATCTCATTGTGGTTTTGATTTGCACTTCTCTGATGACCAGTGAGGATGAGCATTTTTTCATATGTCTGTTGGCAATAGCAGGTATAATTTTCATTCAGTCCAAGGAATTTTGCTGTCATCTCCTGTAGGGCAAATCTCTGATTTTTTTTTCTTTTAGTCTGATAATTTTTGTTTCACTTTCATTTTTGAAAAAAAATTTGCTGAGTGTAGGATTCTATTTTGATAGTTTTCCTTTGTTTTTAATATAGAATTATGGGTTGGCAGTTCCTCCCCATGCTCAGCTTAAAAATATGACTCCACTGTCCTCTGACTTGCAAGTGGTTTCTGATGAAAAGTCAGCTGTCATTCTTATCTCTGTTCTTCTGCTTTTTAGTCTTCATCACTTCATGAAATTCTTGGTGTGAGTTTCTTTACATTTCCCACCCCCCCGCCCCAATCTTGTGTGTATTTTGTTGAGTTTCTTGGTTTTGTGGAATTACAAATTTTGTTAAATTTTGGAAATTATTTCTTCAAATAATATTTCTGTCCACATCACGATCACACATCTCAAACTCTTATCACTCTAGATTAGGCTGCTTGATATTGTTATCCAGGTTTTTCGATCTTTTTTGTTTATGTGCTTCATTTTTGACAGTTTCTATTTCTATATAAGTTCACTGTTCTTCTGTAATCTCTAATCTTGTGCTAATTCTGTTAAATGTATTTTTCATTTGAGGCATTCATTTATAGGCATTCTATTTCATTTATAGGCCTTCTATTTTAGTTTCTAAAAATTTTTCTATTACTCTTTATCATATTCATGTTTTCTGCAACATTATTAAACATATTGGAGTATATTTCTAATCATTTTTTAAAACATTCTGTTCTACCACTTCTATCTTTTGTTTTATTTCTGGGTGTCTTTCTATTGAATGATTTTCTTTTTGTTATGAATTATATTTTCTTTGCCTTCCATACTTAATTTTTTCATACATTTTAGACCTGTATGTATATATTTTTTTATTATACTTTAAGTTTTAGGGTACACGTGCACAATGTGCAGGTTTGTTACATATGTGTATATACATGTGCCATGTTGGTGTGCTGCACCCATTAACTTTTCATTTAACATTAAGACATGTATATTTTAAACTTGTTGGCTATTAGATTTTGTTGTATTCTTTTAAGGGGTGTTGGACTTTGTACTGACACACAGTTAAGTTGCCTTTTACCAGTTTGAACATTCTGGGAGTTTGCTCCTTCATCTCGTTAGAGTGGATCCAGAGCAACTTTCAGTTTATTGCTCATTTATTTTGGTACTACAGCTCTTCTCAGGACTCTACCTAATGCCTCCTGTAGTATGAGGTCATCTTTCTATTGTTGCTTGGAGCACGAACTGTTCCCAGTGCTGTGTAAGACTCAAGAGTTGTTTACTAGGTTTTTCTTGGTCCTTTCCATAGCCTGAAGTAGTTTTCCTGTTTTGCATATGCAGATCAGTACCCAGCTAAAGATGTGGGACATTTCTGCAGATCTCTTGCATTTTCTCTGTGTGCAAGCTGGTTTGATTTCTTTTTTTTTATTATTATACTTTAAATTCTAGGGTGCATGATTTCTTTAAACTCTAATCTTTGTTTTCTCAAGTTAGTGAGATCACCACTCTATTTGGGATCTCACTGAGTTTCTGTTTACCTTACAAGTAATCAGGGTAATTCATTATGAAATATAGTATTTCACTTAAAATACTACAAAAGCAAAAACTACTGTAAAAGTAAAAAGTAAAAATGACTCAAATATAACAAGAGTTCTTCATTAGGCCATGATGGAGTAATTTGGAAAGCATTTCCTGCCATAAACAACTCAAAAACCAGAAAAAATATATGAAAAATGCTTCACAGATATAGATAATAAGCAGAAGTAAAATATTTATTTCTCTTTAAAGAAAGAGAAATATTTATTACACACTAAAAAGTTTACTTATTTCTCTTTACTTCCCCCATCTGTGTCATGGCCAGGGTATTGCCTATAAGCAGTATGCTCTGGCAATCATAGAGTCTACATTGTTTCTGTTTCTTTTAGAGTCATAGTCCTATGCTGTCACAGGATCACAGTCTTAGGCTGCTTGGCATCTAGTATCTGTAAAGCATTTTTTATTTTTTATTTTTTTCTGGTTTTTGAGTTGTTTGTGGCAGGAAATCCTTTCTAAATTACTCCATCATGGCCTAATGAAGAACTCTTGGTATATTTGAGTCATTTTTGCTTTTTACTTTTGCAGTATTATCCTGAGTCAGTTCATGTATTCATGCATCTGTTTTCACCACTGTCTTTTCTCGTTAGTGACCTACTTTTGAACCAGTGATTTACTTTTTTATAAATTGAGAATATGATAAAGCACACTACCAAATTGAAAAAAAATTCATGCATATGCAAATAACAACAGAGGATAAGAAAATACTTTTTCTGAGGTGATCTATATTTTGTTACCTTGCATGTTTATTGAGACCAGTTGGTTCCTTAGGGTATATACACATTTCCAAATGCAAAATACAAGAAGAATATAATGAGAATGTGAATCAAATTAATCTTACTTTTCGAATTTGTCTCCTGTATGGGAACATAATTGTTTCCTTTTAATTTTTCATCTGAAACTACTATACCACTTATGAATTCCTTGCCTGAACTGCTAGTGACTGAACCTAGAGAAACATTGAGATAGTACAAGAATGCATATTTTGGTGTTAGACCTGTGTCTTCACTCTTACAGTTCCAAAGTTTTTTAAAAAAAGTTTGCCAAGTAGTTAAGTGAAATACTATATTTCATAATGAATTATGCTGATTACTAGTAGGGTGAACATTATATTTTTAAAATATACATTTTATTTTGAGATAAATGTAGTTACAGGTATATAATTGTAAGAAATAATAAGAGAATGATTCTGTATACCCTTTACACAGTTTTCTCTCATAGTAACATCTTGCACGAATGTGTAACATCATAAGTCTAGATACTGATCTGGGTATAATCCTATGATCTTACTCAGATATTCCCAGTTTTCTTTGTATTCATTTGTGTGTGTGTGTGCATATTTCATTCTGTGCAGTTTTACCACACATGTTGTTTCATGTATCTCCCACCACAGTTAAGCTATAGAGTAGTTCTTCACCCCAAAGATCCTTCTCATTGCCCCTTTAACCACACCTACACGCTTTCTACGCTGGCTCCTCACAACCACCAGTTTGTTCTCCATTTGTATAATTTTGTAATTCCAAGAATGTTTTATAGGTGGATCATTTACATTTAAGGTAATTTCGATATATAAGTGACTAAATCTGCTATTTTATTATTTGTTTTCTGTTTGTTTCCTTTTCTTTTGCCTCTTTTTCTCTTTACTTTCTTCCTGTGGGTTATGTGAATAATTTTTAGGATTCCCTTTTGATGCACTTATATAGTGTTCTTGATAGTATCTCTTTGTATAATTTTTGTCCATCATCATATATTATTTATAAACATTCATGAGAAGGATAATCTGTTGTTTGTATTCATATTTCTCCTCTATTTGTTGTTCTGACTTCTTTTCTGATGCTCCAAGCTTCCTTCCTTTATCTTACTGTTTGAAGAAGTTCCTTTAACCATTATTTAAGGAGAGACCTGCTAATGACAAATTCTTTTAGTTTTTTTAAATTTAAGAATTTTTTTCCTTCTTAATTCCTGAAGGATAGTTTCACTGGAGGTAGAATTCATACTTTACAGTTCTTTTTCTTTCCAGCATTTCAAAACAGTTGTGCTACTTCTTTTGGGCCTCCATGGTTTCAGATGAGAAGTCCACTATTATTAAAGTGATTGTTTTCCTAGGTAATTTGTCATTTCACTCTGGCTGCTTTCAAGGTTTTTTTCCTTGTCTTTAGTTTTTAGAAGTTTAATTATGAGGTGTCTTGGCATGGATTTCTTTGGGTTTAACCTATTTAAGATTTACTTAGTTTCTTGAATCTGTAGGTTTATGTCTTTTACAAAATTTGGAAGTATTTGGCCATCATTTCTTTAAAAACTCTGTAAGCCCCATTTCTTTTTCTTATACTTCTGGGATTATGGTGCTACAAATGTTGGATCATTTGTTATTGTCCTAAGGGCTCTGAGACGCTGTTCACTTTTCCCCCCTAGTCTGTTTTCTCTATTTTTCATATTGGATAAATTTTATTTATTTATTTAATTTATTTTTATTTTTTATTTTTATAATTTTAACTTTTATTTTAGATTCAGGGGGGTGAATCTAAATGCAGGTTTGTTATGTAGCTGTATTGCATGATGCTGAGGTTTGGAGTATTATTGATGCTGTCACACAGGGATATTGAGCCTGGTACCCAATAGTTATTCATCCCTTGCCCCACTACTTCTCTCTTGATAAATTTTATTGTTCTATCCTCAAGTTTAACAATTCTTTTCTTTGTCTTTTCCACTCTGGTATTGAGCCTATCCAGTTAGTTTTTATTTGTTATTGTAGTTTTTTTTTAAACTTTTTTTTTTTTTTTTGCTGAGATATTTTTGTTTGTTTCAAGATAATTTGTAATAGTAGTGAGGTTGCAGAGAAAAAGGAACGTTTATACACTGTTGGTGGGAGTGTAAGTTAGTTCAACCATTGTGGAAGACACTGTGGTATTTCTCAAAGACCTAAAGATGGAAATACCATTCAATTCAGCAATCCTGTTGCTAGGTATATATCCAAACAAATATATTAATAAATTATTATAAAGACACATGCACACATATGTTCATTGCAGCACTATTCACAATAGCAAAGAATCAACCTAAATGCCCATCAATGATAGACTGAATAAAGAAAATGTGGTACATATACACCATGGAATATTATGCAGCCACGAAAAAGAATGAGATCATGTCTTTTGCAGGAACGTGGTTGGAGCTGCAGGCCATTATCCTTCGCAGATTAACACAGGAACAGAAAACCAAATACCACATGTTCTCACTTATAAGTGGAGGCTAAGTGATGAGAACACATGGGCGCATAGAGGGAAAAAATGCACACTGGGGCTTGTCGGAGGTGAATTGTGGAAGGAGGGAGAGGATCGGGAAAAGTAACTAATGGGTACTAGGCTTAATACTTGGGTGATGAAATAATCTATACAACAAACCCCCATGACATAGATTTGCCTATGTAACAAACCTGCACTTGTACCCCAGAACTTAAAATAAAAGTTAAAAATAATTATAATTACTTGTTGGAGTATTTTTATCATGGCTACTTTAAAATTCTTTTTAGGTAATTTTAACATCTGATCCATTCATCTCAGTGTTAGTATTACTTGATTGTCTTTTCTCATTCAAGTTGTGATTTTTCTTGTTGTCGCTATGACAGGGAGTTTGTCATTGTATCTTGACATTTTGGGTTTTATAATGGGAATCTCTGGGTCCTATTTTAAATCTTTTATCTTAGCAGGTGGTCACCTAGTTTGAGTTTTGCATTCAGGTCTTGTGGTGAGATCTCTCTTTCCAGTCTTAGGCCTTGTGGGGAAGGGGAGTGCTTTCCCTGCATATTTACTATAAGTAGTATTTGGCGGGTCCCTCTTGCTAGTGCTGCTAGGGTCATCTGGTTTTGTCCATTGGACTCTTGTTCAGTTTGGCTAAGGAATAAGCCTACCCAAGTAACCTTTTGTTTTAAGGATGGGGATTGAGAAATGCTGGGCCTGAGTAACCTTCTGTTGGGTGAGTGAGTGTCATGAGACACACATTCTCCAGTCCCTAGCCAGTCTGCCTTCCTCTTTACACTTTTTAGATTTTTTTCTTTGGTTGTCTCTTACACAATTTCTAAGGTCTGTGGGGGGGGAGGGGGCAGGGAAAAATCAGTCTACACTATCTTGTTCCACTTATTAACTTTTAAACTTTTGATGTGTTATTCAGTTTTTCTAGTTTTGAATTTCCTAAGTTGTAAAGAAGAGATAGCAATAATATAACCCTCCAAAGGTTATTATTAAATGAGATAATGAGATAGTTACTAAGAAGGTTGCTCTATTAAAGAATGATGCTGCTGTTGACTGCAAGGTTGTTTATTGCACTATTGTTTCTAAGGGCAAATTGAAACCCAAATGAGTAACAATGTAGAGTTATGTAAATAAATTATATATTATCAACACAATGGAATTTAGCTCTTAAAAGAGTAATAAATGGGACACAGAATAATGCCCCAAATGTCTTGTTAAGTGAAACAGTAGTTGCAACATAGTATTTTTTAGGAGTACAAATACACACACACACACATATATAAACGTATTTATCTATCTAAAAAACATGTACATGTGTTTTATGTATAATAAAATATTCAGAACTGTAGTTTGAAAATAGTCTGTATGTAACGAATTGTGAAAAGTTCCTCTAGGTAGTGGGCTGGGGGAAAGGGTAACTTTTACATTTTATACCTTTTAATTCAATATTTTTTGGTAAGGATCAAGTTTATCTTTATTAAAAGGAAAATGAATAAAAATGTGAAAATCTTTTAGTTCAAATTTATATATATAGTTAAGTGGTTAAAGAATATTAATCAAATTATTTTTGATAAGTTGTCTTTTACTTCATTTTTTGGAAATTACCTCCAAAATGTAATGCCCATTAGTTACATATGAGTTCCGCAAAGTTTCTTAACATAGGTAAAGTACCAGTGGCTTGGATGACTTTTTTTGGATATTTCTATTTTTTATGACCACTGTAGAATCATTTTCTTTACTACCTTAGAATTTTGTAAACGCAAAGAGTTTTTAAGCATTATCATTTTCTATTAGTTGATTTAGGTATTTTCAACCAGCTGACTAGGGTGCCACATTTTAGGTGGCTGGTTAGAGGAAGGATGGAGATGTGATCTATATGCATATTTAAAAACAAACGACAGATTTTTATATAGCTGCTTTTTATAATAAATTTTCTAAGGCCAAGAAATTGTGGGTTTTTCATATGCATTTCTTAAAAGCCTCCCTTGCATATGATTGGTGTTTGTATTAGGGAAACTGCATTGGGAAATGAATCTCTTGTAGATATAGCAAGCAGAGTGGGATTTTAATATCAGAAATTAGACACAAAAGTGTTAGAAGAACTAGAGATACCAAAGGGAAGGGATCACCCAGAAATCCAGAAGTGCTACATACCTAGGCTGGAGCCTATGATCACATTTGCCACTAAGCAACTAAACATACCAGTTTTGCTACTGAGCAGGGAATAACTATTAAGCCAGCACTGCCATTACCTACTGTAATTACCTTCCTGTTCCTGCTGGTAGAGGCAAAATCAGAGTCTTTCCTCTTGCCCTTTAATCTCATACTAGTACTCCCATTGGTGGAACCTAATAGTAACACAATTGTCAAGAGAGTCTTGGAAATTTTATTGTTTAGGTTTTCATCCTCTGCAATAGAAAGGACTTTATAAAAAGGAAAGTGGGGCTTATAACCAACAAATAAAGGACCAGCACAGTACTAAAAATGTGTTCAATTAATTTTAGATTGGTAAGGGTAGGGATCATATCATTTTATCTTTATAATATCAGTGACTAACTGTCACATACTAGGCTCCCATAAAATATTTGTTAAAAATTTTTTCAGAGCTATTTATGTAATATAAGAATAAAGTTTTCCTTTTTCTCTTGCAAACACACAAAATGTTCTTTTTAGTGTTTCAGAGTTTAACTTCATCTATGGAAAGACCAGTGTTACTCAACTTCAACCCCAGCACCTAACCTGGCACATATTTAATAAATGTTTCTTGATTAAATTAATATTAGATATATGATGTTTACTCATAAAAATATGTCATTAGAATTAACTTGTTGGTATTTTTGGTGATATGTTACTTACATTTAAAAATACTACTTGAAATTTATAATGTATTTTCTTTCTGTTACAGCATCAAACACTTGGCTTGTTCCAGAAACTAAAGGAGCTATTGTACAAGGTGGATATGGCCATACCAGTGTGTATGATGAAATAACAAAGTCCATTTATGTTCATGGAGGGTATAAAGCATTGCCAGGCAACAAATATGGATTGGTTGATGATCTTTATAAATATGAAGTTAACACTAAGACTTGGTGAGTACACAAAATAACACATTTTCTATGCTGCCATTATTATTGTAAATGATTGACTTTAAAATGGTTTCTGACATAGAAATACTTACTTTATATGCATTCATTATAAATGCTGATATCATCTTAATTTCAGATGAGTAATTTTGTTTACCAGTATGACTTCGATATCATGTGTTCAGGGATTTGTTCTTCTTTGCACTCACATTTTATTGTCGTCTGTAAATTTTAAAAAGCATTTATTTCATTTCATCATCTAACTTCCTATGAAATACAGAGCTTGTGGCATTTAGGTAAATTTTCACCTTTTGTTATAAACAATGCTACACTGCATTTCTTATACTGGTCTTTTCATGTACATGTTTAAGAGTTGCTCTAGGGTGCATACTTAAAAGTGAGATTGTTGTATCTGAGAGTATTTATATCCTCAACTTTATTACATGTTGCAGAAGTGCTTTTCAAGTCACTGTGGTAATGTATATATACATCCACAAACAGGGTATGTGTCCCTGATTCTTCATGTTCTCACCAACACTTGAAAATTGTGAGAATTTTTACTTTTGCCAAGGTGATGGATGTGAATAGTATTTTAATGTACATTTTCCTGATTAGTATTGTAAACATCTTTTTATGTGTTCATTTGCTATTGTTTCCTGTTTCATGAATTGCCTATTAATATCTATAATATTCTCTTTACGTTTGAAATATTATTAATTAATTTTTCATTTATTGATTTTTGGGGTATAGAAGTTTTAAAATAAAATTTTTGTTGTACTAATTTTTCTTTGTAAAATCTGGGAAATGACTTTTTTTTTTTCTTTTAAGACAGTATACATTTTTTTAAACTTCTAGCATTAAGTTACTTTATGTGATCAAAGGGAATACACAGGTTTCCACCAAATCACGATTTGTTCTACTTCCTTCACTTTCATACATATATCCTAATTTCTACTTTTTAAAAAAATGTAGAATTATAACACCTTTTTTCTTTTGGTAATTTTGTTAATTCTTATTTTTAGTCTAATAAAATGCAGTTTTATTCTTTATATTCTTATATTCATTTTTATTTTGTATAACTCATAAATAGCATCTTACTTCCATACATTTAATATTTGTAAATTTTTCTCTGACATTTTGCTATGTTAGCAAGTGGAATTGTGGTATAGTGATTAAGGTACTATCAGTCTGTTTCACATTTTAAACATGTATTTAATTTAATTTAATTTATTTATTTGAGATGGAGTTTTACTCTTGTTGCGCAGACTGGAGTGCAGTGGCGCGATCTCGTCTCACTGCCACCTCCACCTGCCAAGTTCAAGCGATTCTCCTGCCTCAGCCTCCTAAGTAGCTGGGATTACATGCATGCACCACCACACCAGGCTAATTTTTTATTTTTAGTACAGATGGGGTTTCACCCTGTTGGTCAGCCTGGTCTTGAACTCCTGACCTCAGGTGATCCACCCACCTCGGCCTCCCAAAGTGCTGGGATTATAGGTGTGAGCAACCGTGCCTGGCCCTAAAAATATATTTTAAATGCTGTATCATACCAAAAGGGAAGAATAACTTCTGTGTGAAGGAAGCAGTATAGTTCACAGTAATAATAATGGGTATAGCGATGCTCAGGTAAGAAGAATCTTAAAAAAGTGAATGGATAAGATAGCAGAATTGGATATTATTTGTGTAAAGTCAAAATGAGAGATTCAGTTGTTGCTCACTACTTGAATGAAATTTTCTCAAATTTTCCATGGTTTTCTACCTGAAAACTTTACATAGTGAAAGTTTTGCGTAGATGAATATTATTATCAGCCCTGGCAATTTTAGTATGTGCACAAATGGCACTGGATATTTATATTGTAAAACATTTACTAAAATAATTTGTAAATTATTTTAAATACCTCATTACAAATATGTTGTAGATTTATGATGCTTTAATATTTTAATGAGTCTTAAATTTCTTAAACACACAAAGTTAACAGTGAGCACTAATTGATTTTTTCATTATCCTTAAAGTTTGTAGTATTCTTTAAGTTTTGATCTTTTTTAGCTTATTTGTCAAGTTTGCTATTATATATGGATTATATCAGTGGTCCCCAACCTTTTTGGCACCAGGGAGTGGTTTTGTGGAGACAGTTTTTC
Source organism: Nomascus leucogenys (assembly GCF_006542625.1). Lineage (NCBI taxonomy): Eukaryota > Metazoa > Chordata > Mammalia > Primates > Hylobatidae > Nomascus > Nomascus leucogenys. Next base: position 18,337,152 of record NC_044383.1, on the reverse strand, counting down.
CACGGACCCAGGGAGGGGAGATGGTTTTAGAATGATTGAAGTGCATTATATTTATTGTGTACTTTATTTCTATTATTATTATTACATTATATAATGAAAGAATTTTACAACTCACCATAATGTAGAATAAGTGGGAACCCTGGGCTTGTTTTCCTGCAACTAGATGGTCCCATTCTGGGGGTGATGGGAGACAGTGTCACCGAAAGTGTTTTGCCTATGTTCAGTCTACTCCGTAATCTCATTTTGGTTGCTGTCACTGCAGAAGACTCTGCTTCACAAAGACAGGATGCTGGAAATAGAAGCAGGCTTTTTGGTGCTTTTGTGGCAATCTCAGGATATTCTGCCTTGACTTTAATTCACAATGTATAGTGATTTGAAGTTGTCTCAAACATACTTTTAAGGCTACTGTCATTTGCGATCTCATGCAGTTGATCCTCTTCTAGCACGATTCACCTGGCTTACTTCCAAATGGGTCACAGATCCATTCCTTCCCAGTTTGGGGTCTTTTGTGGTTGGGAAGTAATGCTGAAATTCTTTTGTAAGCTGTAATAGTTGTTCATGCATCAGATGGGAGAAAGAAGGTGCTGGGAGAAAGAATCTCTTCTAATGTTTGAAACATGTCAGAAATTTGAGAGTTTACTGTCGCCCCCCCTAATTCCAGTTTGGCATTGAATGCAGCCACTTTACCTGCCAAATTGAATGCATTTGTTATTCTCTCCTGAAGTGACAGAATGAGTTTCTTGAGCAGGTTGAATATGTCACACAAGTAAGCAAGTTTTGTGACCCATTCTGTGTCACTGAAATGTGCTGCCGGTGGTGACTGTTTTTCTAAAAGAAATCTCTGCAGTAGCCCTTGTAAGTCAAAAACTGTGACCAGTGACCCACCTTTAGAAAGCCTTCTCACTTCTGTGTGTAAGAGAAGACATGCGGCTGGGTGCGGTGGCTCACGCCTATAATCCCAACACTGGGAGGCTGATGTGGGCGGATCATGAGGTCAGGAGTTCGAGACCCGCCTGGCCAATATGGTGAAACCCCGTCTCTACTAAAAATACAAAAATTATCTGGGCATGGTGATGCGCGCCCATAGTCCCAGGTACTTGGGAGGCTGAGGCAGAAGAATTGCTTGAACCCAGATGGCGGAGGTTGCAGTGAGCTGAGATCGCGCCACTGCACTCCAGCCTGGGCGACAGGGTGAGACTCCATCTCAAAAAAAAAAAAAAAAAGAGAAGAGGTGTGTGCTCTGCACCCATCTCCTCACAGAGCTGTGTGAGCAGATGTGAGTTGAGGGCACATACTTTAATGTGGTTGATAATTTTCATCACATCTTGCAAAATATTGTTAAGTTCAGGTGACATTGTTCGCCTAGCCAGCATTTCTCTGTTGATGACACAGTGAGTAGACTCACATTCGGAAGCAACCTCTTTGACCCAAGCAGTAAAACCAGAATGCTGTCCAGTCATGGCAGCTACTCCATTTGTGCATATATTGACACAAAATGACCAATTCAGTTTTCCTGACACGTAATCATTCAAAGATTTGAATACTTCTGCAGCTGTTGTGTTGGTTGTCAACAAAAGTGCACATAATAGTCTGGGTGTGGTGGCTCATGCCTGTGATGCCCGCACTTTGTGAGACAGAGGCGGGTGGACTGCTTGAGCTTAGGAGTTTGAGACGAGCCTGGCCAATATGGTGAAACCCCCTCTCTACTAAAAATTAAAAAATTAGCTGGGCATGGTGATGTGTGCCTGTAGTCCCAGGTACTTGGGAGGCTGAGGCAGTAGAATTGCTTGAACCTGGGAGGCGGAGGTTGCAGTGAGCTGAGATCAGGCCACTGCATTCCAGCCTGGGCAAGTAGAGTAGAGTAGTAGCCATCTCTACTAAAAATACAAAAGTTAGCCAGGCATGATGGCACACGCCTGTAGTCCCAGCTACTTGAGGATCTGAGGTGGGAGGATTACTCGAACCTGGGAGGTGGAGGCTGTGGTGAGCCAAGATCGTGCCACTGTCCTCCAACCTGGGTGACACAGTGAGACCCTGTCTCAAAAAAATAAAAGAGAGAGAGAGAGAGAGAGAGAGAGAGAGAGAGAGAGAGAGAGAAATGTGCACATAACATATCCTCATGCACATCCTCCTGAAAAATATATTGCACAAAAACAACCGTTGTTTTATTGTCAACATCGGTCAACTCATCAACCTGGATTGCTTACCAAGGTGACTCATTAATTCTAACAGTTGTGCCTCAGTATCCTCTGCCGTTTCATCAATTCATCTAGTTATGGTGCTAGCAGAAAGAGGAACACGTGCCACCTTCTGAACTACAGCCTCTCCTAAAAGACTACAAGTGTCTTTAGCAATAGGCAGGATCAACTCTTCATCAATAGTAAAGGGCTTCTAAGGTTTAGCAATGCTGTTAGCTACTAAGAATGATGCTCTCAGTACAGACCCATTTGATGAAGTGGTGGCTTTCAGTAATTGCTTCGGCTCTTCGTGTTCACTTTTCTTCTTTTGAAAAACTCCAAAGGCTTGTTTTTTTTTTTAATTATTATACTTTAGGTTTTAGGGTACATGTGCACAATGTGCAGGTTTGTTACATATGTATCCATGTGCCATGTTGTTTTGCTGCACCCATTAACTCGTCATTTAGCATTAGGTATATCTCCTAATACTGTCCCTCCCCCCTCCCCCTCCCCCCTCCCCCCACCCCACAACAGTCTAATGCAGGGTGCTTGGTCTCCTTGTGGTGAAGCACTTTTGAAGGTTTCATGGTTTCATTGGATGGCTGGTTGCCACGTATTTTACAAAGTGGACTTGGAAAATGTGAATCACCTGTTGTAATGAACCCGTAATTTAAGTAGGACTCTTAGTATTTTCTTTGAAATGCAGCTTTCTTTTTGTTGGCAGTCTGAGTCTTCTGCTGTCTCATCATTCCCCCTTTTCAAAGAAGCTCTCCAGTGATGTTTGTTTGTTACTCAGTTTGGCTGAGGTTTGTTTGTGGACTTACCAAAACTGTAACTGAGACAAGTGTGCAGTGTGGGAAAGAGGTGTGGACAGAAATGGTAAATAAAATAATGGGGGGTGGGGGTGGGCAGTGCCCGCTTGGACTAAAATAAGTATTAGATTCTGCCTTCAAGCCTGCTACCAGAGGCAACTGTACAATTGAAGTACATCACCTGACTTGCCACTATAAAGCTTGCTACCAGATGCAGCTTAATTATCACTTGCCACTCACTCACTGATAGGGTTTTGATATGAGTCTGCAAGCAATTGATTTATTATGGTCCCTGTGCAGTCAAAGCTCTCTGCTAACATTAATCTGTATTTGCAGCCACTCCCTAGCCCTATCATCACCACCTCAGTTCCACCTCAGATCATCAAGCATTAGATTCTCACAGGGGCATGCAACCTAGATCCCTCACATGTGCAGTTTACAATAGGGTTTTCACTCCTATGATAATCTAATGTTGCCGCTCATCTGACAGGAGGTGGAGCTCAGGCAGTAATGCGAATGATGGGGAATGGCTGTAAAGACAGATGAAGCTGTGTTCCCTCACGCGCTACTCACCTCCTGCCCTGCGGCCTGGTTCCTAACAGGGTGTTGAGAACCCTTGGATTATATTGTATGTGATGTCACCATTATGTGTCCATTATGTATCAGCATTATATGTCCACTGTGTAGACCAATATTTATTTTTTACCACCTCAGAACTGGTTTTGGTTTTTAGTAGATACGGTTACATAGATAGGGCATTTTGTTGAGATACTAGGAAATGTGTTTTGAGGGCTTATTCTTTTTCAGTGGTGAAATGAATTCTTTTGGACTGTTACTTCCCCTGAGAAAAATCAGGAATTTTATTTGCCTAAGGCATGAGAGAACTATCAAAACCAGGAGGATTTGTCAAAGATTTAGGAGAGGTACAATGTCAAGGGATACGAGACAGGCATTTTGTGTAATTTTAACCTTGAGACAGTTAGAAATCCTGGAAACTTCCTGAGACACTGAGCAGTCGTTTTGTCAGTCATTATGGAGGAACAAAATTAGATTTCCAGATGTGCCAAGGAAGAGGAGCCTTGGTACATACTTAAGGATTTAGTCTGGCCCCTGAGAGTCTAAACCCTACTCGTGATAATTAGCCCAGCTTTGAATCATCACAATCTTTTATGAGATTATGGTGAAATGCCCATAATGTAGTTAGATGGCAACATAAAAAGTAAATACTTTATTGAGTGAGATAACATCATACAGAGCCTTAAAGTATTTCTTCTATATATCATGCACAATATCTGGCACAAACTAAAAAAAAAAAGCTTAGAAGAAGATAAGATACGAAAAAACAACATCCATTAGAAACATACATATAGGATAATGGAGTGTTTTAGACACAAACTTTATTTATTTATTTATTTTTATTTTTTTATTATTTTATTTTATTATTATTATACTTTAAGTACATGTGCACAATGTGCAGGTTTGTTACATATGTATACATGTGCCATGTTGGTGTGCTGCACCCATCAACTCGTCATTTAGCATTAGGTATATCTCCTAATGCTATCCCTCCCCCCTTCCCCCACCCCACAACAGTCCCTGGAGTGTGATGTTCCCCTTCCTGTGTCCATGTGTTCTCATTGTTCAATTCCCACCTATGAGTGAGAACATGCGGTGTTTGGTTTTTTGTCCTTGCGATAGTTTACTGAGAATGATGATTTCCAGTTTCATCCATGTCCCTACAAAGGACATGAACTCATCCTTTTTATGGCTGCATAGTATTCCATGGTGTATATGTGCCACATTTTCTTTTCTTTTCTTTCTTTTTTATTATTATACTTTAGGTTTTAGGGTACATGTGCACAATGTGCAGGTTTGTTACATATGTATCCATGTGCCATGTAGTTTTGCTGCACCCATTAACAGGTCATTTAGCATTAGGTATGTCTCCTAATGCTGTCCCTCCCCCCTCCCCCCACCCCACAACAGTCCCCGGAGTGTGATGTTCCCCTTCCTGTGTCCATGAGTTCTCATTGTTCAATTCCCACCTGTGAGTGAGAACTTGTGGTGTTTGGTTTTTTGTCCTTGAGATAGTTTACTGAGAATGACGTTTTCCAATTTCATCCATGTCCCTACAAAGGACATGAACTCATCATTTTTTATGGCTGCATAGTATTCCATGGTATATATGTGCCACATTTTCTTAATCCAGTCTATCGTTGTTGGACATTTGGGTTGGTTCCAAGTCTTTGCTATTGTGAATAGTGCTGCAATAAACATACGTGTGCATGTGTCTTTATAGCAGCATGATTTATAGTCCTTTGGGTATATACCCAGTAATGGGATGGCTGGGTCAAATAGTATTTCTAGTTCTAGATCCCTGAGGAATCGCCACACTGACTTCCACAATGGTTGAACTAGTTTACAGTCCCACCAACAGTGTAAAAGTGTTCCTGTTTCTCCACATCCTCTCCAGCTCCTGTTGTTTCCCGACTTTTTAATGATCACCATTCTAACTGGTGTGAGATGGTATCTCATTGTGGTTTTGATTTGCATGTCTCTGATGGCCAGTGATGATGAGCATTTTTTCATGTGTTTTTTGGCTGCCTAAATGTCTTCTTTTGAGAAGTGTCTGTTCATATCCTTCGCCCACTTTTTGATGGGGTTGTTTGTTTTTTTCTTGTAAATTTGTTTGAGTTCATTGTAGATTCTGGATATTAGCCCTTTGTCATATGAGTAGGTTGTGAAAATTTTCTCCCATTCTGTAGGTTGCCTGTTCACTCTGATGGTAGTTTCTTTTGCTGTGCAGAATCTCTTTAGTTTAATTAGATCCCATTTGTCAATTTTGGCTTTTGTTGCCATTGCTTTTGGTGTTTTAGACGTGAAGTCCTTGCCCATGCCTATGTCCTGAATGGTAATGCCTAGGTTTTCTTCTAGGGTTTTTATGGTTTTAGGTCTAACATTTAAGTGTTTAATCCATCTTGAATTAATTTTTGTATAAGGTGTAAGGAAGGGATCCAGTTTCAGCTTTCTGCATATGGCTAGCCAGTTTTCCCAGCACCATTTATTAAATAGGGAATCCTTTCCCCATTTCTTGTTTTTGTCAGGTTTGTCAAAGATCAGATAGTTGTAGATATGCGGTGTTATTTCTGAGGGCTCTGTTCTGTTCCATTGGTCTATATCTCTGTTTTGGTACCAGTACCATGCTGTTTTGGTTACTGTGGTCTTGTAGTATAGTTTGAAGTCAGGTAGCGTGATGCCTCCAGCTTTGTTCTTTTGGCTTAGGATTGACTTGGCGATGTGGGCTCTTTTTTGGTTCCATATGAACTTTAAAGTAGTTTTTTCCAATTCTGTGAAGAAAGTCATTGGTAGCATGATGGGGATGGCATTGAATCTATAAATTACCTTGGGCAGTATGGCCATTTTCACGATATTGATTCTTCCTGTCCAGGAGCATGGAATGTTCTTCCATTTGTTTGTATCCTCTTTTATTTCATTGAGCAGTGGTTTGTAGTTCTCCCTGAAGAGGTCCTTCACATCTCTTGTGAGTTGGATTCCTAGGTATTTTATTCTCTTTGAAGCAATTGTGAATGGGAATTCACTCATGATTTGGCTCTCTGTTTGTCTGTGATTGGTGTATAAGAATGCTTGTGATTTTTGTACATTGATTTTGTATCCTGAGACTTTGCTGAAGTTGCTTATCAGCTTAAGGAGATTTTGGCTGAGACAGTGGGGTTTTCTAGATATACAATCATGTCATCTGCAAACAGGGGCAATTTGACTTCCTCTTTTCCTAATTGAATACCCTTTATTTCCTTCTCCTGCCTAATTGCCCTGGCCAAAACTTCCCACACTATGTTGAATAGGAGTGGTGAGAGAGGGCATCCCTGTCTTGTGCCAGTTTTCAAAGGGAATGTTTCCAGTTTTTGCCCATTCAGTATGATATTGGCTGTGGGTTTGTCATAGATAGCTCTTATTATTTTGAGATACGCCCCATCAATACCTAATTTATTGAGAGTTTTTAGCATGAAGTGTTGTTGAATTTTGTCAAAGGCCTTTTCTGCATCTATTGACATAATCATGTGGTTTTTGTCTTTGATTCTGTTTGTGTGCTGGATTACATTTGTAGATTTGTGTATGTTGAACCAGCCTTGCATCCCAAGGATGAAGCCCACTTGATCATGGTGTATAAGCTTTTTGATATGCTGCTGGATTCGGTTTGCCAGTATTTTATTGAGGATTTTTGCATCAATGTTCATCAAAGATATTGGTCTAAAATTCTCTTTTTTTATTGTGTCTCTGCCCGGCTTTGGTATCAGGATGATGCTGGCCTCATAAAATGAGTTACAGAGGATTCCCTCTTTTTCTATTGATTGGAATAGTTTCAGAAGGAATGGTACCAGTTCCTCCTTGTACCTCTGGTGGAATTTGGCTGTGAATCCATCAGGTCCTGGACTCTTTTTGGTTCATAAGCTATTGATTATTGTCACAATTTCAGAGCCTGTTATTGGTCTATTCAGAGATTCAACTTCTTCCTGGTTTAGTCTTGGAAGGTTGTATGTGTCCAGGAATTTATCCATTTCTTCTAGATTTTCTAGTTTATTTGCGTAGAGGTGTTTGTAGTATTCTCTGATGTTAGTTTGTATTTCTGTGGGATCGGTGGTGATATCCCCTTTATCATTTTTTATTGCGTCTATTTGATTCTTCTCTCTTTTCTTCTTTATTAGTCTTGCTAGCGGTCTATGAATTTTGTTGATCTTTTCAAAAAACCAGCTCCTGGATTCACTAATTTTTTGAAGGGTTTTTTGTGTCTCTATTTCCTTCAGTTCTGCTCTGATTTTAGGTATTTCTTGCCTTCTGCTAGCTTTTGAATGTGTTTGCTCTTGCTTTTCTAGTTCTTTTAATTGTGATGTTAGGGTGTCAGTTTTGGATCTTTCCTGCTTTCTCTTGTGGGCATTTAGTGCTATAAATTTCCCTCTACACACTGCTTTGAATGTAGACACAAACTTTAAAATAATTATTATATGTTCAAGGAATTAAAATTTAAGGTAGAGAATATTAGGACAGGACTGGGGTACTCATGAATCAAATGCAAATTCTAGAACTGAAAAATACATTGAATGAATTAAGAATTCCTTGGATGGAAATAACAGCAGATTAGACACAGCTGAAGGGGGAAATATGAAATAGAAGAGAGATCAGAAGGAAACATCCAGAATGAAGTAAAGAAAGACAAAATGATGACCAAAACAGGACAGAAAGAAATACAAGGAAGATGTGGAAATTCTTTTTTTTTTCTTTTTTTTTTTGAGACGGAGTCTCGCTCTGTCACCCAGGCTGGAGTGCAGTGGCGCAATCTTGGCTCACTGCAAGCTCCGCCTCCTGCGTTCACGCCATTCTCCTGCCTCAGCCTCTCCGAGTAGCTGGGACTACAGGTGCCTGCCACCACGCCCGGCTAATTTTTTGTATTTTTAGTAGAGACGGGGTTTCACCGTGGTCTCGATCTCCTGACCTCGTGATCTGCCTGCCTCGGCCTCCCAAAGTGCTGAAATTACAAGCGTGAGCCACCGCACCCGGCCAAGATGTGGAAATTGTCTAACCCACATGTGTAATTGGAGTCCTGAAAAGAGAAGGGTGAAGACAAATGTAGAACATTATTTGAAGTGATAGTGAATAAGAAATTTTCAAAAGTGACAAAGACATCAAGCCACAGATTAAAGAAGTTCTGTGAGCACCAAGGGGCATAAGTACAAAGAAACTCAGAAATATTATAGTAAAACTGCTGAAAACCAAAATATGAAGACAAAAATGTCAAAGGAGATAGAGGAAAAAGGGCATATTTCCTTTAAAGGAACAGCATGAAGACTGACAATTTTTTAACTGAGGAAATGGAATCCAGAATACCTGTTTTCAAATAGCTTAAAGACAATAATCATCCATCTAAAAGTCTACATAATTAAATATTCTTAAAAATGTAAGCAAAATAAGAGCATTTTTAAAAAAACAATGAGAGAATTTGACAATAGTAGGCTTTCAATAAAGGGAATGCTAATTACAATAAGTGCTATTGAAGTAGAAGAAAAATGATCCCGGATACTGGATGAAATGTAATGAAATTATAGAGATATTCTAAATGACTGTCATATAAAGCTATAATAATAATAGCGGCTTGCATGTACACCAAATTTAAATGCATGTCTCTAATAGCACATAAGTCAGAAAGAGGGGTAAATTAAATTAGTGTTAAAAAGTCTGAAAGTTGGCCGGGCATAGTGGCTCATGCCTGTAATCCTAGCACTTTGGAGGGCTGAGGTGGGCAGATCACTTGAGACCAGGGGTTCGACACCAGCCTGGCCAACATGCCGAAAACCCATCTCCACTAAAAATACAAAAAATTAGCCAGGCATTGTGGCATGTGCTTGTAGTCCCAGCTACTTGGGAGGCTGAGGCACGAGAATCACTTGAACCTGGGAGGCAGAGGTTGCAGTGAGCCGAGATTGCATCACTGGACTCCAGCCTGAGCAACAGAGACTCTGTCTCAAAAAACAAAAAGAAATTCCAGTTATACTAAATGTGAGAGACTAAATATTCCAGTTAAAAGCCAAGAATTTTTGGATTGGATATAAAAACAAAACTTAGCCATCTGCTGCTTAGAAAAGATAAACCTTAAATAAAAATATTTAGAAAAGTTGAAAGTAAAAGGAAGGCATAACAGTTCTTAATTTATATATGATTTATAGCACAGTGTTGAAATAATGTAAAATTGACCAAGCAAAAGAGGATAAAACATAGTGAGACGTTTTTAACCCAATTTTCTTGGTAAGTGGTAGTACCAGGAGACCGAAAAACAGCAAGAATCTAAAACATTTGAATAGCACAATGAATAATTTTGTCTCATTTGATATTTGAGAACATAATACCTTATAATTGAAGCATATACATTGTTTCCAAGAACAAAGGAACTTTCCCAGAATTTACTATATTCTGGGTTTTAATGCAAGTCTTAACAAATTTAAAAGGATTAAAATAATACAAATTAATTGACCACAGTAAAATAAAAAGTAACTTTTTGGTGATTACATAAAGATAATAAAAACTCTAATATATGTGTATATATAATATATATAATATGTATATATGTATATATGTATACATATATACATATATACATATATATATAATATGTATATATGTATATATGTATATATGTATACATATATACATATTATATATATTATATATGTGTGTATATATATTATATATTATATATTATATGTGTGTGTGTGTGTGTCTGTGTATATATATATATATATATATTTTTTTTTTTTTTTTTTGAGACAGAATCTCACTCTGTCACCCAGCCTGGAGTGCAGTGGCACAATCTCGGCTCACTGCAACCTCTGCCTCTCGGGTTCAAGCAATTCTCCTGCCTCAGCCTCCTGGGTAGGTGGGACTACAGGCGTGTGCCACCACACCTGGCTAATTTTTTGTATTTTTAGTAGAGATGGGGTTTCAACCTGTTAGCCAGGATGGTCTCAATCTCTTGAACTCGTGATCCACCCGCCTTGGCCTCCCAAAGTGCTGGGATTACAGGCATGAGCCACCACTCCTGGCCAAAAAAACCCTAGTATAATTTTCATACTTAAAATTACTGAATGATGACACATCAAAATGCATGTGATTCAGCTAAGGAGGGACACTTATAGATCTAAATGCATTTATTATAAATGATTTTCTAAAAGTCTGAAAATCAATAGTCTAAGAATCCCCTTGAGAAGTTAGAAAAAGAACAGTGACTGATCCCAAAGAAAGGATAAAGAAAATAAAGATATGATAAAGGAAAGGAACATGAGATAAGAGCATGAATTAATGAAATAGGAAACATGTGATAGAAATGATCCATAAAGCCACCAAAACTCAACAGAGTTGGTTGTTTTTAAAAGTAATAGATAAATCCCCACACAGACTTAGAAACAAAGATTACTCAAATAATCCATGTCAAGAATGAAAAGGGATATCAAGACAGATCATATAGAGATTAAAAGTTAATAAGAACATATGATAAGCAACTCTATGACAGTAAATTTGAAAAAGTAGATGAACTATGACAAATTTATAGAAAAACAAAACTTACCAGAATTGACACATGAGCATTGAAATAATCTTATGTCAAATAACTAGAATTTTTAATTGAAACCTTGTTGCCTCAAAATACAGAAGCATACATACAGATGAACAAATAAAAACAAAACAAATTCTCCAGGCCCTGATCACTTTACTGGTGAATTTTCCCAAATATTTAAGAAATAAGCATTTAAGAAATAAATAACATCAATCTTTCACAAACTTGCTGGAAACCGAAATAATTATGTTGAGATTTATGAGGCCAGCATAATCTTGATGTAAAAATATGAAAACGATGTTACAGGTAAGGAAAATTTTAGTATTATCTTTTCCATGGACGATTCCAGCAATTTAGAAAGAAAATAATAGATTATTTGGGCTCATTCAAAGAATATAAGATTAGTTAAAATTTATAAAATTTGAATAATTAAGAAAATAGAGAAGTAATGTTCTATAATCTTCTTGAAAGATGCAGAAAAAAGTATAGATAAAATTTAACATGGATTTATGATAAAACCTCTGGTGAACTAGGAATGTAAGCAAATCATTTATGTGGTAAAATGTACAAGGACACATGAAAACTTTACTGCAAGCATTATGGTGAAATATAGAAAGCTTTCCCTCTAAGATTGGGAATGTGATAAGGGTGCTCACTATCACCACTTTTATTCAACATTGTATTGGAATTTCCAGCTAGTGTAGTAAGGCAGATTAATATAAAATATAATATAATATGTATATGGGTAATCAGTTGCTGCAAATAACATCAATATAAAAAATTAATCCAGAGTAATTCTGTATACCAGGAACAGTTTAAAACTGATAATTTAAAAATAATATAATTTATGTTACTGTCAGAACATTAATAACCTAAGGAATAAATCTAATGACTTATGTGCAAGATCTTTACACAGAAAACTGTAAAACCTTATTTTGAGAAATTAAATAAAATTTAAATATATCTCAGACCAAATTATGACAATTGTTTGAAAAACTCAATATTATGCAGATGTCTATTCTGCCCAAATTGATCTGTAGATTTAATGTGATCCCAAACAAAATTTTAGCAGGTGTTTTTCTTTTGGAAATTGACATGGTGATTCTAAAATTTATTCAAAAATGTGAAGGGTCATTTTGGTATAAATTTTAGAGTCTCCATGTCAATTTCCAAAAGAAAAACTTTAGAAGAACAAAGCTGGAGGACTTTTCTATCCAAATTTTAGAAGAACAAAGCTGGAGGAGTTCTCTATCAGATCTCATCACTTATGAAGGTACAATAATTAAGTGTTGTTGCAAAGATAGGGAAATAGACTAATACAGCAAATAGGAATTCCACAGACAGACCTATACATTTATGGGCACTTAATCTAATGACAAAGGTGGAACTACAGAGCAGTTTTTCTTAATAAATTGTTCTGGGCCAATTGGGTGTACAGTTGGAAAAAATGAATATTGAGCCCTACCTCACATCATCATAAACAAAGATCTGTTTCAGATCAATGTTAGATCTAAATGTGGAAGTACAATAATATTCTAGAAGATAACAGAGGCAGATATCTTCATATTTATGAGTAAAGAAAGATTTCTTAAATGGAATTTGAGTAGTTTTGTTAATACAAGAAAAATGATAGACTGAACTATATATGTCTAAAAAGTCAGTAAGAACATAAACATTCCATGCTCATGGATCAGAAGAATCAATATTGTAAAAATGGCCATACTGGCCAAAGCAATTTACAGAATCAGTGCTATTCCTATCAAACTACCAATGTCATTCTTCCCAGAATTAGAAAAAAAAAACTATCCTAAAATTCATATATAACCAAAAAAGAGCCCGAATAACCAAAGCAATCCTAAGCAAAAAGAACAAAGGTGGAGGTGTCACACTACATGACTTCAAACTGTGCTATAAAGCTACAGTAACCAAAACAGCATGATACTGGTAGAAAAATGGACATGTAAACCAACTGAACTGAACAGAAAACTTGAACATAAAGCCACACACTTACAACCATCTGATCTTTGACAAGGCTGACAAAAACTAGCAATGAGGAAAGGACTCCCTGTTCAATAAATGGTGCTGGATAACTGGCTAGCCATATGCCAAAGACTGAAGCTGGACCCCTACCTTTCAACATATACAAAATTAACTCAAAATGGATCAAAGATTGAAATCTAAGACCTCAAACGATACAAATCCTAAAAGACAACCAAGGAAATAACTCTTCTTGACATTGGCCTTGATAAATAATTTTTGGCTAAGTCCCCAAAAGCAATTGCAACAAAAACAAAAATGGACAAGTAGGACCTAATCAAGCTAAAGAGCTCTTCACAGCAAAAGAAACCATTAGCAGAGTAAACAGACAACCTACAAAATGGGAGAAGATATTCTCAAACTCTGCATCTGACAGAGGCCTAATATCTGAAATCTATAGAGAACTTAAGTCCACAGGCAAAAGACAAATAACCCCATTAAGAAATGGGCAAAGGACATGAACAGACACTTCTCAAAGGAAGACATACAAGTGCCTAAGAAACATGAAAAAATGGTCAACATCACTAATCATTAGAGAAATGCAAATGAGATATCACACCAGTCAGAATGGCTATTTTTAAAAAGTCAAAAAAAAAAAAAAAACACAGCACATTCTGGTGAGACTGCAGAGAAAAAGGGAATGCTTAGACACTGTTGATGGGAATGTAAATTATTTCAGCCACTGTGGAAAATAGTTTGGAGAGTTCTTAAAGAACTTAAAACTGAGCTACCGTTTGACCCAGCAATCCCATTACTGGGTATATGCCCAAAGGAAAATAAATCATTCTACCAAAGAGACATAGGCACTTGTTTGTTCATTGCTGTGCTATTCACAGTAGCAAAGACGTGGAATCAATCCAGGTGCCCATCAATGGTAGATTAGATTAAGAAAATGTGGTACATACATACCATGGAATATTATGCAGTCATAAAGAAGAGTGAAATCTTGTCTTTTGCAGCAACATGGATGCAGTTGGAGGCCATAATCCTAAGCGAATTAATGCAGGAACAGAAAATAAAATAAACCAGACATAAAAGAAAATATAGTATATTCTTCTATTGATATAAAGTTCAGCACCAGGAAAAACAGAATTATGGGCTTAGAAGTTTATGATAGGGATTGCCTATGATTGTGTAGTGATTTGAATGAGTAGCAGCAAAGCTTCTGGAGTGGTTATGTGTTCACTCTGATAACTCGTTGAACTATACACTTAAGATTTTTACACTTTTGGCATATATATTATACTTCATAAAAATTTGTTTAAAAAATAGAAATCTGTGTTCAATTTGACTTCTTATATGCTAAAAGATTTTGATAATTTGACATACCAAAAGAGGGTCAATTTTTTATGTAAAGTTAGCAAAATGCATTTTTATTTTCAGTGTTAGAAAAGGATGGAGACATAAAAGTTCAGTCATTTCTGCTATCCCACTCCTTCAGGAGTAGTTGCATCTGGTTTCTTTACATTTAATAAGTAAGAGAATAAACATCTTAAGCTTATAGGAGTTCCTGTTGCTCAGAAATGATTCCTTTTATGTTTTTGGTATGTTTTGCTGATTAATATCTTTGCTCAGGGACTTTAACTTTGGTGTAATGATTTTGAGTATTGTGGTCATTGTGATCTTGATTTTATAGCCTTGTTAAATGAGGCATCTCATAACTTTCTTTGCATATGTTTGTACAACTTATAATTGGAGCTTATGTCTTCATTATTTTTCTATGTGAAGAATTCTCTTATAGTGGAGACCTCAGATTTTCTTGGCCTATTGTTTAGGTCTTTTCCTCAATTGTTGTATTCCTTTAGCCTGTGAAAAAGCACAGTAAGTTTTAACATATAAGGAATATATTAAACTTTACCATTTATAACTTTCAGCTGTAATTATCAATTTTTTTTTAAAATTTTTTTGCAGTGAGGGAAAAAAGACTTCAATTATATTTCTTTTTTTTTTTTTTTTTTTGTGATGAAGTTTCGCTCGTTTCCCAGGCTAGAGTGCAGCGGCACAATCTCGGCTCACTGCAACCTCTGCCTCCCAGGTTCAAGTGATTATCTTGCCTTGGCCTCCTGAGTAGCTGGGATTACAGGCACCTGCCACCACGCCAGGCTATGTTTTTGTATTTTTAGTATAGACGGGGTTTCACCATGTTGGCCAGGCTGGTCTGGAACTCCTGACCTCAAGTGATCCACCCACCTCGACCTCCCATAGTGCTGAGATTATAGGCATGAGCCACCATGCTTGCCCAACTTCAATTATATTTCTACAGATGTTAAAAAGATAGGTAGTGAATCTAATGGTAATGCTTCTGTGGTACAAATTAATTCTGTACTTTTAAAATGTCTTTCTAATCACATATACTTAAAAAATATTTTCATAGTGAGGCCACACCTGGTTACATGAAATGATTTAATCTGGCTTCAATTTGATATAATAGAAGTTGTTTTTACATTAAAGTATTGAAAACTATGTTATTAAATTATTGGATTTTTTGTGACTTCTCTAAAAAATTTCCTGTCAGAGGTTTTGGAAAGTGATAGAGGTTAATTTTATAAATTATGTTATTATTTAAAACACATTTCAGTAAATACTGATGAACATCAGCATTTTTCTTTCTCTGCTTACTGAGTGTCTGAAATCTTTTCAATGAAAATTTTGTTGGCTCTTTATCAAGCCGTGTTTTGGGAATAATCGTAAGTAGTTCTCAGTAAGGGAGATTGAGAATTTAAAATTTAATTTTATAAATTTATGTGGGAAATAATAGAAATATATACACACACAAGCACACAAACATAGTTGCGAAGTAAGAGATCAGAGATTTATTAAAATGAAAATAAAATGTTTATGTAGGCAAAAGACTATTATCTTTAAAAACATCGTAATAAGAGATTTGGAATTTTGGAATGTCTGGTTAAAATCCCATATTGATAATTTAAATAAGTACTTATCTCTGTAGCTTTGCTTTTCACAGTGATTAAAAAATTTGTAGTACTTATTTTTTACTAGTTCTCTTTTATAAATTGGGAAATATTACATATGGACAAAAGACTGTATGATAGTATGTATATATAGTTTGAAAACCATAATAAAATGAATTCCCTGCCTACCTGTGCTAAGAAAGAGGACATTACAATACCCTGGAAGCCCCCATGTGTCCCTTTATGATTATACCACTTATATTATCCCCCTCCAATATTCTTAATATTGTGTTATTTCCTTGCTTTTCATTGCACGTTTTTACCCTCCATATATGTATTTGCCAGCAAACCTTTCATTTAGTTTTTCTGTTTTTAAATTTTTCATAAATTGTTTATCATTGTATGCTTTCTTCAGAGGTCTTTAAAAAGTCAGCTTTATGCTCTGGAGATACATTTTAATGGAGAGAGGCAGACAATAAATATGGAAATAAGTAAAATGTATTTTAAATGATAGTAAGTGCTATGAAGAGAAAAGAAAGCATGGAAGGAGGATAGGGAGTTTCAGATTGTTGCATTTAAAAAGAGTGGCCAGAGAAGACCTTATAAGACATCTTAATAAAACCTAAAGGCGATTAGGGAGTGAGCCATGCAAATATCTGGGGGACAGGTGTTCTAGGAGGAGGTCCGCTAGTACAAAAGCCTTGAGATGGGAACATCCTTGTCATTTGGAACAGCAAAGGGGCTAGTGTAGTCGAGTGTCTTGGAGTAGGATGGAAATTATCTTCCTTTAGAGAAATAATTGGAAACCCAATCATGTAGTGCCTTAGAAAACATTATAGAGCTTTTATTTTGGTATGGATAGACTTTGAGGGTTTTGAACAGATATGTGACATATCTGACATATGTGACATGCTCTGACTTAGATTTTTACAGGAGCAGTATTGTAATTACGATGCAAGAGCAGAAGCAGGAAGACCATTTAGGGAGCTATTTTAATGATCTAAGAAGGAGATGATGGTATCTGGAACCATAGAGGCCAATGTGAAGGTAGTGAGAATTGCTTGGATTCTGAATATATTTTCAAGGTAGAACCAACAGGAATTGAAAAAGCTAGGGGACTGGATATAGAGCGGATGAGAGGGAGACAGAGAGAGAGAGAGAGAAAGAGAAAGAGAACAGTGAAAGATGAAGCAGGCATTTGGCTTGAAGACCTGAAAGCATGGAGTTGGCATTAGCTGGGATGATGAATTTTGTAGAAGTAGGTTTGGTGTCAGGAAGAATGGAAACTTGGTTTTAGATATGTTTAATTTGAGATCCATATTATACAGCTTGTGGATATGTTAAATAGGTGGCTGGATGTAGGAATTTCAGGATCTGGACACTCTAATTTTCTGGTCAAAGAGATGAGGAGAAACAACCAGAAAAGGAGACTGAGAATGAGCAGTTAACGAGTTAGGAGGAAAACTAGGAGAATATGGTATTCTAGAAGCCAAGAGCATATTTCAAAGGAGAGAGAATTTGTCAGAAGCTGCTGATTGGTAAACTAATATGAGGATTGAGTAATGGTCATGGAATCTGGCAAACTAGTGCTTTTTGCTGAACTTGACAAGAGAAGTTTCAGTGGGTGGCGAAGTCTTGACTGGCATGTGTCAAATAAAGATGGGAGAAGAGGAATTAAAGAAAAGTACTAACAACTTTTTCGAGGAGTTATAAGGAAAGGAAAGAAACAGGGTAACAAGTGGTAAGGGATGTGGGACAAGATATATTTTTTTTAAGTTTGGAGAAATAATTATGTTTGTAGGTTGACAGGGAAGATCAAGAAGATGTAAGAAATGATGCAAAAAATAAAGGGAATAATTTGCTAGAGGGATGTACTTAAGAAAACAAGAAGCAATGGGATCTAGTGAACAAATAGAGTGGTAAACCTTACCTAGGAAGAGCATGGGTACTTTATTCATAGGAACAGATATGAAGTCAGGTTATTTGAATACAAATACAGGTAAATAAGTAGAGGTGGAGAGAACTCTTGAAAATTTTGTTTCTTTTTATTTTCTCAGTGAAGTAGAAAGTAGAGTCATCACTTGAGGATGAGAATGAGGGATAGTGGAAGATTGAGGTTTGAAAAGAGAAGTAGGAAATGATCATTTAGGAGGGAGGAAGAGTGAATGAGTTAGGGAAATGTAGTAGGATCCTTGGCAGAATTTTGCCATGTGAGAGACCCTTAATGTGCGAACACAGAGCCTTTTTATATTTTCTGCCCTACTGTGGATGCATACTGGAATTGTCCTTAGTTTTTGCTATTATGAGCAATTTTAGCAAAAATGTTCTTACTTAGTCTTCTATTGTTTCACGACAAGTTTGTCTAAGCTGTTTACTTAATAGTATAAATGCTTGGTCATGATCTATTTTACCCAACTATACTCCAGCCTCATCTTACTAATTTGCGCTTCTACCAGTGGTGAATGACAGTTCCCATTTCTTCTCAACAATCTCGTTAAGATTTGATGTTTTTTCATTTTTGAATATTTTTTGCCAGTATGGTGAGTATAAAATGGTGTCCTATTTTGGTTTTAATTTGCGTTTCCTTAATTGCTAATGCGGTATAACATCTTTTCATATTTATTGGCTAAACAGCTACTCTTTGAAATTTTCACCCATTTTGTCATATGTAGTTGTTTGTGTACACTTTTTTGATAATAATTTTTTGTTAGCTTTATATTTTGCAAACATTTTATCTCCCAGATTGTGGATCATCTTTTTACCCTTTGTGTGATATTTGATAAACAAAGCTTATTAATTTTAATATATCAGAAGTTGTCAATATTTTATAGATTTTGCTTTGTGTCTTGCTTAAATAATACTTACTTACCTTAGTGTTTTCAATATTGCCTTCCACACATTTAGTCTTTAATCCAACTGGATAAGGATCTGTGTGTGCGTGTGTGTGTGTGTGTGTGTGTGTGTGTGTACGACCAGTGCTCCTGGAACTATTTATTGAAAAGTCCATTCCATTAGTGGTCTGCAATACTAACAGTTTTTTTGGTTAGAATTACTTCCAGGTGATTAATAGTTTATATGCTTTATATGCTTTTCTAAGTGAAATCTGTATTCATTTCCTATGGCTACTATAATAAACTATCATAGACTTGGAGGCTTGAAACAACAGAAATTTAGCTTCTCACAGTTCAGGTGGCTAAAAGTCTGAAATCCAGATGTCAGCAGGGCCATTCCCTCTTGAAAGGCTCCAGGGAAGAATCCTTCTAGCCTTTTCCAGCATTTGGCAGCTCCAGACATTCCTGGGCATACTTTGGTTGTAGCTGCATTACTGCAGTCTAAGTCTTAGACTTCATGTGGACTTCTTGTGTGTTTGTATGTGTCTGAACATGGCCTTCTTATAAGGACATCAGTCACTGGATTTAGGACCCATACTAGTTTAGTATTAGATCTATGTGATCTCATTTTAACTTAACTATCTGCAAAGACCCTATTTTCGAACTAAGGTCACATTCCAAGTTTCCAGGTGAACAATTTTGGGTGGACAGTTTTCATTCAACCAGTACAATATCTTTTATTTTTCTGTTTATGATTTGATAGACTGAAAGGCAATTGATTTTTATATTACTCTTATGTCTAACAGTTTGCTGCATTTTTGTAATTTATGTGTAGACTTTTTTAGTTTTTTTTTTTTTTTACAATAGTTGATCAGATTATATACAAATAATGACAGTTTTGTTTCTTCCTTTCTGGGTCTTACAACTTTATATTTTTCTTGTCTTATCATTTCTGCTATAACCTTCAGCTCATTGTTGAATAGAAGTGTGATAACAGGCATCTATTTTATTCCTGAGCTTTTAAAAAATGCTTTCAGTGTTTCTTCACTAAGAGTGATGTTCATTGTGGGTTTTTTAGATATCATTATAAAGAAAGGTCTCTTTTTTCCTGGGTTGATAAGGGTTTATATTATGAATGGATGCTGGGTTTTGCCAAAGGCTGTTTTAGGAATGACTTACTTGATTTTTCCACTAAATAATTTAATGTGGAATATTATTTTAATTTACTTTATTGTTAACTCAACTTGGGTTAAATCAAATGTAGTCATAATGTATTATGTGTTTTTTTAGTTTGCTAGTATTTTTATAAGGATTTTTACATTGATGTTAATATGTGAGATTCGCACATTTTTTTGGAGATATTCATGTCAGCTCTTTGGTGGTGTTACTTCAGGCTTTTAAAATGAGTTGGGGAGTATTCTTTTTAATACTCTGGAACATTTATAACACGTATATATGTATATATTATTGGAATTATTTTTCCTATTTTAAAATAATAAACTTTGGGCCAACGAGGTCTGATGTTTTCTTCAGGGTGTAGAGTTTTAACTACTGAATTCAATATAATAGTTGTAAGAACATTCAGATGTTCTATTTGTTGTTGAGTCTGTTTTGGTAAGATATATTTAAAGGAATTTATCCATGAAACTGATATCTTCAGTTAAATTGTTATAAAGATGTTCATATGTTCTCTCAGGATCTTTTAATATCTGCAATATCAGTAGTTGTGTTCCTTTTAAATTATTTTTAATACTACATTTATTTATATCTCTCTTTATATCTATGTATTGTTTTTGAATGGAGTTGTTTACGTGATGCCCTCTTAAGCATAAATATTTTAAAATGTATTCACTAAAAAACAAAGATACTCTCTTACGTAAGAAACAAATTTAGAAAATAATGTGGATAGAATATTATAATCTAACACATTTATTTTTTTCAATTGTACAAATATTTTTTACAAATTATAACAAAATTGCTGGATTTGATTTTTTTCTTTTTCTTTTTTTTTTTTGAGACAGGGTCTCACTCTGTTGCCCATGCTTGAGAGCAGTGGTGCGATCTCGTCTCACTGCAACCTCCACCTTCCAGGTTCAAGCGATCCTCTTACTTTAGACTCCGGAGTCACTGGGACTCCAGATGGGTGCCAGCAGGGCCCACTAATTTTTGTATTTATTAGGGACTGGGTTTTGCCATGTTGCCCTGGCTGGTCTCGAACTCCTGAGGTCAAGCCATCCACCCGCCTTGGCCTCCCAAAGTGCTGAGATTACTGGTATGAGCCGGATTTGATTTCTTAGTAAGTTTTCATGAATGTTCACATATGTGATTGGCCTGCGGTTTTCCCTTTTAATACTCTCCTCAGATTTTGATACTTTTTTCCTTACCGAGTTTGGGTATCTTTTCCTGATCCAGGATTATATCCAGGCATGCAGACATTTAGTTACCATGTCTTTTAGTCTCCTTTAATTTGGAATGGTCATGATCTTTCATTTGAAGTGTGTGCCTGGTTTGGGTTTATCTGATGTTTCTACATGATTAGATTCACATTTTGTATTTTTGTTAGGGATACCAAAGTGTCATATTCTTCTCCCATGGCTGGTGAAGTTAAATTTTTGTGAAAAAACCTTTTTTATTGAGATAAAAGTCATAACATAAACTTCTTAATTTTGATCATTTAAAACAGTACAATGTAGTGGTTTTCAGTATATTCATAATATTGTGCAATTATTACCACTAGTTCCAGAATATTTCTATCAGCCCCAAAAGAAACCGCATACCTGTCTATTCTCCCTATCTCCATCTTCTGGCAACCACTAATTTAGTTTCTCTTTCTCTATGGATTTGTCTAATCTGGATATTTTGTATATATGGAATTGTACAAACATGGCCTCTTGTGTGTAGCTTCTTTCACTTACTGTAATTTTTTTTCCAGAGTTCCTCCATATTATACCATGTATCAGTGCTTCATTGTTTTTGTTATGACTGAATATTTCATTATCTCAACATACCACATTTTAAAAATCTGTTTGTCAATTAATAGACGTTTGGGTTGTTTTCACTTTCGACTATTAAGAATGAGACTGCTGTGAACATTTCTGGAAAGGCTAACTTTTATATCTTGGTAAAAGTGTTATATTTTAGTTTTCTCAATGGTAAAGATACTATTTTTCCTTTTTAAATTACTAAGTGCCTTATTGGGAGATACTTTCAGATTATGTAAATATTTTATTTCTTATTAAACCTTTATGTAATAGTTTTAATACCCATTGATGATTCTCACTAGAAAGAGTTATTACTATGATATGATGTTTACTAAGTGGTTATATTTCATTATTCCTTCTTAGTCTCCCCAGCCTATATATTCATTTATATCAGTATGAATTCATGTATTTTTATTTTATTTAATGTTTTGTAATCAATTGCTATTCTTTATTCTGGTGCTTATATTGTCCCAGATTTGCCCAGTGAGCTCCTTTCAATCAGGTGTCTGTATTCTTTAGATATGTCCCCATAATTCTTTGTGCACTCCTTTACCTTCTGCACAAAAATTTGATTCACATCTTGTACTCTCCCTGCCCTAGTGCTCGAATAAGTCATTTCCCCCAAGGAACCTAGGTTCCTTTTAGTGGAGAATGTTCTTTAAAAACAGATTAGAGAACTAGGCATGCTTATTGCTGTTTTGACAATGTAATTTTTCCCCAGACCCTTTCAGCAGTTATAGCCAGAAAATACACACACACACACACACACACACACACACACACACACACACACACCCCTCTATATCCAATTATACATCTGGGCATATATCTGTAGCTCTACATATCTATCTGTGCTTAAATGCTGTCTGTCTAAATTGCATAATGATGCCATACAGCATTACAGGGGTCATTTTTGCCTTCCCCTCTTTCACATTTGTAAATCTCTTCTGCCAGTGAGAAACTTGGTTTCCATTTTATGCTTCATACATTACAAAATACTTTTGCATATGAAGTATGAGGAACAAGATTTACTTTTTCCATTTAATATACCATATCTGGTAAATCAGATATAATTTTAATCCCTACCATTTTTGTTTGTTTTTTTTTAACAATAAACTTTATGTTTTAGAGCAGTTTTAGTTTTATGGATAAATGAGCAGAAAGTACAGAATGTTTCCAAATACTCTCTTATCTCCCTTATCCCCAGGTTCTCTATTATGTGTCTTATGTGAATATGGTACGTTTGTTACAATCAATGTGTCAATGTTGATAAATTGCTCATTAACTAAAGTCCGTAGTTTATATTAGGGTTCACTTTTGTGCTGTATATTCTATGGATTTTCACAAATGTATAGTGACATGTATCTACTATGATCATTTCATACAGAATATTTTAATTTTCCTAAAAATAACCTGTGATCCTCTTGCTTATCTCTTCCTCCCTCTAAACTCTTGGCAACCACTGATATTTTTACTGTCTCCATACTTTTGCCTTTTCTAGAGTGTCATAAAGCTGGAATCATGTAGTATGTAGCCTTTTAATTTTGGCTTCTTTCACTTAGCAATAAGCATTTAAAGTTCCTTTATGTCTCATCATGACATAATAGCCCATGCCTTTTATTGCTGAATTACGTTCCATTGTATGGAAACCATCTTTTGTTTATCCACTTACCTATTGAAGAACATCTTGGTTGCCTCCAAATTTTGACAATTATGAATAAAGTTGCTATCTGTGTGCAGATTTTTGTGTGGACATATTTTCAACCCATTCAGGTAGATACCATGGAGTGCAATTCCTGGATGGTATGTTAAAATTATGTTTAGTTTTGTGAGAAACTGCCAAAGTGGCTGGCTGTATCATTTTTCATTCCCAGCAGCAATGAATGAGAGTTCCTGTTGCTCTAGATCCTTGCCATCTTTTGTCAGCATTTTAGATTTTAGCTATTGTAATATGTGTGTAGTGGTATTTCATTGTTATTTTAATCTGCATTTCCCTGTGACATGTAATGTGGGATATCTTTTAACATGCTTACTTGACATCTATATGTCTTCTTGGGAAAGGTGTGTGTTCAGATCTTTTGCCTTTTTAAAAATTGAGCTTGTTTTCTTGTTGAGTTTTAAGGGATCCTTGTATAATTTGGATACCAGTCCTTTATTAGCTATGTGTTACAAATATGTTCTCCCAGACTGTGGCTTCTTGTTTCATTCTCATAACAATGTCTTTCACTGAGGAGAGGTTTTTAATTTTAATAGAGTCCAAATTACGACTTTTTTCTTTCATCATTTATGCTTTTGTTGTTGTATCTAAAATGTCATCACCAAACCCAAGGTTACCTAGATTTTCTCCTGTGTTATCTTCTAGGAGTTTTATATTAAATAATTTTGCATTTTACATTTAGGTCTGTGATCTATTCTGAGTTAATTTTTGTAAAAGATGTAAGGTCTGTATCTAGATGATTATTTCTATTATTACTACTGTGATGCCCTGTTGTTCCAGCAATATTTGTCCAATAGACAGTCCTTTCATTGTTGAATTGTTTTTTCTATTTTGTCAAATATCAGTTGACCATATTTGTATGCGTCTATTTCTGAGCTCTCTATTCTGTTTCCTTGATTTATTTGTCTATTCTTTTGCCAGTCCCAGGGACTGACTTGATTACTGTAGCTTTATAGTAAGTCCCAAAGCCAGGTAGTGTCAATCTTTGACTTTGTTCTTCTTCAGTATTGTGCTGGCTATTTTAGGTCTTTCACCTTTACCTATAAATTTTAGAATCAGTTTGATAATAAATTTAGTAAATTTATTACTAAAAATCTTGCTGGAATTTTGATTTGTATTACACTGAATCTGTATATCAAGTTGGGAAGAACTGGCATATTGCCAGTATTAGTTTTCCTATCTGTGTTCATGTACTATCTCTTTATTTATTTAGATTTTTGGCTTCTTTTATTGTTTGTAGTTTTCCTCATAACCAGTCTTGTACATATTTTGTTAGGTTTCTACCTAAGCATTTATCTTCTTTTGGTTCTAATGTAAATGGTATTGTGTTTTTCTACTTGTTGACTGCTGGTATGTAAAAAATCAATTGTATATTACCCTTGTGTCCTGTAACCTTGCTATACTAGCTTATTAGTTCTAGAGGGTTTTTGTTGTTGTTGTTGATTCTTTGGGATTTACTTCGTAGATAGTCATCATTTGTGAAAAAAGACCGTTTTATTTCTTCCTTCCCAATCTGTATATCTTTTACTTCCTTCTCTTGTTTCATTGCAGTAGCAAGGACTTCCACTAAAATGTTGAATAGAAATGGTGAGATGAAACATCCTTGCCTTATTCCTTTTCTTGGAAGGAAAACATTGTTTCTCACCATTAAATATGATGTTTTTATAGATGTTTATCAAGCTGAGGTATTTTCCCTCTATTCCTAGTTTGCTGAGTTTTTATCATGACTGAATGTTGGATTTTGTCAATGCTTTTTCTCCATCTATTGATACGATCATACGATTTTCTTTGTTAGCTTATCGACATGGTGGATTGAATCAATTGACTTTGAATGTTGAACCAGCCTAGCATATTTGGAATAAGTTCCACCTTCTTCTTCATTATATTTAAATTATCTTAGCTTAAATATTGCTCTACTAGATAATATTTTGTGCCTTGATCCATATTATTAATTTACTGTCCACTATATTATAGTATTTTCTTGTTTGTTTTGTAAAGAAAAATTAGAGACCAGAGATTTTTTTATTTTATTTTATTTTATTTTATTTTATTTTATTTTATTTTTTTTGTTGGAGTCTCACTCTGTCACCTGGGCTAGAGTGCAGTGGTGCGATCTCAGCTCGCTGGAACCTCCGCCTCCCAGGTTCAAGCGATTCTCCTGCCTCAGCCTCCTGAGTAGGTGGGACTTCAGGCGCACGCTACTATGCCCAGCTAATTTTTTGTATTTTTAGTAGAGATGGGGTTTCACCATGTTGGCTAGCCTGGTCTAGAACTCCTGACCTCGTGATTCGCCCACCTCCGCTTCCCAAAGTGCTGGGATTACAGGCGTAAGCACCACGCCTGGCCGGGGCTGTATTTTTTCTTAGCCTACCTCTCCTCCTGGGGAAAAACTTCTGTGCTACAGCTTTGGAGTTGTAGGTGGGTAGGCTTAGTGGCCTGTTCCTCTTAGAGTAACACCACTACTTTATGTACAGAGCACTAGATGGGGATAGTAGTCTCTGGAGTCTTCTCAGCTTGGCTCTTTTGGCATGCAGCACTCTGCCTTGTGAGTGAGATGGGGATGAAGACTATTGGGTCCGATGTTGTTAGCCTGCTGGAATTGGTGTATAGCTACCACCCTATGAGTGGCAACTGGGCAGAGGAAGAACACCCAGACCTCTCATGATCTTTCCCAGAACAGAGCTTCTGTAACCCAGAGCTGGAGGGAATGAGAAGTGCTGGTATCCTGCCACTCCTAGTGAGATATCGCTGGCCTGGAGTGGGAGTTAAGGGATGAAGGAGCCTTATGTTCTTGGCTTTACTTTCCTGCGGTAGAATTTCTATCATGCTGAATTGGTTGTGTGTGTGTGATGCAGGGGTGAGGGGGTTGGGGTAAGTAATGTATCTATTGCCATAGACTATTGCTGTTCTTTTCGAGTAAATGTTTCTTTATTTGGTGTTGCTCTTAGTAAAATTTTCTGAGAAGGTTAATCGTTGCTTTTTATAATTTTTACCAATTATAGTTCTTTTCCCAGTGGGAGTGTTTGTGGAACTCCTCATGTTGCCATTCTATAAGTGAGCTTCATACTCTTTTTCCTTTTTTTTGTTTTGGAGACAGAGTCTCACTCTATTGCCCAGGCTAGAGTGCAGTGATGCGATCTTGGCTCACTGCAACCTCCACCTCCTGGGTTCAAGCAATTCTCCTTTCTCAACCTCCCAAGTAGCTGGGACTACAGGCGCATGCCACCATGTCCGGATAATTTTTTGTATTTTTAGTAGAGACAGGGTTTCTCCGTGTTAGCCAGGATGGTCTCGATCTCCTGATCTCGTGATCCACCCGCCTTGGCCTCTCAAAGTGCTGGGGTTACAGGTGTGAGAAAATACTGCGCCCGGCTGAGATTCATATTCTTTAGACATTAATTGGTATTATAATCCATGGTTTTGGAGCTACTACATATACTATACTAACTATACTTTACATATTAGCTGTGTTTATGTATATAATAATTCTAACTTCTAATTGTTTGTATCAGGGCTTTAGAGTAGTTATTTAGTATTTATTTATATTGTCATGCACCTTTACTACATATCCATTCATTCAGATCAGTTATAATTGTGAGCATATATTTATAATACTTTCTCTCAGAATTATACTTTAATTAAAAGAACATTTATATTAATTTTAATGTTTCACAAGATGCATTGTAATTGTAATTTTTGATTACACAAAAATATATATCTCAAATATATATATCTTGAGCAAATGTACCTATTCATCAATGAGTGCAATCTATAGACTCCACTTAGGTAAGGTACAAAAACAGCAAATGAATTTATGCTGTTAGAATAGTGGTAATATTCTTATAGTTTTTTATGTGAGTGCTAATTACTTAGTTGTGTTCATGTTGTGAAAAATCATAGAGTTTTAGGCTTCTGATATGTGCAGTTTTACACATGTTATACTTAAAAACTTAAAAGTTTATTATGGGGTCCATGTGAGTTATAAAGTTTTAACCAAATACAGTTTAGACTAAATTTACTATATTTAACTTTTTACTTATTTGGTATTTTAAAATGATGTTTTGGGCCTCTAGTTTTAAGACGGCTTGTTTCCTATCTTTGTAAATGAAAAAATAATTTATAATATAAATTATGAGTATTAAAAATTCTTTTTGATATTGTGTCTCTTCAAAGCATTTTAAGATGCTATGAGCCTCAAAATTTTTTTTTGAAATATTGAAGTTTAGAGGTCATTTATAAATTGTTAAAAAATATGTTTTTTTCCCCCACAATTCCAGGGAAAACTCTATATGCAAAGTAGACCCTTTATATAACATATATAAAATCAGGGAGGTCATTTTATCCTTTGTAATACATTTTTAAATTTTATTCTGTAGGACTATTTTGAAAGAAAGTGGGTTTGCCAGATACCTTCATTCAGCTGTTCTTATCAATGGAGCTATGCTTATTTTTGGAGGAAATACCCATAATGACACTTCCTTGAGTAACGGTGCAAAATGTTTTTCTGCCGATTTCCTGGCATATGACATAGGTATGTATCTGTTAGGATTGTACAAAGTAGGAAATATCAGAAATTTTCCATATAGATATTCTCAAATACATTAATTGATAGCATGTGTATATGTCATTTTAGAGATAAGTGATAGAATATGAATGGAATTCTTTCTAATTTCAGCATAGTAGTATTATAGGAATAGAGCCAGGAGAACAGAAGTACTGAGTAGAAGTAGTGGTAGATACAGGGGAATACAAAAAGCTAGATTTGGATGCCCTTTTTGAAGACTTTTTATGTTGTTTCCCTTTGTGAACACTATATCAGTTTATTGTGTTTGCTACATATTAATTTTGATAATGGGTAGATATGGAATACTGTCGAAATTTTTATACATAGTAGGAATGTAAACATTTTAGATTTTAAGGGATAAGCAAAAACATATTTTATATTAAACATTTCAGATATACTTACTAAGTATAGGAATCTAATAGAACTAGAGAAAGGAATAGAGATAGTAGAGCTAAAGAAATAAGATTTTGAGATGAAATGGAAACCCAGATGGATCTGAGAAACAACTACATAAGCATGTTTTCCCAAAGAACCAAAAACAGAGTACATTTATACAATTCACCTAATTTTAGCTATGCAGTATAGTCCTATCAATTTCTGAATATTTAAGTGAATATATTTATTGAAATACTAAATTTAGGTATCCAGTAGACCCTTGTAGTGAAAACATTGTTTTTCTATGTATCATATTATATATAAAACCTGGCTGATATTTAAAGTATACTTATCAGTACTTAAGAGCACTTTTTATTGAGGGTATAAATAAAGTATTATACCAATTTGAAGCGATTAGGAAACATTTTTATAAGTAAAAATAAAAGAATAACACATTTAATAGATGTAAGAAGTATGTTTTTTCTCTTAAACCTCATAAAGGCACATAATCTGCTTTGGTAAATTATTTCAAGTAGAATCATGTAAAGAAAACTATGACTATTAATAAGCACTTTAATCTTTTTACTATTACAGTTGTTTCAAAGGAAATTCCTAGTAGTAAAGTTAAGCATGGTTTTTAAATCTGAGTAATGAATGTCATTCTGTGATTAATCATTCGATACTAATAATTTAATCTTTTTCTTTTTGAAATAATAATTTGAAGTGGTAACTCTGATAAACATGGGATTGTCTCAGCTTTTAGGAGGCTCATGAATCATTGTTTAAAATTAGTAAAATGGGTTGAATGAAGTACTGAATCTAGGCTGGCAGTGACTTTATCTCATTGCTAGATTGGGCCTGTCAGTATATTATTGTTTTGGTTATGGTGATAAGACACTGGGCTTATCTTTCTGGAAGCTGATGAAAGTTTTGTTTGTTTGTTTTTCTTCTGGGGAAAATAATCCCACAAAAAGTATAGATTGTTGTTGTCATTGTTAAAAATCCATGAAGTGGAATTTTGAACTTTTGCAAAAGGTTCTTCAAGGAGCTTTCATACAATGTCTGTACTTCAATGAAGAATTTAAGGTTGAGCTATTTTCTGGCTGACATAATGGGAATGTATTTTTATTTTTTTCATATTGCTGAAGATGATGATATATCAAGTTTTATGTGTCAAAAAACTTAGGTGAAAAAATTTGGAGAATTTTGTTTCAGAAATAGAAAGATGTCAGATTATGATGATTGTAATTACTACTGTTTATTTAATTTCCTTCTATGTGCTAGGTACTATGTTAAGTAATTTATATACAAAATCTTTAACCTACCTTGTAGCATGGTATTATTATCCTAATTTTCAGAAGATTAAACAGATGAGAGTAACAGGAACTTGCCAAAGCCATGCAGGTAGTAGGTGGTAGATCTAACTTTTGTAACTCCTAAAACTTGTGGTAGTCTTTCTATTTGACATCATGCTAATTAGTTGGGCCCAGTGTATGTTCTTAATTATGGCAACAAATTACCTTATTCTTAGTAATGCTTGTTTCTTAATACTGTGGAAATATAGAAGAAGATATGAGTTCCATTTTTTCAAGCAAGTTGTTCAGACTGGAGGCAGGAATAGCATATTTTAAACAGTTTTACATTTTAACAAAGGTTTTTTTTTACCCTGTGCTAACACTGACAACAAAAACATAAAGACAGTTCCACAATTCAACATAGGTTAAAACTGTTTGGCTTTATGTCATTTGATTATTTGTAGGTAGTTCTCAAAAAGGTTCTCTAAAATAATCTGTTTTATCCTCCTGGGTTTGGAGTATGAAATGTTGGACTATTTTCCTGGGAAAAGGTATTTTTCATATTATTCTTTATACTTCAACAAATGTCTTTCAAAATAATTGTTTTCCTCATGGAGTATGGTTTTCTGGAAATAGATATAAGCATTATATAATAAACCAATTAGGAAAAAGAAAAAATGTCATGTTGCTAGTTTTTCTTTTCACTGTGGTACACCGGGACTTTTTTGGTGCATTTGTGGAAGGCACTTAAAAACTTAGCTGATTGTTTTGTGTTATATGATATTTAAACAAATAGGAATATTTGTACCATTTCTAATTTTTTATTGTTGTAAAATGTATTATTTCAACATTACTCTCATAGTAAATTTTATACGTCAATATCGCTAATCTTTGGGTAGATAACCTTGCCTTCACAAGTCCCATTCTATTATTGCATGATGGATGTAGAAGGCATATGCTGGTGATTTTCAAACATGCCCATACCTTGGCATCCTCTTTGGAGGTTGGTTGGAAAAAAAAACTAACTTATATAATCAGATTCTTTGAGACTGGATACTGGGCATCTATGTTTTTTAAAAGTGACTAAAGCCGCAGCTGATAATACAGCTAGGGTAGTGAATAAGAGGTTGAGTATAACACATAGCATGACACATTTCTTAATTTGACTGTAACATATGACATGACACGTTTCTTAATGTTCTAGTTTGTAAATCTAGTTTGAGGTCAGATTTTAGAATCCAAAAACTATTAATTTTTTTTTGTTATTGTTAGTGCTGTTATTATTACTTTCTGAAAGCCACCGTGACACCTTCTTCAAGGTTAACAAGAACTTTCTGGTAAAGATAACCTTCTATTTAGAATTCACACAGAATTCTGAAACAAGATGCAAAACAACTTACTGACCATATTTTTTCTTAGTCAAAAAGATAATAGAGGATAATAGAAACATGAAAATGTAATTTCCTGAGTTAAATTATTTAAGAATGGGTAGGGAATAGGATTTGTATAAGAACTATATCTTGCAGAAAGCAGAATAGCTGAAATTTCAAATGAGATTTAAAGAATAATCAAGTTTTCAAAATAAATTCCCTGAACATAGTGGTTTACTTATGACATTAATTTTTTTGTAGGTGATTATTTAAAAACTAAATCGGTAAAAACTAAAAAGTAATTTTGTATTTGAGAAAGTAATATTTTAATTGGTAGTATATAATAATGTATATTCTTAACCATTTTATAATACAGTGAAATTGCAGTTCTGTGTACTCTTAAAAGATCACTTAACTGGCCGGGCGCAGTGGCTGACTCCTGTAATCCCACCACTTTGGGAGGCTGAAGCAGGCTGATCACCTGAGGTCGGGAGTTTGAGACCAGCCTGACCAACATGGAGAAACCCCGTCTCTGCTAAAAATACAAAAATTAGCTGGATGTGGTGGTGCATGCCTGTAATCCCAGCTATTCAGGTTGCTGAGGCAGGAGAATTGCTTGTACCCTGGAGGCGGAGGTTGCAGTGAGCCGAGATCACGCCATTGCACTCCAGCCTGCACAGCAAGACTGACACTCCATCTAAAAAAAAAAAAAAAATCTCTTAACTAATTAATGAAGCCTAGGATCCCTGATTTTGTCCAACTGTTTGGAGTGATATATATGTATACATATATAATAGATATAGTTTGGTAAGGCATATAATTTCATAGCAAAATCATATTCAAATTAAGACATCTAATTATTTAATTTTTTGGAATACTCATGCAAAATTATGAAAACTCCAATCTGCTTGCTTTTCATGTTTATAATTATTTTTATTTTCTGGAGGTTATTTTATTAGTTCCTCTCTCTGTTTATCAGTATTTCTCTATGCACTTCATTAAATTCTTAGGGCTCTTTCCTGATGAAAGTGGTACCACTTACCTGGCCACCTGAAAGAAACAATTTCTTTGTAGATCAGGAAAATCCTTAGAATCATCACACATTTCTTTCAATGAATTTAGCCGACTGTTGACTCTTTTAAGCTTCATTGTATCCTTTGCTCAAGGTGTTCTCTTTCTTTTTTTGGGGATTATATACAAGAAATAGTAGTTTAATCTTTTTTAAAAAGAGGCCAATAAGTAAAAGAAAAAATAACCTTTTATTTTGAGGAAAGGATGAACTAACATTTATCTGTTTTCAGTAGTGCTTGGCATGTCACACATGATTTATAATATAATTATTGTTACATCTGTGTAGTGTACATTAGTATATTTAATTTATAGAAGAAGACACTGTGATTTACCATGGTTAAACCCAAACTCACACAGGCTATAAGATGTTGTATTCAGGATTTGAAGTTAAGTCTACATTCAGAGTCCTTTTGATACTAACACTATACACTGTGATATTTATTTTTCCTGGTTTAACAGGAAAAGATTGGAATTTTAGTTGGAAAGAATTTGTTAGTGTAATACGGCATTCAAAAATAGTTTTTATCAATAGATTTAATCATATTTCTGAGATGTATTTGAATTTCACTCTACCTGTCCCCCTCCTGAATAAGTTGATTGGAAAATAGTGACCTCAAGATAGAAAATCTAGGAGAAAGAAAAGGATAATGGATAATGAATCTCTCTCATTCTTAACAAGTCTGTATCCATTTTGAGAGACTGTATTGAATACAAAAATTACTGAATAAAGATTAATGAAAAAAATGCTCTGAAAAAGCAGCCTCTTTAATAAATAGTGCTGGGAAAAGTTGACATTCATTTGCAGCAGTATGAAACTAGACCCTCCCCTCTAAACTAAAAATGGATCAAAACAATAAAACAACAGAAAACAGGAAAAATCCTTGAAGACATGGGTCTGGAGAAGATTTTCTGAAAAAGGCCACAACAGCACAGGCAACAAAAGCAAAAGTAAACAAATGGGATCATATAAAAATAGAAAGCTTTTGCAAAGAAAAGGACAATCAACAGAGTGAAAAGACAACCTCCAGAAGGGGAGAAAATATTTGCAAACTATTCATCTGACAGGGGATTAGCATCCAGAATATATAAGGAACTAAAAAAATCTCAATGATAAAAAAACCTCAACAAACAATCCATTTTGCAAATATTTAACAAAAATAGGCAAATGATCTCAACAGATATTTCTCAAAAGAAGACATACAAATAACCAATAATATATGACAACATGCTCAACATCAGTATTCATCAGCGAAATACAAATCAAAACACAATGAAGTATCATCCCACGCCATTTAGGATATCTGTTATCAAAAAGACAAAAAAATAACAAATGCTGGTGAGGATGCGGAACAATGGGGAAATGTTTTTGATGGAAACGTAAGCTAGTACAGCTACTATGGAGAACAGTATGGAGGTTCTTCAAAAACTACAAATAGAACTATTATATGATCCAGCAATACCACCACTGGACATTTATCCAAAGGAAAGAAAATCAGTATATTAAAGGGACACCTGCACCTCCAGGTTTATTGCAGTACTATTCACAACATCCAAGATATGGAACCACCTAGGTTTCCAAGAAGAGATGAATGAATTTGAAAAATATGGTATATATACATGCTGAAATACTATTCAGCCATAAAAAGAATGAAGTCCTATCATTTGTGGCAACAAGGATGGAACTGGAAGACATTATGTTAAGCGAAATAAGCCAGGAACAGAAAGTTAAACACTGTATGTTTTCTCATATGTGGAAACTAAAAAAAGTTGATCTCATAGAAGACAAAAGTAGAACAGAGGATACTAGAGTCTGAGGAGGGTAGGGGGAAGTGGTAGGTTACACAGAGAGATTTGTTAATACAAAATTACAGCTAGATAGGAGGAATACATTGTAGTGTTCTATACCAGTGTAAGATGACTGTAGTTAACCATTATGTGTAGTTTCAAATATCTAGAATTAGGATATTGAATATTTCTAACACAAAGAAATGATAAATGTTCAAGATGATTGATATGCCAATTACCGTGATCTGATCACTATATATTATATGTATTGAAGCATCACTATATACTCCATTAATATGTACAATTATTTCTCAGTAAAAAATGTAAAAAAGGAAAAAAGTTTTAAAAAGTCTTAACTCTTGGGGGAAGAAGGCAGGACAAAGAAGTCATGAATGCACAATGAAAATTTTAAAATAAAATATTAACACATAGGATCCAACCATATTTCAAAAGTTTAATAAACTATGATCAAGTAGGATCCATTCTAGGAATTCAACTGTGATTTGTTATCTGGGAGTCTATATAATTTATTAGTTCAAAACTACTAAAGCAACAGGACATATCATTGTATGTTAAGACACTATAAAATCATTTCACCTACTTTGGCTGGCAGACAGTATAAAACTAAATAAATATTTATTTAATGAATGCCAGGGGACAAATCCTAAGAGAAGATATGGGTATGAATGAGTTTTTTTTTAAACTGATAATGAGATAACCTAGAGTAAATTGTGCTTATTTCAGAATATTTAAAGAAGTTTTGAAGTAGGGAGCCAAAAAACAAAACCCCAGTTAAGTACCATCATTTCAGGGGCAGGTGGGAAAAGATATTTGGCAACATCCAGAAATGTAATTTTCTATTACATAAGTTTTGAAATGGCTAATATAGGTTTTTCTTTATATTCATCTTGTTATGAGCCTTCTACATACAACCTATGTGTACTTTCTGTCTTATTTCAAATTTGCAGTTAAGACTAACTTATAAATTGGCATTTTAAGTGAAACAGTAAAAGTTTTTTTTTTTTTTGAGATGGAGTGCAATGGCATGACCTCGGCTCACTGCAACCTCTGCCTCCCAGGTTCAGGTGACTCTCCTGCCTCAGCCTCCCAAGTAGCTGAGATTACAGGCGCCCGCCACCATCCCCGGCTAATTTTTGTATTTTTTTTGTATTTTTCAGTAGAGACGGGATTTCACCATGTTGGCCAGGCTGGTCTTGAACTCCTGACCTCAGGTGATCTGCCTGCCTTGGCCTCCCAAAATGCTGGGATTACATGTGTGAGCCACCGTGCCTGGCCAAAAGATTTTTTAAAGTGTCTTTACAGTAATACAGGTGTATACACACACACACACACACACACACACACACACACACACACACACACATGTTTATATATATGTATATGTATATTATGAAAAAACATGAGCATTTATGGAAAAATTAGCCAGTGAATTTACATTTTCCACTTGCATTTTTAAATGTATAATTGTTAAAATAAATCAGTCTCCCTTCAGCTTGAGTTTTTAATGTAATTATCTATCCCTCACGTGTAAATAGTTTTGATGGTATAGTACCGTTTGCTCAAATTTGGGTTTGAGAGAACAGTAACTCTAAATTTTTGATCTTATGTGTATTGAGTATATGGTTCATAATTAATGTTTAGTACCTTAAATAATGAGTACATTAACAGGTATGTTATTTTATTTCTTTTTAAGCCTGTATTCCAGAGAGTGTATATTATCTTGGTCTTCATTCTTTTCATCGTGGCTGTTTTGTTGGTATAGAATATTATTTCTGTAATTTTCATGATGTCAGTAACTATGGAATTTGCTTTAATTTGTTTGGCCTTGAACTGTTTATGAAGTGATAATAACCTAAGTGCTCCAGAAATATATTTTCTTCTTGGCAAGAAATATAAATTGTAGTCAGACAGATTAAAAATGTAAGAGACTTTTTAGTGTAAGAATTGGTTTAGACTACTTGTAAACACATTATATTTATTTAGTATTGAGCTTTAAGGCATTTGATTTATGCCCACATATCAAGCTGGCATATTTGTGTTTTCTTCCTCTTGTTATCTGGACTGCAAAGAATTCCCCATATGCACATAGGGAGGGGTGTTGATCCACAGTGGTGGATGACATAGGGATTTGAGCTACATACTTATACAGATTGCTTGTGCCCTGTGTTCCTGCTCATACTTGATCATGGGTACCACTTCCATTTCATATTCTTAGGGTTATTGGTAACAGAACTAGCTCATAATTGCAAACTCTCAACACATAGTCACTTGATTACCCATGGTCACGCATTCTATTTTTATCTAGACCCAATGTCATGGCGGTAATAGAGGTATATAACTTTCCACCACAGATGGTATGGCCTTTGACATGTGCGTGAAGACTGCATTGTGATTCTTTCACTGGGGCTTGCCATAAATTCCACATACTACTTTTTCCAACAGTGACACTACCAATAACTATAGTATGTACTGGGTCATATGTCCCTAGCTGCAGAGTTGCATGCAGGGTAGGCTTCACTGACAGCAGAGCTATTTCCTACCCTGGCTGGAAAGAGCTGGCAGCCTTTAATGTCTTCCAGTATATGGGCTGAAGCAGCATTCATAGGAGTGGAATATGCTGCCTTTAGAACACAAAGAGGCCTACCAGATGGTTTGGTTTCTTCTTTGTAATGGGAGTTGCAAGATGCATAATTGGTCTTTTAATTCAGATGAGCTGTCTGAGAATGTTCTTGTCCACTGGACCCCTAAATATTTTACCAATATCAAAGCCTTTGAATCTTTGTGGGTTTTATTTTCCACCCTTTGAAGCATACGTCTTAAGAAGGTCTCTGTTGCATTATTCTTGCCCATCTGGCCCGATTAGCATGATGTTGTTAATGTAGTAGAACAACGTAATGTTCTGCAAGATATCCAACAGGATCAAATGTATTCTATGTATGACAAAAGAGGGTGGAATTAATATCATCCTAAGGCAAAAGTGTGAAGGTATACTAGTTTCCCCTCCATGTGAATGCAAACTATTTTTGATCCTCTTTTTTGATAGTTAGCAAAGAACACATTTGCCAACTCCATGGCCATGTTAATCTGCTCTAATAAAGATATACATCTTGCACAACACCTGCAATTTTAGTTCTACTTGGCAGTAGGTGTCTGCTATCCTTTAAGCTTTGTTTAGTTTGCAGGGGCCAAACTGATGATTTAAATGGAGATTTGATGGGGTCCATTACCCTGGCATTATTTAGATTCTTTAGGGTGATACTAATTGCTTCTACCCACTCTCTCTGGAATGTGATAGTATCTTAAAATTTATTGTATTATCCAGGGGATAAAAGCTCCCAGAGGCTTCCACTGTGAGAACCAAAGATCAAATGTGGTAGGTGTTGTGCCATTTGCTAAGTCTGTTTATTCCAATTCTATATCCAGCGACTGAAGACATGATCACTGGGTGAGTCTGTGACCCAGTGGACCCATTTTGAGCTGGACCTTGTCCAGCTGTTTTCCTATTGTCTCCCATCATTGGGCTCAGTTCTGTTACAGTTTCTCCTACATCATCTTTGGTCTATGGAGGAAAGCCACGAAATTCTTAGTGATGCTAGTGTCTCTCCCACCATCATATTCTTCATGGCTTTGGTAATTGGCATATCCTCTGGCCCTTTCCATAGATAAAATGGCCTGGTGGGTTTTCTGGCATCACATAGTATATCGACTTCAGCATGTGCACATTTTTAGACTTTTAATCACTGCCTTTACTGTTTGCTATGGCAGTTCTGGCATTTTGACCTTACTTAGCATGGGTATATTTTTCATGTTTTACATGTTTCTAGGAGTCATCCAGATAGCAAGTTAACATCACCTCTTGTGGCATCCTTGTCAGAAAGGGAAATCCTGCATCTTGGGAGAGGGCCTTCAAATCAGTAAACTCTCCCTAATCCAATCATAAGGTTCTGGCCCCCTTGATCAAGCTCCCCTCTGAACCTCGTACCACTTGTACTCTCCCACCTCCTGCCAACATGTGCTGTCTAGCTGTCTAGATTTGTTTGTTTGTTTGTTTTTTGTTGTTGTTGTTTTGAGACAGAGCCTTGCTCTGACGTCCAGGCTGGAGTGCAGTGGTGCGATCTTGGCTCACTGCAACCTCCGTCTCCCGGGTTCAGGCAATTCTCCTGCCTCAGCCTCCTGAGTAGCTGGGACTACAGGCGCCTGCCACCACACCCGGCTAATTTTTTTGTACTTTTAGTAGAGATGGGGGTTTCACTATATTGGCCAGGCTGGTCTCTAACTCTTGACCTTGTGATCCTCCTGCCTCAGCCTCCCAAAGTGCTGGGATTACAGGTGTGGGCCACTGCGACCGGTGAAGGTCTTACAGATTCTTTGGTGGTATACTCTCTTTCTTTCCTTAGCAGTCCCAGCATGTACCTAGATGAGTTATGTTGATACCCACCCCAAGTTATAGGCCCTCTGGCCGGTACTGAAGATGTGAGCAGATTCTGACCTGGGCCACAGGTCTTGCTGGAGAGTAGCCTCTACATTGCGTTTAAGCAAAGGCAGAGTGCTATCTGTCTTTTAGGAGGGTAGGGTGGATCATTTCTGCAGTGTCAGATGATTCAGGAAAATTTGGGAATTCAAAATTTGGGAAGATTTTAAGGAGCATCAACTTCTGATATTCCCATTTTGTGTGTCAGAGTCCTTTTTCTTCTGGGGCTTGACCTTCTTTAGTTGACAGATCTTCTATAATTGGCAGTGTCTTTATATGGTACTGAGGAGACCCTCTGGCTTTATCAGCCTTTCATTATCTTTTTCTAGAGCTCACTGGGGCTAAGCAGTAGACATGCAATTCTAGTATCTTAATAGTTACCCTTCCTCATGTTTTTCAAGCATCTAGTACTTCACTCCTGCTATACTATTCCCTTCTATTGGCATGCCTTCCTAATTTATCACTAGTTTAAGTTTTTGCAGTTGCTTGATGGCCACTTTGTGCCAAGAGCTATTTGTGCTCCACCTACCACCAATGATGAGTTTTTCATTGCTAGCCTGGCAATGTATGATCCAGCTCTCAAACTCCAACTTATTTCTTACTTTATTATACCATTCCTGAAACAAGTCAGAGTTTGAGTCCTCTGAAAAGCAGACTCTGAGGTAGAGTTTAGTATTCCTGATGTTAATTGGGAGTACCCTTACAATCAATGCCTTTGCAAGAGGTAGGGGGATGAAGCAGAATTGGACAAAGGGAGAAGTTGAGTTGTGATTCTCGATGGATAACCTTAGTCAACCCTGTAAGGATTGACTGAAGGCAAAATAATTGGTCATACTTCTCCCATGTTGGGCTGGAATGGCCAGGCCTTTATACCACTACATTGATCAGTCATTCAATATGGGTCATTCTAGGAAGGGTGTGCCCTTGAGTGAAATGGGCCTGTGTTCCTCAGGCAGTTTGTGAGGTAGCTTGCAAGTGACTCTTCACTGACAGCACTGCTAGCAACCCAGACAACAAATTTTTTTTGAATGATGATCTGGGCAGCACATATCCATGTCTACCAGAAATATCCAAACTTCAGATGATTAACACCAAATAAAAATTTATTTTTCAGCCATTATACATGTTTGTCATTGGTTGGCAGGGCAGATTTTTTTATTATTATTATGCTTTAAGTTCTAGAGTACATGTGCATAATGTGCAGGTTTGATACATAGGTATACATGTGCCATGTCGGTTTGCTGCACCCATCAACTCATCATTTACATTAGGTATTTCTCCTAACACCCACCAACTCATCATTTACATTAGGTATTTCTCCTAATGCTATCGCTTCCCAGGCCCCCAACCCCACAACGGGCCCCGTTGTGTGATGTTCCCCACCCTGTGTCCAAGTGATCTCATTGTTCAATTCCCACCTATGAGTGAGAACATGTGGTGTTTGGTTTTCTGTCCTTGTGATAGTTTGCTGAGAGTGATGGTTTCCAGCTTCATCCATGTCTCTGCAAAGGACATGAACTCATCCTCTTTTATGGCTGCATAGTATTCCATGGTGTATATGTGCCACATTTTCTTAACCCAGTCTATCATTGATGGACATATGGGTTGGTTCCAAGTCTTTGCTATTGTGAATAGTGCTGCAGTAAACATACATGTGCATGTGTCTTTATAGTAGCATGATTTATAATCCTTTGGGTATATACCCAGTAATGGGAGTGCTGGGTCAAATGGTAATTCTAGTTTTAAATCCTTGAGGAATCGCCACACTGTCTTCCATAATGGTTGAACTAATTTACGCTCCCACCAACAGTGTAAAAGCGTTCCTATTTCTCTGCATCCTCTCCAACATCTGTTGTTTCTTGACTTTTTAATGATTGCCATTCTAACTGGTGTGAGATGGTACCTCATTGTGGTTTTGATTTGCATTTCTCCGATGACCAGTGATGATGAGCATTTTTTCACGTGTCTGTTGCCTGCATAAATGTTTTCTTTTGAGAAGTGTCTGTTCATATCCTTTGCCCACTTTTTGATGGGGTTGTTTGTTTTTTTCTTGTAAATTTGTTTGAGTTCTTTTTAGATTCTGGATATTAGCCCTTTGTCAGATGGGTAGATTGCAAAAATTTTCTCCCATTCTGTAGGTTGCCTGTTCACTCTGATGGTAGTTTCCTTTGCTGTGCAGAAGCTCTTTAGTTTAATTAGATTCCAT
Source organism: Nomascus leucogenys (assembly GCF_006542625.1). Lineage (NCBI taxonomy): Eukaryota > Metazoa > Chordata > Mammalia > Primates > Hylobatidae > Nomascus > Nomascus leucogenys. The sequence goes on along the minus strand of NC_044383.1, from coordinate 18,296,408 downwards.
TTGTCTATTTTGGCTTTTGTTGCCATTGCTTTTGTTGTTTTAGACATGAAGTCCTTGCCCATGCCTATGTCCTGAATGGTATTGCCTAGGTTTTCTTCTAGGGTTTTTATGGTTTTAGGTCTAACATTTAAGTCTTTAATCCATCTTGAATTAATTTTTGTATAAGGTGTAAGGAAGGGATCCAGTTTCAGCTTTCTACATATGGCTAGCCAGTTTTCCCAGCACCATTTATTAAATAGGGAATCATTTCTCCTTTTCTTGTTTTTGTCAGGTTTGTCGAAGATCAGATGTTTGTAGATGTGTGGTATTATTTCTGAGGATTCTATTCTGTTCCATTGGTCTATATCTCTGTTTTGGTACCAGTACCATGCTGTTTTGGTTACGGTAGCCTTGTAGTATAGTTTGAAGTCAGGTGGCATGATCCTCCAGCTTTGTTCTGTTGGCTTAGGATTGTCTTGGCAATGCGGGCTCTTTTTTGGTTCCATATGAACTTTAAAGTAGTTTTTTCCAATTCTGTGAAGAAAGTCATTGGTAGCTTGATGGGGATGGCATTGAATCTATAAATTACCTTGGACAGTATGGCCATTTTCATGATATTGATTCTTCCTATCCATGAACATGGAATATTCTTCCATTTGTTTGTGTCCTCTTTTATTTCATTGAGCAGTGGTTTGTAGTTCTCCTTGAAGAGGTCCTTCACACCCCATGTAAGTTGGCTTCCTAGGTATTTTATTCTCTTTGTAGCAATTGTGAATGGGAGTTCACTCATGATTTCACTCTCTGTCTGTTAATGGTGTATAGGAATATTTGTGATTTTTGCACATTGATTTTGTATCCTGAGACTTTGCTAAAGTTGCTTATTAGCTTAAGGAGATTCTGGGCTGAGATGATGGCGTTTTCTAAATATACAATCATGTCATCTGCAAACAGGGACAATTTGACTTCCTCATTTCCTAATTGAATACCCTTTATTTCTTTCTCCTGCCTAATTGCCCTGGCCAGAACTTCCAACACTATGTTGAATAGTAGTGGTGAGAGAGGGCATCCCTGTCTTGTGCCAGTTTTCAAAGGGAATGCTTCCAGGTTTTGCCCATTCAGTATGATACTGGCTGTGGGTTTTTCATAAACAGCTCTTATTATTTTGAGATACCTTCCATCGATACCGAATTTATTGAGAGTTTTTAGCCTGAAGGGCTGTTGAATTTGTCGAAGGCCTTTTCTGCATCTATTGAGGTAATCATGTGGTTTTTGTCATTGGTTCTGTTTATGTGATGGATTACGTTTATTGATTTGCGTATGTTGAACCAGCCTTGCATCCCAGGGATAAAGCTCACTTGATCATGGTGGATAAGCTTTTTGATGTGCTGATGGAGTTGGTTTGCCAGTATTTTATTGAGGATTTTCACATCGATATTCATCAGGGATATTGGTCTAAAATTCTCTTTTTTTGTTGTGTCTCTACCAGGCTTTGGTATCAGGATGATGCTGGCCTCATAAAATGAGTTAGGGAGGATTCCCTCTTTTTCTATTGATTGGAATAGTTTCAGAAGGAATGGTACCAGCTCCTCTTTGTACCTCTGGTAGAATTCAGCTGTGAATCCATCTGGTCCTGGACTTTTCTTGGTTGGTAGGCTATTAATTATTGCCTCAATTTCAGAGCCTGTTATTGGTCTATTCAGAGATTCAACTTCTTCCTGGTTTAGTCTTGGGAGGGTGTATGTGTCCAGGAATTTATCCGTTTCTTTTAGATTTTCTAGTTTATTTGCATAGAGGTGTTTATAGTATTCTCTGATAGTAGTTTGTATTTCTTTGGGATTGGTGGTGATATCCCCTTTATCATTTTTATTGTATCTATTTGATTCTTCTCTCTTTTCTTCTTTGTTAGTCTTGCTATCGGTCTATCAATTTTGTTAATCTTTTCAAAAAAACAGTTCTGGGATTCATTGAGTTTTTGAAGGGTTTTTTGTGTCTCTATCTCTTTCACTTCTGTTCTGATCTTAGTTATTTCTTGCCTTCTGCTAGCTTTTGAATGTGTTTGTTCTTGCTTCTCTAGTTCTCTTATTTGTGATGTTGGGTGTCGATTTTAGATCTTTCCTGCTTTCTCTTGTGGGCATTTAGTGCTATAAATTTCCCTCTACACACTGCTTTAAATGTGTCCCAGAGATTCTGGTACATTGTGTCTTTGTTCTCATTGGTTTCAAAGAACATCTTTCTGCCTTCATTTAGTTATTTACCCAATAGTCATTCAGGAGCAAGTTCAGTTTCCATGTAGTTGTGCGGTTTTGAGTGAGTTTCTTAATCCTGAGTTCTAATTTGATTGCACTGTGTTCTGAGAGACAGTTTTTTTGTGACTTCTGTTCTTTTACATTTGCTGAGTAGTGCTTTATTTCTAATTATGTGGTCAACTTTAGAATAAGTGCGATGTGGTGCTGAGAAGAATGTATATTCTGTTGATTTGGGGTGGAGAGTTCTGTAGATGTCTTTTAGGTTTGCTTGTTGCAGAGCTGAGTTCAAGTCCTGGATATCCTTGTTAACCTGTCTCATTGATCTCTCTAATATTGACAGTGGGGTGTTAAAGTCTCCCATTGTTATTGTTTGGGAGTCTAAATCTGTTTGTAGGTCTCTAAGGGCTTGCTTTATCAATCTGGGTGCTCCTGTATTGGATGCATATATATTTAGCATAGTTAGCTCTTCTTGTTGAATTGATCCCTTTACCGTTATGTATTGGCCTTCTTTGTCTCTTTTGATCTTTGTTGGTTTAAAGTCTGTTTTATCAGAGACTAGGACTGCAACCCCTGCTTTTTTTTTTGCTTTCCATTTGCTTGGTAGATCTTCCTCCATCCCTTTATTTTGAGCCTATGTGTGTCTTTGCACGTGAGATGGATCTCCTGAATACAGCACACTGATGGGTCTTGACTTTGTCTTTTAATTGGGGCCTTTAGCCCATTTCCATTTAAGGTTAATATTGTTGTGTGTGAATTTGATCCTGTCATTATGATGTTTGCTGGTTATTTTGCCTGTTAATTGATGCAGTTTCTTCATAGCATCTATGGTCTTTATAATTTGACATGTTTTTGCAGTGGCTAGTACCGGTTGTTTCTTTCCATGTTTAGCGCTTCCTTCAGGAGCTCTTGTAAGGCAGGCCTGGTGGTGACAAAATCTCTCAGCATTTGCTTGTCTGTAAGGGATTTTATTTCTCCTTCACTTATGAAGGTTAGTTTGGCTGGATATGAAATTCTGGGTTGAAAATTCTTTTCTTTAAGAATGTTGAATTTTGGCCCCTACTCTCTTCTGGCTTGTAGGGTTTCTGCCGAGAGATCTGCTGTTAATTTGACGGGCTTCCCTTTGTGGGTAACTGGACCTTTCTCTCTGGCTGCCCTTAACACTTTTTCCATCATTTCAACCTTGGTGAATCCGACAATTATGTGTCTTGGGGTTGCTCTTCTTGAGGAGTATCTTTGTGTTGTTCTCTGTATTTCCTGAATCTGAATGTCATCCTGCCTTGCTAGGTTGGGGAAGTTCTCCTGGATAATATCCTGAAGAGTGTTTTCCAACTTGGTTCCATTCTCCCCATCACTTGCATGTACACCAATCAATCAAATGTAGATTTGGTCTTTTCACATAGTCCCATATTTCTTGGAGGCTTTGTTTGTTTCTTTTTAGTCTGTTTTTTCTCTGACTTTGTCTTCTCGCTTTATTTCATTAATTTGATCTTCAATCACTGATACCCTTTCTTCTACTTGATTGAATCAGCTATTGAAGCTTGTGCATGCGTCATGAAGTTCTCCTGTCATGGTTTTTAGCTCCATCAGGTCATTTAAAGTCTTCTCTACACTGTTTATCCTAGTTAGCCATTCATCTAATCTTTTTTCAAGGTTTTTAGCTTCTTTGTGATGGGTTCGAACATCCTCCTTTAGCTCGGAGAAGTTTGTTATTACCTACCTTCTGAAGTCTACTTCTGTTAACTTGTCAAAGTCATTCTCCATCCAGCTTTGTTCCATTGCTGGTGAGGAGCTGCGATTCTTTGGAGGAGAAGAGGCACTCAGATTTTTAGAATTTTCACCTTTTCTGCTCTGGTTTCTCCCCATCTTTGTGGTTTTATCTACCTTTGGTCTTTCATTTTGGTGACCTACAGATGGGGTTTTGGTCTAGATGACCTTTTGTTGATGTTGCTGCTATTCCTTTCTGTTTGTTGGTTTTCCTTCTAACAGTCAGGTCCCTCAACTGCAAGTTTGTTGGAGTTTGCTGGAGGTTCACTCCAGACCCTGTTTGCCTGGGTATCACCAGTGGAGGCTGCAGAATAGCAAATATTACTGCCTGATCCTTCCTCTGGAAGCTTCATCCCAGGGGACAACTGCCTATATGAGGTGTCAGTCGGCCCCTACTGGGAGGTGTCTCCCAGTTAGGCTACACGGGGGTCAGGGACCCACTTGAGGAGGCAGTCTGTTTGTTCTCAGAGCTCAAACACCATGCTGGGAGAACCACTACCCTCTTCAGAGCTGTCAGACAGGGACTTTTAAGTCTGCAGAAGTTGTCTGCTTCCTTTTGTTTAGGTATGCCCTGCCCACAGAGGTGGAGTCTAGAGACAATAGGCCTTGGTGAGCTCTGGTGGGCTCCATACAGTTCAAGCTTCCTGGCCGCTTTTTTTTACCTAGTCAAGCCTCAGCAATGGCGGATGCCCCTCCCCCAGCCAGGCTGCCACCTCGCAGTTCGATCTCAGACTGCCATGCTAGCAGTGAGCAAGGCTCCGTGGGTGTGGTACCTGCTGAGCCGGGCACTGGAGAGAATCTCCCTGTCTGCCGATTGCTAAAACCTTGGGAAAAGCGCAGTATTTGGGCGGGAGTGTCCCATTTTTCCAGGCAGTCTGTCACAGCTTCCCTTGGCTAGGAAAGGGAAATCCCCCAACCCCTTGTGCTTCCCGGGTGAGGCAACGCCCCACCCTGCTTTACTCGCCCTCTGTGGGCTGCACCCACTGTCCAACTAGTCCCAGTGAGATGAACCAGGTACCTCAATTGGAAATGCAGAAATCACCCATCTTCTGCATCGATTACGCTGGGAGCTGCAGACTGGAGCTGTTCCTATTCGGCCATCTTGGAACGCCCCTCCAGATTTTTTTTTTGTCATTATTTAGGGACCCAGGCTGACAGAAGACATAGGCTTTCACTGCTAATCAAATACCTCCAACCAGAAACACAGGTATTCCAGTAGCTTGCATTACATTGATACATTCAACTTCTAGGGATTGTAAGAGTATAATTTTGTGCCAGAAGGAAAGGAACTGAAATATTTTGTTGAACAGCACAAATGTCTATCAAAAATATTGTATGTAATTCTTTTTTAAACTTTTGGTATAATTGAAGATGATGTCTTGGAGATAGTAATAAAGCTGTCACTTCCTACCACTACACGTATTAAAAGGCAAATAACTTCTAGAAGTAGAATTATGTTTTATTATTATTTGTCTAAATTAATTGCCTTCATGTATAATTACATTACTATTACTGTGCTGTAATGTTTCTCATCTGCAGGACTTGTGTACTTTAAAAACAAAACAAAAGAAAACCAGAACATGACTGAGAGCATAAGCACTATTTTGTAAACAGTGGGATTAAATGAAAGTATACATACTTAAGAGTGAAACCCTCTAGCTACCTTCATCCACTTAGGGTCTTCCTAAAATGCTGTTAGTCTGATTTATGGTTTCCAGGCAGGAGACTGGAAAGTCATCTGAAGGAATCTGACCAGCCTAAGAGAAAGCATGTAGAAATACTGACATTTGGAGGTCTCTAACTGAAATGGTTCCACCTGATCAGAATCCCAGAGGTCAACATGTCCTTCTTAAGCACTAAATTCCCAATGACTCTTGTGGTGCCTCACTCTTAAATTTGCAGCCAGTTATTATTTTGACAATTACAAAAAGTTACTAAATTTGACCAAAATGTCAAACAAGTAGGAAAAAATAAGAAATTAGAGGAAATAGAGATAATCCACAGAGGAGATTATAAATTAAATCTTTATGGACAGATGTTACATTTGTGAAGCAAAATGTGAGATTTTAATAAAAATAGTTAATTCAGAAAAGAAAAAAATGGGCTCTTGGAAATTAAAATTAGGAAAACAAATCAATGATTTGAAGGTAAAGTGAAGAATCTCAATAAAGTATTATGAATAATGGACAAATGGAAAATAGGGTAAAAAATGAGAAATTTAAGATGACTATTCCAGAAAACTTTGTATCTCAGTAATAGAATTGAAAAAGCCAAGAACATAACATTTTAGACAGGAAGGAAATTATCAAGTGAGTAATTCAAAAAATATGTTTGGGATTGAAGTACACAAATTTTAAGAATAAAAGCCTACTGAGCCCTAGAAAAATGAATACAAAAGACTCACAGCAAAGCTCATTACAAAAAGACAAAAAGAACCTAAAAACTTCTAGAGAGAGAAAAGAAATAGGACAAATAAATCATGAGACTCGATAGCATAGTGCCTTACAAAAGCAATACGAGAAGCCAGGAGAGTGGACTAATACCTTCAATATCTGAAAATGCTTTCCATGTTAGAATTCTAACACCAATCAAATCATACTAAAAGTGTTAGAGTGAAATAAAAGTATTTTTTAGAATTGCAGATTCTCAAAAATATACCTCCAATGTACACTTTATTTAGAAACTTTAGGATTGTATCTCCTATTGAAGTATGAGATTAAATAAATGGATGAAATCTAAGAAACGGAATATATAACAGAGGAGAAATATCGAGGGAATCCTTATGATGATGTAATAGGCCTAGAGAGCAGTAAGTTCAGATTGGAGAAGAAAGATGGAGTTTCAGGAGGGATGTCTTTACAAAGTAAATGAAATTGCCAGATAACTTGATGTATTAGAAGACAGTGAGAAGAAATGTACACATCTGGCAAAGGGTTGGGGGAGAAATATATACAGAAAATTAAGCAAAAAAGTGAAAATATAATTTGTGGAGAAAAGTAAGTTATTTAAGAATAAAAATGTAGTGTGCTACCTGGCTTATCTGTGAATAATATCACAGATATATACTATCACAGATAATAAAAACTGAACATTAGCTGAGTGTGGTGGTGTGCACCTATAATTCCAGAAACTTTGGAGGCTGAGGCAGGAGGATTGCTTGAGCCCAGGAATTAATTTAGTCCAGCCTAAGCAATATAGCAATTCCCCATCTCTAAAAAACAAATAAGAATCTGAATATTGCTCCAAACAAAATTATAAATGTATAGAGAATGGAGGGAGAGGAAGTATGTGTGTGTAAGTCTGTGTAAGAGCTTAATCTTCACTGTCTGAAGAAGGAAGTCAGGCATATTATCTGAAACTGGGAACTAGGCATGCTGTTTAGAACAGATGAAAATACAAAAAACAAAAACAAAAGCAAACTCTTTATAGCTGTTTATTTAGAATTAAAAGTGCTTACCTCTGTGATTCTGGAATATGTTTTGGGAAGATAGGGGGCAGTGGATTTTTTTTTTTTTTTGATAAGCCTTGTAGAAATATTGGACTTTTGAGCTTCACACACGTATATATTTAAAAATGATAAAATAAAAGCAAACTATAACAGTACAGAAATTAAATGATGCGCAAGTTAGCGGTTCAAGGATAAATGTTCAAAAATTGGGAAAATTAGTGCATTGACATATACTTGAAAATATCTGGAAAATATCATATATGGGAAAAATTAAGTTTGATGCTTACCAGATACACAAAAAGAAGTTCCAAAAAGATTGAAGACCAAAATAGTAAAAGCCAACTGAAAAACCTTTACTAGAAAATTAGAGATTATTTTTAAAATCTCAGTTTACTGAATAAACAAGCACAGATCATAAGGTGACCTAAAGATAAGACCAACTTTCTGTAAAACAAGATTTCATAAACTAAGTGAAAAAAAGATGCTGTAGCATGGAAGAATATATGGTAATACATATAGCCAGCAAAGGATTAGTATCCAGAGTATTTAATCAAGAATTCTTTAAATTATTAAGAAAAAGGCAAAAAGCAAATAGAAAAATGTGCAAGTCTTAAACAGTGATTTCATAGAAGACTAAAACAAATAACCTATACATGTGGAGATAAGTTGACTCACCAGTAACTGGAAAAATGTAAAATCAAGCCATTCAGCAGATTGGTAAAAATTTAAAGTCTGATAGAACTACATGTTGTAGAGAATATATAACAAGAGGAACTGTTGTACACTGCTAATGTGAGTCAACACAACTACTTTGGGGAGCAAATTGGGAAAATCTAGTAAAATCGAAGTTGTGTCTTTTCTTATACCTCTTGGAAATCTAGAGAAACATTCAAAATATGCACAAGATACATATAACAGTGAATATACCAACATGACTTGTAATAGGAAAAAATCTAAAAAAAGGCTAATTATTAACAGCTTAATGGGTAAATATTTTGTATAGTCATAACATGGAAAACTCTAACATGGTTACAATGAGCACACAGTACCACTTGTATCTATAAATTTAAATGAGCTGTTGAATTGACATTTTTCCAAAGATATACAAATGTCCAATCAGCACATGAAAAGATGCTCAACATCACTAATCATTAGGGAATGCAAGTCAAAACCACAATGATATACTAATTCATACTCATTAGGATGGCTATGATAAAAAAACAGAAGATAACAAGGGTTGACAAGGATGTGGAGACATATGAACCCTTTTGCATTACTGGTAAAAATGTAAAATGGTCCAGCTACTATGGAAAACAGAATGGCAGTTTCTTAAAAAATTAAACACAGAATTACTATGTGATCCGTTAATCAAATGGACCTCATACAAGTTATTTACCTTCGCATAGGTCTGATTCTTCATTTCTAACATAGGGTAATACCTGCTCAATCAATTTCACTGGATTCTTATAAAGACCATTTTAAGATATGCGATGAAAACACTTTGGAACTTTTATCTGTACTTAATTTATAAAAGTATACAATTTATACTTTATATAATTTCTTTTGCACCAACCTAATAGTGCTACAAACATATAATGTACAATTATTAAATTAACTCTAACATGTAAAATTGGCAGTCTTAATCTTTATCATAGGCCTCTATAATAATATTTTCTAAATGTGATCTTCAGAGCATTGACTCTTGAGGATCTTAATAGGCATTATATGAAAAGTGCTTCTTTGGACAAAACATTGGGAAAACACTGTGTTAAATAAAGTTAGGTTAGGTTTCTGTACCTTTACACTCTCTTTTGAGAATATTTAATAGGCAGATATACCATGTGGACTAAAAAGACAGATTATACAAACATAATGAGTACACTTTTTCGGGGGAGATTTGTGTTTCCTGGATTATACCTTAGCATATACAAGTCAACATGTATTTTATTATTGTCAGTCTTTCAGCATCATTTCTTTTTTTTTTTTTAAATTATACTTTAAGTTCTAGGGTTCATGTGCACAACGTGCACGTTTGTTACATATGTATACATGTGCCATGTTGGTGTTCAGCATCATTTTCTAAACTTACAGTTTTGGTTTTTATAATTTTTTGATGTTCATTAATAAAATATTGAGTTGAAACCAAATTTATTTTATTATTGGTATAGATGTAATTACTTAAATAAGAAAACAAGTAATTCATTACTTTAACTTTTACAACTAACTGTACTTAAGATTATTTTCTTGTTCCATAAAGGCTTTTACCTAAACAAAATTAATTTGTTTTAAAAAATCTTGTTGTATCTATATGCTTTTATGAAATACCAAGGCATACCTTTATAAATATGACATTTCTAAGAAGTTGAAATCTAAAACACTGTATTGAGAATGTTCCTAGTCACTGAATGATGAATTATCTTAAATCTCAAATTTACGTTAGTATATATGTCAATTCTGAGTTTATATTGAAATAATACACATTTTTCTTAACCACTTCCCATAGTTTTTATGTAGTTCATAGATTATTTATGATATTCATTTTTTATCTAGAAGTTTTGCAGTTAAAATAATTCCCTTCTACATAAAAAAGCTTTTCTTTTGAGAATTCAAATCATTAAAGTGATTTAAATGTTTTATCCTGATGATTATATTTTTAGGTATTCTTTCAGTGAACATTGTATATGCCATTGACTTTTGTATGCATACATGTCATATTTGATTTAGTATTTAACTTTCAAATAGGTGTGCCCTATACTGACATTCATAAGTTTTACCTGGAATATTTAATAAATATATATCTTCAAAATTATCTTCCAATATAAAATACCTCTAAGTTCATTCTTTTCATTTTCTTGTTCTCATATGCTTAAAATTATTTGTGAGAATTCTAGGCAAGAGTTATTTTTATTTAAGGAATAATGTTAGTTGAGTAATTATACTAAATTGTAGGTCATGGAAAGTTAATGAGAATTTTTTTTTTTGCTTCCTGCTTGTGCATAGTATATCTTTAATTCGGCCAATGACGTTTTTATATTATTTGTCTTAGTTTATTCTTTTATTTCATTTTTCGTTTTTCTGTTTTCTTTTTTCTAGCTTGTGATGAATGGAAAATACTACCGAAACCAAATCTTCATAGAGATGTCAACAGATTTGGACACTCTGCAGTAGTCATTAATGGGTAAAAGAAGCACATTTCCAATTTTTAGAGGGTCACGTATATCAGTCATACTATCCTCAAATTCTGGTATTCTTTTTGAAAATTATCATTGATACTTAATGGTATTGGATTTTATGCATCTCTTGTCTACCATAGAATACACTTCGATTTGTCAATCATATCTGTTTTTCCTTTCTTGTTTAATATATTTAAGGGACATGGGAGTAGGTAAAGGAAGGGTGCTGAGATAAGACATCAGATACCCTTTTGTGTCATCCTGCCTTCTTTTCTTTTTCCAGAGATCAGATAAGGAATGGCTCTTCTTTTAAAAAGATGGAACTGAAATGATAGAGAGGCTAGCCCCATATTTCTATCAAGGAGAACAAGGAAAGTGAGAAGAATTAGATTCTCATTTTAGTTCTGTCATTTACTAAATGTGTGATTTTTGACAAGTCTCTTAACCTCTCTGGACCTTAAAATCCTTATATCCGTTGAGAAATTGGACTCAATGGTCATTACATTGCCTTCCCCATTTAAGTTAATATAATTTTTGTATTTCTATGGCAAAAATTTGGTAATTTGGAATCCAGTGACAGTAAACAATCTGCTAGCTCATTTAGTAGCTTAACATTTGTAAATCAGAATGACCTTTTTATAAGCCCATTTTATTACCACCTTATCCTAAATATGTAGAAATTCTCCAGTATTGCCACAAAATGACTTAACCACAATGAAACTGTGTAACTGATATCAATTGGCTGTCCAAACAGTAATAAATGAAAACTGTGAAACATAAAACCTCTAGGGTTCTCTGGTGGATTTTTATTTTACTTTTTTAAATAATAAAAGACATTCTTGAAGACTTTTTTGACTGATTCAATTTATTGTGTTAATAATATTTTTGACATGAAAAATACGCTGTTTTAAGGGCATCTCAACCTTTTTTGGCACTGCTTAGTATTAATTTAGTATTGTCTAGGCTTCTCTTTCCAGACTGAAATTTTAAAAGTCTTTTCAATTATTTTACTCTTCGTTTTCTTATTTTAAAAGAATGAAACACCATAGGAAGAAGTCGGTATCTAATTTCAAAATTCTGTGTCTATATTGAAAAGTTATAATTCTAGATAGCAGTTCTAAAGTTTGTCTTGTCCATGTATAGCTATTATCTATTTTTTAAAACATTGTTTAATACATTATTAAAAACAATACTTATTTTTCTGACAAAGGAATGTTGTATATAATCATTGTTTCTTTTCCTTTCTTGTATAAACAATAAAACATGTTTTGAAGACTTAGTGTTTTCTTAATATATTAAGATTTATAGAATATTTCATATTTTGTCTGGAAAGTCTTCAAGAAATTATATAGTAGTTCCTCTGGTGTTTTTATATCATATCGTATGCTAGAAATATGATTTTAAAGAACAGCACTAACAGACGTACTTAAAAATAGTATAAAATGTGTATTTAAATCTATGCTTATTTTTATAACTAAATCATTAGATAGAGAGTTTTAATAGCGTTTCTTTAAGATACTTGTTTTGTTTTTAATAGGTCCATGTATATATTTGGGGGATTTTCTAGTGTACTCCTTAATGATATCCTTGTATACAAGCCTCCAAATTGCAAGGCTTTCAGAGATGAAGAACTTTGTAAAAATGCTGGTCCAGGGATAAAATGTGTTTGGAATAAAAATCACTGTGAATCTTGGGAATCTGGGAATACTAATAATATTCTTAGAGCAAAGTGCCCTCCTAAAACAGGTAAATTTCTTTTTCTTTTCGTCTTTCTGGCAGCAAAATTTCTCTTCTGCAGAAGTAGAAATATCTTCTGCTTATAAGAATTACTTTAGTAGCTACAGAAATGAAAAATTTATATTACCCTAATTAGGAATTCTAATGTTTGAACCTAGTGATTAATAATTTAACACCTTTATTAGCTATTTTTAGCTTTATTTCTGAAATCTGTATATATAGTATATATATCAATATTTTATATATAACATGGTCATATATATGAATTATTTTCTAATATAAGTTTAAAATGCTTTCCAATACATCATTTCTAAGAAATGCTGTTAGATTCAAATAAATAAAATGAAATAATTTATTTTCCATGTGGTATTTTTTTCTTCCTGAATTATTGCCAAACCACACCATAAAATAAAAAAATGTTATAGCATTTCATGACTAATGATCTGGTTTTATATTTCTTATAAAACGGTGAATAAATAAATGAGACTTATGAAAAGTTACCAATTATTAATCAGTTAGCTAATTAATTATTTGGATAAATATTGTTTGGTTTTATAAGTGGTGAGAGTTTTTATACATTTTTGAGGCTACAATTAATAAATGTATTTTTAAGTTTTACTAATCTGTATTAATTCAGATGTCTTATATCTTTAGAAAGGATGATAAACAGTATTTGTTATGATGTTTTCTTTTGTACGTATAGTAATACTCTTTGTTCAGTAAAATATATGTAAATCCTTTGACCTTCTTTAAAATATGTGAATTTATTTATTTTATTTTATTTTTTGAGACAGAATCTCACTCTGTCACCCAGGCTGGAGTTCAGTGGTGTGATCAAATTCCATCTCCTGGGTTCAAGCAATTCTGGTGCCTTAGCTTTCCGAGTAGCTGGAATTACAGGCATGTGTCACCACGCCTGGCTAATTTTTGTATTTTTAGTAGAGATGGGTTTCGTGATGTTGGCCAGGCTTGTCTTGAACTCCTGACCTCAAGTGATCTGCCTACCTTGGCTTTTAAAAGTTCTGGGATTGCAGGCATGAGCTACCGTGCCTGGCCCAAAATGTGTGAATTTAAAATGGTTGTAGGATCCTTGTATATTGAATAATTAAAATGGGGGTAAAAGGTCTCGAAAATCCTGTAAACACAATTGAACTACAAAATTTGTCTTAATCTTTAGAAAACTTACTTTGAAATTGAAGGTCATTTCTTTGGTTAAAAATTGTCTTAGTGATTCTTAATGATTCTTAAATAGATATTGTAAATTAAGAAGAGTAAGATTTTCTTTTCCGTGCTGATATATTGTCTCCCATTTGTATTATAGCTGCTTCTGATGACAGATGTTACAGATATGCAGATTGTGCCAGCTGTACTGCCAATACAAATGGGTGCCAATGGTGTGATGACAAGAAATGCATTTCAGCAAATAGTAACTGCAGTATGGTTAGTATTTATGGGTAAATGGTGCTGTAGTTATAACACACTGCTGCTTTATGATCATTAGCTTACCATTTAATAGCACTGTAGAAAAAAAGCACTTTACACATTAAGACATTTAGAAAGTATATAGGGAATCATTCACTTCTTGGCAAATTGTAAAGTTAGACTGGTTTGTTGTTCAAATTTGTCAGTCTAGATTCCATTTTGGATCCATCAACTTTACTTCTTTTCATGGATGAGACTGGGAACATTTTTTCAAAACTAAAAAATTAAAAAAGACTATAACTATAAATGTTGTCTTCTGTGCTGATGAAAATAAGATTACATAGGTAGGTATTGAAATAATTTCCATTGGATTCCTGTCAGACATGCATTAGTGGTCGTGTGGTCTAGTGCTTTGTTTTCACACTTTGTGTGTAAGTTTAACCTGAGCTGTTGGTAGTAGTAGTTTCTCTTTTAACTGTCTATACATTAGTGGTTCTCAAGTTGAGGCAGTTTTGTCTCAAAGGGGACATTTCGCAGAGACATTTTGGTTGTCACAAATGTGGAGCTGCTATTGGCATCTAATAGGTAGAAGCAAGGGATTCTGCTAAACATTCTACAATTTTATAAGATTTTTTAAAGTCCTTTTTCATCTGAAGTAGAGTTTTAGCACTATTGACATTTTAAGCCCTATAATTATTTGTTTATTTGTTTATTTGTTGTGGGAGGGCTGTTCTATATATTGCAGAATAAAAAAACATAAAATATTTATGGTAGATGGATTAAGAGCAGCAAAAATTAATATTTTAAGTGGTAGCATCTAAACATTCTATGTTTTGTAGAAGATATCAACAAATCAAAGGGAAAAATTTTAAAAAGTAGTATTTAGTAGGATTAAATATTTTTTTGTTTTGTTTTGTTTTTTTGAGACAGAGTCTCTCTCCATCACCCAGGCTGGAATGCAGTGGCATGATCTCGGCTCACTGCAACCTCCACCTCCTGGGTTCAAGTGATTCTTGTGCCTCAGCCTCCTGAGTAGCTGAGATTATAGGCAAGCACCACCATGCCTGGCTAATTTTTATATTTTAGTAGAGACAGTGTTTCACCATGTTTGCCAGGCTGGTCTTGAACTCCTGGCCTCAAGTGATGTGCCCGCCTCAGCCTCCCAAAGTGCTGGGATTACAGGCATGAGGCACTGTATCCAGCCCAAAGATTCTTTCATGGGCCTATAGCTTGAGTAAAAATAAATAGTATGGATACATATTTGCAACTGAATATAATGTATTATTTTTTCTTTTTTTGGAATTTTTATGACTGAAAGTATCTACTTGTTTTTCAAGATAGCAGGCAGAGGTAAAAGGCAAAGAAAAGAAAGTTGAAACTAAGTACAAAATTTGATTGTATAATTTAAAAAATTTCTCCACTAAATAATTCAAAATATGTAAGTTTTATGATTTTAATCTAATATTCAGAACTTAAAATGGAGGGAAATTTGCAGTTACTGACTCATTAGATTGAACCCTTTTGTTTTCATACATATTCTGTTGTTATATACTTTCCAGTGATACAAGTTGTTTTAATAACAAGATATACTTCAATTTTATTTGAGTTTTAACATTAATATAACATGGTTATGCTTTGAAAATTTAAATTACATTTTAAGATACTCACTAATATTCATCTAATGGGAGTTATTTTAGTAGAAGTCGGAGTTAAATAAAATAAGACATGGGAATCAGGGACTTGTATTACAGTTCTTCAGAGAAACAGTATCTGTCTATATATATATATATATACACATACACAGTTTATATATATAAATATATAATATATATTTGTTTATATGTTATATATAAATATTTATATATGTGTATATTTATATATATTTATATATGTATATTTATATATGTGTATTTATATATATTTATATATGTATATTTATATATGTGTATATTTATATTTATTTATATATGTATATTTATATACATATAAATATAAATATTTATATACATATATTTATATACATATAAATATAAAATATATGTTTATATATGATATATAAATATATATGTTTATATAATGAGATTTATTATAAGAAATTGGCTCATGTGGTTATGAAGGCTGAAAAGTCCCAGGATCTGCCATCTGCAAACTGAAGACTCAGGAAAGTTGATGATGTAAATTCCACTCCACGTATGGAGGCTTGAGGACCAGGAGTGCAGATGGTGTAAGTCTCAGTCCAAGAGCAAGAAAAGGCAGAGAGAGGAAATTCTTTCTCCCTCTACTTTTTTGTTCTTTCAGGCCCTCAATGGACTGGATGATGCCCACCATAGGGAGAACATTTTACTTTACTTGGTTTACCAATTCAGTCTCATCCAGAACTGCTCCCCACAGACATATCCAGAAATAATGCTTAGCCTAATATGTGGCCACCCCATGTCTTGGAAAAGTTGACACATGAAATTAACCATTACAAGTCTACCCCTTGTCAACTTGGCACCTATACATATCTACATAAACCATACTTAATTTTCAAATGAAGATAACAACAAGGTCATAATTCTACCTAACATGATACAAGTATCCTGTGTACAACTGGAAAACACATCAATCTCTTTCCCAGAAAAGGAGGTAAAGTCCTTTAGTGATATTTACTCCTCTCCTTGATACTCTGTAACTTAAATACTATGATGTAAAATCAACAGTACTTAAATTCTGATATGAGCATCTTATGTTACATTATGAGGGAATAAGAGAGGAAAGAAAACAAAGATATTACGTGCACACACACACACACACACATACACACACAGAGATGTATTCTTAGCAAAATGAGGAGGAAATACAGTCCTTATTTCTGTAACTGATCATGTGGCTGTAGCTAATATTTATACATATATTCTTTTTTTAATTATACTTTAAGTTCTAGGGTACATGTGAACGACGTGCAGGTTTGTTACATATGTATACATATGCCATGTTGGTGTGCTGCACCCATTAATTCGTCATTTACATTAGGTATATCTCCTAATGCTATCCCTCCCCTCTCCCCCCACTCCATGACAGGCCCCGGCAATTCCTCAAGGATCTAGAACTAGAAATACCATTTGACCCAGCCATCCCATTACTGGATATATACCCAAAGGACTGTAAATCATGCTGCTATAAAGACAAATGCACACATATGTTTACTGCGGCACTGTTCACAATAGCAAAGACTTGGAACCAACCCAGATGTCCATCAATGATAGACTGGATTATACATATATTCTCACCTAACCATTCTGTATTTCCTTTACCTTCAGCAAGCACCTAACCTGCTTGTGGTTTTTTATCTGTTGGGGTAACTCAAACCTTTATTCTTGAAGGGTCATTCTTCATTAGTAGTCCTGTTTGAATTGGATTGTTGTAGTTTTCCATTGATCTTAATTACAGGGTAATGTAATTTGGACATTTGTCCCTGCCCAAATTTCTGTCGAAATGTAATCCCCAGTCTTGGAGGTGGGGATTGGTAGGAGGTGTTTGGATCACAGGAGTGGATCCCTCATGAATGGCTTGGGCCATCAGCTTGTTGATAAGTGAACTCTCGCTCTGGGTTCACTTGAGATCTGGTCGTTTAAAAGTATGTGGCACCTTCACCTCCACTCTCACTCTTGCTCCTATTCTGCTATGTGAGATGCTTGCTGCCACTTTGCCTTCTGCCATGAGTAAAAGTTCCTTGAGGCCTCTGCAGAAGCAGAGCAGATGCTGGTGCCACATTTCCTGTAAAGCTTGCAGAACTGTGAGCCAACTAAACTTCATTTCTTTATCAATTACCTGATTTCAAGTATTCCTTTATAGCATTGCAAGAATGGCCCAACACACAGGGTGTAGGGTATGGTAATACTGAAAGATGCCATAAGGGATCTCCTGTATTCTAGACATATTCTTCCTAGCCTCCTGTGTGAAGTAGCAGTTCAGTTTCCCTGTACTAGAAGCAGTCACCCCAACCAGCACAGTAACTCTTCTTTGACTGATGATTTAGAGGTATAAGGAACCCAAAGTGGCCAAGTGGCAGTCTTAATTTCCAATTCTATGGAATCAGTGTTGTGTTTTCTGGAAAAAATTATTCCTTCCTCTGGAATTAAGACATCTAGGTCAGCAAAGAATAAGGTCACAGGAACAGGAAGAAAAATTTTGCTAATGAATTACCAAGGACAATAGTGAGTAGTACCACTCCCATTTCCACCCCTTGATTGTTGGACCCATAAATGCTGGCTCTGAGAGAAAGAGGACCATATATTGGATGCCGACTCAGAGCTTATATGGCTTCCTGGAGAACCCTTCTCTCAGCCTTGCAAGGTATTACTACGTAGCTGGCACTGTAACTGAATCATCAAAAGCCCATTCCACTGTTTTATGAAACAAGTTGCTTGACGATTGTAGGGAACATGATGAGACCAGTGAGCATAGGCCCATTGCTGTCCTCCATGTGCTGTGATGTGAGTTCCTTGGTCAGAAGCAATGCTGTGTGGAATACCAAGATAGTAGAGAAAGAATTCTGTAAGTTTACTGATGGGAGTTTTGGCAGAAGCATTGTGAGCAAGGAAGGCAAATCTATAGCCAGAATGAATGTCTGTTTCAGTAAAAACAAAATGCTTCCCTTTCCCTGATTGAAGCTGTATCAACCTGCCTCCAGGTAGCTGGCTGATTACCTAGGGGGATGGCACCATATCAGGAGCTCAGTGTTGGTTTCTGCTACTGGCATATTGGGTACTCAGCAGTGCTCATAGCCAGGTTGGCCTTGGTGGATGGAAGTCCATTTTGCTGAGCCCATGCATAATCTCCATCTCTGCTACCATGGCCACTTTGTCCATGAGCCCGTTGGGTGATGAGACAGGTGGCTAGGGAAGAAAGTATCCACAGAAGTGGTCATCTTATCCATGTGATTATTAAAATACTCTTTTGCTGATGTCACCTTTTGGTAACCATTTACACTGGATACAAGTGTCTTCACTTATTTGCCATTCAGTGAGATCTGTCCACATCCCTTTTCCACAAATTTTTTTTTGTCACCGATTTTCCATTCATGGTCCTTCCAAGTTCCTGACCATACAGACAAACCATTGGCCACAGCCCATGAATCCATACATAATTGCACATCTGGCCATTTCTTCTTCCAAGCAGAATGAACAATGAGGTGCACTGCTTGATTTTGCCCACTGGGAAGATTTCCTTTCACTACTGTACTTCAGGGAGGTCCCAGAAAGGGGTAGCAGAACTTCAGCAGTCGTTTTTTGGGTGGTACCTTCATATTGTGCAGAACCATCTGTAAATGAAACCAGTCTTCTCTTCCTCTGTCAAGTGATCTAGGGAACTACTCATGAGGTGATAGGTCAGACTGGGAGAGAGAAGGCAGTGTGGCAGAAGTGGGGATTATGGGCATTTGGGCCTCTTCATGTAACTTAGTTGCTCCTTCAGGGCCTGCTTGAGCCTGATCATGTATATACCACTTTTATTTGATGATAGAGTGCCACTGTGCATACCCAACCTCATGGGTTGGTGGGTCAGATAACACCCAGTTCATGATGGGCTGAAATCACATGATAATTTGATGGCCCATGGTTAAACATTCAGTTTCTATTAAGGCCCAGTAGCAGACTAAGAGCTGTTTTTGCTAAAGGAGAGTAGTTATCTGCAGAGGATGGTGATGTTTTGCTACAAAATCCTAAGGGTCTGCACTATTATTTGCCTATAGGGGCCTACAAAAGGCTCCAAACAGCATCCTGTCTGCCACTGATATTTCACGTACCATTGCATCTGCAGGATCATGTAGCCCAACTGGCAGAGCTTGTATAGTAGCCTGGACCTGTTGCAGAGCCCTCTCTTATTCTGAGATCTACTTGGAATTCGCAGCTTTTTAGATCACTTGGTAAATGGGTCAAAGTAACATACCCCAGTGAGGAATGTGTTACCTCCAAAATCCAAAGAGACCTATTAGACATTCTCCCTCTTTTTTCTTTTGGTTATAGGAGGGGCCAGAGGCAACAACTTAACATTCACCTTTGAAAGGGATATCTTGACATGCCCCATACTGCTAGACCCCTAGAGATTTCACTAAGTTAGAAGGCCCCTGAATTTTAGATGAATTTATTTCCCAACCTCTGACAACAAATACCTTTCCAGTAAGTCTAGAGTAGTTGCTACATCTTGCTCACTAGGTCCAATCTGTGTGATGTTATCAATATTATGGATCAGCGTGATGTCTTGTGGAATGAAAAGGCAGTTAAATTCCTCAGAACTAAATTACTACATAGGAGGGGAGAGTTGGTATACTCCTGAGGTAGAACAGTGAAGGGGTATTGCTACCATTGCCAGCTGAAAACAAACTGCTTCTAGTGATCTTTACTAACAAATTTCAACAAAGAAGCATTTGCCAGATGTTTAGCTGCTCGCCAGTTGCCAGGGAATGTGTTAATTGCCCAAGCAATGAAACCATATCTGATAAGGCAATTACAATTGGTATTACCACTTGGTTAAGCTTATGATAATTCACTGTTATTCTCAAAAATCCATGCGTCTTCTGCATAGACTAAATAGGCAAACTTCATGGGAATATGGTGGGAATTACCACCCCTGCATCCTTTAAGTCCTTGATTGTGGCACTAATCTTTGCAATCCCTCCAGGAATGGAGTATTGCTTTTGGCTTACCATTTTTCTACATAGAGGCTGTTCTAGTGGCTTCTTCTTGGCTTTTCCCTCCATAATTGTCCTCACTCCCCAGGTCAAGGAACCAGTGTGAGTTTTCTTTCAGCTGCTGAGTGTGTCTATTCCAATTATGCATTCTGGAACTGGGAAAATGGCCACAGGATGGGTTTGGGACCCAGTGGGCCCACTGTGAGAGGGACCTGAACTCTATTGATCATCTGGCAGTCATAAGCCTCTGACTGGTGGCCCACAGTGATGTTTTGGGTCTCCTGGAATTAATGTCAGTTTAGAACCAGCATCTAGTACTGATACTGATTATTTCCCTTTCCCCAGTGCATAGTTACTCTAGTAAAGGCTGTAAGTCCCTTTGGGAAAGGCAAGGATAAAGATGAACAATATACCTTTTTGGTTGTGTGTTGCGGTCCTTTCTTAAGGGGGCCCAGCATCCCCTTCATTCAAGGGCTTGTGGGTCTGTAAACTGGCTCAATTTTGGAACTTAATTGAGGAACTGTGACACTCTGTATTTGTGATTCAGGTTAGAGTTTTCTTTACTTAGAACTTTTCTGCTTATAGAAATCAATTAGGAATTTAGTAGGATTTCTATATATTTTACTCCTAGGAGCAACCTCATGCTCAACTCACCAATGCCATAGATGTAAGCAAGTCAAACTATTCCAATTGCTGCTTTAACTCTGATGTTCATCATCGTAACCTCACCCACCTTGCCTTGTTAGTTGAGTGCTGCTACCTGGCCCCTGCCAACCTAGATCCAATTATTCCTGTTGCATTTATGTTTCCCAATTCAGTGGCTACACTTCCCACTGCGAGGCTGGGCATACAGAAAAGAGCAATCATGGAGCTCTTCAAGGATGCCAGCGCTCCCCTCCCAAGTTTATTCCTTTCAATAGTGGCGAAAGGTGTGTCTTCTGCACCCTCTCAGTGAGGGTGAGCAGATCTTAAAGGACAAATCCACTCTAACATTCCAATCTCCCTAAGCCATTAAATGTCTTCTATATTAAACCAAGGCAGATCCAGCATTTCCAAGTCACTCACTGTGGGCCACCTTTTGGTCTATGTTTTAGCCAACTAACCAAAAGAGCCCCTTCTAACTCTCTAAGCTATAACATTAAATGTATAATTTCTGCTTAGTGAGCCTATATCAATAAATTTTGCCTGATCCAACTTTATGTTTCATCTATCATTTTCCCATACTTTTACCGTTCTGAAGGCTGGGAAGTCCAAGATCTTGGTGCTAGTAGATTTGGTATCTGGTAACAGCCACTTTCTGGTTCACAGAAGATGTCTTTTCACTGCTTCCTCCCCTGGTAGAAGGGGAGCTCTTGTGTCTTCAACCCCTTATAATGGTGTTATCCCATATATGAGGACTCCACCATTATGGTTAAATTACCTCCCCAAAGTTGCACCTCCTAATAACATCACATTGGGATTGGGTTTCAAAATATGAATTTTGGGAGATGCAAACATTCAGTCCATGACAGACATTTACATATGAAAATACAACATATCTGAGTGAAAACAGATATATCTTAAAAATTGTATTATGTAAATTGCTATCAAGTATTTACAAAGTGGCGTTTTGCTTTATATTTTATTCGACGATGATGTGTTAACAAGGAAAGCATTGGGTGAGATAGTGTAAGAGAGCAGATGGTACTCACTTGTAATTTAGAATTTGATGTAATGTGTCCTTTAGACAGTTTTATCAAAATGTCTTGTGATTAAGCTAAACCAAATGTTAATGGCAAAGAGAGGTCTTTGGGATTTCAGTCTAGATTATGTACATTGATATCCTATTTCATATAGGTCAAACAATGTGCTTTATTCTCACATATTTTCATTTAAAATTTACATCTCAGTATGTTAGAGTGAAGATCAGTAGAGTAGTGGTTACTATTCATAAGTGTGTCTGGTTCATTAGGCCAAAAATGCCAGCTATGTTTCAGAATAATAGCTTTCTTTTACCATTGATTAACTTGACTCTATGTGTGATTGAAATATAATTTCATTTTTTGTACTTGTTTAGTATCAATAAATGACTATTTTTCTTAATGAAGAGCAGTAGAGTTATTTGGATGGAGACTCTGTTACCATTGTTATTCTAAAGATTGACATAAAACTATTATTCTTTTTCTTATTCCAACATGTTTGGCAATTCTCATGTCATTTTTATAGGTTATTTTATTTATCTGATACTTCAGGTAAATTTATTTTTAGTTAGCTATCAAATGTTTAGAGCTATACAGTAATGATTATATAGAATAATGCTATATTTATTTATATACTGTATGAAAACAAAAAATTATGAATCAGAACAAATAATAAGAAAATTTATGTTTCTAATGAAAATGGAGTGGTTGAAAAAGTCACAAAATGATTTGAAATTTACAAAAATGTATCTTCTGTAATTTTTTAGGATGAATAAAGATAAAAATTATATCTGGGTACTTTTTATCTGTTACTTTACAGTAAGTGTAATATGCTCTAATAGAAATTAACACCTTTGGAATGGAGGTGATGACAATGTATTTTATGAAGGAAGTGGCTTATAAATAAACACTTGGTGAGTGACATTTAAAGTCTCTAAGTGGTTAAAAATTGCTTCAATAAATTTTATCTATAGGATAGCTATAACTTAATTTTAACTCTTAACTTTATTGAGTGAAAACAAATATTTAGCTCCCTTACATGAGAAGGCCTGAGGTGTTTATACCTATAGTCAAAACAAAACAAAAAGATTGAGGTGGGGGCTCAATGTTTAGCATTAAATCTTTGTATTTTTTTTCTTATAAAGTAGAGCCACAGGAAAAGCTGAGCCAAAAACTTTAATATCTATTTTTCATGAGTTAGGTTTTATCATAGGTATTGATAATATGTGAATTATCTGAACCTGGATATATGTAAGGAAGCACCATCAAAGTTTCTATATTGTCTACTTTTTTTCTTTCTTGGAAATTAACTTTTAATCTCTCAATGCCAGGATTAGTTGAAATATGATTACATTATGTAGCTTTGGACATAAAATAAAATTTTGCAGATTCTTTGAAGCTTCAATGGAGGAAATGTGACAGATATATACAGAAGAAAACTCAATTAACCAGAACCATTATTTAGTGTCTGTGGAAGTAAAATTAGTTTGAGTTGTTGTGACAGTCATTTATCTTTTTATATTGTATTGGATTTTGATAAAGCATCTCTTTACCTTTTACTACTTTTCATTTCTGCCTCATTCCCAGGGGTCTGCATGATACTTTTATTAAACTAGAACCATTTCATGTCATCATTAATGGAAATGACTTTGTACATGATTTTATTTTTTGAATTGGAAGGCTGTTTTCGAATTCACTGGAAAAAGTTTTCATTAGATGGTGCCTGTTTCAAATTATGTAATTTGCACACTTTATTTTTTAATAAACATTCATTCCAATTCCAAGAACAATAGTTTAACTTGTTAAAAGAAAAACTTAAGACAAAATAAATTTAGCAGAGCTTATTTGAACAAAGACTGATTCATGAATTGAGCAGCATTCTGAACCAAGAGCTTTGGACACCTCCACCTATCAATGTGGGCAGGAAGTATTTTTAGACAGAAAAAGGAAGTGACATTTAGGAACATCTTGATTGGCTACAGGTCACCATTTTCCCTATATGGGCATGGTGTGATGAGGCATTTGCCTTGTGTGGAAGTAGTCTGATCAGTTGGCAACATGTGTTTGGCTGAAGCTCAGCTGCTGTGATTAGCTGAGACTAAACTATCAGTTATAAGAATATACTCATAAATTAGGTTGCAGTTTGTTTACATACTAAATCAGGCCAAATTTAATTTAATCTCCCCTTTTGGCCAGCTGTCAGTTTTGAGAAATTGACCAAAAACCTTAGGCACTAATACTACTTTCTGTCACTATCATAATGGACTTGTTTGGTCTGAATATGGAATTCACAATTTGCAATGTCAAGTCAGTTGGATGATTTTTTTTTATATTCTCTTTGTGTTTTTGTTATTTTAACTATAGTGAGACCATCTGATGTATAACAGATGGCTGCATATGAACATTTAAGACTTGAGAGGGGCCAGGCACGGTGGCTTACACCTGTAATCCCAGCACATTGGGAGGCGGAGGCAGGTGGATCATGAGGTCAGGAGATCGAGACCATCCTGGCTAACACGGTGAAACCCCATCTCTACTAAAAATATAAAAAATTAGCCGGGTGTGGTGGTGGGTGCCTGTAGTCCCAGCTACTCGGGAGGGTGAGGCAGGACAATGGCTTGAACCCGAGAGGTGGAGCTTGCAGTGAGCCGAGATTGCACCACTGCACTCCAGCCTGGGTGACAGAGCAAGACTCTGTCTCAAAAAAAAAAAAATAAATAAAATAATAATAAAGACTCTAGAGAGGATATGTCATACTAAGGAGACTGTTATAATGACTATCATGAGGGTAATATTAAGAGACTGAAGTATACTTCTTAATAGGTGCTCCCATGAATCAAATTGGTCAAAATCAAATATATGAACAACAAGCCAGAAGAGGAATCTGCTTGTTTTAATCAATTGTCTTGTTTGTTGATTTCTTAAAACTGAATTTCTATCATGTCGGACATAATTTTCCAAGGGCAGTAGGAGGTGTCATATGTTGCACACACTCTTCCCTCTTCAGTTAACGGATAGGCCAAAGCAATCATGTTATCTAAAACAACTTTAGCAAGAGAATTTAAAGATGTTTGATGGGCAACTGTAGCCAATTTCTGCTATAGTAGCTAATGTTTCAGACAGATTTCTAATCATAGTCTCATTTACATTTATGCCAAGCCAGGGAAGGAGCATTCTACCAAAAGATGCCTGTTTAGAGATACTTAGACTTGCTGGCAAACTCCTCTTTATTCTATAGTTAAATTAAGAGGTGTAGACCAATGTTCAATTTCCAATTGGTTATTGGAAATAATCCTGACATTTCTAACGGTATTACTGTTAAAATCCGTATTTGACATTTTCCACTTATTGAGACATGGAGTTGCTCACATATATGGTTGGATGTTAAATCCTGTACAGATAAAAATGTACCCTGGAGAGGCACGACAGACAGTTCCTTTCCTTGTGTGTTAGGGGCCACAGTAGAAAAGCACTAGTAATATTTCTCCATTATGAAATCATTGCATGGTCGAAGGATCTTGACAATTAAAGGGATAGGTGATAAATTTCTCTACCAACTGTTGAATTATCTTTCTTTTGGTTATCCTATTCAATTTCTGGCATAATGTAACTGCAAATCCCTCATTATAGGTTTTGACTACTGTTATATTTAAACAAAGAACCTGATGTGTGAATCTAAAAGCTTTACCCTATACAAAGGACCAGATACTGCTCTTAGAACATCAGAGAAATTTGTTAGAAGGTGAAGCAGAGAATCTCTAAGATCATTTAAGGATTTAGGTTTAACATAACATATCCAACATTCAGTTACGTTCCCTGCAAAAGCTATTGATTATGAAATCATAATAAGCATGTTATCTTCCTGGGTATACATAAAAAATAAAAACAGAGAAAAGAAGAAAAGGACCATGGTTTCGTGGTGACTATGGAAAGAAGTCTTGATCCGTCCTCTTGGGAAAGCTGTTCATGTCTAGGATGTCATTGTTTCTGAGGAGAAAGGTCCCTGGTCAATTTTGCCTTGAGGTTTCCAGTGGGTGTACTGTCCTGAGACTGGAAGGGTCCTCTTAAATTGAGAAATGTGGATCCAAGGCTCAGGCTCAAGGCCCTGAAGTTTTGCTGCAGAGAAGAACTTCGTGTAGTCCCTTGCAGCTGACTCCAAGGGCAGTCTTTCTCTGGTGTCTCTTTTGAAAAGACCCGATCTCCAGGGTGTAAACCCAGAAAGGTCTGGTTGTCATCAGTTCGTGGGGGCTTCTTCTATCTGGTGAA
Source organism: Nomascus leucogenys (assembly GCF_006542625.1). Taxonomy (NCBI): domain Eukaryota; kingdom Metazoa; phylum Chordata; class Mammalia; order Primates; family Hylobatidae; genus Nomascus; species Nomascus leucogenys. The sequence continues at coordinate 18,270,021 of NC_044383.1, read as the reverse complement.
GATATACTTTGGCAAAATGCATTAAAGCCTTGCAATATCAAGTCATGTCAGAGTTTATAAAAGCAGTAGATACATGAGGTTCTATTATTGGGGGCATAGGCCTTCCAGTAACCATTTTATAAGGGGTCAATCTATGTTTTCCAGTGGGAGTGGATATGATTGCCATTTTAATTTGTAATACCTTTGAACAAGGCAGTGTAGTTAGCTTTGCCTAATGCCATTGTGTTTATAATACCTTATTTGAATACTTTGCAGTTTGTCCATTGAAACATATGCCTCTATTGCTGTGATTGGCTGAGACTCAGCTATCTGTTACAAGAATATGCTTGTAAGTTAGATTGCAGTTTGTTTAATCCTAAATTAGGTTATAGTTCACCACTTATAGAGGCAGCTTTAGGCCAAGTTTAATTTAATTTAATAAACTAATGAAATAAGAGAGAGTCTGATTCAGTTGAATTGTATTTGGAGTTAGAAATGTTTATTTTAAAGTTCACCAGAGGATTTAAATATACATTGAAGTTTAAGAATCATTGCTCTACAAAGGTGAAAAATAACATGCTCTTTTAATTTTCTAGTCTGTCAAGAACTACACCAAATGTCATGTGAGAAATGAGCAGATTTGTAACAAACTTACCAGCTGTAAAAGCTGTTCACTAAACTTGAATTGCCAGTGGGATCAGAGACAGCAAGAATGCCAGGCTTTGCCAGGTAAAGATTTCAAAATTTAGTAAATGAGTTTATGGTCTACAGATAAATACTGACATAGAAAAGTACATTTAGTAAGGACACTACATTTTCTAAAATTAAAGTCATAACAAATATCAACCTATAATATTGTAGTACTAATAGCACTGTTTCTACAAGAAAAGTTTTTTGATTACATATTTGCTTCCAATTATTTTAAGGTGTTCATATGTTTATGATACTGTTGAATTGATTAGATAACTTTTTATTGAAAAAAATCTTAAAAATGTAGAAAATAATAAGCACTCAGACTTAATATTCAGATTTAACAAATATTAACATTTTGTCATATTTTAAGTGCCCTTTATTTTCCAAACTCAGTGCATATTTTCGTTATATATTATAACATTTATAAAAAATATTTTAAGGCAATAATAATATACAACATATTTATTATATATTATATATTTTGCCTGTCTGTATCCCAGAATATATATATTATATATTTACCCTCTCTGTATCCCAGGGTTTTAAAAATATTATATATAAAATATATTAACAATAAATACATAAATATATTACTTATATAATATGTAACATATTTATTAAAATTATATATCTAGTAATTTTAACTATAAATATATAATTTATATATTTAATAAATTTAAACCATAAATTTATATATTATATTACATTTTAAAATATATAATATAAATTATATTTTTATATAACATATTATCCTATATATAATATACTTTTATAATAAATACATTTCTTAAATGTTGTCTGCTTTTATGAGAATCTGAATTTTACAAACTACAGCAAAGCTCATTTTTAAAAGTAATTTCATTTTTTCACAGTTAACATTGCTAGTGGATGCTAAGTACTCTTCCTTTGAAATGTAAAAGATAAAATTAGAAAATTGAAAGGTAATACAGGCATTTAACCAGTCCTGCTTGTTATACAGATAAACTGAGATCCATGTTGGTTAAGTGATATGCTCAAAATTATGTGGCTTGTAAATAACTGAGTTGTAGCTATTAACTAGGTGTTTTATTTCTGTTTAGTATTTTGCCTCTCTTTATCCCAGGTTTTTTTTTTTTCTTTTAAAGAAAAGTGTCTGGCCTATGTAATTCTAAAACATATTGGAAAATTCCATCACAGAATTTGTCTGAAAGAGAATCTTTCTTACAAGTTCATGTAATGAAAATCAAAATTATTCTGCCTTTAAAAATACCATTGAGGCCAGGTACAGTGTTTCACGCCTGTAATTCTAGCACTTTGGGAGGCTGAGGTGGGTGGATCACTTGAGGTCAGGAGCTGAAGACCAGCCTGGCCATCATGGTGAAACCTCGTCTGTACTAAAAATACAAAAATTAGCTGGGTGTGGTGGTGGGCACCTGTAATTCCATCTACTCGGGAGGCTGAGGCAGGAGAATCACTTGAACCCAGGAGGTGGAGGTTGCAGTGAGCAGAGATCACGCCATTGCACCCCAGCCTGGGTGACAGAGTGAGACTCTGTCTCAAAAACAAACAAACGAACATACCATTGAGGCGCTGGAATGTCATTCATACTTTGAATTTTGTTTACATACTGGCCCTTAAAGCTTTTAAACAGTGCGATGTGCATGTGTGCTCATTTTGAGAAAGATAGTATTGATAATGCAGTAGGCAGGATTTAAGAAGCAACAGTGAGATGATACTAAGAAGTTGAAAGTGGTATTGATCTCTAAGAATTAAACTATAAAATGAAAATGTACATCAATGAAAATATTTACAAAGTTTCCTTAAAATGACAAGGTTAATCTAGGACCAAAATAAGATTTGAATGAAGGAATGTATATATTTAAAGGAATATTACTTTGATAAGAATAGAAATTAGTTGCCAGTGGAAGTTTGGAAAAATGATAGTAAAATTACTTTTGGTAGTACTCATCTACTCATTCCCTAGGAAAAAAATGTTGCTTTGTTATAAAGGCTTCACTTGACCAGGCTATTATTTTGGAGATATAATGAAATATATTATGCACAAATTCCCTTTTCTTAATTCATATTTACTAAGCAGCCAACTGGCTATATATCATTTGATTTCCATTCAGCTTATCTCAAGGAAGCGAATACTCTAAATAGAGGGCCCAGTCTGTAGAGCAGTTGTACAATTCCATGACAATTGGTGTATTGCATTTTTTTTTTTACATTGATCTCATATGAGCTTGGCAATTTGAATTTATCTCACTAAACTCATTATAAATTAATTGCCTTCCTTTTAACCCCACTGCTAAGTTGATGCTCAATACTACAAAAGCCTGAAGTATAAAAATATTTGGTTTGGTAGTATAATTTAGTTTAGCCACAAAGGCCCATGCATTTGTTTTTATTTGTATGATTTGTCAATGAACTATTTTTGTTCTCACTAAAAAATAAATGAGGAGACAGGCAATAATAATCTAAATTCTTCCTTGATTCAGTAAGGTGAGAAAAAACCATAATTTAAGAAAACTTTTGCACTGTAAGGAGAAGTTTTTTAGTATTTTGGATTTAAAATGACTGGGAAAATTGAAACAGATATAGCTTCAAACTGAAAACCAGGACATGCTACACAGTCTTATTAAATAATTATTATAGTTTATTGAGGGATTACTTTGTTCCAATTGCTGTGAGTTATTCATGGTACCCAATTTAATCCTTAGAGCAGCAACCATGAATGAACAGGAGTCCCCAAGACACTTTCGAGTGGGTCCATTTGGTGAAGACTAATAGTACTGAGACATTATTTGCTTTTAAAATTCTCCATTTGTTATGGGTTTACCATGGAGTTTTATAACGGCTATCTGATGTATGCTATTCCAATAGACTGAATGTAGAAGAAGGTATGAGAATATAGCTGTCAAATGCCAAATATTAAAGACATTTACAGAAATCTAAAACAATAAAAATAAAATATGCCATTAAGTTGTAATGTTCCCCTTCAACATTTTGTTATGAAATATCAAAACAGAAATGTTAAAAAACAGAAATAATTGTGGAGAGGACACCCGATACCTACATTTTAGATTCTACAATTAACATATTGCTTTATCTGCACTATCCCTGATCTCTCTGCCTATCCATCCCCTATTCATTCATTAATCCTTCTTTATTTTTTGATGCTGAGGTCTAATTTGAATTGTCAGCTACTTTCCCTTGGGAAGGGAATTTGAGATACATCTCCTTTGGGCCTATTTGTATACCATAGGGGGCAAGACATCTCAGCAGCTGGAAGAGTGCATTTATAGTGGGGTTTAAAATTATTATTTTAAATGAATAAATAGATGTATTTGTTAAAGTTACCTTTTTAATTTTAAAACCATTTTTAATTTTAAAACGCTCCAAATCAGTAGATATAGCATGCATAAAGAGAAGTTCTGTGGGATCCTCAATAATTTTTAAGACTTAAAGACGAAAAATTTGAGAACAGCTGCTTTAAAACAATTTTATAAGAGTTGCAGCAATATATCCAAGGTCCTTCACACAAGGCTAGAGGCGCTAATACATTTCATATGATATAGAAACTAAAATGTAGTCTAACTTTATAGATCAGTATATTAATGAAACACTACTGTTAATTAGTGCACACTAAAGTTTAGCCTTATTAATATATTTATTATATAAACCTGTGTTTTGGAAAACAGTGTTTCAAGTTAATTTGGATTCTATAGATAAACCACTATTACTGAACAGTGTGTTTCATCTTTAGAAAGACATGAATAATTGTGTAAAAATAAACATTAGTAAGGAAAGATCATAGCTCCTTTACTAATCATAAGTAAAATGAGACTTCTCTACCCATACTTATGAAAGAATCAAAGAACCCAACTTATACCACAACTATATACCTGAGCTATAGAAATTAGATTTAGAGGTCAATTAGCTTCACTTATAGGAGTAACTTTGAAACTGCTTTTGTTATAAACTTGTTGTTTTTCTATTAAAGTAATCTTTTCTTATGTACACTAGACCTTGGGACATAAATATAGTAGTGATTTTACTTATTGAAATACCATATGCCAATATACCAGACGTTACACAGAAAACCTAGCAGTCAACACATTTAACAGATGTCATAGAGCCACAATTTATCTCATGTTTAAGATTTAAAGAAAAAATTGTGATGTTCTGCTTTCATTCTCTACCAAACTATTAGAAAAAATTTATTTGAAATATTATATTGAGATATTTTGTATGTTTTATTTCAAAAATAATTTAAACAAATACAGAAGTACTTTGAAATAATTGGAAAATACATTTGCTTTTTGGTAATCTAACAATAAGACACATTTTTTTTCTTACTAGCTCATCTTTGTGGAGAAGGATGGAGTCATGTTGGGGATGCTTGTCTTAGAGTCAATTCCAGTAGAGAAAACTATGACAATGCAAAACTTTATTGCTATAATCTTAGTGGAAATCTTGCTTCATTAACAACCTCAAAAGAAGTAGAATTTGTTCTGGATGAAATACAAAAGTACACACAACAGGTAACATTTCTACTTGTTTACATTATGGAAATATGCTATGATAATTTCATAATTATTTGAAATGATTTTTTTTGGTTTTAATACATTATTGTTGCTAATTTTAGAAATAAAAGTGAAATTGATTTCTCAAGTGAATTGGCAGAAGACTTATTTTGTATAAGTAATAAGGTAATAAGGTTTTGTAAATTACCACTTTTTGCAGAGTAAACCACTGTATTACCTTACCAAGAAGTGATCTTATATGAATAGATGCACTTAAAGAGTATATAATTTAAGAATTATAACTCCACTTGGTATAGTGTGGCAGAAACAATTTTTGCTTGAAAACTCTTCAGAGCAATTACAGTCGATCCTCTGTATCTATGGATTCTGCATTCACGGAGTCAACCAACTGCAAATGAAAAATATTTTTAAAAAGTATGGTTGTGTCCGTACTGAACATGTACAGACTTTTTTTCTTGCCATTAGTCTCTAAACAATACAGCATAACAGCTATTCAATAACATTTACATTGTATTCAGTAGTAATCTAGAGATGATTTTAAGTATATGGGAGGATATGGATAGGTTACTTGGATTACTATGCCATTTTATATTACTTAAGGGATGTGATATTTATGGATGTTAGAATCCACAAGGGACCTCCGTATCCTCCATGGATACAGAGAGATGACTATGTTACCAATTACTTGCTATATAGAAACAAGTAATGCTTACTTGTTACAGCTTACTTTAAAGAAGCATTGTAGATAGCATATCAAAATGGTGGACAGCATAAAATCTGGACATATGCTTATTTCTACAACTTAGTAGCAAGTTAACATCCCTAGCTCTATGTTTCTCATTTGTAAACTGGCATAATAATCATGGCTACTTCATATGTTTATTGTGGGTAATAAATGAGATACTGCATGTAAAGAATATAGAAAAATTTATTTTTGAGAGTTAACTTTGGTTACAATTTTTACTATTTCCATTTTAAGGGGTACTATTTTTATGTCCTTGTTCCCACTACTGCTATTACTACTATTTCCAGGAAGCATTATTTAGGCAATGAATTTTTAGGTAACTAAATGAATTTATCTGGTAAATAGTTAATATTGAAACTGATTGTGGAAAAATGTCTTAATTTTTCTATAGTAAGTACATTTTTTTGTTCAAGCTTCTATTAAAATTTATTTTATTGTCACTGAAGAATTGTATGTATTTATGGGGCACATAGAGCTGGTTTAATACATATAATGTATAGTGAGCAAATCAGGGAAATTAGCGTATCCATTATCTCAAACATTTATTATCATTTACTTGTGTTGGGAACATTCAATATTCTCCTTCTAGCCATTAGAAACTATGTGATATATTATTGTTAACAACAGTCATCCTACATTATTATGGAACATTAGAACTTATTCATCTTATTGAGCTGTAATTTTCAATCCTTTAATAAATCTCTTCTTATCCCTCCCTTTCCCCTTACTCTTCCCAGCCTCTAATACCTCTCCTCTACATTTTACTTCTATAAGATCAACTGTTGTTTTTTTTTTTTTAGCTTCCACTTAATGAATGAGAACACAAGATGTGTAACTTTCTGGGCCTCTCTTATTTTACTTAACAAAATGTCCTCCACTTCCAGCCATGTTGCCATAAATGACAGGATTTCATTCTTTTTTGATGACTGAATATTATCCTCTTACGTATATATACCACATTTTGTTTATCTATTTTTTTCCTGTTGGAAACCCAGGTTGGTTCCACATCTTGGCTATTGTGAATAGTGCTGCAATAAACATGAGAATGCAGGTATCCCATTGAGATACTGATTTTCTTTCCTTTGGATAAATGCCCAGTAGTGGGATTGCTGGAACAAATGATAGTTCTATTTGTAGTTTTCTGAGGAACTTCTATATTGTTCTCCACAGGGCTGTACTAATTTACATTCCCACCAACAGCATATAAGAATTCCCTTTTCCCTGCATCCTCACCAGTATTTTGACTTTTTGATAATAGACATCTGGAGGTGAGATGATATCTCGTTGTGGTTTTTATTTGTGTTTCCCTGATGATCAGTGATGTTGACCATTTTTTTTCACACTTTTGTTGGTCACTTGTGTGTCTTTTTTTTTTTTTTTTGAGACAGAGTCTCGCTCTGTTGGCCAGGCTGGAGTGCAGTGGCATGATCTTGGCTCACTGCAACCTCCGTATCCTGGGCTCAAGCAATTCTTCTGCCTCAGCCTCCCGAGTAGCTGGGATTACAGGCGTGTACCACCACGCCCAGCTAATTTTTGTATTTTTAGTAGAGACGGGGTTTCACCATGTTGGCCAGGCTGGTCTCGAACTCCTGACCTCAGGTAATCCACCCGCCTTGGCCTCCCAAAGTGCTGGGATTACAGGCATGAGCCACTGTGTCCAGCCTGTATGTCTTCTTTTGGGAAATGTCTGTTCAGATCATTCGTTCTTTTCTAATTCAGATTGTGGTTTTTTGCTGTCGAAATTTTTTAGTTCCTTATATATTCTGGATATTAATTCCCTATCAAATGAATAGTTTACCAATATTTTCTCCTATTAGTCTGTTTTCATGCTGCTTATAAAGACATATCCGAGACTGGGGAGAAAAAGAGGTTTAATGGACTTACAGTTCCACATGGCTGGGGAGGCCTCAGAATCATGGCAAAAGGCAAGAAGGAGAAAGTCACATGTTACATGGATGGCAGTGGGGAAAGAGAGGGAGAGCTTGTGAAGGGGAATTCCTCTTTTTAAAACCATCAGATCTTGTGAGACTTATTCACTATCATGAGAACAGCACAGGAAAGACCTGCCCCCATGATTCAATTACTTCCCATCAGATCCCTCCCACAACACGTGGTAATTCAAGATGAGATATGGATGGGAACACAGCCAAACCATATAATCTCCCCTTCTGTAGGTTGTCTTTTCACTGTGTTGTTTCCTTTGCTGTGCAGAAGCTTTTTGTTTTTATATAATCCCATTTGTTTATTTTTGCTTTTGTTTCCTGTGCTTTTGAGGTCTTGTTCATAAAATCTTTTCGTGAACCCATTCCTGAAGTTTTTTCGTATGTTTTCTTCTAGTAGTTTTATTGTTTTGGGCCTTAAATTTAGTTCTTTGATCCATGTTTTTGTTGTTGTTTTTGTATAGGGTAAGAGGTGGGGGTCTAGTTAATTGTAATGCATATAGAGATCCAGTTTTTCTAGCACTATTTATTGAAGAGATTGTCCTTTCCCCTATGCATGTTCTTGGTGTAATTGTCAAAAATCAGCTGGCTGCAGCTATGTGAATTATTTGTGGGTTCTCTATTCTCTTCCATTGGTGTATGCGTATGTTTTTATACCAGTACCATGCTATTTTGTTTACTACAACTTTGTAGTGTATTTTGAAGCCTGGTACTTTGATAGCTCTAGCTTTGTTCATTTTGCTCAGGATTGCTTTGGCTATTAGGGCTCTTTTTTGTTCCATACAAGTTTTAGGATTGCTTTTCATATTTCTGTGAACAATGTCATTGGTATTTTATAGGTAGTACATTGAGTCTGTAGATTGCTTTGAGTAGCATGGTTGTTTTAACAATATTAAGTCTTCTGATCCATTTGCATGGAATGTCATTCCATTTGTTTGGATACTCTTCAGTTTCTTTAATCAGTGTTTTGTAGTTTTTTTTTTGTAGAGGTCTTTTACCTTTTTGGTTAAATTAATTCTAAGTATTGTAAATGGTGTTACCTTCTTGATTTATTTTCCACCTAGTTTGTTGTTTGTGTATAGAAGTGCTACCGATTTTTGTGTGTTGATTTTATAACCTGAAACTTTGCTGAATTAGTTTATCAGTACTAAGAGTTCTCTGGTAGAGTTGAAGTGGTGTCATTCCTCCAGGGTAATATCCGAGGTTCTTTGCCTTACACCAAGGAAATCAAGGACACAGACATACATGGAGTGACATGAAGAGCAGAGGTTGCCGGGCATGGTGGCTCATGCCTGTAATTCCAGCACTTTGGGAGGCTGAGGTGAATGGATCACCTGAGATCAGGAGCTTGAGACCAGCCTGGCCAACAAGGTGAAATGCCATCTCTACTAAAAATATAAAAAATTAGCTGGGCCTGGTGGCGGGCGCCTGTAATCCCAGCCACTTCGGAGGCTGAGGCGGGAGAATTGCTTGAATCTGGGAGGTGGAGGTTGCAGTGAGCTGAGGTCGTGCCACTGCACCCCAGCCTGGGTGACAAGAGTGAAACTGCAACCCCCCACCCCCACCCAAAATAGAGCAGAGGTTTAATAGGTGAAAGAGAAAACCTTTCTCTCCTGCAGAGAGAGAGGGGCTCTGGAGTGGGTCTTCTAGTTCTGTGGTGAAATGCATGGGGTTTTATAGACAAGCTTAAGGAGGTGGTGTCTGATTTACATAGAGCCCAAAAGATTGATCTGAACAGGTGTGCCATTTACATAGTGAAGAAGCTGGCTGCCCCATCCTAATCTTTTATTATGCAGATGGGTTCTCTACTTGGCCAGTGCCATGTTGCCTGTTCCTTTACTGTACACGTGGTTGACAAAGAAAAGGGAAGATGTAGCCTCCAAGTTGAACATGCCTGGCCCCCACGTAGCCTTTACCTAGTGGCACAGCTGCCGGCATTCACTGATGTAAGCTTCCAGCTTTCTTATCTCTGTCTGCTCTTTGTTAGAAAAATAATGTTTTTGGAGCTGCTTTTTGTTAAAAGAGAAGGCTTGCTGAAGACTCTCTTACCCTCCCTATCTACCTAAATAATTTCTTTCTAGTTCTTGTATAAGAGTCTTAAGTTTTTCTCTGTATCATATCATCTACAAACAGGGACACTTTGACTTCTTCTGTTTCAATTTGGGTGTCTTTTATTTCTTCTGTTGCCTAACTGCCCTGGCCATGGACTTACAGTGCTATGTTAAATAATTGTGGTGAGAACGGGCATCCTTGTCTTGTTCCAATTCTTAGAAGAAAGGCTTTTAGCTTTTCCTATTCAGTATGATGTTAGCTGTGGGTTTGTCATATATGGCCTTTATTATTTTCAGGTACATTCCTTCCTAAATAGAGGTATTTATTTATTTATTTCCTTCCTAAATTAGGTAATTCCTATGTAAATACCTAATTTAAGTTTTTATCTTGATGAGATGTTGAATTCTGTTGAATGCTTTTGCTGCATCTATTGAGATGATTGTATGGTCTTTGTCCTTCTATTGATGTGATATTTGATGTTTATTAATTTATGTAGGTTGAACCATCCTTGTAGCCCTTGGATAAATCCTTCTTGGTCATGGTGTGTATTGTTCTGATATTGTTGGATTCATTTTGCTAGTATTTTGTTGAGCATTGTTGCATATATTCATCAGAGATATTGGCCTCTAGGTTTTTTTTTTTTTTTTTTTTTTAATGTCCTTGTCTGGTTTTGGTATCAGTGTTATGCTGACCTCATAGAATGAGTTAAGAAAATCCCCTCTCCTTCAGTTCTTTGAAATAATTTGAGAAGAATTGGTTTTAATTATTTTTGAAAGGTTTGGTAGAATTCAGCAGTGAAGCCATCTGGTCCTGGACTTTTCTTTGTTGTGAGACTTTTCATCATTCATTCAAAATCATGAATTTTGTTAGTATTTTAAAGTTTTCTATTTCTTTTTGGTTCAATTTCTAGGTTGCATGTGTCCAGAAATTTATTCATGTCCTGTAAGTTTTCAATTTCTTGGAATATAGTTGTTTATAGTAGTCTCTAATGACCCTTTATGTTTCTGTGTTATTTTAATGTCTCCTGAATTTTCACTTCTGATTTTATTTATTTGGGTCCTCTCTCTTTCTTGTTTAGTCTAGCAAATGGTTTATCAGTTTTATTTTTTGAACAAGACCGACATTTTGTGTCATTGATCTTCTGTATTATTTTAGTCCTGATTTCATTTCAATAAAGATCATGATTGCCATGATCTTTGTTTTTTTCTTTCTTCTAATTTTGGATTTGGTTTTTTCTTACTTTGCTAATTCTTTGAGATGCAACATTAGGGTGTTTATTTGAAATCATTCTGTTTGTTTTTTTTGATGTAGACATTTATTACTATAAACTTCCCTCTCAGTACTCCTTTTGCTATATCCTACAGACTTTGGTATGTTGTGTTTCTGTTTTCAGCAGTCTCAAGTAATTTTTAAATTTCATTCTTAATTTCTTTCTTCACCCAGTGTTAATTGAGGACTATATTGTTTAATTTCCATTTATTCACGTTGTTTTGAATGTTCCTCTTTTTACTAATGTCTAGTTTTATTCCATTGTGGTCATGCAAGATACTTGGTATGATTTTTATTTTTAAAATTTTGTTGATATTTGTTTTGTGTCCTACCATATATGGTCATTCCTGGAGAATGTTCCACATGCTAATGAAAAGTATGTGTATTCTTCAGTACAGTGTTCTGTAAATGTCTGTTAGGTCCGTTTGGTTTATGCTGCAGTTTAAATCTGATGTTTCTTTGCTGATTTTCTGTCTAGATCATCTGTCCAATGCTGAGAGCATGGTGTTGAAGTCTCCAAGTATTATTGTTTTGGGGCATATTTCTCTTTTTATATCTGATAATATTTTCCTTATATATCTAAGTGCTCCAGCATTGGGTGCATGTATATTTACAATTTATAGTCTCTTACCAAATTAATCCCTTTCTTATTGTATAGTATGCTTCTTTACCTCTTTTACAGCTTTTGAGTTAGTCTGCTTTGTCTGATATAAGTGTAGCTACTCCTGTTCACTTTTGCTTTCTGTTTGCATGGAATATCTTTTTTCATCCCTTCACTTTTAGTCTATATATGTCTGTCCAGGTGAGGTAAGTTTCTTGTAGGCAGTATATCGTTAGTTATTTTTTAAAAAAATACCTGCAGACAATCTATATCTCTTAAGTAAGGGAATTTATTTACTTTCAAGGTTATTATTGGAAGATGAGAATTATTCTTGTCAATTTATTGGTTGTTTTCTGGTTTTCATACATCTTTTCTTCCTTTGTATATCCTTTCTATCCTTTGTTCCTTTCTTCCTCTCTTATTGTTTGTTTTTGTAGTTACATGGCTTTCTGTAGTGATACGGTTTTATTTCTTTCTCTTTCTCCTTAGTGTATTGGCTCTACCAGTGAGTTTTAAAATTTTGTATGTGTTCATGATGGTGGTTATCATCTTTTCCATTCTAGATGTTAGGCTCCTTTGAGCATTTATTGTAAGGCTAGTCTATTGGTGATTAATTTCATTAGATTTTGTCTGTGAAAGATATTATTTCTCCTTAATTTCTGAAGGATAGCTTTGCTGGGTATAATATTTGTGGTTGACAGTTTTTTTGTTTTCTTCTCAATAGTTTGAATATATCATTCCATTCCTCTTGACCTTTATGATTTCTGCTAGGAAATTCACTATTGTTGAAATGGGGATTTTCCTATATTTGACTTTATGCTTTTCTCTTGCTGCTTTTAGAATTCTTCATGTTTGATTGTCGATGATTTGAGTATCGTGTGCATTAGAGAGGACCTGTATAGGCTGAATCTATTTGGTGTTCTTTAAGCTTCCTCGACCTGGATGTCCATTTCTTTCTGAAGACGTGGAAAGTTTTCAAGTGATTTATTAAATATTTCTAGACACCTGTTCCCTTCTGTTCTCTTTTGTAGTGCCTATAATACAAATAGGTTTTCACTAAATGTTTCTGGTAAATGCTGTAGGCCTTCTTCACTCCATATTCTATTTTTTTTTTGTTGCCTGTGTTATTTGCTTTTAAGTCCAGTGATTCTTCTAGCTGGGCATGGTGGTGTGAACCTGTAGTCCTAGCTACTTGGGATGCTGAGGTGGGAGGATCGCTTGTAAGCCCAGGAGATCGAGGCTAGCCTAGGCAACATAGCAAGATTCCATCTCTGTTAAAAAAGAAGAAAGAGTAATTATTTTTTTCTGCGTAGTTAAGTCTGTGGTTGAAGCTCTCTGTTGCATTTTTCAAGTTTTATTCATTGAATTCTTCAGATCTAGGATTTATTTTGTTCTTTTTTTCTAATATCTCTGTTGTTGAATTTTTCATTCAAATTATGAATTGTTTTCCTTATTTTGTGGAATTGTCTATTTGTCTTCTCCTGTATCTCACTGAAGTTCCTTAAGATTATTTTGAATTTTCTTTCTGATATTTCATATGTTTACTTATGTTGGGTTCTATTACTGGAGAAATATTGTTTTCCTTTGGGGATATCATGTTTTTTTTATGTTTAATGTTTGATGTATTCATACATTTTATGTAGGAATTCCTACATAAAATTCTTCCAATTTTATGGAGTAGGTTTTGTATGGAAAGAATTATTAGTATGAATGGGTCTTGGGGTATTAGTTCAATGGGGTGTATTGGCATTGGTTCTAGGTAGATGAAGTAGTGTAGTCTACATGTAGTTTCTACAGCTATAATCCACACTAGTGACATAGTAGTGACATTTTCAAGTGTCTTGGTAGCCTTTGCAAAGATAGTTTGTAGCAGTGGTGGTGTGGCTTTGTTGGAGAGTGTGCTCACCTTGCTGTTTCTCAGATTATGGGCATGTGAGTACACACAGTGGATAGGGCAACTTGCGTTCTGGCTTGCTGGGGTTGAGGCCACAGGACTCTCACTCTGGGAGCATAGGCATGTAGTCACTTGGCTGACCTGGGGGTTGCCTGCCAGGAACAACCTATGAGATTGTTTTTCAAGCTTAAGATGTGAGTGTATAGCTGCTCAGTTGGCCTGGAAAGATGTTTTCTAGGGTTGGCCTTTGAGACTGTTTTTCAGGCCCAGGAGACAGGTTCAAGGCTGCTTTGCTGTCCTGGGGGCTTGCTTGCCAGGAACAACCCACAGGGCTATTTCTTAATCCCAGGATGCAGGTGCATTGCTGCTTGGCTGGCTTGGGGGAATATCTGCTGGGAATGCCTCATGGGGTTGTGTCTCAGGCCCAGGATATGCTTATATGGCTTCCTGGCTAGCCTGTGGGTGTGCCTGCCAGGGGTGGCCTGTAGAGGTGTTTCTCAGGTGCTGGATGTGGACTCATGGCTGCTTGTATTGCATGGAGGTATGCCCAGCAGTGGCAGCCTTTGGGACTGTTTCTAGGCCCTGATTGCCAGTGCAAGGCTTTTAGGCAGGCCAAAGGCCTGCCTGGAGAGGTTGCAATGTGGCTGTTTCTCAGGCCCTGAGTGCAGGCACGTAGCCGCTCCTCTGGCCTAGGGGCGTATTAGCTGCTCAGAGGCTCAAGGGCCTCTCCTGCTTGGGGGAGGGCATGCAATGGTTGGACTGGCTCGGCTGGCTCAAGGACCACATTGTCCTGTGTGGGACTGCCAGAACATTCCTTTGGCTCAGAAGTGCAGTGGTGGGGATTGGTTTCCCTGCTGTGTAGGACCAGAGTCACAGCCAATCCTGGACCTAGGCTCTGTTCAGCTGGGGTTGTGGCATTCAGCTGCCTGTGTGGGCTTGGTGGAATGAAAATGAACTGCAGTACTGGAGAGGTGCAGAGGCTACTGGACACTTGAGCAAGGTACACTCCTGAGGTGGCTCTAGTCTCAAGATGGCACCATGCTACAGCATCTTGGCTCACAGGGCTTGGGTAGGGAATGAGAAGTGTACCCCTTGTATTCTTAATTGAGGGCAATGCAGCTGAGGGAATTCCTGGCAGCTTTCTAAACTGGGCTCAGAGCTCGTAAGGACTGTGGGATTCTTCTGTAGTGAGGATTGTAGGTGTTTTTGGTAGCAATGGGGGCGGGTGGGGATCTTCTCCTTACCTATTCCCTATAACAGGAAGTCACTGCTGATCCTAAACAGATCCAATCCAGGTGGAGAAGACAGGGCAAAGGCTGGGTGCCTCCACGCTGCCTTTCTGGACTTCCATTCACCACAGGTGCATCTCCACTCCCCCACTGCACTCCAACACTCTCCCTTCCACACTCCAGTCAAAGCGTAGCTCTTTATTAATTGTCTCAATCCTCTCTTGTGGAAGGGATGAGCACCAGGTGTCTCTAGTCAGACATCTTGCTGACATCACTCCTGAAATTTTTGTATGGACACTCAGTCCACTGTTACTGCCAACCCTAATTTTTGTGATGAAATATATTAATATTAGCATGTATATTTCTCATGAGTATCAATAATGGATAATCTAATTTCTATCCCCAGTTTCTGTCTATACAGCCAAAGCCTTTTCCCCGTTAATAAAACTGATGAATTAATTATATCCTTTGGCTTTTATAAATATTAAAATATTTTGAAGTGGATATTGCAGTATGGTACTTCTTGGCCTTATAAGATTTTTTTTTATGTCTGGGATTAATAGGGTAAAGAAAAACTATATTAATTGTATTTATATGAACAGTT
The DNA here is from genome assembly GCF_006542625.1 of Nomascus leucogenys. NCBI lineage: Eukaryota > Metazoa > Chordata > Mammalia > Primates > Hylobatidae > Nomascus > Nomascus leucogenys. The sequence continues at coordinate 18,254,486 of NC_044383.1, read as the reverse complement.
GATTCAGGAAACTACTTTTCTGTGAACTGTAGCTATTTTTCTGTGAAGGATAGACCAGTAGTTATTAATTTAGTATACATTTATTACTTTCAGTGTACTTGGCAATGTACTGCTTTCTGAGATTACAGAGTTCAAAAGACAGTTGCTGTTCTCAAAGAGCTTACTGGAGAAAGAAACAAACACAATTCTGCTGAAATGTGATAATTGCAATGATAGATGCACACAGGGTGCTATATGAAGATAAAGGGTAGGCATCTAACCAGTAATGTGGACCTAAGAATAATTTCCTAGAGGAGTGCCATAGCTATGTCTTATAGGATTTGGAGTTGGCCAGCACATGAAAATATTGGTAAAGAGCCAGAGAAATGCCTGTCTTTTCTCTTAACTTGTCTTGAGAGCTACTAGCTTAATGGCTAGAGGATAAGATATATGAGGTAGCATATAGGAGAGACCTATCAGTTTTATAATATTTTTGAAGAATGTGACAAGGTGTATTTGTAAAGTTTTATTTTTAGCATATGGGACAAACAACTAAGTTAAAATCTGTTTATATTCTTGTGATGCCAGGAGCTTTATTTCTTTTACTACAAAAAATAAGGGACAATTACTGTCCAGGTGCAGTGGCTCACGCCTGTAATCCCAGTACTTTGGGGGGCCAAGGCAGGCGGATCACGAGGTCAGGAGTTCAAGACCATCCTGGCTAACACGGTGAAACCCCGTCTCTACTAAAAAAAACACAAAACAATTAGCCAGGCGTGGTGGCAGGCGCCTGTAGTCCCAGCTACTCAGGAGGCAGAGGCAGGAGAAAGGCGTGAACCCGGGAGGTGGAGCTTGCAATGAGCCAAGATCAAGATCGCGCCACTGCACTCCAGCCTGGGTGACAGAGTGAGACTCTGTCTTAAAAAAAAAAAAAAAAAAAAAAGGACAATTACCAATGAACATGTGAAAATTAGTTCTCACTACCACTTATGCAGAGCTTATTATTGGCAGATTCGAATTCCCTTATATTTAGAAAGTACTGGTATTTGATATTGGAACTCTGTTGTTTTCTTTCTTGCTTAAGCCATATTATTTTTAGTTCTTACAATATAACCTTGACATGTGCTTTTTTGAGATTGCATATTTCAAGATTGTTATGTTAGTGTTCATTTTTTCTTCCCTATTATTATAAATAATAATGATTGAACTAATAATTATTTTGAATGTGTGATGAACTTAGACTTGATAAGTTCATCACGCATTCAAAAGTTCCATTTGTTGAGGAATATAATGCTAACTAGCATGCCCTGTAAATGAAGAATGTTTTGCTTTATCAGAAAGCTGAACTTTAGCAAGATTTCAAAGGTGGAGACTTCTGGAAGGTGGCATTCAATTATGCATATCTTTATATAAAATGAATTCTGAGTCATTACACTTGTATAAACTGAAGATAACCCTATTTTGGCAAATAAAGATTGACAAATTCATGCACTTTATAGAGATATCTTGGGTCAAATGATCATTTACTTATTGGAAATGGCTAATGAAATGTTACAGTGATTTATGGTGTGCTGCAGTAAATTTTCATAATATAGTTATTTATCTTACATAAGATAATGAACTGCCTGTCCATTTCATTTACTGAGTAATAGTTACTTTAAGTGTTTTATCAGCAGCTTCATTTTTCTGTTTTCTTCCTCTTCCTCTCAGATTTTTATCATGATGAATTAGGGAGTAATATTTCATTTTAAATGACTTGTCTTGACTATAGATAGTTCAGGGATATAGGCAGAATTGCTGTCATGTGAAACACAGTTGTTAATCTGAAATATCTATGTTGAATTGACTCCTGCTGTTATTATCAAGAGCTGTAAGAATGTTATAGGTTTTTGCTTATCAAAGTATTTTTCAGAATAATATATGAAATATATGCTGATCACAATGTGAAGCAGCATGTGTATTTTTATAATTAGAAACATTATTTATTAAGTACCATCTTTGTTTTAGGAACTGTGCTGATGATGGAAGATAACAATTTTTATTCTAATGGATTTTGTTTAGCAAAATTTACTGATTACCTACTATGTGTACAGTACTTGGGCAATATGAGATCTATTGTCATAACAAGAATTTATAAGATATTTAAATTTTATCCAAGAAACATTTGTTGAGTGTTTACTATGTGAAATTTATTTTATTTGTACTCTGCACACATTTCTAGGTGTATGGCTATCTTTTAAGATCTCTAGGACCATATGCACATCATAATTAGAATAAATACTGGATATAAATATCTTATTTCTATGTTGTTAATGTCTAAGGTGGAGAAACATTTTTCTCTATCCTGGTACTCCATAATGTTTAAAAAAAAAAGAACAATGTGGCATTTTGAAATCATTTCACATTGTAATATAATATTGATAGCTTAGTATTTTGGAAAATAAATATATTATCATATATATTAAAATAGAGGTGTTTATAATCTAAAAAAATTTGTAAAGATTAGTAACTTGGATCATGAATATATCATTTTTAAATATAAGAAGAACATTTTAAAATTGAGTAATTATTAAGGTTATAAATATGGTAAAGATTTTTATTTCAAGTTAATTTTGAAATATTACAGCATTAAGAATAGTTATGTAGTATTTGTCAATATTAGTTAAATTTTAGGCACAAGCATCAGATTTTATTACTTTTGTTGTTTTTTATTAATAAAATTATATGACATTAATTTATCCAAAAATCATGTAGAAGTCCAAATTTATTTGTAGACGTCTGAGCTAAGAGAGAGGCAGTTATTCTTCTGTAAGTCTTTTTGCTAAGTCTTGTTATGAAGTCTTCACTCAGACTCTATATATTGTTTGTTGATTTTATTTTCTATTTTCACAACGTAGATAATGGCAATTTATCTTTAGAGTCTTAATCCTATAACTGATTACATTGATAGGAGTAATAGTAATAGAAGCAGCAGCAGCAATAACAATATGTTAAGTTTTTAAATAATCCTGCCTTATCAGATAGATGATTATATCTCCACTTTATAGAAGAGGAAACTGAGGTTCATGAAGGCTAAATAAATGATGCCAATCATGTAGCTAAACATAAAACCTGTGTTTTAAAAACGGTGTTCTATTCTACATCATTCTCCAAAATATGCTGTAATTGTTAATTATTCTTAGTACTAAAACTCATTAGAAAGGCAGTTTTATATATTTCCAAATATGATTTTTAATGATAATGAACTATTTGCTAAGGAATATGCCATATTTTTACTTCTAACTTTCTTTGAATGCCCCTTTTCCTGTTGTTTACAGAAAGTATCACCTTGGGTAGGCTTGCGCAAGATCAATATATCCTATTGGGGATGGGAAGACATGTCTCCTTTTACAAACACAACACTACAGTGGCTTCCTGGCGAACCCAATGATTCTGGGTTTTGTGCATATCTAGAAAGGGCTGCAGTGGCAGGCTTAAAAGCTAATCCTTGTACGTCTATGGCAAATGGCCTTGTCTGTGAAAAACCTGTTGGTAAGTAGTCCAGTAAATTAGCATTCCTTTAAAAGTATGTTTCCCACGCATCTTCTCATCTTCTCATTCCTTCCTTCTAGGGTGTAGTCTGATTCTCTGATATTTATGTAAATTTTATTTTTATACACATTCTTCCCCACTTACTATTAGTGATCTCAGCATTAACTTGTGAAAATAACATAATATTATTATTTTATGCAATCTTTGTTGGTTCAAATAGTGAGATTATGAACATATGGTTGTAGTTGCTTATAATATAGCAATAATCTATTCTTAATTCATTAATGTCTTTTACTTTTATCATTATAGTGTTTGGGAAGAAGATTTGTTTTTAAGATTAAGGGCTAATTGGGACTCCTTTTACTCTTGTAGACATATTATTTCAGTTATCAAGTAAAAACAAACATTTTTGTTACATCTTCTGAAATGGAGTTTTGTTAAGTAAGAAAGGAATATTGAATTCTTTTCTTTTAAATCTTATATTTTTATCGTGGTAAAATATACTTAAAATTTACCATTTTAACCATTGTCAATGTATTTTAATGCCAATTCAATGGCATTAAATACTTTGACACTGTTGTGCAAACATCATCACCATTTATCTCCAGAACTTTTTCATTTTGCAAAACTAAAAATCTGTACCCATTACACAATAACTCTCCATTTCCTCCACCCCACCCCCTACAGTCCCTAGCAACTACCATTCTACTTTCTGTCTCTATGAATTTACTACTTCAGGTACCTCATATGGTGGAATCATACAGTATATGTGCTTTGTGACTGGCTTATTCCCTTAGCATAATGTCTTTAGGGTTTAACCAAGTTGTAGGATATATGAGAATTTCCTTCCTTTTTAAGGTTGACCAATATTACATTATATGTAAATACTACATTTTGTTCATCCATTCATTTATCAATGGATACTTGCGTTGCTTCTACCTTTTGGCTATTGTGAGTAATGCTGCTATGAATGTGGGTGTATGAATACCTGTTCAGCTTCTTGCTTTCACTTCTTTGGAGTATATATATATATAGCCAGAAGGAGAATTGCAAAATAATGTGGCAATTCTGTTTTTCGCATTCCCACCAGCAGTGCACAAAGGTTTCAGTTTCTCTCCATCCTTGCCAATATTTATTTCCTATTATTTTTAAATAATGGCCATCCTAAAGACTGTCATAAATATTGTATCTTGTGTAATATTTTATGATAAGCTGTACTTTTATTCTTTGTTTATATCAAAGACATGTTCACTTACGGGACATTTACTTTGTAAGATGTGGAATGCTATGGAAAACATTGTGGCTGGGAAAAAATTGTGGCTGGGAAAATAAACAGTGCTGGTATACAAACTAGGTCATCGATTACATTACTACTTATAATATTTAAAATTATACAACTTTATATACTTTGTAAGGAATTAAAAGTTTCAAAGGAGTTATACATTTTCAAATTTAATAAAAATTTTAAGAAGTATTGATATATCATCTTTGTTTTTATTTACCTCATCATATTATAATACCACAGTTGGCTTAATTGAAACATGCCCTGAACAGCAAAGCAAAGAAAACCCATACAATTGTGTTAACATGAAGTTAAAAATGAAATTATTGTATTTGTTTATTTATTCCAGTTAGTCCAAATCAAAATGCGAGGCCATGCAAAAAGCCATGCTCTCTAAGGACATCATGTTCCAACTGTACAAGCAATGGCATGGAGTGTATGTGGTGCAGCAGTACGAAACGATGTGTTGATTCTAATGCCTATATCATCTCTTTTCCATATGGACAATGTCTAGAGTGGCAAACTGCCACCTGCTCCCGTAAGTATTTATCTAGAGTGACTTCTCACTTGACAGCAATGTAAATTACTTTTCTGTGATGTAAAGAAGAATTAAATATTTGAAGAAGTTTCAAAAAATGAGAAAAAATATTGTTACGGCTACTTTTGAAACCAACCGGTACTGTTAACCTCTGATTTTTATTATATCATCATTTTGCATTCCACTAAGTATCTTACCCTAAATATTAACATATTGCCACATATGTACAGCCCCTTTTCCCTGAACTGTGTGTATGCTGCAGACAGCATAACACTTCATGAGAGTGTTCACCTCAAACATCACAGATTGCTTTGGTGAGCCTTTTTAGTGTCTTTTAATCTAGTTCAGTTCCCATATCTTTTCCTTATATGACTTTGATATTTTTGAATAACCTATACCAATTGTTTTGGAAGTTTCTCAATTTGGATTTGTCTAATTTTTCCCTCATGATTAGATTCAGGAAAGCATATTGGGGCAAGAATATTTTATCAATGTTGGTGTATCTGCTACAAGTATAGAATGCACAGTCTTGAAATCACAGAGTTATGTCAGCAGGGCAGTTCTGGGCTTGCTATGAGTTGTACTTCAGCAGAAAGATCTTGCCCCTTGCTGGTCTCTCATGTTTTCTAAGGACTATAGGATAAGGCTGCACCTGAATGAATGTTTAATACTGGGTACTATGTGGTGAGAGCGGCCTTGCTTACAAACACAAATGGCATCAGAATATAGCTGCCAAGGGAATTGCATAATGCTACTGGTAGCACTGGGTAGCCTTGTGGGAACTTGAGACCATGTGAAACTCTTTCTGCTTGGGAGAAGAAAGTACTGATCTTAGCTAGCTTCTTCATAGCAGAGAATATGGTTTATCTTTCCACAATCCACTCTTTGACACTGACGCTCATCAAAAATACGCCTTTTCACCTGAATTAATTGGTATGTTCAGATTGGGAACAAAAAAGTAGAAAGTTTTATTTACTCCTGCTGCTCTTATGACCTCTCAATATTGGTTGCATTCATTCATGTCCCATTCATTGGTATCTGTCCCTCTTGTAATTAATCCAGACTTTATGTCCTTTTTTTTGAATAATATACTTTTCAGGGGCCCAGTAGTTACCATTCTACCACCATAGAAAGCTGCAGAATCACCTGAGATAAAGTTGGTATCCAGGTGTTTTTTTTTTTTTTTTTTTTTTTTTTTTTTTTTTTTTTTTGTGAGATGGAGTCTCACTCTGTGGCCCAGGCTGGAGTGCAGTGGCCTAATTTCAGCTCACTGCAACCTCCACCTCCCTGGTTCAAGTGATTCTCTTGCCTTAGCCTCCCAAGTAGCTGGGAGTACAGGCATGTGCCACCATGCCCGGCTAATTTTTGTACTTTTTTAGAGATGGGGTTTCACTGTTGGCCAGGCTGATCTCGAACTCCTGACCTCATGATCCACCCAGCTCAGCCTCCCAAAGTGCTGGGATTACAGGCATGAGCCACCGTGCCCAGCCGGTATCCAAGTTTATGTCTGTTGAGGATGCTTTGATTTGAACAAAGCAAAATATCAGTTACTTGGTAAAGTCCAAACAGACAAATAAAATGAGAAGTTCTTTTGGTTCTTTTTCAATTCTCTTCTTCTCAACATCTGAGTGTCCAGGAAGCTCACAAAGAAAAAAGGAGCAAGAGTCCTTAGATTTTTTTTTTCTTCCAATACTTTAACCTGCAGTAAACAGGATTTGAAATGAGTGAATCTAATTAACATGTTGGTGTGTTTGTTGCAGGTTCCAAAGAGACTGTAGTTACAGTTCAGTCAAAGGAGACAAAATAAAAGCCACTTGGAGTCCAGTGTATCTATTAAACTCAGGAATATGTTGTGGTTGAAATGTATTCAATGAGATAGGGAAAGCAACAGTTTCTCTCTCTATACAGGAATTCTCTCCAGGGGATCTTTATCCCAATTCTAATTCCTTTCTCCTAACAGCCCTAAGTTCTCCACTATCATCATCTCTCTTCTTTTGTCATATTTGAAATTTTTAAAGGTCAAAGGTCCATTTTAGGTTTTTGCATCAGTCCACTGGTTTCCCTCTGTCCCTTTCTCTCCAGGAAATAGCCACTTGGAGGTTTCCTAGGAGTGTAGGCCATAACACAGCTTGTTTCTATAACTTTCCTAAATATCTTCAGGACTTTCTTATTAGATCATTGACTTTTTTGCAGTCCCTCCATAGGAGCAGCCACTGGCAGCCTGACTGAAAATACAAACAACTATCCCAGCAGCAATATTTATTTTCTGCCCATCCACTCTTCCTTCCCTCCTTTTGAGCTTTCTTGTTTTTCCTCTGAGAGGCAACCCATTCTAGTTAGTAAATATAGTAATGATATGGCTCCAATGAGTGGAGGAACACCAGGGTTCTTGTCTCACGTTGAATTAGATTAAACAATATGGACACACGTGGAGTGGTTTTAAGGAGCGGAGAGTTTAATAGGCAAGAAAGAAAAGAGAAGGCAGAAAGAAGAGGTTCGCTCTTACAGAGACAGAGGGATGGGGGCTCCACAGCTGAAAGAGGAAACCCCAAGTGTGGTGCATACCAGGCAGGTATATGTAGAGGCTGGAGAAGGGGGTGTCTGATTTGCACAGGGCTTAGGGGACTGGTTTGACCAGGCATTCATTCACGTAGCCTTAGGAAAAAAAACTGGCCTTCCCACCCTAGCCTTTTAATATGCAAATACAGGGCACCATGATGTTCTACACACGTGGGGATATGTGGGGCGGCCATGTTCCCAGGACCATCTGGGGCAAGGGCAAGAGGACAAAGGTGGGAATCGCCATGTTGAGTGGACCCAGTTTCTAATGGCTTGCATATGCATACTAAAGGTTGCCGGCTTGGCTCTAAGAGCTGGGACTTTTCTGTTACACAAGAAACACTTTTGGAGGTGTTTTAAAAAGAAATGAAAACTTTCCAAGGGCCCCTTTTCTCTCTATCTGCCTAAAATAATTTCTTAATAACTTCTATCACAGTAATTTCATAATTCTGAGATCCCTGTTGGTGGTAAATCTATGTTGAAGCCTGTAAGTATATGGCCCTTAGAAAACATGGTCACCCAGTTGATATTAGTCCTTCTTGCTCAGATGAGTCATCTTCCCATTTAGAGGTAGCCACTGCGTAAGGCAATGCATGTAGAGACTCACTGACTTTCTAGGCCTTTCATCACTCCCAGTGGTCCCGTCAAATATGTATTTGGTCCATAGTGGGCACCACTGTTGCTTGAAGAGCTAAGGCAAAACAGTAACACATTGCAGGCTAGAATCCCAGCCGCAGCTGTTGTGTTCATTTGTTCCTTCAGGCTCTTGGCATCAAGTGGAGATGTATGCCTGGGATGGGCATGGTTGGATGTATTATGGGTTGAGCTCCCTGTTGATATCCCTTTTTAGGGATTGTGATAAGGAATGGGGGTGTTGTACCTGATCAAGTGTTTGGCAGTGTGGTGGTTGCAGGCATAAAATGGCCTTTTTAGCACAGCAAAACATTTCAAAACTAGGAGCCAGCTGCCCAGGAGAGATGAATACAAGAGTTGAAGACTTGTGGGGAATGAGACAATGCGCACCTTCTCCTGCCTCGATAGTCATGCTTGTCTCTCCACAAACATTATTGTTCAATGAAAGAAACTAGACATGAAAGATTACATACTGTTTGACTACATTTGGGTATAAAGTTAAAAAATAGTCAAAACTGCACTATATTGTTTAGAAATGCGTATTTAGGTGGTAAAACTATAGAGTAAGGCAAAAGTTTATTCTCAAAAATGTCAGCTAGAGGATGTTGCTGGGAGAAGTTTAGGAGTGCTGATTAGGAAATGAAACAAGAGAGGCAATGCTCCACTTCTAGGCTTTGTGTGGGTCCAGAGTGTGTGTTTATAGGAATTTATTAATCTTATATTTTTCTTTATGTAATTGTATATGTGTTATATTTCACAATAAAAACGGCCAAAAAGTAGGGAAAAACTGGTTTGTGAAAGTCTAAGCTCTTATACTCTTAACAACTTTCTAAAAATTATTTAGAATTAAGCTTATGTTCTCACAAGTTTTTCTTATATCCCATTCCTTCTCATTTGTTTTACTTTTTTGTTTTTTTACAATTTTTTTTGGTGGTATAACACACATAACATAAATTTTGCCATTTTAACCATTGGTAAATAATCTTTAGTAATTTCTTTCAAATAAATTGTGACATAAACTTTTGAGTCTTTGCATGTCTAAAAGTGTACTTTTCATTTTCAGTTGAGTGATAAAATGGCTAAATGTGGTATTCTAAATAATTTTTTCCTTGAACCTCTTTAGCATTCAGTGTTGTAGATGAGAATTCCAATGCCAATCTAATTTTCATTCCTTTTTGGAACATCTTTTTTGTCCCCGCTTTGGGAGCTTTTAAGATTTTTTTCTTTCTTGTTGGCATTCTACAATTTTTCATTGTTTTAATTCAGTTTTTCAGTGATTGATGTGGATCTTTAAAATTAATTTTTTTTACAGTTTGTCATTGAAGAAAAGGATTTTTAGATTTTTTAGATTTTCTCATTGGCTCTTTAAAACTGAAGAGTAGTTTGTTTCTTCATCTGCTAAAAATGTTCTGTAATGTCTTAAAATACATGTTTTCTTCTCTTTACTCTTGTTGCAAATATTAAAATAGTTGCTGGAACTTCCATATATATCTTAATATTTCTTAACTCTATTTGCATTTTTTGTATTTTTGTTTGCTAATATTTAGCTATTTTTTCTTTTATAATCCTTTACTTGGGACTTTTTATTTAGTTGAAATAAGTTTTTTGAGAACACTGTAATTATACAGTGCAAATATAAAAATTGTTGTAACTGACTTTTTTGAGAAGGTTAATGAAACATAATTCACTATTTTAACACAAGTATGAATTAAATTTCTACCACTGACAAATCAAATAATGATAACTAAATACCGCTGGTGGGACTGTCAGCTAGGCAAGCATAAGTCAGGTCTTCAGGTCTGCCATTGTGTCTCTTGTTTTTGATCTTTTGCTTCTTTTGTTTTCTTGATTATTATAGAGGCTTCACTGTCTACTTCTACCATTTGTTCCTTGAGCAGATAGTGTAGTTTGCTATTTTTTCTTCTCTATAGTTCCTTTCTCTGTTCTGTTGTCATGTTCGACTTTCCTGAAGCTATGTATAGATCATTTGTGCTGATAATGTCCAGTACTACTCTAACAGTTATTTCTATTTCACAGGGTTTTTTTGTTTGTTTGTTTTTGTTTTTTTGAGACAGGGTCTCGCTCTGTCACCCAGGCTTGAATGCAGGGGCACAATCTTGGCCCAGTGCAATCTCCGCCTCCTGGGTTGAAGCAATTCTGCTGCAGCCTCCCGAGTAGCTGGAACTACAGGCGCCTGCCCCATGCCTGGCTGATTTTTGTGTTTTTAGTAGAAACGGGGTTTCACCATGTTGGCTAGGCTGGTCTTGAACTCCTGACTTCAAGTAATCTGCCCACCTTGGCCTCCCAACATGCTGGGATTACAGGTGTGAGCTACTGCGCCCAGCCTCCACAGGTTTTTTATTATACATCCTGTGTGTCATTGTGGGGAAGAAGGGCATTGAACATTGCCTCAAGGAGACTTTATATTTCTGGAAGAAGTAGTTACCTGGCAGTGATCCACTGTTTGTTAATAATAAACTCCTTCATTACATTTAATATTTCCCATGTTTTTAACCAACCAACATTTGTAGAGTAGTGAAGAAATGCCAGGAAGTACAATAGGGACTAGGAGTAAAATGACATTCTTGTTTAAAATACAGGTTAAAAGTAGCTGAGTGTTACACTTTCATAGATGTCAGCTTCTCGGCGATGGTTTTAGTATGCTTTTGACTTTAGCTTTGTAACTTTTCAGGATAAATTATATATAATATATTTACATTATGGTTTTCTACTACACGTCTATTCATTTAACATCTGAGTATTTAAAATATTTTTATACTTATCAACAAAACTTTGTATTGGAAGTGGTCTTTTAGTTGCCTTCAGAGAGTTGCCTTAATGTTCATTTGAGGTTTACTGGTAAATAGAAATTAAGGGAAACTTTTCTTTGGAAATGAGAAACAAATAGGATTTTGCAATATTCTCCAGTATTTTTCAGTTACAATATTGTGATATCATTGTTTAAAATTCACAAATTGAACAGAGGAAATATATTTTAAGACAGTTTTTGACTAATGGTTTCTGAGAAAGCTTTGCTAATAATTGGCATTATTAATAATTGATATATTTTAGGTAGTCAGATATTCTACTTGTGAAAATGAATTCCAGGGCAATGTTTAAAGCAATAATAGGAGATGTAGTCCTAAATGTATAAAGGTTCAAATGAAAGTTCAATTAAATTGATATAGTAAAAATAGAATAATACGCAACTTGAGGATAAGGTGTTATCTCACAAATCTATATATTTTTCACTATTTGTAAGTTTATGTGTTCAATTTAAACACTTTAACAATTGAGGAAGGTAATCATTTTTAAAATTTGATGACAATTTCTTACAGATTGATTTTTTAATATTCTTACCCATTTGAAAAACAATATCGAATATTTTACAACTTGATCTTTTGAAAAGCCAAAAATAAATAAAACGAACAGGATTGCTCCAATTACCCATATTTCATACAAGTCCTTATACCACACATAACTTTAGGAACAATAGCATAGCCTGCATAAGGTTTCTCGTATATTATTTTCTATAAGAAAGAGAAGAAAAATTAGCACATGTCAGTTTTTGAGTCCCTACTAAATATTAATTAATTTTCTGTTAATTATTTAGCAATGCATGTTGCTTTCTACTCTTGAACAAAAACAAAATCAACATTACCTTATTTAATATTTTTATATCTGAAATGAAATCCAAGAGAATTAGGATGTTGCTCTGAACTTGACATTTTTGAACTTATTAGTAAAGGCTAAAATCTAATAGATAAGCAGAACTAGAGGATTAATAGTTTCTCATTGTCAGTACAGAAAACCCAGGATTCTCTGTGTAACCTAAGATTTCCCCAGCTATTTGGAAGCATGAATAAGAATGTTGTATTGAGAATAGTTCAGATTTAATGTGTCCATAATGCATCTTAAGATATTTTAATGATTATCTTTTCTATTTTTTGATTTTGATATTTTAGTCGTATAAGGACCATTTATTTATTTTTTAAATTAAATTAAATTTTTAAAACTTCAGTGGCTTTAGGGGTACAATTGGTTTGTAGTTATATGGATTAATTGTATACTGGTGAAGTCTGAGATTTTAGTGCACCTGTCACCTGAGTAGTGTACGTTGTATCCAACATACAGTTTTTTTTAATCCCTCATCTCCCTCATTTGCTCTTCTGAGTCTTCAGTGTCAGTTATACCACTCTGTATGCCTCTGTGAACCTATAGCTTAGCTGTCACTTATAAGTGACGACACATACTATTTGTTTTTCCATTCTTGAGTTACTTCACTTAGAACAATGCTGTTGGCTCCATCCAAGTTGTTGTAAAAGTCATTACTTTCTTCTTTTTAATGGCTCAGTAATATTCCCTGGTGTATGTATAACACATTTTCTTTATCCACTTGTCACTAGATTGTCACTTAGGTTAGTTCCATATCTTTGCAGTTGTGAGTTGTGCTGTGATAAACACATGTATGCAGGTGTCTTTTTGATATAATGACTTATTTTCCTTTGGGTAGATACCCAGTAGTAGGATTACTGGATTGAATGGTAGATCTACTTTTAGTTTTTCAGGAAACCTTCATACTGTTTTTCATAGAGGTTGTGATAATTTACATTTCCACCAGCATTGTATGAGCTTTCCCTTTTCACCATATCCATGCCAACATCTATTGTTTTTTGACTTTTTAATAATGTCCATTTTGTCTGGGTAAGGTGATATCTCATTGTGGTTTAAATTTACATTTCCCTGAGGATTAGTGATGTGGAACATTTTTCACTTTTGTTGGCCATTTGCGTGTCATCTTTTGACAAATATCTATTCATGTCATTTGTCTACTTTTCAATGGGATTATTTGTTTTCTTCTTGTTGATATGTTTGAGTTCCTTGTAGATTCTGGATATTAGTCCTTTGTCAGATGCATAGTTTGCAAATATTTTCTCCTGTCTTGTGGGTTGTCTGTTTACTTGGATAATTATCTATTTTGCTGTGTAGAAGCTTTTGAGTTTAATTAGGTTCCTTTTATATATTTTTGTTTTTGTCGCATTTGATTTTGGGGTCTTAGTCATAAATTGCTTATGCCAATGTCCAGAAGAGTTTTCCTTAGGTTTCTTCCAGAATTTTTATGGTTTCAGATGTTAGATTTAAATCTTTAATCCATCTTGAGTTGATTTTTGTATATGGTGAGAGACATAGATCCAGTTTCATTCTTCTACATGTGTTGATCCAGTTATCCCAGCACCATTTATTGAATAGGGTGTCCTTTCCCCAGTTTATGTTTCTGTATAATTTGCCAAAAAATCAACTGGTTGTAAGTATTCAGCTTTATATCTGGGTTCTCTATTCTGTTCCATTTTTCTGTGTATCCCCATTTTTCTATGTGTCTACTTTTATACTAATACTATGATGTTTTGATTACTATAGTCTTTTAGTATAATTTGAAGTCGGGTAATATGGTGCCTCCAGATTTGTTATTTTTACTTAGGATTGGTTTGGCTATTTAGGCTCTTTTTTGGTTCTATATTAATTTTAGGATTTTTTTTTTAATTCTGTGAAAAATGATGTTGGTGATTTGACTGGAATTACACTGAACCTGTAGATTGTTTTGGGTAGTATGATTATTCTCATGATATCAATTCTTCCAACCCTTGAGTGTGGGATGTGTTTCCATTTGTTTTTGTCATCTGTGATTTCTTTTAGCAGTGTTTTGTAGTTCTCCTTGGAGGGATAGTTTACCTCCTTGGTTAAGTATATTCTTAGGTATTTTATTTTTGCAGCTGTTGTAAAAGGGGTTGAGTTCTTGATTGGATTCTCAGATTGGTCATTTTTGGTGTATAACAGTGCTACTGATTGGTGTACATTGTTTTGGTAACCTTAGACTTCACTGAATTGATTTATCAAATCTGGGAGTCTTTTGGAAGGCTCTTTAGAGTTTTCTAGGTGTACGATCATATCAAAGTCTTTAGGGTTTTCTAGGTGTACGTATAAAATCACATCATTGTCTTTAGGGTTTTCTAGGTATACAGTCATATCATTGGCAAAAAAGGATAGTTTGACTTCCTTGTTTCCTATTTGGATGCCCTTTATTTCTTTCTCTTGCCTGATTGCTCTGGGTAGGATTTCCAGTACTATATTAAATAGAAGTGATGAAAGTGGGCCTACGTATCTTCTTCTAGTACTTACGGGTAATTCTTTCAACATTTCCCCATTCACTATGATGTTTGCTGTGGGTTTGTCATGTATGGCTTTTATTATTTTGCGGTATGTTCCTTCTCTGCCTAGTTTGATGATGGTTTTTAATTATAAAGATATGCTGGATTTTAATGAATGCTTTTCCTGTAATTATTTGAGATTATCATATCACTTTTGTTTTTAATTCATTTTATATGATGAATCATATTTATTGACTTGCATATGTTGAACCATCCCTGGGATGAAACCTACTTGATCATGATGAATTATCTTTTTGACATGCCATTGGATTCAGCTTGTTAGTATTTTGTTGAGGATTTTTTCATTTATGTTCATCAGGGATATTAGTCTGTAGTTTTCTTTTTCCTTTTTTTAAAAATATAAATATTGCATTTAATAGCATAAAAAGATGTTCCAAATATGTTGTAAGCAAAAAGAAAAAATTTAGTTCAAGCTCCAATTTTCTGTTTAAAAAGTATGCAACTGTGTAGTAGAGTATGCTACCTTCTGGGTAGTTTTTAAAAACAGGATTTTTTTTTCTTTTTTTTTAAATTTTTTTATTATTATACTTTAAGTTTTAGGGTACATGTGCACAATATGCAGGTTTGTTACATATGTATACATGTGCCATGTTGGTGTGCTGCACCCATTAACTTGTCATTTAGCATTAGGTATATCTCCTAATGCTATCCCTCCCCCCTCCCCCCATCCCCCACAACAGACCCCAGTGTGTGATGTTCCTCTTCCTGTGTCCATGTGTTCTCATTGTTCAAATCCCACCTGTGAGGGAGAACATGCGGTGTTTGGTTTTTTGTCCTTGCGATAGTTTACTGACAATGACGGTTTACAGTTTCATCCATGTCCCTACAAAGGACATGAACTCATCATTTTTTATGGCTGCATAGTATTCCATGGTGTATATGTGCCACATTTTCTTAATCCAGTCTATTGTTGTTGGACATTTAGGTTGGTTCCAAGTCTTTGCTATTGTGAATAGTGCCGCTATAAACATACGTGTGCATGTGTCTTTATAGCAGCATGATTTATCATTCTTTGGGTATATACCCAGTAGTGGGATGGCTGGGTCAAATGGTATTTCTAGTTCTAGATCCTTGAGGAATCGCCACACTGTCTTCCACAATGGTTGAACTAGTTTACAGTCCCACCAACAGTGTAAAAGTGTTCCTATTTCTCCACATCCTTTCCAGCACCTGTTGTTTCCTGACTTTTTAATGATCGCCATTCTAACTGGTGTGACATGGTATCTCATTGTGGTTTTGATTTGCATTTCTCTGATGGCCAGTGATGATGAACATTTTTTCATGTGTTTTTTGACTGCATTAATGTCTTCTTTTGAGAAGTGTCTGTTCATATCCTTCACCCACTTTTCGATGGGGTTGTTTGTTTTGACAAATGGGATCTAATTAAACTAAAGAGCTTCTGCACAGCAAAAGACACTACCATCAGAGTGAACAGGCAACCTACAGAATGGGAATTTTTGCAACCTCCTCATCTGACAAAGGGCTAATATCCAGAATCTACAATGAACTCAAACAAATTTACTAGTCTGTAGTTTTCTTATGTTCTTCCCTGACTTTGCTATCAGGGTGATACTGGCTTCATAGAATGAGTTAGGAAAAATTTCCTATTTCTCAGTCTTTTGCAACAGTTTCAGTAGGATTGGTACCAATTCTTTGAATATCTAGTAGAATTCGGCTGTGAATCCCCTGGCCCTTGACTTTTTTTGGCTGGCAAATTTGTATTACTGATTCAGTCCCGCTGCTTGTTATCAATCTGTTCAGGATTTTGATTTCTTCCTGATTTAAGCTAGGAGAGTTGTATGTTTCCAGGAATTTTTCCATTTCCACTAGATTTTCTAGTTTGTATGCATAGAAGTGTTCAGAGTTGTCTCAAATGATCTTTTGTATTTCTATGATGTTGTTTGTAATGTCTCCATTTTCATTTCTAATTAAACTTATTTGAATCCTCTCTTTGTTAATCTAGCTAATGGTCTATCAGTTTTATCTTTTCAAAAAGACAACTTTTCATTTCGTTGGTCTTTTGTATTTTCTTGGTTTCAGTTTTATTTAGTTCTACTCTGATATTTGTTATTTATTTTATTCTGCTAGCTTTGGATTTGGTTTTTTCTTGTTTCTGTAGTTCTTTGAGATGTGACATTAGGTTGTCAGTGTGTGATCTTTCAGACTTTTTGATGCAGGCATTTAGTGCTATAAACTTTTCTCTTGGCACAGCTTTTGCTATATTCAAGGTTTAGATAACTTATATCACAGTTATTGTTCTTTTTGCAGAATTTAAACTTTCAATCTTGATTTAATTGTTAGCCCCAAAATCGTTCAGGAGCAGATTGTTAAATTTTCATGTGTTTATATGGTTTTGAAGGTTCCCTTTGGAATTGATTTCTAGTTTCATTCTACTGTGGTCTGAGAAGATACTTGATATGATTTTTATTTTTATTTTTATTTATTTTATTTTATTTTATTTTATTTTATTTTGAGACAGAGTCTTGCTCTGTGGCCCAGGCTGGAGTGCCGTGGCACAATCTCGGCTCACTGCAACCTCTGCCTCCTGGATTCAAGCAATTCTCCTGCCTCAGTCTCCCGAGTAGCTAGGATTACAGGCACATGCCAGCACACCTGGCTACTTTTTGTATTTTTAGTAGAAACGGGGTTTCACCATGTTGGTCAGGCTGGTCTCAAACTCCTGACCTCGTGATCCACCCGCCTTGGCCTCTCAAAGTGCTGGGATTACAGGCCTGAGCCACCGTGCCCGGCCAATTTTGATTTTTTAGAACTTATTGAGACTTGTTTTGCGGCCTGTCATATGGTCTATCTTGGAAGATGTTCCATGTGCTGATAAGAAGAATGCATATTCTGCAGTTCTTGGGTAGAATGTTCTGTTAATATCTGTTAGGTCCATTTGTTCTAGAGCGTAATTTAAGTCCAGTGTTTCTTTGATGACTTTCTGCTTTGATGATCTGGTTAGGTCTAGTATTGTTTGTTTTATGAATTTGGGAGCTCTAGTGTTAGGTGCATATGTATTTTAGATTGTAATATCTTCTTGTTGCATTGATACTTTTATCATTATATAATGAACTTCTTTGTTTTTTTCTTTACTGTTGTTCCTTTAAAGTCTGTTTTATCTGATACAAGAATACTACTCCTGCTTGCTTTTGGTTTCCATTTGCATTGAATATCTTTTTCTACCCCTTTACCATGAGTCTATAAGAATCTTTAAATGTCAGATGTGTTTCTTGAGGATAGCAGATATTTGGTTTGTGGTTTTTCATCCATTCTACCAGTCTATGTCTTTTATGTGGAGCATTTATGCCATTTACATGTAACATTAATATTGAGATGTGGGGTACGTTTCTAGTCATCATATTGATGGTTACCTGGTTACTTTGTTTTCCTCATTGTGTTATTACTTTATAGGCCCTGTGAGTTTTATACTTTCAAGAGGTTCTATTCTGGTGCATATTGACCTTTCATTTTAAGATTTAGAACTCTTTTTAGCTTTTCTTGTAGGGCTGGTCTGGTAGTGACAAAATCCTTAGCATTTGCTTGTCTGAAAAGGACTTTATTTCTCCTTCATTTATGCAAGTTAGTTTTGCTGGATACAAAATTATTGGCTGGCAGTTATTCTGCTTAAGGAGGGTAAAGAGAGAACCTTGATCCCTTCTGGCTTGTAAGGTTTCTGCTGAGAAGTCTTCTATTAGTCTGATAGGTGTTTCTTTATAGATTGTCTGATACTTTTGTCTTAGTGCTCTTAGAATTCTTTTATTCATGTTGACTTCAGATAGAATGATGACTATACACATTGGTAATGTCGTTTGTGCAATGAATCTCTCAGGAGCTCTTTGAGCTTCTTGTATTTGGGTGTCTACATTTCTAGCAAGGCCAGGGATGTTTTTCTCAAGTTATTCCCTCAAATAAGTTTTTCAAATGTTTTTCTTTTTCTTTTCCCTCAGGAACACCAGTGATTCTTAGGTTTGGCTGTTTTACCTAATCTAATATTTCTTGGAGACTTTGTTCCTTTTTAAAATTATTTTTTCTTTATTTTTGTTTGGTATAATTCAAAAGCTTTGTCTATGAGGTCTGAAATTATTTCTTCTACTTTGTCTTAGAGTAGTATTTGTCTAAGACAAGTATTGTTAAAACTTTCCACTTGCATTTTGCAATTTTCTAAATGTGCCTTTCATTTCCAGAAGTTTTTTTTTAATGTATTGTTTTCTTAAAAATTTTATTTATATTCTGAATTGTTTTTTTTTAAATTTTCTTATGTTGGTTTCACCTTTCTCTTTTATCTCCTTGAGTAACATAGTAGTCAACCTTCTGAATTCTTTTTCTGGCATTTCAAGGATTTCATCTTGGTTTGGATCTATTGCTGAAGAGCTAGTGTGATCTTTTGGCGGTATTATAAAACCCTATTTTTTCATATTGCCAGAATTATTTTTCTGGGTCCTTCTTATTTCTGTAGGCTCTTATAATTATTTTTGAATTTATTTTTGATTCAACTGTGCTTTTTTCATTTCTTTTTTTCCCGTTGAGGATGTCACTTCAATGTTTGTCGTTTATTTTGATCTAATTTGGCTCTTGGTGCTTTCAGTCATGAAGACTCTATATGAGTTCCTTGGTCATAGGTAGCCTTTTCATGGTGGTATTCTCAGATGCTGGTTGTAGTAGTGATGTGCTCCATTTATAAGCAGGTGCACTGTCTCCTGTGGGGTTGGAATGGCAGAGGTATCATGAAGCTTATTTCATTCGCCAGTGGTGTGTACTTTTTTTTTATTTTTTCTTTCCCCAGTATTTTATTCACTGGGTTGAACAATTCAGACTTTAGGTCAATAGGTGGTGTCCACAGGTAAAATCTGGCTGTTGCTAAAGTAGGTATCATGATCCTTTCTTTCTTTTTTTTTAAATTTTATTATTATTATACTTTAAGTTTTAGGGTACATGTGCACAACGTGCAAAAGATAGTTTTAAAATAAAACTTACTTTCTTAGGAAATACCTGTATAACAATATTAGAAAATTTGATTTATTCAGGGTGAGTCCCACTAAAGATTTACTTTCTCCTCAGATGATATATGATACAAATCATTACATGTTAGTAAATAATTGGAATGCCAAGCCAATATTACCAATCAGATATTTTCCCTTATGTCCTATTGATAGCGTAGTAACCCAATATACTTTTGAAAACAATTAGAATAAACTAGTTAACAAAACTGTGGGCTAACTGTAATCATAGACATACGATAAATGTTTTAAACCAACAAAACTAAGGAGGGATATAGTAAATAGGAAATGTTCAGTTATCTAAGGATTTTTAAAATTGTATCATTTAGGACTGTGTACTGTTGAAAAAATGTAAGATTTTAAAGAAAGATTCTGTGTCAATAAATTACGTATCTACTAATTTAACGTTAGCCACTTTTATTTAATGACTCAAAAAGTATTCTTCCTTTTTAATTTCTTATTAAGAAAATACAGGAGATGATACTTACTCTCTACCTTCCTATGAAGGTATGAGATTCTTATGCTCCAAAGGATTCACAACTACAAATAACGTTGTAATTGGTAAAATTTTAAATCCAATATTCTTTTATCTGTGCACAGTCAACGATATCAAGTTCCTGATGTTCACTGAGAAGTTCGTGCCATTGTTGTTTGTAGTTTTCTTAGGAATGTTTTTGTTTCCAGTAGTATTAAACACTGAGTGGCAGCTAAGCCATTAACATTATACAATGAAATTGAGTCTGCCAGAAATCTACCATTTTTTTTCTGTCATTGTTTTTTCTTTCATGTGACCAGAAGACATCATTCATGATGCCTTGTATGTCTGTCACTATCTTCTATTTATAATCAATCCCCAAGACAAAATATAATATTCCTAGCTAAATAATAGTAAAAGTAACTATGTAAATATGAAAAGTCTCTCAGCTTAATGTAAGGTGCTTTGGTTGTTAAGTAAAAGTTTAAAACATTTCATAGCAATGGCTATGTCTGTGATGTTTGACTATAATGTCTGCTTATCTTTGGCAAACATCACCATATTCATAGTCTTTGCTGAGTCTCATAGGTTATACCCGAATCAAAAAACAAAAAGACGAAAAACCAACAATAACAAAGGTTGAGTATCAGCAAATGAGTCATGGAGTGTTATTTTACAGCCCTGAAAATTAGAATGTGTGCTCTGGTTGCCTGGCTGAAGGAGAGTACCAGGTTTTCATGTTCCCACCCAGCTTGGCTTTTTGGATGAGATTAAGTTTATTCATCACATAGTAGCCAAATACTAGTATCTGGGACCCTTGTGAGGAGCATTGTCCATAACAGGTAGTCCAAATATAGCCCAGCAATCTCAGGAAATGAGCAGACATCACTTACACTGAATGTCCACAGGCAGAATACAGAGTTCTTTCACTGAAGGTCCTTACGAGGCACAATAAGAATGGCTAACGTGGCTTTATATCACAGACAATAATAAAAGTGGTCTGTAGGGCCCTAAATGAGCTCCCCAAAAGTTCTAGTACTGCCAGAATTTTCAGGGGTCTTCAATTACTGATTTTATTTTTCTCCATGTCATGGTTAACCACACCTTTTTTCACTCCTGTGGTGGCCTGTTTATCTCCTCTTTGTTTGTGATGTATGTTTTATTTGCTTTTAGTAATTGCTGTCCCTTAAGTATTATTGCAAAAATGTTTACATTAACTTTAGATGACCTTTCATTGTTTTTATCATGATATATATTTTTTTTATTAGGCTATAATTCTGTTTGAATGTATAGTCAGGTTAACATATTTGTCAATGTTCCTGTCATGCAGCTCAAAATTGTTCTGGATTGAGAACCTGTGGACAGTGTTTGGAACAGCCTGGATGTGGCTGGTGCAATGATCCTAGTAATACAGGAAGAGGACATTGCATTGAAGGTTCTTCACGGGGACCAATGAAGCTTATTGGAATGCACCACAATGAGATGGTTCTTGACACCAATCTTTGCCCCAAAGAAAAGAACTATGAGTGGTCCTTTATCCAGTGTCCAGGTAATAATAATGTGATGGAAACAATTTCAGTTTCTGCTTAAGGGATCCAAGAAGGAGTTTTCTGTTCTTATAATAAAGAAAATTTAGCTTTAGAAAAAAAGAACAATGAAAATGAGACTAAAATGTCAAAGATAAAAAATTATTCCATAGACTATATCTGTCTCAGTTTATGCAGGTGGTATTCTGTTTAGAATCATTAGATAGGCTAAATGAATTCATGGAATATCATGATTAGCTTTCATTTCTTTTTTAATATTTTGTTATTTAGTTTAAGTTCTGGGATACATGTGCAGAACTTGCAGGTTACATAAGCATATGTGCAACTGGTGGTTTGCTGCTCCTATTGACCCATCCTCTGAATTCCTTCCCCTTACCCCCAGCCTCGCAACAGGCCCTGGTACATGTTGTTCCCCTCCCTGTGTCCATGTGTTCTCACTGTTCAACTCCCACTTCAGAGTGAGAACATGCAGTGTTTCGTTTTCTGTCCCTGTGTTAGTTGGCTGAGGATGATGGCTTCCAGCTTCATCCATGTCCCTGCAAGGGACATGATCTCATTACTTTTTATGGCTACGCAGTATTCCATGGTATATATGAACCACATTTTCTATATCCAGTCTATCATTAATGGGCATTTGGGTTGGTTCCATGACTTTGCTATTGCAAGTAGTTCTATAATAAACATACATGTGCATGTGTCTTTATAGTAGAATGATTTATATTCCTTTATTTAGAATGATTATAATCCCAGTAATGGGATTGCTGGGTCAAATGGTATTTCTGGTTCTAGATCCTTGAGGAATCACAGTGTAAAAACGAGCCTATGTCAGCCTCGCCAGCGTCTATTGTTTCTTGACTTTTTAATAGTCGCCATTCTGACTGGTGTGAGATGGTATCTCATTGTGGTTTTGATTTGCATTTCTCTAATGATCACTGATGTTGAGCTTTTTTTCATATGTTTGTTGGCTGTGTAAATGTCTTCTTTTGAGAAGTGTCTGTTCATATCCTTTGCCCAATTTTTTATGGAGTTGTTCATTTTTTTCTTGTAAATTTGTTTAAGTTCCTTGTAAATTCTGGATATTAGACCTATGTCAGATGGGTAGATTGCAAAAATTTTCTCCTATTCTGTAGGTTGCCTGTTCACACTGATGATAGTTTCTTTTGCTGTGCAGAAGCTCTTTAGTTTAATTAGATCTTATTTGTCAATTTTGACTTTTGTTGCAGCTGCTTTTGGGATTTTCGTTATGAAGTCTTTGCCCATGCCTATGTCCTGAATGTTATTGCCTAGGTTTTCTTCTAGGGTTTTTTATGGTTTGGGATTTTATATTTAACTCTTTAATCCATCTTGAGTTAATTTTTATAAAAGGCATAAGGAATGGTTCCAGTTTCAGTTTTCTACATAGGGCAAGCCAGTTTTCCCAGCACCATTTGTTGAATAGGAGATCCTTTCCCTGCTTGCTTTTATCAGGTTTGTTGAAGATCAGATGGTTGTAGATGTGTGGTGTTATTTCTGAGGTCTCTGTTCTGTTCCATTGGTCTATGTCTGTTTTGTTTACTGTAGTCTTGTAGTATAGTTTGAAGTCAGGTAGCATGATGCCTCCAGCTTTGTTCTTTTTGCTTAGGATCGTCTTGGCTATATGGAGGTCTTCTTTGATTCCATATGAAATTTAAAGTAGTTTTTTCTAGTTCTGTGAAGAATGTCAATGGTAGGTTGATGGGAATAGCATTGAATCTATAAATTACTTTGGGCAGTGTGGCCATTTTTACGATATTGATTCTTCCTATCCATGAGGATAGAATGTTTTTCCACTTGTTTATGTCCTATTTTATTTCATTGAGCAGTGCTTTGTAGTTCTCCTTGAAGACGTCCTTCACATCCCTTGTTAGCTGTATTTCTAGGTATTATATTCTCTTTGTAACAATTGTGAATGGGAGTTCATTCATGATTTGGCTCTCCTCTTGTGTATTGTTGGTGTAAAGGAATGCTGGTGATTTTTGCAAATTGATTTTGTATCCTGAGACTTTGCTGAAGTTGATTATCAGTTTAAGTAGTTTTTGGGCTGAGATGATGGGGTTTTCTAAACATAAAATCATGTTGTCTGCAAACAAAGAAAACTTGACTTCTTCTCTTCCTGTTTGAATACCTTCATTTCTTTCTCTTGCCTGATAGCCCTTGCCAGAACTTCCAGTACCATGTTGGATAGGAGTGGTGAGAGAGGGCATTCTTGTCTTGTACTGGTTTTCAAAGCAAATGCTTCTAGCTTTTGCCTATTTAATATGATATTGGCTGTGGGATTGTCATAAGAAGCTCCTATTATCGAGCTATGTTCCATCAATACCTAGTTTAGTGAGAGTTTTTAACATGAAAGGATGTTGAATTTTATCAAAGGCCTTTTCTGCATCTATTGAGATAATCATGTACTTTTTGGCTTTGGTTCTGTTTATGTGAGGAGTTACGTTTATTGATTTGCATATGTTGAACTAGCGTTGCATCCCAGGGATGAAGTCGACTGGTTTACCAGTACTTTATTGAGGATTTTCACATTGATGTTCATCAGGGAAATGGGCCAGAATTTTCTTTTTTTGTTGTGTCTCTTCCCGGTTTTGGTATCAGGTTGATGCTGGCTTCATAAAATTAGTTAGAAAGGAGTCTCTCCCTTTCAGTTGTTTGGAATAGTTTCAATAGGAATGGTACCAGCTCCACTTTGTACCTCTGGTAGAATTTGGCTGTGAATCTGTCTGGTCCTGGGCTTTTTTTGGTTGGTAGGCTATTAATTACTCCCTCAATTTCAGAACTGTTAATGGTCTATTCAGGGATTCAACTTCTTCCTGGTTTAGTCTTGGGAGGTTGTGTGTATGTGTCCAGGAATTTATCCATTTCTTCTAGGTTTTCTAGTTTATTTGCATAGGGGTGTTTATAGTATTCTCTGATGGTAGTCTGTATTTCTATAGGGTCAGTGGTCCTATCCCTTTTATAATTTTTTTATTATGTCTATTTGATTCTTCTTTCTTTTCTTCTTTATTAGTATAGCTAGCGTTCTCTCTATTTAGTTAGTTTTTCAAAAACCAGCTCCTGGATTCATTGATTTTTTGGGGGGTTTTTCATGTCTCTATCTCTTCTAGTTCTGCTCTAATCTCAGTTATTTCTTGTCTTCTGCTAGCTTTTGGATTTGTTTGCTGTTGCTTCTCTAGTTCTTTTAGTTGTGATGTTAGGGTGTTGATTTGAGATCTCTCCAGCTTTCTCATGTGGGCATTTAGTGCTGTAAATTTTTCTCTGAACACTCCTTTAGCTGTGTCCCAGAGATTCTGGTATTTTGTCTTTGTTCTCATTGTTTTCAAAGAACTTCTCGTTTTCTCCATTAATTTCATTATTTACCAAAGAGTCATTCAGGAGCAGGTTGTTCAATTTCCATGTAAGTGTGTGGTTTTGAGTGAATTTCTTAATCCTGAGTTCTAATTTGATTGCCTTGTTGTCTGAGAGACTATTTGTAATGATTTCAGTTCTTTTCCATTTACTGAGGAGTGTTTTACTTCCAATTATGTGGTCAATTTTAGAATAAGTGCCATGTGGCACTGAGAAAAATGTATATTCTGTTGGTTTGGGGTAGAGAGTTTTGTAGATGTCTGTTAGGTCCACTTGATCCAGAGCTGAGTTCAAGTCCTGAATATCCTTGTGAATTTTTTGTCTCGATCTGTCTAATATTGACAGTGGAGTGTTAAAGTGTCCCATTATTATTGCATGGGAGTTTAAGTCTCTTTGTATGTCTCTACGAACTTGTTTTATGAATCTGGGTGCTCCTGTATTGGGTGCATATATATTTAGAATAGTTAACTCTTCTTGTTGAATTGTTCTCTTTACCATTATGTAATGCCTTTTTGTCTTTGTTGGTTTAAAGTCTGTTTGTCAGAGACTAGTATTGCATTCTCTGCTTTTTTTTTTTTTTTTTTTTTTTTTTTTTTTTACTTTCCATTTGCTTGGTAAATTTTCCTCCATCCGTTTATTTTGAGCCTATGTGTGTCTTTGCCTATGAGATTGGTCTCCTGAATACAGCACACTGATTGGTCTTGACTCTTTATCCAGTTTGCAGGTCTGTGTCTTTTAATTGGGGGATTTAGCCCATTTACATTTAAGGTTAATACTGTTATGTGTAAATTTGATCCTGTCATCATGATACTGTCTGGTTATTTTGCACACTAGTTGATGCAGTTTCTTCATAGTGTCATTGATATTTATATCTCAGTGTGTTTTTGTAGTGGTTGGTACCGGCTTTTCCATTCTATATTTAGTGCTTCTTTTAGGATCTCTTGCAAGGCAGGCCTGGTGGTAACAAAATCCCTTAGGATTTGCTTGTCTAGAAAATATTTTATTTCTCCTTCTCTTATTAAGCTTAGTTTGGCTGCATATGAAATTCTGGGTTGAAAATTATTTTCTTTAAGAATGCTGCATATTGGTCCCTAGTCTCCTCTGGCTTGTAGAGTTTTTGCTGAGAGGTCCACTGTTAGTCTGTTGGGCTTCCCTTTGTAGGTGACCTGGTCTTTTTGTCTGGCTGCCATTAACATTTTTGCCTTCATTTTGCCCTTAGAGAATCTGATGATTATGTGTCTTTGGTTGATCTTCTCATGGAGTGTCTTAGTGGTCTCTGTATTTCCTGAACTTGAACATTGGCCTGCCTTGCTAGGTTGGGGAAGTTCTCCTGGATAATATTCTGAAGTGTATTTTCCAGCTTGTTTTTATTCTCCCTGTCTACTTCAGGTACTCCAATCAATTGCAGGTTTGGTTTCTTTATGAGGTCCCATATTTCTTGGAAGCTTTGTTTCTTTTCATTCTTTTTTTCTGTAGTCTTGTCTGCATGCCTTATTTCAGCAAGGTGGTCTTCAAACTCTTACATTTTTTCTTCCACTTGGTCACTTCAGCTATTGATACTTGTGTTTGCTTCATGAAGTTCTTGTGCTGTTTTTTTTTCAGCTCCATCAAGATCATTTATGTTTCTCTCTAAACTGGTTATTCTAGTTATCAGCTCCTCTAACCTTTTATCAAGGTTTTTAGCTTCCTTTAGCTCAGCGTAGTTTTTTATTACCCGCCTTCTGAAGCCTACTTCTGTGAATTCATCCATCTCATCGTCTGTCCAGTTCTGCACCCTTGCTGGAGAGATGTTGTGATCATTCGGAGGAGAATAGGCACTTTGGCCTTTTGGGTTTTTGGCATTTTTGTTGTTGTTGTTGTTGATTCTTTCTCATCTTCTTGAGTTTGTCTAGTTTTGAGTTTGAGTTTCAGTTTGTCTGTTTTCTTTGAGGCTGTTTACCCTTGGATAGGGTTTTTTTGTGGCGACTTTTGTTGTTGTTGTTGCTTTCTGTTTGTTTTTCTTTCAATGATCAGGTCACTCTTAGGTAGGACTGCTGTGGTTTGCTAGGGGTTCACTTCAGCCCCTATTCATCTGCTTCGCTTCTGCATCCAGAGATATCACTCAAGGAGACTGGAGAACAGCACAGATGGGTGCCTGCCCCTTCTTCTGGGATCTCTGACCTTGAGGGGTCAGCAAGTCTATGTCTTTTAAGTGGAAAGTTTAATTTGTTTACATTAAAAGTTACTATTTGATATGTGAGGGCTTATTTATGGCATTTTGTTAATAGATTTATGGTTGTTTTATATATCCTTTGCTCCTTTCTCTCTTATTGTTTATCATTGTGGTTTTTTAGTTTTCTGTAATGGTAGCATTTGAGTCCTTTCTCTTTCTTATTTGTGTTCTTGCTTCATCAGGGAGTTTTATACTTTCATTTGTTATTATGATGCAAATATTGTCCTTTTACTTCCTGAAGCGTCTGTTTCAGGACTTCGCTAGTGGTAACGAATTCCCTGTTTTTGCTTGTCTGAACATATAGCTATCATAATACTGAAGAGGGAAAGCTGAAAGCTTTTTTGTTGTTGTTGTTGTTTTTAAGAACTGGAACAACACAGGGATGCCCATTTGCACCACTCTTGTTTAACATAGTACTGAAAGTCTTCAGAGTGAGCAATTAGGCAAAAGCAAGACATTAAATGGATCTAAATTGGAAAGAAGGGAGTCAAATTGTACCTGTTTGCAGGTTACATGATCTTATATGTAGAAAAGCATACTCTATCAAGAAACTGTTAGTACTGACAAATGAATTCAGTAAAGTTACAGAATGCCTAATCAACACACAAAAATCAATAGCATTTTTATACATGAACAATGACTAGGAGAAAAGGAAATCAAGAAGGTAATACCATTTACAGTAGCTACAAATAATTAAAATACTTAGGAATAAATTTAACCAAGGAGATGAAAGACCTAGAACCGTTTAACATATACATTTTAACTTGTTAAAATATTTTTCAGATTTATATTACTACCAGTGAGATATAATAATGTTATTCATATAGATCTATTCTTTTTCTTCATTTTTGTCTTATTTTTACTAGTACATCTATATATGTTGTGGACTCAACAGTACTTTATTAAAATTATTACTTTATATAATTTTATATCTTTTAAAGAATTTGAGTGATGAAAGGAGGGCAAGTATATATTTATAGCATTTATTATATTAATCTTTTTATCATTTCTGGTTTTCTTTATTTGTTCCCATGGCTCCAAACCATCAGGTATCATATCTTTAGCCCAATACGGTTTTCTTGACTCACCTATTTTGTGCTTTTATTGGCAAACATGCTACATTTTTATGGTTGTAAGACAAATAATACCATTATATACATATATTTAAAAATAATTCTTTAAAAATATCAGGTAATAGAAAAAAGGAAAATAAATATGCATTTCCTATATTTATTATTACACAATAATTACCAGTACTGTTTTTCTTTTTGCATGGAGTTGAACTACCGTCTGGGTCACTTGCTTTCCTTGAACAACTTCCTTTAGTATTTCTTGTATGACTGGCCTTCTAGCATCTACTTCTCCTAATTTTTTAATATTTAGGAATCTCATTATTTCCATAATTTTTTAAAGGTAGCTTTGCTTGATAGAGGCTTCTTAGCATTGTTCTTTTGAGTATATATTATTATACTGCTTACTGGCCTCTATTATTTCTGATTTAAAATCAGTTGTTAATCTTATTGGGCTTTTTTGTAAGTGAGAAATGATTTTATCTCTTCTTTCAAGATTTTGTCCTTGTTGTTGCTTTCATCATTTTAATTATAATGGGTCTTTTTGTGGATCTCTTTATGTTTGTCCTATTTATGTGTAAGTTAATGTTTTTCATCAAATTTGAGTTTTCAGAAACTATGTTTTCAAATAATTTTTATTTTCTTTTCTCTTTCTCCCTCCTCTCTTTCCAGTGTTTCTGTTATTCATGTGATGGTAAAATTAATGATGTCCCATATGTTTTTCCAAGCTCTGCTTACTTTTCTCCATACCTAGTTCTCTCTGTATTTTAGATTACATAATCTGTCAGTCTACTTTAAGCTTGCTGATTATTTTTCTACCAGTTCAGATCTTCTGTTGAATTCTTCTAGTGTATGTTATTGTACGTTTCTACTTCATTTGTTTTTTCTTCAAAATTTTTATTTCTTTGTTGATATTTTCTATTTGATGAGACATTGTCATCATACCCTTCTTCTTCAGGCATGATTTCCTTCCTTCCTTCCTTCCTTCCTTCCTTCCTTCTTTCCTTCCTTCCTTCCTTCCTTTCTTCCTTCCTTCCTTCCTTCCCTCCGTCCCTCCCTCCCCTCCTCCTGTCCCTCCCTCCCCTCCTCCCTCCTTCCTTATTTATTTATTGAGACAGAGTTTCACTCTTGTTGCCCAGGCTGGAGTGCAATGGTGCGATCTCGGCTCACTGCAACCTCTGCCTCCTGGGTTCAAGCAATTCTCCTGCCTCAGCCTCCCGAGTATCTGGGATTACAGGCACGTGCCGCCACACCTGACTAATTTTCTATTTAGTAGAGACAGGGTTTTGCTGTGTTGGCCAGTCTGTCCTTCAACTCCTGACCTCAGGTGATCCACCCACCTTGGCCTCCCAAAGTCCTGGGATTACAGGCGTGCGCCACCATGCCTGGCTCCTTATTTTTTATATCTTTATATCTTTTTTTTTTTTTTCTGAGACAGAGTCTTGCTCTGTTGCCCAGGCTGGAGTGCAGTGGCACGATCTCGGCTCACTGCAAGCTCCGTCTCCCGGGTTCACACCATTCTCCTGCCTCAGCCTCCCAAGTAGCTGGAACTACAGGCGCCCGCCACCCTGCCTGGCTAATTTTTTGTATTTTTAGTAGAGACGGAGTTTCACCATGTTAGCCAGGATGGTCTCGATCTCCTGACTTCGTGATCTGCCCACCTCAGCCTCCCAAGCCTGCTGGGATTACAGGCGTGAGCCACTGCGCCTGACCTATTTTTATCTTTTATGTGTATTCTTTGTTTTAATCAACTTTCTCTCTTTTTTTAATCTCCTGGTTTTTATGGTGTTTTTGAATTTTTTATGTTGAGATTTAATTTAGAATATTTTTTCTCTTCCATTTCAGGGTTTGGCAAACCAAGGTCGGTAGGCCAAATCTGGTCTGCTGCAGATTTATGTAAAGAATGTTTTATCAAAGTACAACTCTACCCAGTTATTTCTGTATTATGTTTGTTTGCTTTTGCACTACGGTTGCAGAAAGGAATAGTTGTGATAGAGACTGGCCTGCAAAGCATAAAATGCTATCTAGTCCTTTATGTAAAAAAAGTTTTATCACTTCCTTTCTTGTAGTATATTTGTATAACCTGGGTTGTGGATGTATCTACAAGGGCCATTTACATGTGCTTTTACAATATCTATGGGTTTTTTTTGTTTTCAGAGCAGATTTATATTAATATTTTACTTGGTGGTTTGTTTACCAAATGTGTGATGTGAATTTAAGATTACCATATAAGCATGACATATCCTTTAAGTTCTCACAAGTGATGTTTTTCTTTCATAAACATGTCCCAGGGGACTTAAAATTCTGTTCTGCTTTTTGTAGAGCTTGTGATGTGTTTTAATACCTTTTTCATAGATAGTGTCTCCAGTTGATAGAATCACTTTATGAACATGGTTCAGTTTAGCTTGCTTCCTTTAGGATGCCAAGAATTATATCTTCTTGGTCTGCTGGATTTTGGAACCCATGCCTCCTAGTTCTTATTTGTCTATTCCATGTATAGTAAAATTTGGTCGCTAGCTCAAACTTAGCTTTACTATTCTTATTTTGAATCTCTGCTTCATTTCTAGCATCTGATAATTCCCATTTCTTTTAAATTGGTATACGTATTGAAAAAATGCTTTGGGTAAATTTTTGTCTTAAATTTCTGTGTATATTTTTAAAATTTATTAAGATTGTCACAAAGATATTTTTAAATGTTGCACATCTGTTGCAGAGCAACTATTTTTCAAAACTATGTACTTATTTGCATATCAAATGCTGAGTTGTCATTATATTTTATTTTGATTTTTTTCTGTTTGTGTGTCCCTAAATGAGGAGCCATCTGGAGTGGTTTTAAAATTTAGAGAAAAGAGAATGGATGACTTCTCTTTAGTTTTATTCCTATTCCATAGCTACTGAGTTATTAGATGATATTAGAACCTTTCAAGCAACAATGTAACCTCAACACTCTTATGTGCAAGCTTGCATTACCTGTCCATCTAACACTCTTTTGGTAGTGGGGAATAGAACATAACCATAGGCTTACTAATACATCATTTTCTTGTTGGTATTTGATACAGCCATTATGCCTGGGTCCTCTTTTCTATAATATACTTTCTCCTTTGCCATTGCTACCATACTAGTTATAAGGTGTGACAATTACCAGACTTTTTTCACCAGGTATTTTTTTCTGCAGTTAGATCTAAAGTATACTGGCTTTCTGCATCATATATAGACCATGTCAGGCTTCCTTGATTTATGCTTTCCACCAGATGGATGAAGGAATACCAGTGATATGCTTCTTGACTGCCCTATGACTAACCTTTGTTTTCAGAATTTTTCTTATTCAGGAAAGGAGGGTTGAGTGGCATTTTGCTAGGGAACCTCTTTTATCATCAAGAGGTATTATAGATTAATACCTTCTAGTTTTGTTCATGTAGGTCACCATAATGCCTATCATTGCTGGTACATTTACTTATTATTTTACTGTTAATCTGTGAGGGAGATGTTAGATATGAGTGCTAAACTTAGCTGTCTTATTCAGATGTTAAAACATTTTTTTTTAATGATTCTTCCAAATGGCCAGAAATTTCATGAAGTTGTTACAGTAACCCATTTCTTACTTTAAATCTTCTGGTAAGTCTTTACATGTAGTGGGCACTCAATAAATTTTGTTTTTACCTGAGTGAATTAATTAGTGGTGTCACAGAGTAAATTTTCTATGAAACAATACCTTAAGCTTTTAAGGATAATGTTATAAAATTAATGTTTTTAATAACATTATTGTAAAGATAATATTAATTTATTATAGACAATTGGTAATACAGAAAAATCTTACTATAGTAAGATACCCATCAGCTTTTCCATAAGCATATTTATACATTTCATCACAAAATTGTCATTATGTTAAATTGAAACAAAATATGCACATGTTTCATGGGGTTCAATGCGATGTTTTAATACAGGTATATGTTGTATAATGGTCGAATCATGGTAATTAACGTATCTATTACCTTAAACATTTATAATGTCTTTGTTGTGAGAACATTCAGAATCCTCTTTTCTAGCTATTTGAAATGCATTATTGTTAGCTATAATCACCTTACTACTGTTCTTGTACTCTATCGCATAGTAAGTATTCCTCTTATCTGTAACATTGTACGCATTAACCAACATCTCCCTATCTCCCCCTCCTCCTATTCTCTCGTTTCTTGTAATCATCATTATACTCTTAATGACTATGAGATATATTTTTTAAAGATACCATATATGACTAAGATGATGTGGTGTTTGTCTCTCTGTGCCTGGCTTATTTCACTTAAGAAAATGTCATCTAAACTCATCCATGTTGTCCCAAATGATGGGATTTTATTTTTTTATGGACCTTTTTCATGGCTGAAAAATATTTCACTATGTGTGTGTGTGTGTGTGTGTGTGTGTATGTATTTATTTATTTATTCACACTTTCTTTATCCATTCATCCGTGTTTGGTATTTAGGTTGATCGTCTATTTTGGCTATTGTGTGTAGTGCTGCAATATATTAATACATTGGAGTGCTGATGTCTCTTCAACATACTGATTTTATTTCCTTTGGATATACACCCAGTAGTGGGATTGCTGGATCATATAGTATTATATTTTTATTTTTTTGAGAAACCTCCAACTGTTTTTGATGTACCAATTTACATTCCCATAAAAAATGTATAGAGATCCCCCTTTCTCCACATACATGCCAGCATTTGTTTTTTTCACTGTCAATTTTATAATTTACCCATGGCTGTTTAGGAGCATGTTCTTTAATTTCTATCTATTTGTACAGTGTTTGAAGTTCCTTCTCTTTTCTTCTAGTTTTATTTCATTATGGTCAGAAAAGATACTTCATATGATTTTGATATATTTAATTCATTAAGACTTTTTTCCTAACATATTAGCTATCCTGAAGAATGTTGCATATGCATTTGAGAAGAATGTGAATTCTACAGCTTTTGGATGGAATATTTTGTATATATGAAGTCATTTTTGTCTTAAATTCAGTTTGTGTCCAGTGTTTCCTCATTTATTTTATGTCTTGATGATCTGTCCATTGCTGAAAGTTGGGTGTTAACATTCTCTACTACTATTGTTTTGCTTTCTATACCTCCTTTTGGATCTATTAATTTTTGCTTTCTATATTAAGTTACTCCAATGTTCATTCCCTATAAATTCTCAATTGTTCTATCCTCTTGTATTGATCCCTTTATCAGTAAATATTGACCTCATTTATCTCTTTTTATAGTTTTTGACTTAGTCTATTTTGTCTAATAAAAGTATATTTAATCCTACTTTTTCATTTGCATGCAATATGTTTTTGCATCTCATTACTTAAAGTCTATTCACATTCTTAAAGGTGAATTGAATCTTTCGTTGGCAGTATGTAGTTGTGTCTTTTTTCTTTATTCATTGACTCACTGTTTGTCTTTTATTTGGAGAATTTATGCCCTTTACATTCAAGGTAATTATTGGAAGGTAAGGATTTTGTACTGCCATATTGCTACTTGTTTTCTAGTTGTTTTGTGGAACATTTCTTTCTTTCTTCTTCTCTTAACTGCCTCCCTTTGTGTTAAGTGATTTTCTCTAGCAATATGATTTGATTTCTTGCTTTTTATTTTTAGTATATATATTGTAGACTTTTGGTTTTTGCTTACCTTGAGCCTAACAAAAAACAACATATCATTTTAAAAGGCTATTTTGAATTGATAAGCCAATTTTGGTCAGAAGAAAAGGAAAAATCCACTCTATTCTTTAACTTCATTACTCTTCTACATTTTGCATTTTTGATGTCATAATTTACATCTTATATTGTTTATCCCATAACCAAATCATTTTAGTTGTTATTATTTTTATTTGCCTTGGTTTTTAACCTTCCTAGTAAGGATATAATTATTTCTTCACCCATGATTACCATGTTAGAGTATTCTGAATTTGTTTAGATACTTATCTTTACCTGTCAGTTTTATAGTTTTGAACGTTTTTTTGTTATACATTAGGATTATTATTTTTTCTTTTAGTTCGAACAACTCCTTTCAGTATTTTTTTGTAATGTAGTTCTGGTTACAACGATTTTCTTCAGCTTTTGTTTATCTGGGAATGTCTTTAGTCTTTATTTCTAATGAATAAGTTTGCTCTATGTGGTATTCTTGGTGGACAGCTTTGTTGTCTTTGAATATGTCATCCCACTCTCTCTTGGCCTGTGGGGTTTCTCCTGGTAACTCTACTGTCAGGCATATTGGAATTCCTTTATGTGTTATTTGCTTTTTTTTTCTCATGCTGCTTTCAGTGTTCTCTCTCTTTGACTTTTGAGAGAGTGGCTATATATATCTTAGGATTATCTTATTTGGATTGAATCTGTTTTGTTACCTTTCACCTTTCTGTACTTGAATATTTATATCTTTCTTCAGGTTTGGACATTTTCCATTATTATTTTTTTAAATAAGCTTTCTTCTCCATTTTCATATTTTATTCTTTTTGAACACTGATGATACACAGATTTGCTCTTTTGACACTGTTTCATAGAACCTCTGCATTTTTCTCATTGCTTATCTTTTTTCTTCTCTGAGTGTGTATTTTTCCAATAGCTTGTTTTTGAAATCAGTGATTCTTCTGCTTTGCCATTCTGCTATTGATGCACTTTATTGCGTGTGTTTTTTTTTTTTTTGAGACGGAGTCTTGCTCTGTTGCCCAGGCGGGAGTGCAGTGGTGCGATCTCGGCTCACTGCAACCTCCGCCTCCTGGGTTCATGCCATTCTCCTGCCTCAGCCTCCCGAGTATCTGGGACTACAGGCACTCGCCACCACACCTGGCTAATTTTTTTGTATTTTTAGTAGAGATGGGGTTTCACCACATTAGCCAGGATCGTCTCAATCTCCTGACCTTCTGATCCACCCGCCTCGGCCGGGCGGATCAGAAGGGATTACAGGTGTGAGCCACCCTGTGCGGCCTGTATTTTTCATTTCATTTATTATTCTTTTTAGCTCCTGGATTACTGTTTGATTTTTTAAAATGATTTCAATTTGTTTGAATTTCTCTGACAAATTCCTCATTTGTTCCTCTGTGTTGTATTGACATTGCTGATTTTTCTTAAACAGCTATATTTTAATTCTTCGATTGCCTATGATTTATGTGCATATGTTTAGGATTAGTAATTGGCACCTTGTTTTGGGCATTTCATGAGGCCATCTTTTCCAAGCTAATCTTATTTCTTCTTTAGAAGTGTCTCTGTATGTGTGTTGATGAATTAGGTATTTTTTTCCAGTCTTTGTGGTCTGGATTTGTTTGTGACTGTTCTATTTGGGTGGGCTTGTTGACATATTCTGAGCATACTGACTCTTGTATTTCATTTTAGTGCTAGAAGGTGCCCTGAGCCCAGCTTTGACATGATTGTCTAATGCAGGATCCAAACTCATTGTGATCATGGGAGATCCACATTGGGTGCCCAGGCCATGTAAGAGATCAGGGTCAGACCCTCACGTATGAAGGATTGTAGACCATCTATCTGACATTGTGGCACTCATAAACATCCTCTGTGGTGTGGCATCCTCTCTGCCAGGGATGGTAAGCCACTGCAAAGTTCTCTGTGCTGCCTGTTACTAGCCCTACTCTTTCTTTTTTCCATAGGTGGCCTCAGGTGGTTCAGCCCCATTGTACTTGTGGTGCTCTTCATGGGCTGTTGCAGAAGCAAATCTCCCATGGAGGGATTCAGGATGGTAGAGAAGCATAATGCCTACCTCCAGCTTCCTCTTTTGAGTGTAGAATCCCTGAGTCCTGGAGGCCTTTCTGTGTATAGTACTCTAAGGGTTTGGGGATGGGGTGTTGTGGTCACAGAAAACTGATTCTCTTCATCCAACCGTACTTTTACTAGTCTGTAGTCTGGAGAGGCTTCACAGCCTTACTTGTGCATTCAGGTTTTTTTAGCCCTCGTAAAGCCAATTGTATGTGTGGGTGGTTGTTCAAATTGATGTTTCTTCGTGGGTATGATTGTTGGAGAAACCCATTTTGCTGTTTGCTCTGCTTCCTTAAGTTTGACATTGCGATCTTTCTAAATATAATGCTCTGTATTAATTGCTTCTCTTGATTTGTCATGAACATTATTCCTTGCTATTAAATTTTCTAATTGTTTCATAATGTAATATGGAGTTTAAAAACATATTATAATTTTTCTGAATTTCATAAAGAGGATGATGAGCATTTTTTCATAACTGCATATTCTTTCTATAATGCATTACAATAGAGTTGCACCTCTAAGAATTTCTGTAAAGTATTTGGTTTTACTCTTTTGTCTGTTTCTTCACATGCTAATTCATTTTGATGATCCTATGCTAGCCTCTTGGGAATTCCTCTCACTTTCAGATTTTCTGAATATAAGAGGCAGTTTTACATGCTATTTAATATCTGTTTTTTTTTTACATTCAGAGTTCCATATATGTATTTGTTTCTGTTGTTGATTAGCTGTGTGACTTTGTATAGTTGCTTAACCCAAATTTCCCCATCTTAGAATTAGTCCTGAACACAGCAACTTCCATATAACATTGTTTTGAAGATTAAATAATAAAATTCATGTGTACCATTTGGTCCTCTCTCTGGCCAAGGCATGGTGTTTACAGTGTTTAAAAATTGATGCTTATGTACATTTACCAATCAGAACAGATACCAACTACAAACAATGGCATCAGCAGAATGTTGGCTTTCCTCATGGAGTGAGAGAGAGCTCAATTAAATGCTAGTTGCTATCATAGTTGTAATAAGTAAAAATAATCATGAGGGGACAATTAAGATGATTTTTGGCCAAGCAGTTACCAGACCAAGTTAATATTATGTCCCAAATAGGTACAAAGAGCATGAGCTTTCATATATGAACTTTATTCTGAAATTTTTGTATTCTGCTGTAATATTAACATTGAAACATAGAAGTCTCAGTTATACAGATATAGAAACAATCTCATACTTTATATTTCATTCTGTTTAGTTCAAACTTAAATAGACTTTCAGTTAAATCTTGAAGTTTTTCTTACCTAAAGAAGATACATGTTTATGCAAACTAATTCAAAAGTACATTTTTTTTTTTTTAAGATGGAGTCTTGCTCTGTTGCCCAGGCTGGAGCGCAGTGGCACGATCTTGGCTCACTGCAACACCTGCCTCCCAGGTTCAAGCGAATTCTCCTGCCTCAGCCTCCCGAGTAGCTAAGATTACAGGCATGCACCACCATGCACGGCCAATTTTTTTGTATTTTTAGTAGAGACGGGGTTTCACCAAGTTGGCCAGGCTGGTCTCGAACTCCTGACCTCAAGTGATCTGCCCACGTCGGCCTCCCAGAGTGCTGGGATTACAGGCATGAGCCACCATGCCTGGCTCAAAAGTACTATTTTTATTAATTTTACTATTAGTTTACTTTATTCTAGTTAGAATCTATTGCCACACAATTTTCTATATTGATTGATTCTTTATTATTATGTGTTAATAAAATTAAGATGAAGTTTAGCATTCCTTATCAAAGTTATAGTATTTAGCCTTGTGTTTATATAACTTAACAGGCATACCATTCATATGAATTTTTAAGGATTATGCTAAAGATTACTCCCTCTTTAGCTATAACCTTTATGTTCCAGTTAATCTTTAACCATGGCATTATAAAGAAGTTAAGGTAAAATTTCAACACATGATTTATGGTACACATTATCTTGCATAAAACTTTGAGGTATATGTGTTATTAGTTTTTAAACAAAACTTGGAAGATGCTCTTTGGACATTTTTACATTCCAGCTTTTTAAGGTACATTCTTTGTTTTGATAGCTATTATACTTGATATTATGTTAGATATTTGTAATACTTTTTACTGTTTCCTTTAGCTTGCCAGTGTAATGGACATAGCACTTGCATCAATAATAATGTGTGCGAACAGTGTAAAAATCTCACCACAGGAAAGCAGTGTCAAGATTGTATGCCAGGTTATTATGGAGATCCAACCAATGGAGGACAGTGCACAGGTAAGTTTCTTTTAAGCAAATTTTAGTGTATTTTTACTAAGGAAAAGATAATTAAGAAAGCAGCGCCTGTTGTGGAGAATATATATTACTACAGAAAATTTTTTACTCAGTTTTAATATGTTTTCTAAAGTAATATGTATTAGAAACTGTGAACTATAAAAATTCTGTAATATGCTTGATTCAAGAATATTCCTTTTTCTTATTTCAAAATGAATGCATGTTTCTTATTATAATTTATCAAATACAGATAAATAAAAGAAAAAATACCTACTATCTCACTATTCAAAAATAATCATTGCTGATAGTTTTTTAATAAGTAGTAATTTATTGTTTTGACTTCAGAAATAATAATTAAAAGTTAAATGTGTTTAACTTACATCAGGTAAGATTTTTATTGCACAGGGTGGTAGTATAGAATAGTATTTAGGAGAGTACGGGTTTGGAACCAATTCTGGGCTGAAATCCCAACTCTGTCACTGTTCAAATGTATGACCTTGGTTCATTAACCTCTCAGTGTCTTATTTTTCCCATATGTAAAATGGAGATGATAATAATTCACTGAGTTGTTGTAAAGATCAGATGAGATCATATGTAATATAGGCCTTAGGAACTGAAGCACATAAACAAGAACATTATAAATGCTAGCCATAATCATCACATTCTTGTTTACTAAACCCTGCTTCCCTCCATCTTCCTCTCTGTTCTGCCACTTCTTTATCCTACTTTGTAAATAATATTTGGCCTTTAAATATTATTTCCTTTTAAAGTAGAATTTAATAGAAATCCTTCATTATCTCTAGATTGGAACTTGTCTTTTAAATTTTTAATCTACTGTCTCTAAATGGAGTTTGCCTACATAGCACCCACAGAAATAGGTTTTTGGCTGTGAAAATGTGAGGAATTTGAGGGAGTGGAGCCTGACTCTGGTTAGATAATTTTTTTTAACACTAGCTGCATATTAGAACCAGCTGGAAAGCTTTTAAAAATATGGATGTCTGGGCCACTTTCTAAAACAATTAAATCATTATCTGGGTTGTGGTTGTAGGGTGATTCTTGAGTAATTGTTCTTTTTAAATGTTTCCCAAGTGACTCTAATATGCACTCAGAGTTGAGACACATGGGGAATGATTAACTAATTTAACCTTTGAGTCAACAAAATTGTGCAGCTAATACAGTTGTACCTTGGTATCCATGCGGATTAATTCCAAGACCCTTCCTGTGTACCAACATCTGCAGATGGTGAAGTCCCTTACATAGTGGTGTAGTATTTGCATATAACTGATCCATATCCTCCTGTGTACTTCAAATCATCTTTAGTTGTAATTCCTAATACAATGCCTACATTTTACTTCATTCACATGGATTCAAAGTATACTTGGTGCATGGCAAATATACATTTTGCATTTTGGAATTTGGGGGATTTTTTTCTGAATATTTTTTATCTGCTGTTGGTTGAGTTCACGGATGTGGAACCCATGGGTAAGGAGGGCCTACTGTAGTATGTTGGGTGACAAATAAAGATAGGTGAATGGAAATTCTGTGTTATGCAGTGCTCTGATCCATTTGAAGCTCTAATACAGATGCATTGGCTCACATTTAGCATTTTTTATATCCTAGGCACAGTACTAATAGCTTTATTGTCATTATTTTATATTAGCTTTACAAAAACTGTATGGTATTACTGTGATCCTTATTTTACATGTGGACACAAATATTTAATGCACAAAGAAGTTATCTAAAATACCCAAGATCATATTGCTAGTTAGAGCAAGAAAATGTCTCATTCTTAAACCTTGCTCTTAACTGTTAATGCAGGAATTATGTTAACATGGACCAGGAAGATCCAGTTGTTCTCACCTAAAAGCCACAGCTTAGTGCTCTGTCCAGTGGATACATAAGGTGCAGTAATTATGGGCCAAGTGGAATCCATAAAATTTAGAGCCTACATACTAGAGTCATAGTATTTTTTAATTTTATGTTTCTAAAAAGACCAAGGTTACCAAGACAAGCTCCTTCTAAAGTGTTTTAGTACTAAATTTTCCATTGCCATACATTTTATTGGAGAAAGTGCATGTTTCAGATAGGTTATGTGTTTTAATGTATTGATTGCGTAATTTGAAGAAAAAATATACTATGAGATGTTTTCATTCACATTACAATTTGTGTGTCTCTGTAAACTGTCATGTATTTAATATAAAATTGTGGTATGTTTTATTTTACTTTTATGAAAATTATTTTAGATATATTTTCCAACATATTTTCCTGCCCGTATGTAATTAGTGCATTCTGTAATTTACTTAATATATTTCTGTTGGCATTTATATAATGCTTCTAAGCATAACTCCAATTCTTTTTTTTTTTTTTTTTGAGACGGAGTCTTGTTCTGTCACCCAGGCTGGAGTGCAGTGGCACAATCTTGGCTCACTGCAAGCTCCGCCTCCTGCGTTCACGCCATTCTCCTGCCTCAGCCTCTCCGAGTAGCTGGGACTACAGGCGCCTGCCACCATGTCCGGCTAATTTTTTTATTTTTTATTTTTTTTATTTTTAGTAGAGACGGGGTTTCACCGTGGTCTCGATCTCCTGATCTCGTGATCCGCCTGCTTCGGCCTCCCAAAGTGCTGGGATTACAAGCGTGAGCCACCACGCCCGGCCTACCAATTCTTGAGAATAACTTTTTAACAAAGTGAAACCCACATAACAGACACTTAACTATGTACAGTGTTGTGCAACTATCTGATCTTTTTTTTCTTTTT
The DNA here is from genome assembly GCF_006542625.1 of Nomascus leucogenys. Lineage (NCBI taxonomy): Eukaryota > Metazoa > Chordata > Mammalia > Primates > Hylobatidae > Nomascus > Nomascus leucogenys. The sequence continues at coordinate 18,213,320 of NC_044383.1, read as the reverse complement.
TTTAAGACAGAGTCTCACCGTGTTGCTCAGGCTGGAGTGCAGTGGTGTGATCTCGGCTCACTGCAACCTCTGCATCCCGGGTTCAAGCAATTCTTCTGTCTCAGCCTCCCAAGTAGCTGGGACTACAGGCACCCGACACCACACCTGGCTATTTTTTTTTTTTTTTGTATTTTTAGTACAGACAGAGTTTCACTATGTTGGCCAGGCTGGTCTTGAACTCCTGACCTCGTGATCTGTCCGCCTCGGTCTCCCAAAGTGCTGGGGTTACAGGCATGAGCCACCATGCCCAGGCATTTTTTAAAGTTTTAAATAAAAAAAATTCAATTTTTAATTTTGTGGGTACATAGTAGGTGTATATATTTGTGGGGTACATGAAATGTCTTGATACAGGCATGCAATGTGAAATAATCACTTCATGGAGAATAGGGTAACCATCTGCTCAAGCATTTATCCTTCGCGTTACAAACAATCTAATTACACTCTTTATTTCAAGTTATTTTAAAATGTACAATTAAGTTACTATTGACTATAGTCACCTTATTGTGCTATCAAATAGTAGGTCTTCTTCATTCCTCCTATTTTTTTGTACCCCTTAACTATACCTCCTGCCCTCCAGCCCTCTAACTATTGTTTTCGTACCCATTAATCATCCCTATGTTCTCCCCAAGCACCCCATTACCCTTCCCAGCCTCTGGTAACCATCCTTTTACTCTCTATGTTCATGAATTCAATTGTTTTGATTTTTAGATTCCACAAATAAGTGAGAACACGCGACATTTGTCTTTCTGTGCCTGTCTTATTTCACTTAACATAGTGATCTCCAGTTCTATCTATGTTGTTGCAAATGACAGGATCTCATTCTTTTTTATGGGCGAATGCCATAGAAAATATATACCACATTTTCTTTATCCATTCATCTGTTAATACAGCAGTCCCCAACATTTTTGGCATCAGGGAGTAGTTTTGGGGAAGACAATTTTGCCACGGATGGGGTGGTGGTGGGGTATAGTTTGTGGATGAAACTATTCTACCTCAGATCATCAGGCATTAGTTAGATTCTCATAAGGAGTGTGCAGTCTAGATTCCTCGCATGTGCAGTTCACAATACGGTTTGAGCTCCTATGAGAGTCTAATGCCACCACAGATCTGACAGGAGTCAGAGCTCTGGCCTTAATGCTTTTTCACCCACTGATCACCTCCTGCTGTGCAGCCGGTTCCTAACAGGAAATAGACTGGTACCAGTCCATACCGAGGGGTTGGGGACCCCTATGTTAATGGACACTTAGGTTGCTTCCAAATTTTATCTATTGTAAACAGTGTTGCAACATTGGAGTGCAGGTATCTCTTTGATATACCAATGTCCTATTTTTAAGGTTTATACCCAGCCATGGAATTGCTGGATCATATGGTTACTCAATTTTTAGTTTTTTGAGGAACCTTCAAACTTTTCTCCATAGTACTTGTACTAATTTACATTCTCACCAACAGTGTACAAGGGTTCTGTTTTCTCCACATCCTCACAAACATTTGTTATTGCCTGTCTGTGGATATAAGCCATTTTAACTGGGGTGATATCCCATTACAGTTCTGATTTGCATTTCTCTGATGATCCATGATTTTGAGCACCTTTGCATATGCCTGTTTGTCATTTGTATGTCTTCTTTTGAGAAATATCTATTCAAATATTTTTCCCACTTTTTGATTGGATTATTAGATTTTTTTATGTGGCATTGTTTCAGTTCCTTATATATTTGGGTTACTAATCCTTTGTTAGATGGATAGTTAGCAAATATTCTCTCCCATTCTGTGGGTTTTCTCTTCACTTTGTTGATTGTATCCTTTGCTGTGCAGAAGCTGTTTAACTTGTTGTAATCCCATTTGTCCATTTTTGCTTTAGTTGCCTGTGCTTACACGGTATTGTCCAAGAAATTTTGGCCCAGACCAATGTCCTGGAGATTTTTCCCCAATGTTTTGTTCTGGTAGTTTCATAGTTTGAGGTCTTAGATTTAAGTCTTTATACCATATACTTTTTATATATGGCAAGAGATAGGCTCTAGTTTCATTCTTCTGCATATGGATCTCCAGTTTTCCCAGCACCATTTATTGAAGAATCTGTCTTTTCCCCAGTATATGTTCTGGTCAACTTTGTCGAAAATGAATTCACTGTAGCTGTGTCGATTTGTTTCTGAGTTCTCTGTTCTGTTCCATTGGACTATGTGTCTGTTTTTATGCCAGTATTATGCTGCTTTGGTTACTATAGCTCCTTAGCATAACTTGAAGTCAGGTAATGTCATTCCTTCAGTTCTTTCTGCTTTGGATAGCTTTGGCTATTCTGGGTCTTTTGTGGCTCCGTATATATTTTAATTTTTTTTCTATTTCTGTGACAAATGTTATTGTTATTTTGAGAGGGATTGCATTGTATCTGTAGACTGCCTTGGGTAATATGGACATTTTAACAATATTGATTCTTCCAATCCATGAATTGATTCTTCCAATGCATTTCTGGTGTCCTCTTCAATTTCTTTAATTAGCGTTTTATAGTTTTCATTATAGAGATCTTTTGCTTCTTTGGTTAATTCCCAGGTGTTTAATTTTATGTGTGGCTATTATAAATGGGATTACTTTCTTAATTTCTTTTTTATATTGTTCACTATTGGCATATAGAAATGCTACTGATTTTTGTATGTTGATTTTGTATCCTGCAATTTTACTGAATTTATCAGTTCTAAGATTTTTATGGAGTCTTTAGTTTTTTCCAAATATAAGATCATATTATCTGGAAACAAGGATAATTTGGCTTCCTCCTTTCCTATTTGGATGCCCTTTATATCTTTCTTTTTTCTTATTGCTCTAGCCAGGATGTTCAGGACTGTGTTCAGTAACAGTGGTTAAAGTGGGCATCCTTATTGTGTTCCAGATTTTAGAAGAAAGCCTCTCAATTTTTCCCCCTTCAGTATGATACTAGCTGTGGATCTGTCATATATGGTTTTTATTAGGTTGAGTTATGTTCCTTCAATCCCCAATTTTTTAAGGGTTTTTATCATGAAGAGATGTTGAATTTTATCAAATGTGTTTTCACTGTCAATTGAAATGATTAAATCATTTTTATCCTTCATTCTGTTGATATGATGCATCACATGGATTGATTTGCATATGTTGAACCATTCTTGCATTCCAGGGGGTTAAATCCCACTTGGTTATGAATGGTCTTTCTGATGTATTTTTGAATTTTGTTTGCTAGTATTTTGCACCAACATTCACTAGAGATATTGGCCTGTAGTTTTCTTTGTTCGTTTGTTTGTTTTTGACATGGAGTCTCGCTCTGTCACCCAGGCTGGAGTGCAGTGGTACGATCTTAGCCTCAGACTCCCAAGTAGCTGGGACTACAGGCACGTGCCAACACGCCTGGTTAATTTTTTGGATTTTTAGTAGAGATGGGGTTTCACCGTGTTAGCCAGCATGGTCTAGATTTCCTGACCTCAGGATCTGCCCGCCTTGGCCTCCCAAAGTGCTGGGATTACAGGCATGAGCCACCACGTCTGGCTAGTTTTCTTTCTTTTTCTTTTTTCTTTCTCTGTGTGTGTGTGTGTGTGTGTGTGTGTGTGTGTGTGTGTGTGTGTGTGTGTCTTTGTCTGGTTTTAATATCAGGGTAATATTGGCCTTGTAGAATGAGTTTGGAAGTATTTCCTCCTCCTCTACTTTTCAGAATAGTTTGAGTAGGGTTGGTATTAGTTCTGCTTTAAATGTTTGGTAGAATTCAGTTGTGAAGCCATCAGACCCCAGGCATTTCTTTATTGGGAGACTTTTTAGTATACCTTCAATAACATTACTTGTTACTGGTCTGTTCAGGTTTTGGATTTCTTCCTAGTTCAATCTCGGTAGGTTGTATCTGTGTAGGAATTTTTTATTTCTTCTAGATGTTCCAACTTATTGGCATGTAGTTGTTCATAGTAGCCACTAGTGATCCTTTGAGTTTTTGCAGTATCATTTGAAATGTCTCCTTTTCATTTCTGATTATATTTTTTTGTGTGTGTCTTCTCTGTTTTGTCTTAGTTTGTCTGGCTAAAGGTTTTTCCGTTTTGTTTAACCTTTCAAAAATCAACCTTTTGTTTCATCAGTCTTTTTTTTTGTTTTCTTCATTTCAATTTTATTGTTTCTGCTTTGATCTTTCTTGTTTTCTTCTATTAATTTTGGTTTTGGTTTGCTCTTCCTTTTCTAGTTCTTTAAGATGCATCGTTAGATTATTTGAAGCTTTTCCTCTTTTTTTGATGTAGGCACTTATAGCTAGATACTTCCCTCTTAGTACTGCTTTTGCTGTATCCCATAGGTTTTAGTATGTTGTATTTCTATTATCATGTTTCAAGAAAATTTTCAGTTTCCTTCTTAATTTCTTCATTGACCCTCTGGTCATTCAGGAGCATATTGTTTAATTTCCATGTATTTGTAAATTCCTCTTGTTATTAATTTCTAGTTTTATTCCCTTGTGGTCAGAGATGATGCTTTATATTATTTCAGTTTTTTTTTGATGTTTTACAACTTGTTTTGTGACCTGACATATGGTCGGTACTTGAGAATGATCCATGTGGTGAGGAAAATAATGTGTATTCTGCAGGTGTTGGATGAAATTTTCTGTAAATATCTGACAGATCTATTTGGTATATAGTGCAGATTAAGTCCCATGTTTCTTTGCTGATTTTCTTCGAAGAAAGATCTGTCCATAGCTGAAAGTGCAGTGTTGAAATCTCCAGCTGTTACTTTATTGGGGCCTATCTCTGTCTTTACCTCTAATAATATTTGCTTTATATATCTGGGTGCTTCATTGTTGGGTGTATACCTATGTTTAAAATTGTTATATCTTCTTGCTGAATTGACTACTTTATCATTATATAGTGACCTTCTTTGTCTATTCTTTTGTTTTTTGTCTTGAAATCTATTTTGCTTGATGTAAGTATAGCTACTCTTATTCTTTTTTGGTTTCCATTTGCATGGAATATCTTTTTCCACTCCTTTATTCATAACCTACATGTGTCTTTATTTATAAAATATGTTTATTATAGGCAACAGATTGTTGAGTATTTTTTTCCATCCATTCAGTCACTCTCTTTTGATTGAAGAGTTCAGTCTATTTACATTAAAAGCTATTATCGGTAAGTAAGGACTTCTGCCATTTTATTATTTGTTTTCTGGTTGTTTTGTGTTCTTCTCTTCCTTCCTTCTTTCTTTCTGTCATCCTTTAGTGAAGGTGATATGATTTAGTTTCTTGGTTTTTATTTCTTTTGTATCCATTGCATGTTTTTTTTGTTTTGAGGTTACCATGAGACTTTTAAATAGTACCTTATAACCCATTATATTAAGCTGATAACAACTTGACACTTTACGTGGTCCTCTTTTCCTTCTTTCCTTCCCTCCTGTCTTCCTTTAGTGAAGGTGATTTTTTTTCCTGGTGATATGATATAGTTTTTTATTTTTTATTTTTTGTGTATCCATTGTATGTTTTTTGGTTTGAGGTTACCATGAGTCTTGCAAAAACTACCTTATAGCCCATTATTTTAACCTAATAACAACCTGACACTGTTTGCATAAACAAATAAACAAGCAAAATGAAAACTAATAAAAACTCTATACCTTAACTTCATCTGCTTTTTAACTTGTTGTTTTTTGTATTTATGTCTTATTTTACTGTCAACATCTTGAAAAGTTATTATTGTTTTTGAGTGGTTTATTGTTTAGTCTTTCTATGTAGGATAAGAGTAGTTTACTCACCACAGTTACAGTGTTATAATATTCTGTGTTTTTATGTGTACTCACTGTTACCAGTGAGTTTTGTGTTTTCAGGTGATTACTTATTGCTGATTAATGTCATTTTTTTTCTGTTTGGAGTACTCCCTTCAGCATTTCTTTTAGGACAGGTCTGGTGCTGATGAAATCACTCAGCTTTTGTTTGTCTGGGAAAGTCTTTATTTCTCCTTCATGTTTGTAGGATATATATATATATATATACTTCAAATATATACATTTTAGGATATATATACATTTCAAATGTAAAAGTTGTTTTCCTTCAGCACTTTAAATATGTCATGCCACTGTCTCCTGTCCTGTAAGGTTTCCACTGAACAGTCTGCCGCCAGATGTATTGGAGCTCCATTGTATGTGATTTGTTGCTTTTCCCTTGCTGCTTTTAGGATCCTTTCTTTCTTCTTGATCTTTGGGAGTTTGATTGATTGTTAAATGCCTTGATGTAGTCTAATTTGGGTTTAATTCTGTTTGGTGTTCTGTAACCTTCTTGTACTTTGATATTGATATATTTCTCTAGTTTGGGAAGTTTTGTGTTGTTATCCCTTTGAATAAACTTTCTACCCCTATCTCTTTCACTTCTTCCTTTTTAAGGCCACAAACTCTTAGATTTGCATTTTTGTAGCTATTCTCTAAATTCTGTAGGTGTACTTCATTGTTTTTAATCTTTTTCTTTTGTCTTTTCTGACAGTGTATTTTCAAATAGCCTGTCTTTAAGCTCACTAATTTTTTCTTCTGCTTTATTAATTCTGCTATTAAAAGACTGATGCATTCTTCCATATGTGAATTACATCTTTCAGCTACAGAATTTCTCCTTGATACTTTTTAATTATTTCAGTCTCTTTGTTACATTCATCTAATAGAATTCTCAATTTCTTCTCTTTGTTATCTTGCATTTCTTTGAGTTTCGTGAACACAGGTATTTTAAATTCTCTGTTTGAAAGGTCACATATCTCTGTTTCTCCAGGATTGGTCCCTGGTGGCTTATCTATTTCATTTGATGAGGTCATGTTTTACTGGATGGTGTTGATGCTAGTAGATGTTCTTCATTATCTGGTCATTGATCAGTTAGGTATTTACTGTAGCCCTCACTGTCTGGGCTTGTTTGTACCTGTCCTCCTTGGGAAGACTTTCTAGATATTTGAAAGGACTTGGGACTTGGATGTTATGGTATTAGTTGTATCTGCTATAGAGGGGACCCTAAGCCCAGTAACAGTTTACTTACAAACTCATAGAGGGACTGCCTTGATGGTCTTGGACAAGATCTGGGAGAATTCTGGATTACCAGGCAGAGACTGTTGTTCTCTTACCTTATTTTCTCCCGAACAAACAGAGTTTCTCTCTGTGTTCTGGGCCACTTAAAGCTGGGGGTGGAGTGACAAAAGTACCACTGTGGCCATCACCAGTAAGACTGTGCTGGTCAGACATGAAGCCAGCACAACATTGGATCTTGCCTACAGCCTGCTGTATCCACTCACTGGTTACTGCCTGTGTTTGCCTAAGGTCCTGGGGCTCTGTAATCAGCTGGTGGCAAAGCCAGTTAGGCCTGTGTTCTTCCCTTCTGGATGACGAGTTCCCTCAGGCCCCTGGTGGGTCCAGAGGTGCTATACAGGAGTTAGGGACTAGAGTTAAAAACCTTAGAAGTCTACTTAGTGTTCTGTTGTACTTTGGCTGAACTGGCACTCAAAACACAATATGCAGTCCTTCCCACTCTTCCTTCCCTTTTCCAAAGGCAGAGGAGCCTCACCTCTTAGCCACTGCCATCAAAGGCCATGGGGAGTACTGCCAGACTACAGCTGATGATCCCTTAAGGCCTAAGTGCTCTTAAATAAGCTTATGGTGAATGCTGCCTGGCCTGGGACTCACCCTTTAGGGGAGTGGGCTCCCCTCTGGCCTAGGGTAGGTTCAGAAATGCCATCCAAGAGTCAAGTCCTAAAATTGGGGACCCCAAGACCCCACTTGGTGCTCCACCCACCTGTGACCGTGTTAGTTCCTAAGGTACAAGGCAAAGTCCCATTTACTTTTCCTTGTGCTTTTCTCAAGCAGAAGAGTTTTGCCCTTTAGCCACCGCAGCTGGTAATGTGCTGCATTTCACCTGAAGCCAGCAAGTCTCAGAGGCTCATCTAAGACCCTCAACATAGAACATGGGTATTGCTGCTGGTTATTCAGGACCCAAGTACTGTTCAGTTAACCAGATGATGAATCCTTCCAGGACTGGGTCCTTTCCTTCAAGTCAGTGGGTTCCTTTCTGGCCCAGTATGTGTCTAGAAATGTCATCTTTCGAAGCTAAGACCTGGAAGGAGGGCCTCATCATTCTGACTGGTGCCAAGACAAAGTCCTGTCCACTTTTCCCACACCTCTCCTCAGGAGGAAGTTAGGGGTCTCTTTTGGAACCACAATTTGTGCAGTCTGGGGTTAGAGGAGAGGTGATGCCAATACTCCCTTAGTCACCTCCTCTGCTGTCCCAGCAGGTCCTGTGCCTTCCAGTTCACTGTTTCTGGGCCCAGTTCAGCACTAGGACTTGCCTAAGAGGTTATAGTCCTTATGGCCCAGACTGCCTTTCAAGTTTACTTAGAGACTCAGAGCATTTTAGCCCTTGGTGGTGAGGTCAGTGGGAACTGAAGTTCAGACTGCTAGGATTGGTGATTTTCCTTTGTCTAGTGCTGGTTTATGTGCACCTTCTGTAGGCGGGTGTCCCCTGAGTTTTGTTCAGTTCTCCTTTTACTATAACAGGACAGCAGTGAGTTCAGTCCCTCACGATTGTTGTTTTCTCCCTCTTTTAGTGCCTAGAGATACTCTCCGCACCATATGCTGCGACTGCAGGGAGGTGGGAGAGGGCTGATGTTGGCAATTGGAGACTTTTTAAGAAATCACTTCAGTGCCTCTTTCACTGATAGAAGTTAACACCAGGTACTATGAGGGCTCACCTGATTTTTGGTTTTATGAAGGTGTTTTTTCTGTTTAGATAGTTGTTAAATTGATGTCCCTGTTGGAGGGGACGATTGATGGAACCTTCTGTTCTGCTATCTTGCTCTGCCTCTCTATCACCTTTATCTATTTCTTAAACATTTTTTATCATCCCAAAAGAAAACTCCGTACTCATTAAGGAGTCAGCCCAGCTCCTGGCAACCACTGCTCTGCTATCTGTCTTTACAAATTTACTTATATTCTAGATATTTCATATAAATGGAATTACAGTATGTAACATCTTGGGACTTCCTTCTTTCACTAAATGTAATGTTTTTGATGTTCACTCTGATTGTAGCAAGTATCAGTACTTAATACCTTTTTACAGCTAAATAATACTGTGGTTTTGATTTCCATTTCCTTAATGATTAAATATTGAATATCTTTTGATGTGCTTGCTGGCCATTGTATCTTAATTTGGAGAAATATTTATTCAAGTACTTTGCCTGTTTAAAGAAACTTTGTTTTCTTAAATTTTGGAAAAATATACATAATACAAAATTTATCATTTTAACCATTTTGAAGTATACAGTTTAGTGGCATTAAGGACATGTGCATTGTTTTGCCACCATCATTTTCATTCCTCTTTAAAATTTTTTAATCTTGTAAATCTGAAACTCTATACCCATTAAAAAATAGCTACCCACTCCCCCTACCTCCTTCCAGACCCTAAGAACTGCCATTCTGCTTTCTGTTTCTGTGAATTTGATGGCTATAGATACCTCATGTAAGTGGAATCATGCAGTTTTTGTCCTTTGGTGACTGGCTTATTTCTCTTAGCATAATGCCTTCATGGTTCATTCGTGTTATAGCATGTATCAGACTGTCTTTCCTTTCTAAGGTTGACTAATGTTTCATTATGTATTAGTACATTCACAATGTTGTACAACTGTCACCTTTATCTAGTTCTTACACACATCATGTTTTGTCTATTTATTCATTGATGGACACTTGAGTTGCTTCCACCTTTTGGCTGTTGTAAATACTGCTGCTAAAAATATAGCTTACAAATATCTTTTTGAGTATTTGTGTCTTTTCATATGCTTATTAGCCATTTATCTTCCTTGGGGAAATGTCTATTCAAATCTTTTACTTATTTTTTAATTGGGCTTTTTTTTTGCTGTTGAATTGAAAAAGTGCTATATATCTTCTAGATATGAAGCTTGCATCAGATATATGATTTGTATTTTCCACTATTCCGTAGGTTGTCTTCACTTTTTTGATGGTATCCTTTAAAACGCAAAAGTTTCAATTTTGATAGTTATCTTTTTTATTTTGTTGCTTATATTTTTGGTGCATATCTACAAATCCATTGCCATATGTAACATCACAGTGATTATTTTTTTGCCAACATAGGTTAAAGTAATATATGAATGGCTCTATTAGCTACAAAATGTTTTAAATTATTATGGTAAGTTTTATTATTCGAACAGGCAGAGTGCTTTTATGAATATGTTCCCCTTTAGGGAACATATTCCTACTAGGTTGAAGATGAGTTTAGTTATTTCTCATTAATTTTTGTTACTGACATGATACATTTGACAAGCCAAAGTAAAGGCAATGAAAAATTAAATAGAGTGAATAATAGATGCCTGTTGTATTCACTGTTATACTTTCTCTCGTAGTTTATGAAATTTTAAAATAATTCTTTAAGAGTCTTTGTGTTTCTTAAAGTTGGCAGGAAATATTTTGCTGTCTATGACTTTTATATGGTGACTGTGATAGGTAAAAGTCATTTTTATTTTTTGGGGCCATATTAGCTACCTAATAATAAACAATATGTCACATCTGATGAATTATTTTAATGTAGTAATGTCTAAAATCAATTTATAAAGCATGGAAAGTAAACATTTATTACTATTCTTTCACTTTTAGTTAACTTTATTGGGAAAAGCTCATTTTTAAAACTAGTAAATATACTTATTAAAATTCAAAGTCCATGCCGATATTAAGGGAAAGTAGGAAATAAATTTATATTTCAATGGTAAAGCTTTAAATATACTACAGCATATATATTATTTTAAAAATCCAGCCTAATAAAGCCAATCTAACATTATTGTCAATTATTATTATATTATGGTTAGTCAGTTATTATAATTTACTCTTAAAATGTTTTATTAAAATTTTATTTATAATGTTTAGGAAGATTCTCTGATTAAAAACTTGCTTTGGATATATATATAATATTTATGTGTGTATATGTATACTGTATATATATGTATATGTAATCTTTGTGGCTATGGAAAAATATAACAGCGTTAAATTCTTGGGCTTTGGAATCTTACCACTTGAGTCTACATGCTGGCAATGCCACTGTCACCTTGGATAAATTATTTAACTTTTAACTTAATTTTATTTTTTGAAATGCAGTCTTGCTGTATTGCCCAGGCTGGAGTACAGTGGTGTGATCTCGGTTCCCTGCAACTGCAGCCTCCCGTGTTCAAGGGATTCTCCTGCCTCAGCCTTCCTAGTAGCTGGGACGACAGACGCGCGACACCGCACCCAGCTAATTTTTGTATTTTTAGTAGAGACGGGGTTTCACGTGTTGGCCAGGCTGGTCTCAGACTCCTGACCTCAGGTGATCCTCCTGCCTTGACCTCCCAAAGTGCTGGGATTTCAGGCATAAGGCACTGCGTCTGGCCTATTTAACTTTTTAGTGTCTTAGTTTTCTCATCTGCAAAATGCAGCTAATTTAATTTATGGTGTAATAGTAAGTCGTAAATGTGGTACTTTATATGTTGTATAATATATGTTCCTGGCAAATGTTAACTCCCTAATCCTAGCTATTATTGTGATATTATTATTACTATTCATAACATCAATAAGTTTAGTATTTTGATAAAAATGTATGATTCAAACTTTTATGGCAGTATTATTTTTGTCATATTATTTCCAATCTGACTTATAAACTGTAGTAAAAGAAACTAAATTAATATTTAGTTGAATAGAAGAATGGCTCAATACATTACAAATTATGTTATTTGCAATGAAGGAATATCCTTGAACTCCATAAATACTTATTGAATGCCTAATAAATGCAAGGGACAATGTTTGGACTTAAATTTATATACATTGTGTGGGTGCTATTATAGTGTTATGAAGAAATTGAGTGATAGAATTAGTGACAAAGAGATGAATTCTCAATGAAGAATCTGGTCTTGGAAGGTCTTTCATTTCTTTAATATTTTAAAAAAATAATTGGATATATGATAGTTGTACATATTTAAGGGGTACATGTGATATTTTAATACAAAAAGATAATATGTAATGATCCAATCTGGGTAATTGAAATATCGATCACCTCAAACATTTATCATTTCTTTGTGTTGTGAACATTCCAAGTCTACTCTTCTGGATATTTTGAAATATACAATAAATTATTTTAAACTATAGTCACTTTATTATGCTGTAGAACGCTAGATCTTATTCTTTCTTTCTAACTGTATTTTTATACCCATTAACCATTTCTATTTATCCTCACCTCCTCACTAGTGTTCACAGCCTGTAGTAACCACCATTTCATTCACTACTTCCAGGAGATCAATTGTTTTAGCTCCCACATATGAATGAGAACATGTGACATTTGTCTTTTGTACCTGGCTTATTTCACTTAACATAATGTTCTCTAGTTCCATCAGTGTCATTGCAAATGACAGGATTTCATTCTTTTTAATGGTGGAATAATGTTCCATTTGTGTATATATACCACATTTTCTTTCATTGTTCATCTGTTGATGGACACTTACATGGATTCCAAATCTTCTCTGTTGCAAATAATGCTGCAATAAACATGGATATGCAGATATTTCTTTGATACACTGATTTTCCTTCTTTTGGATATACCCAGTAGTGGAATTTCTGGATCATACATAGTTCTGTTTGTAGTTTTTTGAGGAACTTCCATAAACCTCCATACTGTGTTCCACAGTGGTTGTACTAATTTACATCCTGACCAACAGTGTGTGAGAGCATACCCCTTTTTCTGCATCCTCACCAGCATTCATTATATTCTGTCTTTTGGATAAAAGCCATTTTGCTGTGGAGGGGTGATGTCTCCTTTTGGTTTTGGTTTGCATTTCCCTGATTATTACTGATGTTGAACATTTTTTCATAAACCTGTTGGCCATTTATAAGTCTTCTTTTGAGAAATATCTCTTCAGGTCTTTAGCCCAATTTTTAATTGTATTATTATTATTATTATTTTGCTCTTGAGTTGTTTGAGCTCCTTATGTGTTCTGGTTATTAATCCTTTGTCATATGAGTTGTTTGCAAATACTTTCTCCCCATTCTGTAGGTTTTCTCTTTACTTTGTTGACTGTTAGCTTTGCAGAAGCATTTTAGCTTGATGTGATTTCATTTTTTCAATATTGCTTTGGTTACGTGTGATTTAGAGGTCTTACTCGAAATCTTTGCCCAGACCAATGTTCTGTAGAATTTCCTTAATGTTGACCGGGCGCAGTGGCTCATGCCTGTAATCCCAGCACTTTGGGAGGCCGAGGTGGATGGATCATGAGGTTAAGAGATTAAGACCATCCTGGCCAACATGGTGAAAGCCCGTATCTACTAAAAATACAAAAATTAGCTGGGTGTGGTAGTGTGCACCTGCAGTCCCAGCTACTTGGGAGGCTGAGGCAGGAGAATCACTTGAACCTGGGAGGCAGAGGTTGCGGTGAGCCAAGATTGCGCCACTGCACTCCAGCCTGGTGACAGAGCAAGACTCTGTCTCAAAAAAAAAAAAAAAAAAAAAAAAAAATTTCCTCAATGTTTTCTTGTAGTAGTTTCAAAGTTTCAGGTCTTACATTTAAGTTTTAAATCTATTTTGTTTTAATTTATATATATCTTGAGAGTTAGGGGGTCTAGTTCCATTCTTCTATATATGGATATCGTTTTCTGAGCACCATTTATTGAGAGACAATTCTTGCCCCAGCATATGTTCTTTTCACCTTCTTTGAAAATGAGTTGTTTATAAGTGTGTGGGTTTATTTCTGGGCTCTCTATTCTATTGGACTATTTGTCTGTCTTTATGCCAGTATCGTGCTGTTTTGTTTACTGTATAGCTGTATACCATAATTTGAAGTCAGGTAATATGCTGCCTCTAGCTTTGTTCTTTTTGGTCAAGATTGCTTTGGCTATTCTGAGCCTTTTATGGTTCAATATGAATTTTAGGATTTTTTTTTCCATTTCTGAGAAGAATGTCATTGGTATTTTGATAAGGAGTGCATTTAATCTGTAGATACCTTTGGGTTGTATGGATATTTTAACAATATTTGTTCTTCCAATTTATGAATATGATATATATTTTTTTGTGTCCTTTTCAATTTCTTTCATCAGTGTTTTATAGTTTTAATTATACAGATCTTTTACTACTTTGATTCCATTTATTTTATTTGTAGCTATTTTAAATGGGATTACTTTTTTGGTTTTTCAGATTGTTCTCTGTTGCCATACAGAAATGCTACTTAATTTATATGTCAATTTTGTATCCTGCAGCTCTACTGAATTTATTTATTAGTTCTAATAGGTGGAGTCTTTAGGTTTTTTGAAGTATAAGATCATATCATCTGTAAACAAGGATAATTTTACTTCCTCCTTTCCTGTTTGGATGCTCTTTATTTCTTTCTTTTGTCTAATTGCTCTGGGTGGGACTTCCAGTACTATGTTTAATAAAAGTGGTGAAAGTGGGCATCTTCGTTGTGTTCTAGATCTTACAGGAAAGGCTTTCAGTGTTTCCCTAGTCTGTATGATGCCAGTGGTGGGTTTGTTGTATATGACCTTTATTGTTTTGAGTTATATTTCTTGTATCCCTAGTTTTTTGAGAGTTTTTTTTTATCATTAAGGGATGTTGAATTTCATTGAGTGCTTTTTCACCATTGAAATAATTTTTGACCTTTATTTTGTTATCTGTTATAGCAAATATGCTATATTTTGTTAAATGCAATATGATGTATCACATCTATCGATTTGTATGTTGAACTATCTTGCACCCCTGGGATGAATCTTACTTCATTATGATGAATGATCTTTTTAATATGTTGTTGAAATCAGTTTGCTGAATTTTGTTACAGATTTTTGCATCTTGTTCATAAGTGATACTGGCCTGTAGTTTTCTTTTCTTGTTTTTTTTTTTTTTTAATTGTGTCTTTGTCTAGTTTTGGTATCAGATAATGCTGGCCAGATAGGATGAATCTGAGTATTCTCTCATCCTTGATAATGCTGGCCAGATAGGATGAATTTGAGTATTCTCTCATCCTTGACTTTGTCGAATAGGATAAGTAGAATTTGTTAGTTCTTCTGTAAATGATTTGTAGAATTCAGCAGTGAAACTATCTGATATTGGGCTTTTCTTTGATGGGAGTCTTTATTATTGCTTCTATTTCATAACTTGCTATTGGTCTGTTCAGTTTTTCTGTTTCTTCGTGGTTCAATTTTGGTAGTTTGTATGTATTTAGGAATTTATACTTGTCTCCCAGGCTTTACAATTTATTGGGATATAGTTGCTTATCATAGTCTCTAATGATTCTTTGAATTCCTGTGGTATCAATTGTAGTGTCTTCTTTTTCATTTCTTAATTATGTTCATCTTCTCTCTTTTTTTCTTAGTGTAGCTAAAAGTTTGTAAATTTTAGTTCTTTTTTCCCAAGTAACTTCTCCTTTTGTTGATCTTTTATATATATATTTTAGTCTATAACTTATTCATTTGTGCTCTAGTGTTTATTAGTTCTTCTCCTTATTTTGTGTTTAGTTTGTTCTGCTTTTTTATTTTCTAAGGTGAACTATTGAGTGTTTTTATTTGAAATCTTTCTTCTTTTTTGATGTAGGCAGTATTGTTTTTGTGGTGTCCCATAGGTTTTGGTATGTTGTGATTCTACTTTTATTTGTTTCAAGCCATTTTAAAGTTTTATTCTTAATTTCTTAATTGAAATTTGATGTTTTAATTCCTTCAGCAGCATATTGTTTCATTTCCCTGTATTTGTATAGTTTCCAAAGTGTCGTTATTCATTTCTAGTTAATTCCACTGTTGTTAGAAAAAATACTTGATATTCTCTTTGGGAGGCCGAGGCAGCTGGATCACCTGAGGTTGGGAGTTCAAGACCAGCCTGATCAAAATGGAGAAACCTCATCTGTATTAAAATACAAAAAAATTAGCTGAGTGTGGTGGCACATGCCTGTAGTCCCAGCTACTCAGGAGGCTGAGGCAGGAGAATCACTTAAACCTGGGAGGTGGAGGTTGTGGTGAGCTGAGATCGTGCCACTGCACTCCAGCCTGGGGGACAGAGAAAGACTCCATCTCAAAAAAAAAAAAAAAAAAAACAAACTTGATACTATTTTGACATGTAATACTTTGTTGAGACTATCTTCCTGGCCTAAGAGATGGTCTGTCCTCAAGAATATTCCATGTGCTAATGAGAAGAATGTATATTTTTCACCTGTTGGATGAAACGTTCTCTTAATGATCATTAGGTCTATCTGGTCTATAGTGCATATTAAGTCTAATGTTGCATTGTTGATTTTCTATTTAAAATATATGTTCAGTGTTGAAAGTGGGTGTTGAAGTCCCCAGGTATTATTATATTGGAGTCTGTCTCCTTAGGTCTAGTAATGTTTGCTTTATATTATCTGGATGCTCCAGTGTTTTGTGCAAGAAATAGTTGCAATTTTAATATTCTTTGGCTGAATTTGACCATTTTATTATTATATAATGACCTTCTTTGACTCTTCTTACAGTTTTTGCCTTGAAATCTATTTTATCTGACATAGGTGTAGCTATTCTTCTTTTTTGTTTCCATTTGCATGGAATATTTCATTTCATTTCCTTCATTTTTAGTATATGTTGTTTTTATAGCTAAAGTAAATTTCTTATGGGCAGCATATATTTGAGTCTTGTTTTAATCCATTCAGCCACTCTCTGTCCTTTATTTGAAGAATTTAATCCATTTACATTCAATGTTATTGTTGAAAGGTTAGGACTTAACTACTTCCATTTTGTCATTTTTCTTCTGATTGTTCTGTAAATTTTCTCTTCCTTTCTTCCTCTCTCCTTTTTAGATTAGTGATTTTCTCTGGCTGTATGTTTTAATTCCTTGCTTTTTATTTTTTCCATTTCTATTATCGGTGTTTGCTTTGTCATTACTGTGAGATTTACAAAAATATTTTATAACCAACAATGTTAAATTGATAAAAACTCTTAATCTCAAAGAAGAGGAAAGAAAGGAAAACAAGCAAAGAAAAAACTAAAAAAAATCTGTACTCTAACTTTTCCTCCAATTCCCTCCTACTTTTTGACTTTTTGTTGTCTCTATTTATATCTTTTTATATTGCCTATCTTTCAAAAATTGTTGTAGTTATTATTTTTGATAGATTTTTCTTTTGGTCCTCATGCTGAAAATATAAGTGGTTTACACAACACAATTGTTGTACTAGAGCAAGCTTGTCTAACCCGCACCTTGTGGGCCACATGCAGCCCAGGACGGCTTTGAATATGGCCCAACACAAATTGGTAAACTTTCTTAAAACATTATAATTTTTTTTTAGCTCATCCACTATCATTAGTGATAGTCTATTTTATACATGGTCCATGACAATTATTCTTCTAATGTTGGACTCTCCTGTTAGAGTATTCTGAATTTGTCTTTGTTCTTACCTTTTCCACTGAATTTCATGCTTTCAGATGTTTTCTTGTTATATGTTAGCAGCCTTTACTTTCAGATTGATAAAATCTCTTCAACATTTTTTTTTGGAAAATCTCTTCAGCATTCATCTGGTGGTGATGAATTTACTCAGCTTTTGTTTGTCTGGGAAAGTCTTGATTTCTCCTCCATATTGAAGGATATCTTTCCTGTATGCAGTATTCTAGGTTGGAAGATTTTTCCCTTTAGCACTTTTAATATGCTGTTTTGCTCATTCTGGGCTGTAAACTCCCCACTGAGAAGGCTGCTGCCAGAAATATCAGAGCTCCTTTATAGGTTATTTGCTTTTTTCTTCTTGTTTCTTCTAGGATGATTCTTTCATCTTTGACCTTTAATAGTTTGATTATTATATGCCTTGTGGTAGTCTTATTTCAGTTGAATCTTCTTGGTGTTCTTTCACCTTCTTTACCTAAATGTTCGTATCTTTTTCTAGGTTTGTAAAGTTCTCTTACTACTTTCTTTGAATAAACTTTCTACCCCGGTCTTTTTCTTTGTATCCTCTTTAAGACCAGTAACTCTTAGATTTTCCCTTTTGAGGCTCTTTTTTAGATCCTGTAATCATATTTTATTCTTTTTAATCTATTTTCATATAGTATGTCTTGAACTCAATATTTCCGTTTTTGCTTGATCAATTTTGTTTTTGAGAGATTCTGATGAATTTTTCAGTCAGTTGACTTTTTCAGCTCGAGTGATTTTTTATTGTTTATTTCAGTGTCTTTGTTAAATTTCTCTGTTTTATCTTGAAATGCATCATGTTTTCTCAAAACGGGTATATTGAATTCTTTGTCTGAGAATATATATATCTGCCACTCTAGAATTGGTCATGGGTGCCTCATTTACTCCGTGTGATGAGGTAATGTTTTCCTGAATGCTCTTGATGCTTGTGGACATTTGATGATGTATGAGCATTACAAATTTAGGTATCTATTCCAATCTTTCCAGTCTGGCATTGTTTATACCTGTCCTTGAGAAAGTTTTCTGAGAATTCAAATTGTAGACTTACTTATTTCTGTGGTCCTTGCGGTTGTTTTAGCACTAGGGGGAGCCCTAAGCCCAGGTATGCTGAACTCTTGCAGACTCCTAGGTACATAGCCTGGGTAGACTTATGAAAGTAAAGGGAGAATTCCTTTTGTTATCAGGCAAAGTCCCTTTCTGTCTTTTCCAGAAGCATAAGGAGCCCTTCTCTACCCTGAACTGTCTGGAGTTGGGGAACGGGTGACATGGGCACTTTTTATGTACATATTTATTTATCCAATTATTTGTAAAACAAAAGATGTACTATAAGAAAAATATGTCTTCAAATCATGAAATATACAGACATTAAAAAAAAAATTCCAATCCTGTGTAACTAATAGTTTCCTCCATTTAGGTCTTACTGTTTGGGGTTAAGTTTATTGCAAAGTGCTTAATGGGTTTTGTTGGTATTATGAATACATTTTTTTCCTTTAATATTACATTTGTAATTGGTAATGTCTGTTTTTATATATATTATGTTTTTAGTTTATTTTGTTGATCTTTTTATAGGTTTTTGAATAGTAGGCTTATCTGATTTTCTTAATTTATCTCTATATTTTAAGTTTTTAACAGTGATAAACTTTTTAATTTTTCAGTTTTGGGGAAAAAAGAGTTTTTTCAAGTTCTATTTTTACCTTATGTTTCTCTTTTTGGCATACTATGACTATCTGTTCATAGCAGACTTTTACAGAAGTATTTAATACTTTAATAAACACACTAGGATGTGACCCAAACACTCTCTGAGACTCAAGGGTAGTAAAAAG
Organism: Nomascus leucogenys; assembly: GCF_006542625.1. Classification (NCBI taxonomy): domain Eukaryota; kingdom Metazoa; phylum Chordata; class Mammalia; order Primates; family Hylobatidae; genus Nomascus; species Nomascus leucogenys. Next base: position 18,194,096 of record NC_044383.1, on the reverse strand, counting down.
GAAGATGAATTACCTTTTTTTCTCTCTTCTAAGATGAGGAAATTTTTCATTTTAAACCATTCTCACACATTGTAGATTATTCAGAGAAGCAGAAAATTTATTACCAAATGAGGTTGAGCATTTCTTAAAATAAGTATAGGAAGCTTAATTCTCTGAAACTAGGAACATTGACCTGAAAAATCTCAAGCCGTAGATAAATGAAAACAGCTTGAGATGGAAATATTGGTTCTATTTATTCTTTTGACACAACAGTGTTAAAAGTTTGTATTCTCTCAGTACATACTATGTTCTGTGTAACACAGGAAAGCCAACTTGAGATTTTGAATATTCCAAAGAGTGGCCATTAAATGAATTATGTGAGCCAAAATATAACTATATGTAGACATTTAAATATGATATAGCCATAAAGTTACACTTTGATAAATAATCTCTACAGAAAAACATTTTTTTATAAAGTCAGTCATATTTAGTAAAGCCAGAAAGTCTTTTTGCAAAGCAGAGCTGCTTACTTTCAACTGCATGATTAAAAAGGTCTTCATTGCATGGCTTCTATGATATTTTTAGCTAGTTTTTCTTCTTGCTAAACCAATTTTCACAACTATTTGTTTTCCTTGGTAGAAGTGTCTCTAACTTCAGTGCTTAGTAACCCTAGGTTATAAAAATCTCCATCCTTTTGAGCTGTTTTCATTCTTTTTGTTTTCATAAAAGGAATTTCAAGGGTGAGGAGAACTGAGGCTATGAAAACTGTTTGGCCCTGATGTCAGATATTTTAGTATGCCTTCATTATGGGTTACTGGAATATGCAGTTTATTACTTATTTCTGTTAGATGCTTTTAAAAAGAACTATCTGTGGGCTAATTCCCAAAGTTCCCCTGGGGAACTTTGCCATGGTTTTATCAAACCTACTCCCTTCCTCAGGACCTCTTCTTCTAATTTTTATTTGTACAAAGTTTTATTTTCTACCTCTTCAAAAAAGCATTACTTCAACTTTTGCTATTTGGATAGTGATCTGATATTATAGAATATCTTCACCTCTGGTTTACAAGTTTTTGACACGAAGTGTGTCATTTACTTGCTTTCTTTTCAGGAACAAGTGGACTAATATATCTCTATGTAATTTTGAAAACTATTCAATAGTTTTAGATCTGTAGGTATAATACTATTTATTTGGGGCCAGAGAGAAAGTATTATTTTGTCTAAGGGTTCAATATTTCTATTTAATTTTATTTGATGTGATGCTTAGCCCCTATAATGTATTGCTTGAGGTTTGCATTACAAGAATATGGGACTATTTGTTTTTTTAAAAAGTGATGTAAGATATTATGATTTAACTTAATAATAAAAATGGCTCTTATGCCAATGCACAAATGTTGTGGAATTCCTACTGGCTTGAAATGACAGGCCTAGGGTGAAGAAAAGATAAATTTAAAGTGGGGCATAGTTCTACTTATATTCTAATACATATAAAACATTTATTTAGTACAGTTCAGAAGATTATAGGTTAACCTAAGAAACTTTACATATACTTTTGGTTTTATTCTGATATTTGTACATTTTTTTCAAAAGGTAAAACCAAGCTAAATCCCAATTTGGACACATACTTTTGCATTGCTCAAATAGTGCCTGAATACTAATTAGTGATGGTGGGGAAGTTAATTATATTTTAGTCATGCCTAGAGCAGGTGTAGGAAAGCTTCAGCATAAATATTGTTTATAAATATTTCATAAACACATTAAAATCCTCCTTAATATATTATTTGGAAAGAAGTGCCTTTCTCTCAAAGATCCATTTTGATATGCCATAGGACATGGATCCAAATATTTACTTCTCTCTTAGTTACACATACTTTTATTTATATCTTTTATCTTACCTTTACTTTATGGCCAATTTATTGATTTTATAGTAATAATTTATGTTTTTAGGCTTTAAAGAAAGTATATAAACATTTAATTATATATTTGCTGAACAGTACAGCCTATTTTATTAGGCAACTTTAAATTTTTAACTTTCTGCTGTACATTTCCGAAGAAGTCCCACTACTATACAAATTAATTAAGAAATGGAATTCATTGTTGTTATTATTTTAAATATATTCTCTCTCCATCCCTATCTTAGTTAATGATACTGTCACCCTTTTAGGCTCAATTTCAAAAGCATCTTCTGATTCCATCTTTTCCCTCTACCAGTATATTCAATTCCAAACTGATCCTGGCTCTGCACTATCTGTGATATTTATTCCCCTCTTGGAGTTCATTGCCCTTATTAGTTTAGGCCTCCATGATCCTGCTTCTCTTGTGTTCTTGTTAGATGTTACAGATTACCTGACATGGTATAAGTTCTCATTAAATATTTGTTGAATTAATGCATGAATGCTCTCACTATGTATATATAGACTCTCTCCATTTGCAATCCACCTTTATACTTCCTTCATAGGAAAAGAAAAAAGAGACAATTTTCTTCCTAAAATCATTCAAAAAATTGATTTTGTTACCATTTCTAAAATATTTGTTGCCTGCAAATTATCTATGAAGTACATTTAAAGCTCCTTTATAAGGCTTGTAAATCCTTTTATGCTGAGCCCAGATAACTTTTCTTGCTTTATGTCTTACCATATTTTTCATATTCCATCATACCTTTATTTTTTATTTTTTGCAATTCACATTTTAGTCAATAATACTAACATTTTCCTTGTCAGTTAAGCTCCAAGCATTATATCTAAAAATGTGGATAATATTTATTGATTATGCCAGGCACATTGCTAAGAAGCTAATCTAAATGTTTTTCATTTAATTCTAAGCATTTAATAAAGATTTTAGTATACCTATTTTAGTTATTATTTAGTATACCTATTTTACAAGTGAGTAAACCAAGGACATAAGCCTAACCCCGTTTTGAAAGGTTAAGTCATTAAGTGCTAGAATGAGAATTGAAACCTTGAACTACCTGATTCTAACAGTGGTCTAAACCAGTATGTTCTTATATTTTCTTTGAATCTCACATGCAACTAGTGGCCAGCTCTTATCCATTTTAAGGCCATAATATTGCACATCCATTGTCCTACTTATGTCTATTATTATTTAGCCTTGACTGTTATATTAGCTTCTAAACAGATCTTTTAATCAGTATTTTATTCTGTTTCCAAGACTTCCACAATATTATATAGTTTTTACTTCATATCCAACCATTCCTCCATATAAACCCAGGTCTTTGCCCATTTAAATGGGTGTTATGTCCCTGCCTTTGAACTCAAATTACTCGTTTTTCAAATCTCAGCTCCAATAAAATTCCAGCCTAAAAACTTGTCATAATATCCCCCCTAACTTCAGGCAAGTTTGTGCCTCCATGATTATTACCATCAGTGTTCTTGTTAAGTCATAACTTACTTGTCTTTCTGTCTAGCAGGATGTGAACATCTTTATGAGAGAATTTTTGTCTCATTTGTTTTGTATTTTTTTACATTCTTGTATCCTCACTATATAGGTAGTACTGTACTTGGTACATAGTTAGAATTTTGCTTTATCAATATTGCTACAAAATAATATTTGTTTCATCTGTTTTAATCATTTTTATGTTATCTAAAAGAAAATATTATTTAGCCTTCCTAGCAAACTAGTTTTCTAGTTTCAACTGATATTTTTACTTTATAGGAAGAGGCAAAAAGTAGCTTCCTGTTTTTAAAAGTATTGATTATTCTGCTTGCTTTTATTTTCAGCAATTGAGCCAACAGTGAGATAACACTGGCAGTTCCAATGTATGTATTATATTTGCTCTGAATGAGGATTGGTTTTAATTATTATAGATAATTTCCCATTCTCATAACTCTTATTGAGCAATAATGCAATATTTTATATATAAATTTTTTCATTGAAGACTGGTAAGAGAAGTTATGTAAAGCTCAAATAAGGAAGAAAATGCAATTTATGTAACTCTCTTCAGTTTCTAGTTTTTCTAGAGAAGATGAATAGAATCTTGATATCTGACTTTTCAAAGCTTAGCTATCTTACATTTTGACTCACTAACCTATTAATTCTGGAGTCATTTTAGCAGAATGTATTATTCTATACAATAAGTTACTAGATAACTTCAAAGTACTAATATTTCACTTTACCATAACATTTGTATTTTATGTGATTTTTAACATACATTTTGTGCATTCTTCTAGCTGTAAACATCCAACTTCTGGAAGTTCAAAGTAGTATAAAACTATATAACTTCCATTATTTGTAGCAGAAGATATTTGAGTAATTATTCACATATGGTATTTTATATATTTTAAAAATTAAGCACTAGCGTTTTCTTGACAAGTGGAATAATCGTTTATTTCATATATTCCTAGCAACATCCCAATACCCAAAAAGAAAAAATAACTACCCTTAATATATGTAGGAAAAAGAACTCTTCAAATAATGTTGTTACACATAATGTTATTATTGATTTACAAGTCAAAAGAATATAAATGCATTTTATTATCTATTTCTAAGTGTAGAAATGTTTAATATTTATAAAATGGAAAAGTTCTATTTAATTTGTTTGTTTTGACATAAGTCCATGTGAAAGAGCTATGAAGAAAATACAAACAGTTCCCCCAAATTGCCTTTCTGTCTTCACGGCTTTCAGTTAAACATTGTAAACTTGAGGTCTCTTTACCCCTTAAATACTTTAGTGCATATTTCTTAAAAACTGGGAATTCTCTTAACCACAGTATAATTACTGAAATCAGAAACTTAACATTGATGCATACTGTTACTAAATATAGATTTTATGCAGATTCTGCCAATTGTCTCAATGTAGTTTTTTAAAGCAAAAAAAAAAAATCCGATTATTAGTTGTATTCATTTTTGATGCCTTCTTAGTCTTCTTTTTTTTTAAAAAAATTTATTTTACTTTAAGCTCCAGATACATTTGCAGAACGTGGAGGTTTGTTACATAGGTAAACGTGTGCCATGGTGGATTCCTGCACCTGTCTTAGTCTTGTTTAACCTGGGTAATTTCCCAACTCTTTCATTTTATTTCATGTCATTTGACATTTTTTAGGACTACACAATATTATTTTTGTGTATGGATAGAATGTGCTGCAATTTGTGTTTGCTATGTCTTCATGATTATGTTCTGTTTATGCACTTTTGGCAGGAATACCTCTGAAGTTATATTAAATTCTTATCAACATATCAGGAGCCACATGCTGTCATCATGCTGTTAATAGTGATGCTCACAATGAACCTTTGGTTACAGTGGTGTCTGCCAGGCTTCATCACTGTAAAGATGCTATTTCATCCTTTACAGTGAATGAGAATCTTATGGGAGATACTTTGAGACTATGTGCATGTTGTGTTAGTCCTCAGTCTTTCACCTGCTAGTTCTAACATCTATTGATAGTTCTTGTGTAATCAATGATTATTATGATTTTTACCAAATGATGATTTTCTAATTTCTGTATTCTTTCCACATTGATTAGTTGGCTTTCTACTATAATGAGAAGCTTTCTTTTCTCTCTTTTGTCTACCTGTCTATGTATGTATGTATATGTGTAATCTTTTCATTCTTTGAGCATTTCCTTATGTTTTCGGCATTTATCTTGTACTTTTCCAGCCATAGCTGTGGAAGCTAGCATTTATCAAGCAGCTTTGGTACTTTTAGTGGGCTCTGTACTACATGAGCATCATTGTTTGTGGATCACCTCAGCAGACAAACTAGAGAATACACGTATGTGTACAGAAATGCTTACATAGGTGTCTACCCACAGACACATGTATTTTCACATATATGCACAACCTCACACACATCAATATTCATTTCTTCCTTCTTCTTCACAATCCTTTAAAAATGCAAAAACATTCTTAGCTTGAGAATCATAGAAAAATTGGACATGGGCTGGATTTGGACCCCATATCATAGTTTAGTGACCCTTAGAATATATGGTTTGGGTTTCCTTTCATTTTTTAATATGGTATACAGTGTTGGACTGTAAAATGTAAATTTTATAGCATTCTTGGCCCTTTGAGTCTCCAACTTATAACTTAAATTTTTGAAACAGTACTATTTTCTGGAAGACTCCAGTTACTTAAAGTTGAAATTCTTGTTTATGAACATGTTCACAGTACTGGAGCACTGCTTTGAAAACATTCAGTAAGTACTGGATGAAAGAATGAATTACTGTACCTTTTTTATCGAAGAAAGAATCATTTCTTGTTTTCCCACTCTTTAATATAGGCAAGTACAGGTGCCTAATATCCTAAATTTTTCTAAATTGCAAGAGCTATCATGTATCCAAAAGAAAAAAAAATTCACACTTCTCATAACAGCTGGTTAATATATATGGCAATAGTTGTAAATCTAGGGCTTTTTTGTGAGAAAAATCAGATAGCGAAGATATTGATATCAGCATTTCATATTTATTTATATTAAAAAAGCTATATTTTCCTTTTTCGTAAACTATAAGTTGATGAAAATTTGGGCTTAGAGCTATAAATAAAAATGTAAGTTAAAAAATAGAATGGAAATTTATTTTTCATATTTTTAATTGACCAGTGAAAATTATATATATTTATGATATACAACATCATGTTTGGTTTATGAGGATATATTGTGGAATGCTTAAATTAACATATTTATCACCTAACATACTTATGAGTTTTTGTTATGAGAACATTTAAAATCTGCTCAGCAGTTTTCAAGTATACAGTACATTGTTTTTAGCTACAGTCACTATGCTGTACAATAGATCTCTAGAAATTATTCTTCCTTTCTAACAAAAACTTTGTACATTTTGACTATCTCCTTATTTCCCATCCCCTTTTCCACACCAGCTCCTGGTAAACATCATTCTAACTCCCTGCTTTTGTATATTCAATTCTTTTTTTTTTTTCCCACTCTGCCGCCCAGGCTGGAATGCAGTGGTGTGATCTCGGCTCACTGCAACCACCGCCTCCTGGGTCCAAGTGATTCTCCTGCCTTAGCCTCCTGAGTAGCTGAGATTACAGGTGCCCACCACCACACCTGGCTAATTTTTGTATATTTAGTAGAGACAGGGTTTCACCATGTTGGCAAAGCTGGTCTTGAACTCCTGACCTCAGTTGATTTGCCCACGTTGGCCTCCCAAAGTGCTGGGATTACAAGCATAAGCCACTGCGAGCAGCTGTAAATTTGATTTTTTAAATTCTGCATACAAGTGAAATCGTACAGTATTAGTCTTTTTTTTAAGATTTTTTATTTTTCATTTTTCATTTTATTTATTTATTTTTTATTATTATTATACTTTAGGTATTTAGGTACATGTGCATAATGTGCAGGTTTGTTACATATGTATCCATGTGCCGTGTTGTTTTGCTGCACCCATTAACTGGTCATTTAGCATTAGATATATCTCCTAATGCTGTCCCTCCTCCCTCCCCCCACCCACAACAGTCCCCAGAGTGTGATGTTCCCCTTCCTGTGTCCATGAGTTCTCATTGTTCAATTCCCACCTATGAGTGAGAACATGTGGTGTTTGGTTTTTTGTCCCTGCGATAGTTTACTGAGAATGATGTTTTCCAGTTTCATCCATGTCCCTACAAAGGACATGAACTCATCATTTTTTATGGCTGCATAGTATTCCATAGTGTATATGTGCCACATTTTCTTAATCCAGTCTATCGTTGTTGGACATTTGGGTTGGTTCCAAGTCTTTGCTATTGTGAATAGTGCTGCAACAAACATACGTGTGCATGTGTCTTTATAGCAGCATGATTTATAGTCCTTTGGGTATATACCCAGTAATGGGATGGCTGGATCAAATGGTATTTCTAGTTCTAGATCCCTAAGGAATCGCCACACTGACTTTCACAATGGTTGAACTAGTTACAGTCCCACCAACAGTGTAAAAGTGTTCCTATTTCTCCACATCCTCTCCAGCACCTGTTGTTGCCTGACTTTTTAATGATGGCCATTCTAACTGGTGTGAGATGGTATCTCACTGTGGTTTTGATTTGCATTTCTCTGATGGCCAGTGATGATGAGCATTTTTTCATGTGTTTTTTGGCTGCATAAATGTCTTCTTTTGAGAAGTGTCTGTTCATGTCCATCGCCCACTTTTTGATGGGGTTGTTTGTTTTTTTCTTGTAAATTTGTTTGAGTTCATTGTAGATTCTGGATATTAGCCCTTTGTCAGATGAGTAGGTTGCAAAAATTTTCTCCCATTCTGTAGGTTGCCTGTTCACTCTGATGATAGTTTCTTTTGCTGTGCAGAAGCACTTTAGTTTAATTAGATCCCATTTGTCAATTTTGGCTTTTGTTGCCATTGCTTTTGGTGTTTTAGACATGAAGTCCTTGCCCACACCTATGTCCTGCCCACGCCTATGTCCTGAATGGTATTGCCTAGGTTTTCTTGTAGGATTTTAATGGTTTTAGGTCTAACATTTAAGTCTTTAATCCATGTCGAATTAATTTTTGTATAAGGTGTAAGGAAGGGATTCAGTTTCAGCTTTCTACATATGGCTAGCCAGTTTTCCCAGCACCATTTATTAAATAGGGAATCCTTTCCCCATTTCCTGTTTTTGTCAGGTTTGTCAAAGATCAGGTAGTTGTAGATATGCGGCATCATTTCTGAGGGCTCTGTTCTGTTCCATTGATCTATGTCTCTGTTGTGGTCCCAGTACCATGCTGTTTTGGTTACTGTAGCCTTGTAGTATAGTTTGAAGTCAGGTAGCGTGATGCCTCCAGCTTTGTTCTTTTGGCTTAGGATTGACTTGGCGATGCGGGCTCTTTTTTTGGTTCCATATGAACTTTAAAGTAGTTTTTTCCAATTCTGTGAAGAAAATCATTGGTAGCTTGATGGGGATGGCATTGAATCTATAAATTACCTTGGGCAGTATGGCCATTTTCACGATATTGATTCTCCAACCCATGAGCATGGAATGTTCTTCCATTTGTTTGTATCCTCTTTTATTTCATTGAGCAGTGGTTTATAGTTCTCCTTGAAGAGGTCCTTCACATCCCTTGTAAGTTGGATTCCTAGGTATTTTATTCTCTTTGAAGCAATTGTGAATGGGAGTTCACTCATGATTTGGCTCTCTGTTTGTCTGTGATTGGTGTACAAGAATGCATGTGATTTTTGTACATTGATTTTGTATCCTGAGACTTTGCTGAAGTTGCTAATCAGCTTAAGGAGATTTTGGGCTGAGACAATGGGGTTTTCTAGATATACAATCATGTCATCTGCAAACAGGGACAATTTGACTTCCTCTTTTCCTAATTGAGCACCCTTTATTTCCTTCTCCTGCCTGATTGCCCTGGCAAGAACTTCCAGCACTATGTTGAATAGGAGTGGTGAGAGATGGCATCCCTGTCTTGTGCCAGTTTTCAAAGGGAATGCTTCCAGTTTTTGCCCATTCAGTATGATATGGGCTGTGGGTTTGTCATAGACAGCTCTTATTATTTTGAGATACGTCCCATCAATACCTAATTTATTGAGAGTTTTTAGCATGAAGTGTTGTTGAATTTTGTCAAAGGCCTTTTCTGCATCTATTGAGATAATCATGTGGTTTTTGTCTTTGGTTCTGTTTATATGCTGGATTACATTTATTGATTTGCGTATGTTGAACCAGCCTTGCATCCCAGGGATGAAGCCCACTTGATCATGGTGTATAAGCTTTTCGATGTGCTGCTGGATTTGGTTTGCCAGTATTTTATTGAGGATTTTTGCATCAATGTTCATCAAAGATATTGGTCTGAAATTCTCTTTTTTGGTTGTGTCTCTGCCAGGCTTTGGTATCAGGACGATGCTGGCCTCATAAAATGTGTTAGGGAGGATTGCCTCTTTTTCTATCGATTGGAATAGTTTCAGAAGGAATGGTACCAGTTCCTCCTTGTACCTCTGGTAGAATTCAGCTGTGAATCCATCAGGTCCTGGACTCTTTTTGGTTGGTAAGCTATTGATTATTGCCACAATTCCAGAGCCTGTTATTGGTCTATTCAGAGATTCAACTTCTTCCTGGTTTAGTCTTGGGAGGGTGTATTTGTTGAGGAATTTATCCATTTCTTCTAGATTTTCTAGTTTATTTGCATAGAGGTGTTTGTAGTATTCTCTGATGGTAGATTGTATTTCTGTGGGATCGGTGGTGATATCCCCTTTTTCATTTTTTATTGCATCTATTTGATTCTTCTCTCTCTTCTCCTTTATTAGTCTTGCTAGCGGTCTATCAATTTTGTTGATCTTTTCAAAGAACCAGCTCCTGGATTCATTAATTTTTTGAAGGGTTTTTTGTGTCTCTATTTCCTTCAGTTCTGCTGATTTTAGTTATTTCTAGCCTTCTGCTAGATTTTGAATGTGTTTGCTATTGCTTTTCTAGTTCTTTTAATTGTGATGTTAAGGTGTCAATTTTGGATCTTTCCTGCTTTCTCTTGTGGGCATTTAGTGCTATAAATTTCCCTCTACACACTGCTTTGAATGTGTCCCAGAGATTCTGGTATGTTGTGTCTTTGTTCTCGTTGGTTTCAAAGAACATCTTTATTTCTGCCTTCATTTCATTATGTACCCAGTAGTCATTCAGGAGGAGGTTGTTCAGTTTCCATGTAGTTGAGCGGTTTTGAGTGAGTTTCTTAATCCTGAGTTCTAGTTTGATTGCACTGTGATCTGAGAGACAGTTTGTTATAATTTCTGTTCTTTTACATTTGCTGAGGAGAGCTTTACTTCCAACTATGTGGTCAATTTTGGAATAGGTGTGGTGTGGTGCTGAAAAAAATGTATATTCTGTTGATTTGGGGTGGAGAGTTCTGTAGATGTCTATTAGGTCTACTTTGTGCAGGGTTGAGTTCAGTTCCTGGATATCCTTGTTAACTTTCTGTCTTGTTGATCTGTCTAATGTTGACAGTGGGGTGTTAAAATCTCCCATTATTATTGTGTGGGAGTTTAAGTCCCTTTGTAGGTCACTCAGGACTTACTTTATGAATCTGGGTGCTCCTGTGTTGGGTGCATATATATTTATGATAGTTAGCTCTTCCTGTTGAATTGATCCCTTTACCATTATGTCATGGCCTTCTTTGTCTCTTTTGATCTTTGTTGGTTTAAAGTCTATTTTATCAGAGACCAGGATTGCAACCCCTGCCTTTTTTTGTTTTCCATTTGCTTGATAGATCTTCCTCCATCCCTTTATTTTGAGTCTATGTGTGTCTCTGCATGTGAGATGGGTTTCCTGAATACAGCACACTGATGGGTCTTGACTCCTTATCCAGTTTGCCAGTCTGTGTCTTTTAATTGGAGCATTTAGCCCATTTACATTTAAAGTTAATATTGTTATGTGTGAATCTGATCCTGTCATTATGATGTTAGTTGGTTATTTTGCTCGTTAGTTGATGCAGTTTCTTCCTAGCCTCGATGGTCTTTACAATTTGGCATGTTTTTGCAGGGGCTGGTACCAGTTGTTCCTTTCCATGTTTAGTGCTTCCTTCAGGAGCTCTTTTAGGGTAGGCCTGGTGGTGACAAAATCATTCAGCGTTTGCTTGTCTGTAAAGTATTTTATTTCTCCTTCACTTATGAAGCTTAGTTTGGCTGGATATGAAATTCTGGGTTGAAAATTCTTTTCTTTAAGAATGTTGAATATCGGCCCCCACTCTCTTCTGGCTTGTAGAGTTTCTGCTGAGAGATCAGCTGTTAGTCTGATGGGCTTCCCTTTGTGGGTAACCCGACCTTTCTCTCTGGCTGCCCTTAATATTTTTTCCTTCATTTCAACTTTGGTGAATCTGACAATTATATATCTTGGAGTTTCTCTTCTCGAGGAGTATCTTTGTGGCGTTCTCTGTATTTCCTGAATCTGAATGTTGGCCTGCCTTGCTAGATTGGGGAAGTTCTCCTGGATAATATCTTGCAGAGTGTTTTCCAACTTGGTTCCATTCTCCCCGTCATTTTCAGGTACACCAATCAGACGTAGGTTTGGTCTTTTCACATAGTCCCAAATATCTTGGAGGCTTTGTTCGTTTCTTTTTATTCTTTTTTCTCTAAACTTCCCTTCTCGCTTCATTTCATTCATTTCATCTTCCATCGCTGATACCCTTTCTTCCAGTTGATCGTGTCGGCTACCGAGGCTTCTGCAATCTTCGCGTAGTTCTCGATACTTGGCTTTCAGCTCCATCAGCTCCTTTAAGCCCTTCTCTCCATTGGTTATTCTAGTTATCCATTCGTCTAATTTTTTTTCAAAGTTTTTAACTTCTTTGCTATTGTTTTGAATTTCCTCCCATAGGTCAGAGTAGTTTGATCGTCTGAAGCCTTCTTCTCTCAACTCATCAAAGTCATTCTCCGTCCAGCTTTGTTCCGTTGCTGGTGAGGAACTGCGTTCCTTTGGAGGAGGAGAGGTGCTCTGCTTTTTAGAGTTTCCAGTTTTTCTGCTCTGTTTTTTCCCCATCTTTGTGGTTTTTATCTACTTTTGGTCTTTGATGATGGTAATGTACAGATGCGTTTTTGGTGTGGATGTCCTTTCTGTTTGTTAGTTTTCCTTCTACCAGACAGGACCCTCAGCTGCAGGTCTGTTGGAGTTTGCTAGAGGTCCACTCCAGACCCTGTTTGGCTGGGTGTCAGCAGTGGTGGCTGCAGAACAGCGGATTTTCGTGAGACCACAAATTCAGCTGTCTGATAGTTCCTCTGGAAGTTTTGTCTCAGAGGAGTACCCGGCCGAGTGAGGTGTCAGTCTGTCCCTACTGGGGGGTGCCTCCCAGTTAGGCTGCTCAGGGGTGAGGGACCCACTTTAGGAGGCAGTCTGTCCGTTCTCAGATCTCCAGCTGCGTGCTGGGAGAACCACTACTCTTCAAAGCTATCAGTCAGACAGGGACATTTAAGTCTGCAGAGGTTCCTGCTGAATTTTTGTTTGTCTGTGCCCTGCCCCCAGAGGTGGAGCCTACAGAGGCAGGCAGGCCTCCTTGAGCTGTGGTGAGCTCCACCCAGTTAGAGCTTCCTGGCTGCTTTGTTTACCTAAGCAAGCCTGGGCAATGGCGGGCACCCCTCCCCCAGCCTGGCTGCTGCCTTGCAGTTTGATCTCAGACTGCTGTGCTAGCAATCAGGGAGACTCCATGGGCATAGAACCCTCCAAGCCAGGTGTGGGACACAATCTCCTGGTGTGCCGTTTTCCAGGCCTGTTGGAAAAGCACCGTATTAGGGTGGGACTGGCCCGATTTTCCAGGTGCCATCTGTTACCCCTTTCTTTGACTAGGAAAGGGAACTCCCTGACCCCTGGTGCTTCCCGAGTGAGGCAGTGCCTCGCCCTGCTTCAGCTCGCGCACAGTGCGCTGCACCAACTGTCCTGCACCCACTGTTTGGCACTCCCTAGTGAGATGAACCCGGGTACCTCAAACGGAAATGCAGAAATCACCCGTCTTCTGTGTCGCTCAGGCTGGGAGCTGTAGACCGGAGCTGTTCCCATTTGGCCATCTTCGTATTAGTCTTTTTTTAACCTGGCTTATTTTCACATAAAATAGTATCCTCTAGGTTAATCCATATTTTTGTAAAACACCAGATTTGCTTCTTTTTAAGGCTGAATAATATTTCATTTTTAAATATATATATTATAAATACTATGTATATAATGTGGAGAAAATATGTGGGATGGAGGATTCTGTGATGAGGATAGGGGTTGTGTGAGGGGGATGAGGGGTTTTGTGAGGGGGATTGGGTAATTCTGTAAAGGGGATTGGGGTTCTGCAAGGGGGAAGGGGGTTCTATGAGGGGATGGGGGTTCTGTGAAGGGGATAGGATTCTGTGAAGGCAGTGGGATTCCGTGAGAGGGATGAGGGATTCTGTGAGGGGGACTGGGGTTTTGTGAGAGGATGAGGCTTGAACGAGTAGATCACTTTTGGGTAGTATTCATCCATTGACAGATATTTAAGTTGATCTTTTATCTTTGCTATTGTGAATAATGCTGCAGTAAACATGGGGAGTGCATATGTCTCTTTGAAAATTGATTTCATTTTCCTTGGATATATATACACAGTAGTGGGATTTTTGGATCATATGAAAGGTCCATTTTCAGTTTTCTGAGTAATCTGCATACCACATTCCATAATGGCCGTATTAATTTACATTCCCACCAACAATGTACAAAGGTTCCCTTTTTTCCACATCCTCTAACACTTGTTATCTTTTGTCTTACTGATAACAGCCATTCTAACAGATGTGAGGTGGTATCTCACTATGGTTTTAATTTGCTATTCCCTGATGATAAATGATGTTGAGTATCTTTTCCTATATTTATTGACTATTTTTTAATCTTTTGAGAAGTGTCTTTTCACGTCCTGATATGGTTTGGCTATGTCCCCACCCAAATCTAATCTTGAATTGGAGCTCCTGTAATTCCCAGGTGTTGTGGGAGGGACCTGGTAGAAGATAACTGAATCATGGGGGTGGATCTTTCCCATGCTATTCTTGTCTTAGTGAACAAGTCTCTCAAGATCTGATGGTTTTATAAAGGGGAGTTTCCCTGCACAAAATCTTTTCTCTTGTTTGCCACCATGTGAGATGTGCCTTTCACATTCTGCCATGATCGTGAGGCCTCCCCAGTCATGTGGAACTGTAAGTCCATTAAACCTCTTTCTTTTATAAATAAATTGCCCAGTCTCAGTATGTCTTTATCAGCAGCGCCAAAATGGACTAATGCAGTAAATTACTACCAGTAGAAGTGGGACACTTCTGAAGAGATACCTGCAAATGTGGAAGCAACTTTGGAACTGGGTTACAGGCCGAGGTTGGAACAGTTTGGAGGGCTCAGAAGAAGACAGGGAAATGTGGGAAAGTGTGGAACTCCCTAGCAACTTGTTGAATGGCTTTGACTAAAATGCTGATAATGATATGGACAATGAAATCCAGGCTGAGGTGGTCCCAGATGGAGATGAGGAACTCATTGGGAACTGGAGAAGAAGTGACTCTTGTTATGTTTTAGCAAAGAGACTGGCGGCATTTTGCCCCTGCCCTAGAGATTTGTGGAACTTTGAACTTGAGAGAGATGATTTAGGGGTATCTGGTGGAAGAAATTTCTAAACAGCAAAGAATTCAAGAAGTGACTTGGGTGCTATTAAAGGCATTCAGTTTTAAAAGGGAAACAGCATAAAAGTTTAGAAAATATGCAGCCTGAGAATACAATAGAAAAGAACATCCCATTTTTCTGAGGAGAAATTCAAGCCAGCTGCAGAAATTTGCATAAGTAATGAGGAGCTGAATGCTAATCACCAAGACAGTTGGGGGAAATGTCTCCAGGGCATCTCAGGGAACTTTCAGGCAGCCTTTCCGATCACAGGCCAGGAGGCCTAGGAGGAAAACATTTTTTGTGGGCCAGGCCCAGGGTCCCTCTGCTGTGTCCAGTCTAGGGACTTGGTTCCCTGCATCCCAGCCGCTCCAGCCATGAATAAAAGGGGCCAAGGTACAGCTTGGGCCATGGGTTCAGAGCGTGCAAGCCCCATGCTGTGGCAACTTTCATTTGGTGTTGAGCCTGCGGGTACACAGAAGTCAAGAATCGAGGTTTGGGAACCTCTGCCTAGATTTCAGAGGATGTATAGAAATGCCTGGATGTCCGGGCAGAAGTTTGCTTCAGGGGTGGGGCACTCATGGAGAACCTCTGCTGGGGCAGTGTGGAAGGGAACTGTGGGGTGGGTACCCCCACACAGAGTCCCTGCTGGGCTGATGCCTAGTGGAGCTGTGAGAAGAGGGCCACCATCCTCCAGACCCCAGAATGGCAGATTCACCAACAGCCGGCACCCTGCACTTGGAAAAGCCACAGACACTCAATGCTGGCCTGTGAAAGCATCCAAGAGGGAGGCTATACCCTATAAAGCCACAGGGGCAGAGCTGCCCAAGACCGTGGGAACACACCTCTTGCATCAGCATAACCTGGATGTGAGACATGGAGTCATAGGAGATCATTTTGGAGCTTTAAAATTTGACGGCCTTGCTGGATTTTGGAATTAGATGGGGCCTATAGCCCTTTTGTTTTGGCCAATTTATCCAATTTGGAACAACTGTATTTACCGAATGCCTGTACCACCATTGTATCTAGGAAGTAACTAACTTACTTTTGATTTTACAGGCTTATAGGCAGAAGGGACTCTCCTTGTCTCGGGTGAGACTGTGGACTGCGGACTTTTCAGTTAATGCTGAAATGAGTTATGACTTGGGGGAATGTTGGGAAGGCATGATTGGTTTTGGAATGTGAAGTCATTCGATTTGGTAGGGGCCAGGGGCAGAATGTTATGGTTTGGCTGTGTCCCCACCCAAGTCTCATCTTGAATTGTAGCTCCCATAATTCCCATGTGCTGTGGGAAGGACCTGGTGGGAGATAATGAAATCATGGGGACAGGTCCTTTCCATGCTATTTGAGATAGTGAATAAGTCTCACGAGATCCGATGGTTTGAAAAAGGGGAGTTTCTCTGCACAAGCTCTCTTCTTTTGTCTGTTGCCATGTGAGACATACCTTTCACCTTCTGCCATGATCGTGTGGCCTCCCCAGCCATGTGGAACTGTGAGTCCATTAAACTTCTTTCTTTTGTAAATTGCGCCCAGTCTTGGGTATGTCTTTATCAGTAGTGTGGAAATGGACTAATACATGTTCTTTGGCCATTTTAAAAATCAGGTTACTTGTTTTCTTGCTATTGAGTTGTTTGAGTTCCTTTTATATTTTTTGATGTTAACCCCTCATCCAGGTATATGATTTGAAAATATTTTCTGCAATTTCGTAAGTTGTTTCTTCACTGTGTGGATTGCTTCTTTGGCTCTGCAGAAGCTTCTTAATTGGAAACAATCCCATTTGTCTATTTTTTTTGTCTATTATTTTTAAGCTTTAATTGTCTGTGCTTTTGGGACCATGTTCAAAATATTTTTGCCAAGAGTAATGTCAATAAGGCTTCCTATGTTTTTCTCTAATAATTTTCAGGGATTACCTTTAAGTCGTTAATCCATTTTGAGTTTATTTTTGAATATGGTATAAGATAAAATTTCATTTTCATTCTTTTGCATGTAAATATCCAGTGTTCCTAACAGTAGTCATTGAAGAGGCTATCCTTTCCTTATTGTATGTTTTTGCCACCTTTGTTGAAGATCAATTGACTGTATGCTTATGGATTTATTTCTAGTCTTTCTATTTTATTTCATCAGTCATATGTCTGCTTTTGTGCTGGTATCATGGTGTTTTGATTACTATGGCTTTGTAGTTTATTTTGAGATAAGATAGTGTGGTGCCTCCAGCTTTGTTCTTTTTGCTCATTATTGCTATGGCTATATGAGCTATTTTATGGTTCCATAATAATTTTAGGGTTGTGTTTTCTGTTTCTGCTAAAATGCCATTGGCATTTTGATAGGGATTGCATTATATCAGTAGATCACTTTGGGTAATATGGACATCTTGACAAAATTAATTCTTTTAGCTCATGAATACAGGATATTGTTCCATTCATTTGTGTCCTGTTCAACTTTTTTCGTCAATGTTTTATAATTGTCAGTATATAGGTCATTCACTTCTTTGGTTAAATTTATTCCTAAGTATTTTATTTTTCATAGCTATTATAAATGAGATTGTTCCTTGATTTTGTTTTTAGAGCGTTCACTGTTAGTATATAGAAATGCTGCTGATTTTTGTATGTTCATTTTGTATCCTGGAACATTAATGAATTTGTTTGTTATTTCTAATGGAGTCTTTGGGGTTTTCTGTAAGAACATATCATCTGCAAACAGGGACAATTTTACTTATTTCTTTAACATTTGGATAGCTTTTATTTCTTTCTCTTTTCTAATTTTTGTGGCTAGGACTTCCAGTATTATGTTGAATAGAAGTGGTGAGTGTCAGAAACCTTGTCTTATTTATTGTTCTAGAGGAAATGCTTTTGACTTTTCACTAATGAGTATGATGTTAGCCATGGGTTTTTATCTAAGTTCTTTATTATGTTGAAGTACATTCAATACGTAATTTGTTGAGCATTTTCTCAATCATGGAAGAATGTTGTATTCTGTCAAATAGTTGTTCTACATCTATTGATATTACATGATATTTAGTCTTCATTCTCTTAATGTAGTATATAACTGTTGTTGATCTACATATGTTGGACCATTCTTGCATCCCTGGGATAAATCTTACTTGATCTTGATGAATGATTTTTTTCATTAAAGGATTATTGAAATGATTGAATTTGTTTCATAATATTTTGTTGATTTTTTTCGTCTGTTTATTAGAGATATTGACTGGTAATTTCTTTTATCTTAGTGTTCTTTTCTGGCTTTAGGGTTAGGGTAATGCTGGCCGTATAAAAATGAGTTTGGAAACATTTCCTATTTTAATGTTTTTGGAAAAGTTTCAGAAGCATTAATATTTATTCTTCTTTAAATGTTTGGCAGAATTCAGCAGGGAATCCATCAGAATCTGAGCTTTTCTTTGATGGTAGACTTTTTAATATTTATTTAATCTTCTAAATTGTTTGATTCTGTTTATATTTTCTATTTCTTCCTGATTAAGTTTTGGTAGATTGTATGTTTCTAGAAACTTACTCATTTCTTATAGGTGATTCTATTTGTTGATATGAAATTGTGTATAGTAGTCTCATAATCCTCTATGATATTAGTTGTAATATTTCTTTAATTTTTTTCATATGAGTCTTTGTGTTTTCTTAGTTTAGCTAATGCTTTGTCAATTTTGTTTATCTTTTCAAAGAAAAAACTCTTAGTTTCATTGATCTTTTTTATTGTTTTTCTAGTTCCTATTTCATTTATTTATTTATTTATTTTGCAGTGATTTTTATTATTTCCTCCTCCCTTCTGCTCACTTTGGACTCAACTTTCTTCTCCTTCTCCTTCTTCTTTTTCTTCATCTCTCCTTCCTTCCTTCCTTCCTTCCTTCCTTCCTTCCTTCCTTCCTTCCTTCCTTCCTTCCTCCTAATTCTTTTTTTCTTTCTTTTTCTTTCTTCTTCTTTGTTTCTTGAGATCTAAAGTTAGGCTGTTTATTTGAGAATGTTCTTCTTTTTTGAAGTAGCCATTAATTGCATAAATTTCCCTATTAGTATTGTTTTGTTCAACCCATAGCTTTTGGTAGGTTGTGATTCCATGTTTATTTTTGTCAAGGCATATTTAAGTTTCTCATTTGAATTATTCTTTTTGTTTAGGAACAGGTAGTTTAATTTCCACATCTTTGTGAATTTTCAAATTTTCCTCTCATTACTGATTTCTAATTTACTACCATTGTAGTTGGCAAGGATGCTTTACATGATTTCAGTCTTCTTGAATTTTTAAGACTTGTTTTGTGGTCTAATATATTATCTATCCTGAAGAAAGTTCCTTGTGTGTTTGTGAAGAATGTGTATGCTGTTGTTGAATGGAATGTTATTTATATGTCTTTTAGGTTCATTGATATAAACTGTAGGTCAAATCCAGTGTTTTTTTTAATAGACATTTTATCTGGATGATCTGTTCAATGTTGAAAGCAAGGGTATTCAAGTCCCTTACTATTATTTTATTGTAGTCTGTCTTTTCAGATCTGTTAATATTTTCTTTATATATGTAGGTACTCTGATTTTGGTGCATATATATTTATAATTGTTATATCCATTTAATGAGTTGATCTTGTTTTTATTACCTAATGACCTTCTTTGTGTCTACTGATACATTAGATTAAGGTCTATTCTGTCTGATATAGCCACCCTGATCTCATTTGGTTATTCTTTGCATGGAATATCATTTTCCATCCCTTCACTTTCTATGTGTGCCTTTAATATTAAAGTTTGTCTCTTATAGGGCGTCTGTTGTTCGATCATTTAAAAAATCCAGTTAATTAACCTGTCTTTTTATTTGAAAATTTAATCCATGTAAGTTTAAAGTAATTACTGATAAGTATTTAATCTTGCTATTTTGTTAATTGTTTGGTGACTGTTTTGTAGTTCTTTTGTTTCTTTCCTCCAACCTTGCTTTTTACTTTGTGTTTTGTTATATTTTTATAGTGGTATGCTCTCATTCCTTTTTCTTTATCTTTTGTGCATGTACTAGAGGTTTTAATTTCATGATTACCATTGAGCATACATAAAATATAATATTCTGATTTAAGCTAATAATAACTTGAATTTAATCACATACAAAAACTATGCTTTTTCACCTTTCCATTACATTTTATGTAATTGATGTCAACTTTTTTATATTGTTTTTAGAAAATGTAGTATGACTGTAGATATTTTAATACTTTTTTCTTTTAAATTTTATACTACAGTTAAAAGTGATTTATATACTACTGTTACTGTATTACTGTATTGTGAATTTGACTGTATATTCACATTTACTAGTGGGTTTTATATTTTCATATTTTTAATGTTGTTACTTATACTTTCATTTCAAATTGAAGAATTTCCTTTAGTATTTATTGTAAATCAGGTCAAGTGGTGATGGACTCTCTTAGCTTTTTGTGTGTTTTGAAATGTGTTTATCTCTGTTTCACTTCTGAAGGACACCTTTGCTGATGTAAAAGTCTTGGTGGTGTTTTTTTCCTGTAAGCAATTTGAATACATCATCCTTCTTCCTCCTGTTTTGTAAGGTTGTTGTTTTTTTTAAAGGGGGTAGGGATTTCCATTAATAGCCTTATGGAGATTCCTTGAAATGTGATGATTCTGTTATCTCTTACTGCTGAAGATTCTCTGTCTTTGACTTTATTTATTTATTTATTTATTTTTGAGACAGGATCTTGCTTTGTTGCCCAGGCTAGAGTGCAGTGGTGCAATCATAGCTCATTGTAACTTCAAATTCTAGGTCAAGCAGTCCTCCTGCCTTGGCCTCCCAAGTAGCTAGGACTACAGATGCATGCTACCACATCCAGTTAATTTTTTTAGTTTTCGAAGATATGGGGTCTCGCTATATTGCCCAGGCTGATCTTGAACTCCTGGTCTCAAGCAATCCTTCTGCCTCAGCCTTTCAAAGTGCTGTGATTATAGGTATGAACCACCCAGTCCTGTCTTTGACTTTTGACAATTTTATTATGTTATGTCGTAGAGTATTCTTTTTTGGATTTATCTTACTTGAGATTTTTTTAAGTTTGGAAATCTGGATGTCTGTAACCTTCCCAATATTTGGGAAGTTTTCAGCCAGTATTTCTGTAAGTAAACTTTTTCCCCCTTTGTCACGTCTTCTGGTGATCCCATAATTCATATGTTTTTATGTTTGATGGTGTCACGTAGATTTCTTATGCTTTCTTCATTTTAGAAAGAATCATTTTTTGCTTGTTTTTCTAACTGGTTAATTTCGAACAATCTATCTTTGAGTTCACTAAGTTTTTTCTTGTGTATGATTGAGTCTGCTGCTTAAACTCTATTGTGATTTTCATTTCTGCCATATTCTGTAGCTCTTGGATTTCTGTTCTTTTTATTGTTTACGTTTTCTTACTAAGCTTCTCATTTTGTTCATGCATTATTTTTATAATTTTATTTAATTATTGGTATGGTTTGGCTGTGTCCCCACCCAAATCTCATCTTAAACTGTAGCTCCCATAATTTCTCATGTTGTGGGAGGGACCCAGTGGGAGATAACTGAATCACGATGGCGTTTTTTCCCATACTGTTCTTGTGGTAGTGAATAAGTCTCATGAGGTCTGATGGTACCCCATTCACTTGGCTCTCATTCTCTCTTGCTGCCACCTTGTAAAAACTGCCTTTCACCTTCCACCATGATTGTGAGGCCTCCCCAGCCATGTGGAACTGTAAGTCCATTAAACCTATTCTTCTTCCCAGTCTCGGGTATGTCTTTATCAGCAGTGTGAAAATGGATTAATATCTATGTTTCCTTGCATCTCATAAAGCATCTTTACCATTATTATTCTGAATTCTTTTTCAGGCAATTTGTATTTCTCCACTTTTGGGTGTTAGTTACTGAAGCTTTATTACTTTCCTTTTGTGGTATCATATTTTTCTGATTTTTTCTTAACTATATAGCCTTGCACCGGTGTCTATGCAGTTGAGGAGCAAACACCTCTTCCAATCCTTACAATATTTGACAGTCTGTATATGTCTTTATAAGTCTTTCTCCTGTTGGGTTCTTGGGCTGATGGAATTGCCTCTGGAATTATGGTTGAATGGAATTGGAGTTGGCTCATGTGACTGATGCTGTTTCTGCAGTAGGGTCTGAGGTTGATGACACTGCTACTGGGGCTCTAGCAAGTAGGAATTCCTTCCGGTCCCTAGGTGGACTGCACTCTCTCCAGGACCTTGGTTTGTAGGGCTTACACTGAGATGAGCGTTCAGAGTTAACAGACATTTGATCTATGACCACATATATGGACTACTATGGCTTCTTCTGCATTCTTGTAAGGGCTGCTACTGGATTTCTGGGTGGGTCCTTTAGCAGACAGACAGCACTTCCCTGGTCTGTATCCAAGATGGACTGGAACTGAGTCACAGAGCTGCTTCAGTGTCTACACCTGAGGCCAAGGTCTTCATATCTGTCTCTGGGGTATCATACATGTGTGTTTACCAGCATGTTCTTTGGTGGGCACACCTGCTCTCAGATTGTAGTTGACAGGGGGTACAACTGATTTATAGGGCCGTTTCAAGATCCACAGTGGGACTAATGTCAGCAGGTTAGCCTGTAGGGGCAGTAACAGACACGCCCATCTGTAGGTCCCTGGGAAGGCAGAACTGATTTCAGGCTGCAGTCAAGATGAGCCAGGCCCAAGATCCAGGGCCATTTCAGGTTCTACTGTGGAACTAAAGTTGATAAGCCTGTCCTGGGGACTCAGATGGGTTTGTTTCCCAGTGGTACCCTGACTAGGCAGAACTGTTTTACAACTGTAAATAAGAGATACTGGGACCAAGATCCAAGGCTGTACCAGGATGTGCTGTTGGACTGAGTCTGGCAAGCTTCTCACAGTGGCAGAGGAGTTAGTCTCCCAGCAGTTCCCTGTGTGTGTGGGATTGTTTCTAGGCCACAGCAGAGAGCGGGCTGGAGCTGAGATTGGGGACCTGTTCAGGATCTGCTTTGGGATAAGACCAACAAGCCTGTCACAGTGGCACAGATCAGCCAAGTCCCCCAGTGTTTTTGAAGCATAGAATTTTAAATTATAGGCTATTGGAACTTCTGTCTTTTTTAGAATTCTTACTATATTTGAAATTTAATCGATAGCATATCTATTAAATTTCTTTAAGTACAATTATGCTGTAAGGATACAAAGAAAATTAAATGTACATGATATCCTAACCTCTAGGGGTTGTTACAAGTATATGACAGGTGATGATGATGCAAGCAAGGAAATAATGATATAGCAAGGAATGGGCATAGGAACATAAACTGATTTTGAAACAGGTACTACCATTGGCTACTCTTTGGTTTTATGTTTCTAAAGTGTTTTTTTTAATAAACAACTTGTTTCAGTAACATTTTTGCATCTTTTTTATCCTTATTGTTTGGTTTTGCTTATAAGTTGATACTGCAACTTTATATTCTAGGGGGCAGAAATATGTGGCCTCATTATGTTCCTTTAGTGTGTATCTAGACTATAAAATCATCATCATATATAACATTTTAAACAAAGGCCACTGTATAATGCTTTCATAGGTGCTGGTTCAGCATAAAAGGATAGCCACAAATGCTGACAACAACAGAATAATTTCAGCACTGTCATGAAGTATAAATTTTAAACAATTGAATTTAAAATGCATTTGTGCTATTTTACTCTGAAATAGAGTGCCACAAGGGAGTTCTCTCAAAACGAGCTCACAAAAAGGTACTGTTTTAGAAATTATTCAAGTTACTGTACAATGGTAATTCTTTTAAGAAATGCGGCAAGCATAACTAGTATCCAGTTTTGCCATAACAGATAAACGAAAGGTTTATCCAAGTTTTAAAATATTAATATGCATCATTTTAGTGTAACTCTGAATATAAGACAGTATTAATATGAAACTGTGCCCATTAATATTAAAAGATGTCATGATATATTCATTATTTTTGAAGTTACATATTACTAATATATCACAGTGTGTCTTTACTACTTGTTGACAGTTTCCTTTATTCCCCGCAGTTCTCTGCCTTGTGTTTCACTCTGTAATTCTCACATCTTATGTTCCCACAGTTAATTCTACAAACTTAATGTAAAAACTGTGTAGGTTTATTTAAATATTCTTTATGAAGTAAACTTTATACCTTTTTTTTGTTTTTTTGAGATGGAGTCTCGCTATGTGGCCCAGGCTGGAATGCAGTGGCGTGATCTCGGCTCATTGCAAGCTCCGCCTCCCAGGTTCACACCCTTCTCTCGCCTCAGCCTCCCTAGTAGCTGGGACTACGGGTGCCCACCACCATGTCTGGCTAATTTTGTTTTTATATTTTTAGTAGAGACGGGGTTTCAACCTGGTAGCCAGGATGGTCTCGATCTCCTGACCTCGTGATCCACCTGCCTCAGCCTCCCAAAGTGCTGGGATAACAGGCGTGAACCACCGCGCCTGGCCAACTTTATATCTTTATGTAAAAATGTATTCTAGTAGAAAAACAGGTTCTTAGAAACCTCTATAGTACCAAAAGTAATTTTATGTATGCATACGGAGATGTGTGTATTTATTTTAATCATCTGTTTTTTCAAAGGTAATAATCATAAGCAATTAGCAAGAAACTTAGTGTTCTATGGTATTTCATAATATGATAAGTACTGATGATTTTTCAAACATCTCTGTTAAAATATAATTCATACAATTAAAAAATTACCATTTGAAAGTATACAATTCAGTTGTTTTTACTGTATTTACCGGGTCATGCAAACATAATTATAATCTACCTTTAAAATGTTTTCATCACCCCTCTCTAAAAAGCCCTCAGTCATTAGCAGCCATTCCCCTTCTTCCCTTGTCCCCCAGCCCTGCCCCTGGTAGCCCTGGGCAATCAATAATCTACTTCCTATTTCTATAGGTTTTATTCTTCTGGAAATTTCATATAAGTGAAATTATCAAATATATGATCTTTCATGACTGACTTTTTTCATGTAGTATAATAAAGGTTCATCCATGTTCTATTATGTACCAGGACTTTACTAATTTTTATTGCAGACAAAATTCAATTATACTATCCAATTCAAATATGGCTATATCATATTTTGTTTCTTCATTGACCTATTTCCATTCTTTGGCTATTATGAATAATGCTGCTATGAACATTCTGTGTATGTTTTATTGTGGACATTTAAAAAATCCTCTTTGGTATATATTTCTAGAAGTAGATTTGCTGGGTTATATGTAAATTTTATGTTTAATATTTTCATGCATCACCAAACTGTTTCCAAGAATAGCTGCATCATTATACATCTTGACCAGCAGTTCATATGTGTTTCTATTTCTCCACATTCCACAAACTCTTACTATTATCTGTCTTTTTTATTATAGCCATCCCAGTATGTGTGAAGTGATCTCATTGGAGTTTTGATTTGCATTTCCCTAATGAGTAATGATTTTAAATATCTTTTCATGTGCTTATCAGTCATTTGTAAATCTTCTTTGGAATAATCTTCTTTGGGATATTCAGATATTTTGCTGGACTTTTTTTAGTTGGGCATTTATCTTTGTTTTTTGTTTATTTTTATTATTACTATTTTTTGAGACGGAGTCTCACTCTGTCGCCCAGGCTGAAGTGCAGTGGCACGACCTCGACTCACGGCAACTTCTGCCTCCCAGGTTCAAGTGATTCTCCTGCCTCAGCCTCCTGGGTAGCTGGGCTACAGGCGCATGCCACCATACCCGACTATTTTTTTATTTTTATTTTTAGTAGACATGGGGTTTCACCATGTTGGCTAGGCTGGTCTCAAACTCCTGACCTCAGGTGATCCGCCCCCCTCGGCCTCCCAAAGTGCTGGGATTACAGGTGCAAGCCACCGTGCTGGGCCATCTTTTTATTATTCAATAGAAGAGTTCTTTATATTCTGGATACAATTAAGAAATACAAATTGCAAAAATTTTATTCCATTCTTTATTGTCCTCTTATTTTTTTGATGGTATCATTTGTAGCACAGTATTTTTAAAGGCTGATCCAGTCCAATTTATATTTTTGTTTCTTGTGTGCTCCTGGTACTAAAACAATTACCTAATTCAAGGTCACAAAGTTTTATTTATACATTTTTGTGGAGAGCTTTATAATTTTAACTCTTATATTTAGGTGTCTTATATATTTTGAGTGATGTTTAGGGCATGGTCTGATGTGTAGGAGTCTAACTCTATTTTTTTTTTAAACATGTGCATATCTAGTTGTCCTGCCATCATTTGTTGAAATGGCTGTTATTTCCCCATTTACTTATTTTGGCACCCTTGGCAAGAATCGATTGGCCATAAGTGTAGTGGTTTATTTTTGGACTTTCAATTTTCTTCCACTTATACACATTTTATATTTATACCAGTATTATGTAGTTTTAATATTGTTGCTTTGTAGTAATGTTTGAAATTGGGATGGCTGAGTCCTCCAACTTTATTCTTCTTTTAGAACTTTTTTGGCTATTTGAGACTCCTTGTAATTATATGTGTATTTTAGAATCAGCTTGTCATTTTCTACAAAGAAGACAGCCCAGATTCTGGTAAGGATTACATGAAATCTATAGAGTAAATTTATAAATAATCGTACCAATATTAATTCTTCTTATCCATGAACATGGGCTGTCTTTCAATTTATTTATACCATCTTTAATTTTTAAACGTTTTATAATTTTTACAGTACATCTTGTACTTTTATTAAATTATTTCATGAGAATTTTATTTTAATGCTATTTTATATGAAATTGTTTTTTTAATTTCATTTTCACATTGTTTATTGCTAGTGTATAGAAGTACAATAGACTTTTATACACTGATTTTATATCCTGCTTAAACATTGATTTGGTATCCTTGCTTAATTAATCTATTAGTTCTAATAGACTTTTTGTGGATTATTTAGGCTATCCAAGATCATGTCATATGTGAGTAGTGATAGCTTCACTTCTTCCTTTCCAGTCTGGATACTTTTAGTTCTTTTCTTTGCTTTTTTTTTTAAATAGCTACTTGATTTGATAAGACTCTCCAGTACAATAATGAAAATAAGTGGCAAGAGCAGGCATCCATGTCTCGTTCCTGATTGCAGTGGGAGAAAAGATTCTGTTTTTTACTGTTAAGCATGTTAGATATGAGTTTTTAAAAAAATGACCATGTTATTTATCAAGTACCCATATTTGTGCACCCTTGTCAAAAATCAATTGTCCATAAATGTAATGGTTTGTTTTGGGACTCTTAATTTCATTCCATTGATATGCATTGTATATTTATGCCAGTATCATGTGGGTTTAATAGAAATAGAGAGGAAGTTCTTTTTACTTCTAGTTGAGTATTTTTAATGATGAAAGAGCATTGGATTTTTCAAAATAATTTTTCCGTATTTATTCGGTTATTCTTTTTTTTTTCTTTTTTTTTTTTCTCTACTGGCCTTTTTTCTTTTAGTGTGGTACATTGCATTTACTGATTTTTGTATGTGAAACCAACATTATTTTCCTAGGATAAAGCCCACTGGATCATGGTCGGAATCTTTTAATATGTTTGCCTAAATTTGCTTTGCTAATATTTTGTTGAAGATTTCTGTAAAGTTGATAGTGATGTCTCCTCTTTCATTCCTGAGTAAAACACATGCTCACGCCTGTAATCCCAGCACTTTGGGAGGCCGAGGCGGGTGGATCACGAGGTCAGGAGATCGAGACCACGGTGAAACCCCGTCTCTACTAAAAAAATACAAAAAATTAGCCGGGCGCGGTGGCTGGCGCCTGTAGTCCCAGCTACTCCGGAGGCTGAGGCAGGAGAATGGCGTGAACCCGGGAGGCGGAGCTTGCAGTGAGCCGAGATCGCGCCACTGCACTCCAGCCTGGGTGACAGAACCAGACACCGTCTCAAAAAAAAAAAAAAAAAAAAAAAAAAAGATAATTATGACTGGGTGAGAAAATCTTCATATCTTTATGTGTCTGTATGGTTTGTGTCTGTATGTAATTTCAGAAAAGTAACATGCATGCTATATTAACTATGTGTATAGTTAGATATTTGTATATAAGACTTGCAGACGTTTTCCCTTACTACATTTATGTTTGTAAGTTTATATTTATAAAATTGAATGTAATATCAGTGAAAATTTTCCAGTTGTGCTATTGGCATAAGATTGATACCTTTCCAAATCAAGGGTCACATAAGAAAATTGCAAAATTCAGCATCGAATATATCATACTTGGTGCTGCTTCCAAAAATATACAAATATTCAGAAATATATTTTAAATTGGATATGTGAGGCACCTATCACAAAATGTTATTTA
Organism: Nomascus leucogenys; assembly: GCF_006542625.1. Taxonomy (NCBI): domain Eukaryota; kingdom Metazoa; phylum Chordata; class Mammalia; order Primates; family Hylobatidae; genus Nomascus; species Nomascus leucogenys. Next base: position 18,165,841 of record NC_044383.1, on the reverse strand, counting down.
TAACAAATTATGCTACTTTACAAAGTAAGATAATATATATTTGTTGACAAAATAAATGAAGTAAAGACAGCATGATGTATGTTCAAATACTGTAAAATTTAGTTACCTTTTCCAAATACAGTCTCAGAAAAAATGCAGTTTTGTTTATTTTATGTAAGTTTTACTTTCTTTGATACTCTTTAAGTAATTGCACTTGAGCTGACTTGATATCGACTGAGAAGCAAGGAAAATATCAAAAAGTAACATAATTTAAAATATATTGCTTTGCATTTATAAATAGGCATAATCTAACAGTACAGGTCTTAAAATTAAAATCATTTAATTAGTGTTATCTTCATTTCATATTTGAAAAAGTGTGAGTTTGTGTCGTTAAAGGACTAAAAGATACAAAACCTATGCAAACAAATGGAAGTAAATATATTAACTTTTCTCAATTCCCTACCAAGGAACATCATGTTGTCATAACTATATATATTTTATCTTCATAGAATTAGTTATAAATAGTAAATGCATGTTCTTTAAAAGTGCCCTTGGATAAATGTTGTCAAATTCTCTATATCCAAGAAATCACTACCATGATCAAGATACACATTAATTTCACCCCAAAAGTTTCCATTGTATCTCCTCCCCATCACTTCCTCACCTGCCCCAAGGTGCAGCCAAATACTGTCTGCTTTTTAATTTTTTTGGTCACAAATATAAGGGTTTTTTTTTTCTTTTAAGAAAATATTTTATGCTTTTTGGGCCATTTGGCCTGTGTGCAGCAGCTCAACTCTGCTTCTATAAAATGAAAGCAGTCATGTATAGTATCTAAACAAATGAATGTGGCTGTATTCCAGAAGAACTTATTTCATATACACTGAAATTTGAATTTCATGAAATTTTCATGTTATGCATTTTTTCTTCATTTTTTTTTTCTTCAACCATTAAACATTTTAAAAATCTACCCTAAGCTCATGGGTCATACAAAAATAAAAGACAAGCTAGATTTGGCTCATGGGCTATAGTTTGATGATCCTTGCTAGAGACTGTATTTGTTATTTCTAAAGTTTTGCATACATAAAATTAAATAGAACTTTCTTTTCTGATTTCTTTCACTCAGCATTTTTAATTTCTCTCTTTTTTTTGGCTGAGTAGTATTTTATTGTCTGGATATACCACATTTTGTTTATTCCATCACACCTGGTTTGTTTCTAGTTTGTAAGTAGCAATATTATTTATTAATATTGTAACTTACAATATTAGTGTTAATATGTGTTAATATTTATGTGTAACTGTATGTGTGCATGTCTTGCATTTCTCTTGGGTAAATACTTTAGAGTGGAATTGCTTTTTGTACTATCATAAATTTATAAACGTATGTGTCACCTTATAGGAAATTGTCAAACTGTTTTTCAAAGTAATTGTATCATTGCATATTTCTGCCAGAAGTTTATGAGGATTTTAGTGTTTCATTTTATTGTCAACATTTAGTATTGTCAATCTTTTTACATTTTAGCTATTATAATATGTGTTTGATGGTATGTCTTGTTGATTTACAATTATATTTGTCTGTTGGCTAAGGACATTAAATATCTTTTCATGTGTTTATTAGCAAGTTGTCTATCTTTTCTTCTTGTGTGTATGAAGTATCTATTCAGATCTTTTGTCCACTTTTAAAAACTGGGCTATTTTTCTTCTTTCTGTTAAATTTTTAGAGGTCTTATAATATTTCACATAGAAGATCTCCCTCAGATATATGGATTGTGAATATTTCCCTCAGCCTATGACTTCACTTTTCATTTTATTAAGAGTATCTTCTTATAAAATGCAGATATTTTAAAGTTGATAAATTATGGTTTTTTTTGATATTTTATACTTTTTGTGTCACATGCATGAAATCTTTACCTACTCCAAGGATGCAAATATTTTTTTCTCTGCTTTTTCTTCCAGAGATTGTATAGTGTTAACTCTTACATGTAAATTTGTGATTAATTCTGAGTAAAATTTGTGTGTAATGTGAAGTTGTGATACTGGTTCCTTTTTTTCTCATACAGATATCCAGTTGTTCTAGCACCATTTGTTGAAATGGCAGTTCTTTTCTCATTGAATTACTTTAGCACATTTGTTGAAAACTAAATTGATGGAACATGTGTAGGATTGCTTCTGTCTTCTCTATTCTGGTCCATTGATCACTCTCTTTGGCCTAATGTCATTACCAAACTTTCTTAATTGCTGTGGTTTTAAAGCACATCTTGAAATTATGTCTTTTAAGTCTTCTTTGTCTTTTTTAAATGCTTTTTTTCCTTCATGTTTTAAGATGTATATAAGTTTTAGAAGTAGCTTGCAAGTCTCTACAAAAATAACTGGCTGGAATTTTATTGAAATTTTATAAAATTTATTATATAAATTTTGGGAGAAATGATACTTTACCAATATGTAATTTTCCAATTCATATGCATGGCATATCCATTTATTTAGATATTTAAAAATCCTTTCAGTAGATTCGGTTGTCAGTGTATAGAGCTTGCTCATATTTTGTTAAATTTGTCTCTAAATATTTCACAACTTGTTGCTAATAAATGATATTAATGTTTGCGGCAGCGCTCCTTTCACGGGGGCACCAGCTGCGGGGGGGTCTGTCCCTTGCAGATCCCTGACCTGGCCACAGATGAATAACGTATACTTGACCCACAGATATTCTGCTTTGCCAATCCAGTTGAGGGTGTTCAAGCTGCTTACAGACTCCCCACTGAGTACTGTAATCAGTTGAGACTGCCTTGATCAGCTAGTGAGACTCGCATTTATTCAGTAAGACTGATTAACAAAGGCTTGAGTCAACACCAGTAGAAGGTAATTGACATTGTGGACTTCTCCAGTAAAAAGCACTTAAGCACCCAAGGTATTCATCAAAGTTTAGTCTTAAAATAAACAAGCTAGCTAGGTAAACTACTGTGCCTTCCTTTGTTGCTACTTTAATTTGTTTAAAGGTAAAGGGACCAGGCTGCCTTTATCCAGTTCTATTACCGAAGCTATGCAAACTTCTCGGCCTTTCAAGATTTGTGTCCATCTCTATAACTATCTCTAATATTTTTCCTACCAGCCTGATTGAACCCCAACAAATGTTAATTTCAATTTCTAGTTGCAGGTTATTACTCTATTAATATAATTGTTTTCTATTGAGGTACCATTCAGGTAACACAAAATTATTATGAAATCTACAATCCAGTGGCATTTAGGACATTCCAGTGTTGTGCAGCCAACACCTGTATCAATTTCCAACCATTTCCATCACTGCAAAAGAAAACCCATAATCATTAAACAACCCAGCCCTGGGCAGCTACAAATCTGCTTTCAGACTTTATGGATTTACCTGTTTTAAATATCTCCTATAAATTGAATCATGTAATATGTAATCTTTTGTGTTTGGCTTTTTTCACTGCATTTTTTTTTAGATTAATCTTTGTAGCACGTATTAGTACTTTATTTCTTTTCATTGCTGAATTATGTTCCATTGTATGGATATTTTATCATTCGTAAGTTGATGGGCCTTTGGGTTGCTTCCACTTATTGGCTATTGTGGATCTGATCACTCGTATCACTACTATAAATCTACCACTTACGCTATGATATATAGTATTATCATCACTTTTGAAGGAAATTTGTGTTATAAATTTTTAGTTTTATTATGTGATTAAGTGTCGTTACCACTTTGTGTAAGGTACTGATGTTTTCCTGTGACATAATACATGATTATGTTTTGTGAATGTTTTATGTGTAGTTGGGAAGAAGGCGTATTCTTTGGTATCAAGGCATAAGCTTGGAATCTATTCAGCTATCTTATAATATCTAATTTAGTGATTATTTTCTTTAGGCCTTTTACAGTTTTTCATATTTTATATCTACTGTTTTGTACTAAGAGTGGTGTGCTGCTTTCTGCTTGGTGTGGTGTGCTAAAGTCTTTTTATTTGTCTCCTTACTCCTTATATCTTCTATGATTTTGCTTTGTAAACATAGTTGCTTTGTTATTTGTCACTGAAATATTCATAACTGTTATATATTCGTGGTGACTTTTAGCTTTGGTACTAAAAAGGTCTTTGTCATATTTAATGCTTTTTTGGTTTAAGTTTTATTTTAATTTAATTGATACCAGGTTTGTAATCTCTGCAATCTTACTGTTTCATTTGCCTGGTAAACCTTCTCTATCTCTTATTTTTAGTTTTTCTGAGTCACTTGGTTCTAAATGTGGCTCTAATTTAGAGCATGTAGTTGGTTGTGCTTTATGAGACAAAATAGATAAGCCTATTTATCTTCATTGTTATTATTGATAGGTTATTTTTTCTCATTTATGTTATATATACACATTATTTATAATGTGTATCATATCATATTTGTTGTGCTTATTTCTCTGTGATGTGTTTCTCTGCTCTAAATAATATTTAGATTTATGGAGATTTGTATTTTTGTTCCATTACTCACCTTTGTTCTTTATGTTTTGAATTTTATTTTTAATTTTTAATTGACAAATAATAATTATATGTATTATGTGTTTGTGGGGTAAAATGTGGCATTTTGATATATGTTTTCATTTTGGAAGGATGAAACTAAGCTAATTATTTTTGTGTTAATAACATTTAAAATCTACTCTTAGTAATTTTGAAATATACATTCTGTCCAGTAGATTACTAAAGCTTATTCCTCCTAACCGAAATTTTGTACTGTTTGATCAGCCTTTCCTCTTTCCCCTTCCACCGCTCCTAACCCTGGCTTGTGGTAATCATCATTCTACTCTCTTCTATGAATTTGGTATTTTTTAGATCCCACATATAATTGAGATCATGTAGTAGTTGTCTTTTTGTGCCTGGTTTATTTCATTTAGCATTAATTCATCTTGTCTTTTTAAAAGCTGAGGCCGGATGCAGTGGCTCACACCTGTAATAGCAGCACTTTGGGAGGCTGAGGATGGCAGATCACGAGGTCAGGAGTTTGAGACCAGCCTGGCCAACATAGTGAAACCCCGTCTCTACTAAAAATACAAAAATTAGCCAGGCGGGCATTAGTGGTGGCGGGTGCTTGTAATCCCAGCTACTCGGGAGGCTGAGGCAGGAGAATCGCTTGAATCTGGGAGGTGAAGGTCGCAGTGAGCCAAGATTGCACCATTGCACTTCAGCCCGAGACTCCATCTCAAAAAAAAAAAGCTTAATAGTATTCAAATGTGTGTGTGTATATATATATTTCATCCAATGATGGACACCTAGGTTGCATCTATATCTTAGCTATTGTGAATAATGCTGCAGTGAACTCAGGAGTACGACTATCTCTTTGGCATACTGATTTCATTTCCTTTGGATATATACCCAGAAGAGGAGTTACTGGACCATATGGTAATTGTAATTTTACTTTTCAGATGACATTGCAAAATCTTTTCATAATGACTGTTACTTTAAATTTTCACCAACAGTACACATGGTTCCTTTCTCTGCTCATCCCTGCCAGCATTTGTTAAATTTCGTCATTTTGATAATAGCCATTTAAACAGGTGTGAGGTGATAACTCATTGTCATTTTAATTTACATTTTCCTAATGATTAGTGGTAGTGTACAGTTTTTCATATACCTATTGGCCATTTGTATGTCTGCTTTTACAAAAAGTTTATTTAGGTCCTTTGTCCATTTTAAAATTGTGTTCTTTGTTTTCTTGCTATTGAGTTGCTTGAATTTCTTATGTATTTTGAATATTAGCCTCTTACCAGATGTATGGGTTGTGAATATTTTCTCCCAAATGTGGATTGTCTCTTTACTCTATTATTTCCTTTGTTGTGCTTAAGATTTTTAGTTTGATGCAGTCTCATTTGTTTATTTTTGCTTTTGTTTTGCATGTGCTTTTGGGAAAACCAAGAAATTTTTGCCCAGATCACTGTCATGTAGCATTTCCCTTATGTTTTCTTCTGCAGTTTCGGGTCTTACCTTTAAGTCTTTAGTGCATTTTGAGTTGATTTTTGTGTATCAAATAAGGGTCTAATTTCATTGTTTTGCATGTGAATATCTGGTTTTCCCTGCATAATTTATTCAAGAGACTATCTTTTCTCCATTGTGTGTTCTTGACACTTTTGTCAAAAATCAGTAGATTGTCAGTGCTTGGGTTTATTGCTGGGCTCTATATTCTGTTCCTTTGGTTGATGTTCCTTTTTTCTATGTTCGTACTATGCTGCTTTGTTTAATATAGGTTTGTAGTATATTTTGAGATCAAATAGTTTGATGCCTTCAGTTTTATTCTTGCTCAAGATTGCTTTGGCTACTGGGCATCTTTTTAATTTCCATATGAATTTTAAAATTGCTTTTTCTCTTTCAGTGAAAAATGCCATTGGCATTTTGTCAGAAATTGCATTGACTTAGTATATTACTTTTGGTAGCATGGGCATTTTAACAATACTAATTATCCCAATCCATGCATGGGCTACCTTTCCATTTATATGTCACTCACTATTTCTTTCCTTAATGTTTTGTGGTTTTCAGCATTTAGATATTTTAAGTCCTTGGTTAAATTTACTTCAAAGTATTTTTTATGCTCTCACGAATGGGATTGATGTCTTAATTTCTTTTTCAGTTAGTTCATTGTTAGTGTGAAGGAATATTATTGATTTTCGTATGTGGATTTTGTATTCTGCAACTTTACTGAACTTCTTTATCAGTTCTAACATATTTTTGGTGGAATCTTTAGGGTTTTCTATAGACAAGATCATGTCATCAGCAAACAGAAACAATTTAACTTTTTAATTAACTTTTTAATTTCCTATTTGGATGCCCTTTATTTCTTCTTTTTGTCTGTTTGCTGTGGCTAGAACTTTTAGTACTACATTGAACAGAAGTGGTAAAGGTGGACATCTTTGTCTTCTTTTTGATTATAGAAAAAAGCTTTAAACTTTTTACCTTTCAGTATGATGTTAGCTGTGGGCATATCATAGATTGATGCAAAAGTAATTGTGGAATATATGGCCTTTATTGTGTTGAGACCTGGAGCCTGACAATGCAGGTACTAGTCTGGTAGTGGGATGGGTCTGGATTCTGATACTGCAATGGCCAGCATGGATCTTGGGACTGTGGGGTCATGCCTGGCCCTGGGTTCAGTGAGGCAGGTCTGGTGTTGCAGTCCAGTGAAAAGTTGAGTGCTTATTTCATTCTTCCCTGACTTGGGGGTATCTTGCTCAGTGTTGTGCTGCTTGGGCTTGTAGGGGGGTAATATGGATAATGTTAAACTGGCTTTTCTACCCTATTCTGTGCATTTTTTTTTCTTTCGGACTGCAGTAAGGTGGCATAATCTCTTGCCTGGATTCCTTAGCTCTTGGGAAGGTATTTTCATGCATGGATAGTTTTTCAAATGGATGTTTCTGTGAGAGATGAACAATAGAAAGTCTTATTCCACTATCTTCCTAACATCACTCCTCTAGAGTTTTTTTTAATCCAGATATATGGGGGTTTTAGTAGAGCTTTATTTGTTTATTATTCATTGTTGACTTAATTGTATTGTCATCAGGACTCATTGTATGATACTATTTTTAGAAATTTGTTACAGTTATCTTCATTTGCTAATGGCAAGTTAAATATTATAAATGATTTATATATGCTGGTTTTTAAAAACAAGGAATTGATAAACATAAAATTTAGGCTAGTGGTTACTTCTGGTAGGAAGAGGCAGTAAGATAGGTTAAAGGAGCAACACACAGATCAATACAAGTAGTAGCATTAGAAATCTAGTCCTTAAATTAGATAGTTTAATTGTTCCATTATATAAATTACTAAGTTTTATAAGAAAATGTACATGCTATTTAAAATCACCACCATAATCTTTTGTCTTCACAAAAATAATGAGCAGTATTTACTTTTTTTAGATTTTTTCTTATATAGATGTAATTTATATCATTCCCAAACAAGACATAGAGTATAATCAAAATACAATAGTTTTCTCTGTCACTGACCCTTTAAAATATATTCAGTGCAATACATTTTCCCTTGATCTTGTATGAAATCTCAGATTCACTCTTAGTTAATATAAGGAACTCCAGAGAATTTAATTTGCAAACATGTGTGTAAGTAAATAATTAAAATTGTCTAGATCAGATAAAAGTAAGAACTCTGAACATATTTTGAAGCCAAATTTTCTCTTTTCCTCTATTCTATAAGTTCTTTCATTCTTAACCTAGGATTTTCCTCCTTTCTTGGCTCAATAATTTTTTTGATCTTTCTAGGGGAGAGGAGAAAATTACAGTCTTATGTGTGAAGAATAGTTGTCATATTTAGTTAAGGTCCTCTATGTGAGAGATGCACAATGGCTGATCCATTCTCACATAGGTGTCTTTGGGAGCTCTTCTGAGTCTTGACCTTTCTAGATGCAATTCTTGTGTTGTGTGGGAGACACATACTTTCTTCCTGTTCTGGCAACTTTTACTTCGGTTTTCAGTTGAAGTCCTCCAGTGCTTCCAGGCAGTCCTCTTGGTCAGAATATTAAGTAGATGCTGGCTAGCTGGAAGAAACATACTTTCTTTTCCTTGACTTCAGTGTTAGTACAAATACTTCCTAAAAGTAACTGTTTCTATTTGTCCTTCCACCTTGGTTAAATAGCCATAGCTGGTCACACCTAATTCAGAATTTCCTCTAATATGCCACCTAGATTTTAAGGGGACCCACAGCAGACTCTTCAAAAACTTCTGTGAAGTCCCACTCATTAGGCTTGTGTGAGAGGACAGACAACCACTCCCTTGGCAGACAGAAGACTGGATTACTAACACTGAAATGGACTTTTCTGATAATCCTCATCCAATCTTTCCCCCTTTCACTCTTTTTGACTCTTTTATTGACTGTATCTGGTTCAAAGATTACTGGTTTTGAACTTTTGTTTTAGTCTCTTCTTTTGAAAATGTTCATATTGGTCTTATACTTTACTTGGGTATACAGTATCTATTTTCTTTCAGAGACTCAATTGAACTAGCAATAGATTATCTGGTTACATTTGTTTGCGTTTATTAATTCATTAGCATGTATGTTAGAGTTACTATTGATATTGGAAGAAAAATAATGAAAAAGTTGAACATTGGGAAATTTTGACTCATTCACTTAGTTTTATATGTCTATACAATTCAGGAAAAGACCATATCACTTCATTTTTGTCAATAGAATGGTTTAGCTAACTGGTAGTGTACAAGAACAGCAGTAGTTCTCATTAGGTGTTTTCGAAAGGGTTAGTGACACTGTCAGCCTTGTCTCTTTAGAATGTGTTATTGGATTGAAGAATTAATTGTAACCTAGAAATACTGAAGGCAAAGATATCTGCCATGTGATTATATTGTTGTCAGTAAGAGAAAGTGGATGACAATACTTTGCAGTGGCTGTTAGAATGAAAAGGAGGGGTCAGATACAAGAAAGATTATACATGTAGAAATTAAAATCTACCAATTGACTGGATATTGGACACAACAGAGTGTGAGGTTTATGACCTAAATAATTGAACAGTGCTGTTTAAGAAAGGATTGCAAAGTAAGAAAAGGAGACAAGTTTATATGAACCAAATTAATCATGCAACCTTTACAAAATGGAAAGTTTTGTCTAGTACTCTAAAATGATGATCTAAAAGGACACTCTAAAAGGACGAGGATGATATCAGAAGCTTAAAAGGGTGAATTTAGAGGAAATAAATAGATGTTCTTTTTTAAAACACAATCTGCAGCTATATTTTTATTATTCTTAGCAGTAGTAATAACAGTGGAAGTAATATCTGCCAATTATTAGTGCTCAATATGTTAGGTGTCTTAAATTACATTACCTCATTTAATTTTCACATCAATCCTGAAAGCTAAGTGCTGTTATTCTTCTTTTGCAGATGAAGAAATTAAGCATAAACAGGTTAAGTAAATTGTCCAAGGTCATATAGTGATTTTAGATGTAAATTTTGAACCCAAGCTGTTTGAGTCCAAAGCTGTGGCACTAACGCTTTGAAACTCACTTTATTAAAGAAATATACCAAAGTAAAAATGGAGAGATGCCCAAAGAAGAATTAGATAAATGCGTGTATCCACAGTAGACTTCAGGATATCCCCCAATGACTTTAAGGAATTTCACAAAATTTTCAGAAAAGTGAATTTACTTCCCTTTAATTAAAAATAATTTATACTATCTGGTAACCTTAGTTTTTGTATGGCAAGAGGAAGTTACAGGACATAAAAATAAGGTAATAATAATACTTGAAATGTGAAATGTGCATGTTTGTGATGTAGAATATTCAATATCATTTCTGTTTTGACTTACAGTTTGTACATGCAGTGGCCATGCAAATATCTGTCATCTGCACACAGGAAAATGTTTCTGCACAACTAAAGGAATAAAAGGTGACCAATGCCAATTGTAAGTAAGAATGACTTTTTAGAACTTTCGTGGATTTAATTTGTGTTGTTGAAGTAATTTTTATGTTTTACTTTTTAATTTAGTGTTGTGCTAGTTAGGCATACCTTTATTACAATTTTTAACTTTTATTTTAGGTTTGAGGGTACACGTGCAGGATTTTAACATGGGTGTATTGTATGATGCTGAGGTTTGGGATATGACTGATCCCACTATCCAGATACTGTACATAGTACCCAATAGATAATTTTAAAGTACTTTTCCCCCTTCCTGCCTCTCTCTCTGTAGCAGTTCCCAGTGTCTGTTGTTCCCATCTTTGCATCCCTGTGTGCCAATATTTAGCTCCCACTTATAAGCAAAAACATATGGTATTTGGATTTCTGTTCCTATGTTAATTTGCTTAGGATAATGTATCCATGAGGATATGATTTCATTTTTTATGGCTGTGTAGTATTCCATGGTGTATGTGGACCACTTTTTCTTTATCCAGTCCAGTGTTGATGGGCATTTAGGTTGATTCCATGTCCTTGCTATTCTGAATAGTGCTGCAGTGAACATATAGGTGCATGTGTCTTTTTGGTAGAATGATTTATTTTTCTTTGAGAATTTACTTGCACCTAATGAATTCTCTTTAAAAATTAAACCTTTTAAATAACAATTTTGTAGAGGCTTTAAAACAACCCCATAGAACATGTTATCTTTTACATTTCTAGAAAAAGAAGCATTCTTAATCTTATGTATCAAATCTACGTTATCTTTACACTTTTCTTTCGTATTATACCTAATATAATGTCTCTATGCCCTTCTTTTTCAGTCATTTATTATTAATTCTGATAATTAATTCTAATTCTTGTCCTTTAACCCTTTCAGCTGGTTCCTTATATTCATCTTCCTCTCTTTTCTCTATTCTTTCAGTATGCAGGAACCCACTACTGCTACTCTCCTGTCTGTACTTTCATGAACGATTTTGTCTTAGCATTTAGTTGTTATTCTAAAATTTTATTTTCCTTCAAAAATTAACTTTAAAAGGCAGCATTTTAGGCTATTTAAATTGTTTTTTATTCTTTTTCTTGTTTATGTATATTATTAAAATCAAATTTTTATGGTTTTGAATTCTATATGTACAAATACATGTTTATATTAGGTATATATGTACTGTATTTGACACAAATAATAAATCCCAACTATAATAATTACAAAAACATAGGGAAAGTTTAATAAAGAATTCTTCAAAACTATAAATATATAAAAATTTATACCTAAAGTCTATTAAGCATGGAAAATGATCCTTTTAATTTTATTTAAAATAAACATTTTACTTGTTGCAGAGTTATCCTAAATATTTCCAGTTAGGTGATTATGTCTTTGCTTAGCCACCTAAGTATGACAGATTTTCAAATTCAGACAAAGTAAGCACAATCAGTTTTTATTCCTTCTCTATAGTCTCAAGTTAAATACAAGTTCACAGCAAAAGATCTTGGGGAAATTCCTATTAAGGAAGGCCATTTTGGTCTTAAAACCAATGGAATTTAATAATTATCTTCGTTCTAAGATCAAGGATGCCTCTAATACTTTGCAACACTAAAGCTTGATTATAAGTAAGGCCAACTTCATGGGCATGTGGCCTGTGAATTTATACAGGTTCCCACACTTACAAGGGTAGCACACTTGGTTTAGTGCTCTGCTATCATCGTCTTGAAATTCTTAATAACTTTTAAACAAGAACTCTACATTCTTCTTTTGCACAATCCTCTCCTATTCCCTCAAATTATGTATAATAGCAGGTTCTGGTTATAAGTAATGTTGTTTCTCTTGATTAACTTTTATTAAATATGTTGGTTGGATAGCAGTGTGCAGCAATGAAAATATTTTCTATAGACCATAGTGGCAGTATTACAGATAAAAATAATATATGAGATTCTACCATGATAGTAAACACTGACAGTCTTCTTAGTATAGTTTTACATAAATAATATAGCCATATAACTATCCATAATAAATAGTTCTTTGATACAGTATTGCAGTAACATATTTTTGTTTACAGACAAAAGAAAGCAGAATTTTAATTCATTGAAATAGTGAGCTTGTAAGCTTAGCTAAAATAGAGTTATAAGATTTGGCATATGTGCAAAATATTAGAAAATCAATTATATAGTTCTTAATGATAAAAGTACATTTTCCCCGTTCTCATTTATGGCTTTTTATGAAGAGGATAATAATGGAATACTAATTTGTAAAGAGTATTTTGTAGGTGGTATTTGTACACAGAATTCCATTCATTTACTTTTTTATTTATTTAGCTTTTGAGTATGGAGCAATAAAGAATAGGCTCATTATTTTGAGAGCAATTGATTGCTATAATGTGCTTATACCTGAAAAAAATGGTTTGTTAGGAAGGAGAGCTAGTCCTTCAAATCAGTAAACAATTATTAAGTGAGTACTTGATACTATTAATGAAGATGAATAACATATGGTTTTTGCTGAAAGTATCTCAGACTAGCAGTGGAGACACTGACCAAAATACAGTATACCAATTTCTTACATTAGTGATTTAATATGCTTATGAACCCCTTCCACTTCTTAGGATAATTTCTGTTTGGTTTTAAGTATTTAGTCAGATATCATATCTTATATATTCTTAATAACCATCCTAAACTGAAATTGGTTCTTTTCATATCTGTTAATTTCTTTTCTTGCATTATTTGTGTACTTGTCTGTATCCTTTACTAGAGTGAACTTTTGGGGGGACCATTGCAACAATACCACAATGTAAGTGTTCAATAAATTTGTTTAATAGAATGGAATGAAGAAAGTATTGATGCAGCACTGAAAAGGGAAGTATTAATTTATTTTGGTGGGATAAGGAAAATTAAACAGAGGATGTTTGAACTGGAACCTGAAGGAGTAACACAATCAACTTTCTGGGAAAAGAAAATAGGAAACAAGGGGAAACAGCATCAGTAAAAGCAAAGAAGTAAAAATGAACATGATCATAGCATTTCTGGTCTTTGCTCAAGAATGTTGAGAGCTGGAAAAATATTGCTTCTACCCTTACAATGAAAGGGAAAAAAAGCTGGATAAACTGTAAATTCATGAGTTTTCTTGAAACCATTGGAGAACTGAGAAAACAGGGTAACCAAATGGCCACAAATCTAAAGAGAGACAAGAGACTGCAGAGAGATGAGACATGAACATTGGCTTACCTGGAGTGAAATCATCTGGAAACTGATAAGAGGAGATCAGCTAGGGTGGTTGATATTTGGCAGGGATTAGGTATGCACTGTCAACATTGTGAAGCTCCTGGGAGCCACAGAAATTGGAAGAGTATGGAGAGCATACTCTTTGTAGAGTTTTTAAGCCACCTATTGTGGCTGCCATTCCCTTCCACCAGTTGCTTAGGGAAAAAAATGAACATTTCAAGAGAGCATTCCTTGTGTTGTACCTTGTGGAAGGGATTGGCAGCCGCAGTGGGCAGGGCATCAGTAGTACAGTCAAAATATTCATTTAGATGAGCACCAAATGATTCATTTTGCCATAGTAATGACAGTTCTCAGTCTTTTTTTGGCCCAAAACACAGCTGATCATCAAAAATTGTAACTTAAAAATTAATTTCCATTTGTGTCATCTCTGATTTTTTGTGCGGTGGTTTTTAGTTTTCCTTGTAGAGATCTTTCTCTTGCCTGGGTGTTTTCGTAGGCACACATAATTGTGTGGCAGTTATGAATGGAAATTCTTTCCTGATTTGGCTCTCAACTTGACTGTTATTGGTGTATAGGAATGCTATTGATTTTTGCACATTGTATCCTGATACTTTGCTGAAGTTGTTTATCAGCTGAAGAAGCTTTTGGGCCGAGACTATGGGGTTTTCTAGATGTAGGATCATGTTGTCTGCAAACAGGGATAGTTTGACTTCCCTTCTTTTTATTTGGATGCCTTTGTTTATTTCTTTTGCCTGATTGCCCTGGTGAGAACTTCAGATACTATGTTGAATGGGAGTGGTGAGTGAGGGCATCCTTGTCTTGTGCTGGTTTTCAAGGGGAATGCTTCCAGCTTTTGTGCATTCAGTATGATGTTGGCTGTGGGTTTGTTATAGATGGCGCTTAATATTTTGAAGTATGTTCCTTCAGTACCTAATTTACTGAGAGTTTTTAATATGAATGGATGTTGAATTTTATAGAAAGCCCTTTCTGCATCTGTTGAGATAATCATGTGCTTTTTGTCTTTAGTTCTGCTTATATTATGAATCACATTTACTGATTTGCTTATGTTGAACCAACCTTGCATCCCAGGGATAAAGCCTACTTCATCATGGTGGATAAGCTTTTTGATGTGCCGCTGAATTGTTTGCCAGTGTTTTGTTGAGGATTTTTGCATCAATGTTCATCCAGGATATCCACCTGTAATTTTCTTTTTTTGTTGTGTCTCTGCCAGGTTTTGGTATCAAGATGAGGCTAGCCTCATAGTTTGAGTTAGGGAGGAGTCCCTTTTCCTCAATTTTTTATTGAGGAGAGTATATCTGGTAGAATTCATCTGTGAACTCATCATGTCCTGGGTTTCTTTGGTTGGTAGGCTATTACTGCCTCAATTTCAGAGCTGATTATTGGTCTGTTCAGGAATTCTGTTTCATCCTGGTTCAGTCTTGGGAGGGTTTATGTGTCCAGAAATTTATCCTTTTTTATTTTCTAGTTTATGTGCATGGAGGTGTTCATAATATTCTCTCATGGTTGTTTGTATTTCTGTGGGGTCAGTGGTAGTACCCTTCTTGTTGTTTCTGATTGTGTTTATTTGAACCTTCTCTTTCTCCTTTGTTAGTCTGGCTAGTGGTCTAGGAATTTTATTATTTTCTTCAAAAA
Source organism: Nomascus leucogenys (assembly GCF_006542625.1). Taxonomy (NCBI): domain Eukaryota; kingdom Metazoa; phylum Chordata; class Mammalia; order Primates; family Hylobatidae; genus Nomascus; species Nomascus leucogenys. The sequence continues at coordinate 18,150,618 of NC_044383.1, read as the reverse complement.
CCAGCTCCTGGATGCATTCATTGATCTTTTTATGTTTTATTTGTGTGTGTGTGTGTGTGTGTATGTGTGTGTCTTTTTCTCCTTCATTTCATCTCTGATTTTGTTTATTTCTTGTCTTCTGCTAGCTCTGGGATTTGTTTGCTCTTTGTTCTGTAGTTCTTTTAGTTATGATATTAGGTTGTTAACTTGAGAGCTTTCTAACTTTTTGATGTGGACATTTAGTGCTATAAATTTCTCTCTTAACACTTCATGGAAGACAACCTAGGCAACGCCATTCAGGATGTAGGCATGGACAAATATTTCATGATGAAGACACCAAATGCAATTGTAACAAAAGCAAAAATTGGCATATGGGATCTAATTAAAGAGCTTCTGCACAGCAAAATAAAGCATCAACAGAGTAAACAGCCTACAGAATTGGAGAAGATTTTTGCAAACTATACATCTGACAAAAGTCTAATTTCTATCATCTTTAAGGAATTTAAACAAATTTACAAGAAAAAACCAACCCCGTAAAAAGTGGGCAAAGGGCACGAACAGACACTTTTCAAAAGAAGACATACATGTGGCCAAAACTCATATGAAAAAAGTTCAACATCATTGATCATTAGAGAGAATTAAAACTGGACCTCTTCCTTACACTGTTAATGCAAAAATCAACTCAAGTTGGATTAAAGACTTAAATGTAAAACTATATAATTTGTGCTGTGGTCCAAGAGACTGTTTGTAATGATTTCAGTTCTTTTGCATTTCTTGAAAAGTGTTTTAATTCTAATTATGTGATTGATTTTAGAGTGTATGCCATGCAGTGATGAGATGAATATGTATTGTGTTCTTTTTGAGTGGAGAGTTCTGCATGTATCTATGAGATCCATTTGATCCAGTGCTGAGTTCAGGTCCTGAATATCTTTGTTAATTTTCTGTCTCGGTGATCTGTCTAATATTGTCAGTGGAGTGTTAATGTCTCCCACTATGATTGTATGGGAGCTTAAGTCTCTTTGAAGATCTCTGAGAACTCACTTTATGAATCTGGATACTCCTGTATAAGTGCATATATATTTAGGATAGTTAGATTTTCTTACTGAATTGAACCCTTTACCATTATGTAATGCTGTTCTTTGCCTTTTTGATTTTTGTTAATTTAAAGTCTGTTTTGTCAGAAACTAGGATTACAACTCCTGCTTTTTTCTCTTTTTCATTTGCTAGGTAGATTTTTCTCCATTCCTTTGTTTTGAGGCTATGTGTGTCATTGCATATGAAATGGGTTTCTTGAAGACAGCATACCAGTGGGTCTTGGATCCTTATTTGGTTTGCCACTCTATGTCTTTTAATTGGGGGCATTTAATCCATTTACATTTAAGGTTACCATAAAATACTTAATTTCCAACAGAATTTAACAAAGACATTGTTATGTCTTATACACAGTAAGTGTACTAACTAAACGTATTTTGGTTGGAAAAAGATAAACATTGATTTATTAGGTTAATGGTTTTTGGTGGAGATGGAGTAGCACCCCCTAGAACTTTATAGGTTTTCATAATTAATTACTCTAATAATTGGGGAGTGCTACTGGCATAAGAGGATGAATAGTCACAGCCTTTTATTAGAATGGGCACTTATGGAGACCAGGAAATAAATAAAATCTAAGTCCAAATATGTTTCATTGAGTACAGTAGATCTACAAACTCACTCTGTAGTCATTTTCCCTGTTCCGTAGTTCATAATTAAAATGGATGTATGTAGCAGCCAGCAGATGTCTCATATTGGCTTCCTGACCTGTGGAGAAAGCCAGTAAGGTAGAGAGGGGCCAAGAGAAAGAAACCCTTGAAACTAATTCCATTCATTCTGGACCCAGTCAAGATGGCAAATCAGAGATCTCATGTCAAGACAAATAGCAGGCTGCTGAAATGGAGAAAATGAGGGATTATGATATTCTCAAATATGAGCTGGATCCTATTTATAAGTGTAGTGCCAAAATAATTCCCTAGCTTAAAATATGGATAGAATTGTGATAAAATCTAACAGAAAATACATTTTCTTTCTTGAAATCCTACCACATGTCAATGTATACATTCTGTTTCTGGTATGTAAAAAGACTGTGGAGACTATATCATGTCTTAGGAAATAGGGGACATATTTGAAAAGGAAATAGTAATATAAGAGCCAGTCAAGTCATGTTGTAGACCTCTGGAACATTATCAGAGTCCTCTGTTTAAAAAGAATTGCAATCTCTCCCACAGTAATTTTACCATGTCGTTTCTGCTGCATACATTTTATATTATAGCACTATAAAATTTTAACAAATGCATAGGACAGGAATAATATGATAATTTTAGTTCCTATATTATGAAATTCAGTAGTACTCATAATTTGGCACCAATTTAATATGTTTTTGTTTTTAGTCTCTTAAGAGGTGTCTCAAATATTCTCCAGACACATTGTATACTCACAGATGTGTGTGAGCAGGATAGCTATTGGTGATGAGATTTTCTTAAATTAATACCTCTTGATCAAATTCTGAATAATATTATAAAAGGTAGATTTTCAATTTACATGATAGTTGCAGTCTTAGAAAATTCAATATGTGTTATAAATATGCAAAACTGCTTTGTGTTTAGATGTAAAATGGAGTTAGATTCCAGGCTCAAATATTTATGAGCACATTTTTCACCTACTTAAACATCTGCCATGTTATTCTAAAGTTATATGAGATTTTGATCACTTTTTTATTTTGTGGAATTACTTTGTATTTTTGTAGGATGTCTGCACCCCTGGTTTCTCTTTCATTCCATTCAGTAAATTTCAGTGGAACGCCATAATTATGGAAATAATGAATTGTTACTCACAAATTTATCCCCATTCGGAACCACGTGCCTTAAAAATTAGTGTTTTTCCTTATCTAGCCAAAAAAAGTTTATTGTTTCACTGTTTAATATAAGATCTCAGATCATTTTATTGATTTCTGGTGAAAAGTACATATAAATGGCACTCTTAGATATTTTGTTGGTAGATTAGTCAAAATTGATGAGTTGATTCAAAATTGTTTTACTTTCTGTTCACAGTAAATTGAAGATAAACTTCTCAAAGGTATTTGGAATTAAAAATACCATTTCCTAAGATATATGGCAATATTACTAATCAGGATCTTAATTGTGCTAATTAACTTATAACTGGCTCCCCTTTTCTGTTCCTTATACCTTTCCCATTTACTAATCTTACAACTTCTTCATAGCTACTTACTTCAGGCTTAAGACCCTGGTTCTCAAAATTAGGGCACAGAAGAATCTCCTGGGATATGGTGACTAAACTCCTGGGATGGGAAGCAAAATTCTACTTTACTAATAGTAAATTGTGACATAAAAATTCTTGATACATTTTGAGAAATGTTGCCATAGGAGGATCTTCCTGAACATTTTTTTTCCTCCTTGGCTTACCTTTAGGCCAGTAATATCTAAGATTATTACCCATTTTTCTCTATCTTGTTTTATCAAGTCTCTTTTGTTTGTTTGTTTTGTGAAATTGCCTTAATGATGATGCCAATGAATTCCTTTCCATTTTAGGAAGCTCAAAGTTGTGCCTTCTTTTCTAGAACAGATTCTGGCACATAGTAGGGACTTTATATTTTAAAAAATAATGTATCTTGGATCTTTATTTCTCCTAATTACTCTCATCTTTTTTTTTTTTTTTTTAGTCTGCTATATGGGGAATGGGGATAAAAAGTACATCTTTTCTCTATGTGACTTAATCTACATTGTTACAATAGAGACTACAGAGGAAGAAGAATTTGCTGTACAGCCTGCCTGCACATAGATTATCACCTTTATAAACACAATTGGATAAGTAACTAGTGACTATAGTCTTTAAATACTGACACTAATTTTTTTTGTTGTTTTGAGACAAAGTCTAGCTCTGTCCCCCAGGCTGGAGTGCAGTGGCACAATCTTGGCTCACTGCAACCTCCAGCCTCTGGGTTCAAGTGATTCTCATGCCTCAGCCTCCCGAGTAGCTGGGACTACAGGCACTCGCCACTGCACCTGGCTAATTTTTGTATTTTTATGAGACGGGGTTTCATGTTGGCCAGGCTGGTCTCAAACTCCTGACCTCAAGTGATCCACCCACCTCGTCCTTCCAAAGTGCTGGGATTACAGGCATGAGCCACTGCACCCAGCCTCCAACACTAAATATTGTTAAGATTTTTCTAGGTTGTTTTGTTGCTGTATTTGCAACTGCAGATAAGACTAATGGCTTCCTTGTGATAATGAGTTAAGCAGCCTTGATGTCTAATATATAAGATACTTGAGGAACTCTTATGCTTGCTTTATTCTGTAAGAGGCTATGAGACAATACCAAAAGCCATACATCTCAAAATAGTTCAGAAAACATGTTACTCATGTTAAGTTTGGCCAGTATGAAACCATATATGGTTTTGTCCGATTTCTACCCTTGAGGAATATGTTCTGGTAACAAGTGTAACTTGAGCATATAGCTTCCTATGTCAGGTAAATGTTTGAGTTCTTTTGGAGTATGACTTACTGAATGTAAAGCTCTTGGATTTTAGGAATGTACTTTTGAAGTTAAATGTTAGTTCTCCAATCAGTCTTTCTATACCAACACCTTGTCCCTCAAAACTATACTAGATTAGTGTCATTTAATTGCCAATTTTGAAAACATTCTGAACACAACTCAGCCGTATTTCCCAGCCTCCATTGCAGTTAGGTTGGAAGTCATGTTGTTGGGCTCTGTCCAGTAGACAGAAGTAATACCCACCACTTCTAGGCCTGGCTTTTAAAAACCTCATGTGCCATACACCCTCTGTTACCTCATTCAACAGTTCAATGTAGAGGAAGATGAGGATCTGAAAGATTGCAGAGGCTAGGAATAGCCCAGATCCTGGAAGACTGCATGGAGCAAGACCTTTTCTCCAAATCCATTCCACACTGGACAGTGTCTTCAGCTGGAATCAAACTTACTGTATAGAACTACTGAGATTTTAAGGTTGCTTGCTAGAGTTAGCATATCCTTCCATGGGTAATTAGTATTCTCTTAGCATCTAGCTTGACATCCTTAATTACTGTACTTTCATTTAAATAACCTTAAGGGTCCTGTTCATTAAGTGTGACTGCTGGAGTAGGTTAGTGAACAGTGTGGGGGTATTTAGGGTTAATTTGTTCTTTAATCCCCATTCATCTCTTAAAACTTGCAAAAACCTCCCAGCTTTTTTTTTTTTTTTTTTAAATCAAAGCTGTTCTCATTTAAAGCTATTTTTTGGGAGACTAGTATAGTCCATGATTTCCAACTTGATTATTACATTCACATAAGGCCTAAAAGTTAAATGGCTTTATTTAACTCTAGATGGTCAGAATGGTTCCCAATACATGATAGAATTGTTGAAATTGCTAATAAAAAAGAAAAATGCACAGTAAAGAACAGGGTATCAAGTAAGATTTAGGATATACTACCTACAAGTTGGAAGAAATTAGAAAAAGAAACAGATGTGTATGTCAAAGAAAGAGACAGCACTTTAAGCATTTATTTTACTTTGATCAGTCTTTTATATATTTATTATTAAGTTATCTTGAAATATCAGGGGATGAAATAAATAGCCTAGTATGTCCCAACTTAACGTTGTATGAAGAAATAAAGTTTTAACATTTAAATGTAGAAAATATATCTGGTATATGTGTAGGTGTTTTATCAAAATATGGACTCAACGTCAAATGCATGTGTGTTATAAGATGAACTACTGTTATACATTAGTATGTCCTTTTGATTTATTTCTGGGGGCTCCAGTGTAGTGGCTGTGTTGTATAGTTTAGCACTTTTAGTTTTATGGAAAAATGGTAAGTGACTGAACATATTTCAGTGTAATCTCTTTTTAAAACAATTTTCTTTTTTGTCTTGTTTGGGCAATTTGCAGGTGCAAATGTGATATCCTTTCTTTATTGTTAATAATGTTTGTTTTCTCACCTTAACATAATGTTTTGAGATTTATCCAAGTTGCTGCATTCAGATAGCTGTAATGTGATCCTATTAAATGTTGTAGAGTATTTCATTATATAATTATAACACACTTCATTCATTCATTCGCCTGTTTTCTTTTTTTGATAATTCCAGTTTTGTTTGTCTTTTTCACCATTACTGTTAATGTTTTATCAGTATTCTTATATGTTTCCTGGCTTACAAATGCATACATTTTGTTGAGTGTGTATTCATTATTCATATTTTCAACTTTGGAAAATTAACTATTTTGTAAAGTGATTATATTAAATTATACCCATTCCAAGACTCTGTGAATTTTATTAATGCTCCACATCTTTGCTGATAGTTGGTATTCCAAAGTATTTTAATTTTGACACTTCTGATGGACGTGTAATTGCTATGTTCTTAAGCTTAAAAAATTCCTTAGTTCCTAAAAGTTTATTATGTTTAATATTTAAAGGTTTCATCTCTTTAATCACCAGTGAAATTTTCTCTTTTTATGAAGTAATAGTCTGTCAAGTTTCTTGTGATTTTTCTGCTGGATTCTCCTTTTCTTAATCATTTTTAGTAATATTTTATACATGCTATGTACACATCTTTTGTTGGTGATATGTTTAGTATATGTCACTCTGTGGTTGGACTTTCACACCAATTTGTATGTCTATAATGAGACATTCTTAATTTTAATACAATCCAATATATCCATCTTTTCCCTATGGTTAATGCTTTTTTGGGTTCTGTTTAAAAATTCTTTCTCTTCTCCATTATCAAGTAGTATTCAGGTAGCCAGTTGGTCATGGAATTTATTTTTGGCCTGAAGGTTTTAACTTTCATCCAATTTCTTTAAAAGAGATAAACTATTCAGATTTTTGTTTCTTCTAGTGTGTGTTTTGTTCTTTTCCTTTAAAATATTTTCATTTATTTAAATTTGATTTTATTTTTAAATTGACATACAATAATGGTACATATTTATGGTGTTCATAATGATGTTTCAATGCATACAGTGCATAATGATCAGATAGGGCAATTAGCATTTATAATCTCTTTGTGTTGGGAACATTCACACAAATTATCTTTCCAGCTATTTGAGCTATATAATGTATTATTGTTAACTACAGTCCTTTTAAAGTAGTATAGAACATTAGAGCTTATTCCTCCTATCTAGTTGTAATTTAATATACTTTAACAAATCTCTCCTTATTCCTCTTTCCCCACACCCTTCCCAGCCACTAGTACCTTCTGTTCTATTTTTTACTTCTATGAGAGCAACTTTTTTTTAGCTTCCACATGAGTAAAGACATGCAGTGTTTAACTTTCTATTCCTGGCTTATTTCATTTCATGTAATGTCTTCCAGTTCCATCCATGTTGCCACGAATGACAGGATTTCCTTCTTTTTAATGGCTGAATAATATTCCATTGTGTATATACACTACATTTCGTTTATTCATCTATTGATGTACACTTAGGTTGATTACATATCTTTGCTATTGCAAAGAGCATTGCAATAAATATGACGATGCAAGTATGCCTTTGACATACTAATTTATTTTCCTTTGTATAAATACCCAGTAGTGGGAAGGCTGCATCATATATATGGTAGTTCTATTTTTAGTATTTTGAGAAATTTCCATACTGTTTTCCATACTGGCTGTACTAGTTTACATTCTTATCAACAATGTATAAGAGTTCCTTTTTGCCACATCCCCACCAGCATCTTACATTTTTGTCTTTTTAACACAGCCATTTTAACTGAGGTCAGAGGATATCTCATTGTGGTTTTGATTTGCATTTCCCTAATGATTAGTGATGTTGGCCATTTTTTCATAGATTTGCTGGTGATTTTGTATGTCTTCTTTTGAGAAATGTCAGTTCAGATTATTTGCCCATTTTACAATTAGATTGTTTGTTTTCTTGCTGTTGCAATGTTTGAGTTCCTTATGTGTTCTGGCTCTTGATATCCTGTCATATGAATACTTTGCAACCCATTCTGTGGATTGTCTTTTAACTCTGTTGATTGTTTCCTTTGCTGTGCAGAAGGTTTTCTATCTTGATGTAGTTATATTTGTTAATTTTTGCCTTTGTTGCCTGTGCTTTTGAAGTCTTATTCATAAAATCTTTTCCCAGATCAATGTCCTGAAGCATTCCCCTGGTGTTTTTTTTCTAGTAGTTTTATTTTTTCTGGCCTTAAATTTAGGTATTTGATCAATTTTTCAGTTGATTTTTGTATAGGGCAAGAGGTGAGGGGTCTAGTTTAATTCTAATGCATATGAATATCCAGTTTTCCCAGAACCATTTATTGAAGAGATTATTTTTTCTCCAAGTCGTCTTTGTTCTTGGCATCTTTGTCAAAAATCAGTTGGCTGTAGATATGTAATTTCTGTGTTCTCCATTATGTTTCATTGGTCTGTGTGTCTGTTTTTATGCTAGTACCTGTCATTTTGGTTAGTACTACTTTGTGGTATATTTTGAAATCTGGTAGTGTGATACCTCCAGCTTTGTTCTGTTTTGCTCAGGATTGCTTTGACTACTAAAGGTCTTCTGAGGTTCTATACAAATTTTATTTTATTTTTATTTTTTAACAAAATTTTTATTTTATTATTATTAAATTATTTTTATTGTTTATTATTTTAGTAATATTACTATTTCTGTGAACAATGTCATTGGTAGTTTGAAAGGAATTGCATTCAATCTGTATAGCTTTGTGTACTATGGCCATTTTAACAATATTGTGATTCATGGGCATGAGATGTCTTTTTGTTTGCATTCTCCTCAATTTCTTTTATCAGTTTCTTTTGTAGATTTCCTTGTGGAGTTCTTTCACCTCCTTGGTTATATTTATTTCTGGGTACTTTTTTGTTAGTTGTTCTAGATGAGATTTTCTTCTTGATTTCTTTTTCAGCTACTTTGTTGTTTGTGTATTGAAATGCTACTGATTTTTTAATGTTGATTTTGTAACCCACAAGTTTGGTGAATTCATTCAACCGTTTTATTAAATAATAGTGTTTTGGCAGATTCTTTAGAATTTTCTGTACACAAGATCATGTGATCTGCGAACAGGACAGTTTCACTTCCTCTTTTCCAATTTAGATGCCTTTTATGTCTTTTTCTTGCCCAATTGCTCTGGCTAGGACTTTCAACACTATGCTGAATAAGCATGGTGAGAGTGGGAATTTTTGTCTTGTTTTAGTTGTTACTGAAGGAAAAAAAAAACAAAAAACCAAGAGTATCATAGTAAAACAGGAGTAAATTAACCCTGATACCAAAACCAGCCAAGGATACAACAACAAAAAGAAAACCATAGGCTTATATCCCTGATGAACATGTATGCAAAAATCCTGAATAAAACAAAAGCATTCAGCTATTCCCTATTCAAATTAGTGTATGGTGTGGTTTGTCATGTATGGCCTGTATTGTGTTGAGGTACTTTCTCCTTCTATACCTAATTTATGGGGAGTTTTTTATCATGGAGAGATGTTGAATTTTGTAAAATGCTCTTTCTGCATCTTTTGAGATTATCATATGGCTCTTTTCCTTCATTTTGTTGATGTGATGTGTCACATTTATTGATTTGCATTGTGTTGAACCATCCTTACATTCCAGGGATAAACCCCACTTGATCTTGGTGTATTATCTTTTTATATATTGTTGGATTTGATTTGCAGTATTCTGTTCAGGATTTTTGAAAATGTTCATCAGTGATATTAGCCTATAGTTTTCATTTTGTTGTTGTGTCCTTATCTGGTTTTGGTATCAGGGTTAACCAACTCCTGTTTTACTATGATGTTCTTGTTTACTGCTATTTTTTCATTTATCAGTTTGGGGATTTCAGAAAGTTTAGCCATTTCTCTTCAATAGTTGCTACTTCTCCATTCTCTCTCTTTTATTTATGTATTTATGTATGTATGTATGTATGTATGTATTCATTTATTTATTTATTTTTAGACAGAGTCTTGCTCTGTCGCTAGGCTGGAGTGCAGTGGCACAATCTTGGCTCACTGGAACCTCCGTCTCCCAGGTTCAAGCAATTCTCCTGCCTCAGCCTCCCGAGTAGCTGAGACTACAGGTGCATGCCACATGCCCAGCTAATTTTTGTATTTTTAGTAGAGATGTGGTTTCACCATGTTGGCCAGGATGGTCTTGATCTCTTGACCTTATGATCTGCCTGCCTTGGCCTCCCAAAGTGCTGGGATTACAGGCGTGAGCCGCTGCACCTGGCCTCTCTCTGTTTTAAAAATATTATATGATAGCATTTTGATGGGTTTCTTTAGGAAAAAAAAGAGCAAAATAAGTGTGTTTTACCTTTTATATCTTTATATCTTCATTTAAAAAGAAATATTTTATTTTATTTTCAGATCGAGTCTCACTCAACTTGTCACCCAGGCTGGAGTTCAGTGACGCGATCTTGGCTCACTGCAACTTCCGCCTTGCGGGTTCAAGTGATTCTTCTGTCTCAGCCTCCTGAGTAGCTGGGATTACAGGTGTGTGCCACCATGCCCTGCTAATTTTTGTATTTTTAGTAGAGACAGGGTTTTACCATGTTGGCCAAGGCTGGTCTCGAACTCCTGATCTCGTGATCCACCCACCTCGGCATCCCAAAGTACTGGGAATACAGGCATGAGTCACCATGCTTGGCCTATCCCTTCATATTTAATCATAAAAATGCAAAATTATTTAGCAGATTTTCAGCTGTTTTACATAATCTGTCATATTTTAAAATTATGGCTGTTACATGCCCCTTATTTTAGTCTCTGAGTAAAAAAATTATATCTCTTGACAAGGTATATGTATATATTTAAACATTTGAATATATATTTAATATCTAAATGCTCGTATTATAAATTCAAATATTTAAATAAATTAAATATTTAAATTTTGAAATTTTAATTTAAACATTTAAATTAAAAATATGTTAAAACGTAAATGTAGAATTATTTTATATTTTGTTTTATAAAAATGTGTATAACATAATGTTAACATTTACATAAATGATAATCATTATTTAGGTGACATTTAATGAGATTATTTACTTCCTCAAAGTCCGTAATACATAGTTCAGCCTAAATCTGTTTTCCATGAAGGTCCAGCTGCTTGATTAGTTTGCTTAGTGGAAAAGGAGTATGACTATCTCTTTGCTTAGACACAGAAACCCTTTGAAGTTACATTTTTAATTAAGCCATACCAAACAAAGACTTCTAAAGGCTTTTAATGTTTGTATCAGTCTTAAAGGGTTCTGAGTTTTTAAAATATTATTTAGCTCAAATATCAGAAATATTAACTTGATTTATGTTGTACAGTATCAATTTGTTTAAGGAATTATTATTTGTATTTAAACGTTTTACATTTTATTTACCTGTTGTAATCTGAAGTTGAACTTGCTAAAATAGTTTAATGTCTCGATTTACTTTTTTATTATGTGAATTAGATTAGTGGTTCATGTTCATATCTCAAGTAAATATATTGGAATATTTTATATTATAAAATTCCATCTATAACAAAAATATTACGTTGGGCAGATCCTATACTGACCATTAATTGTCAATGACTTCTAGTGTTCATACCGTTGTGTAATTCCATTTCCTTCCTTGAGTGTGGGCAGGAGCTGTGCTTGCTTCTAAACCAGAAAATAACGCAAAGTTGATGGGATATTACTCCTATTATTTTGTTACATTACATGCGCATGGTAAAGTGATGGTTTTCACTTCTGTGAATATGCTGTGAAGTCTGTGCTTGCTAGAAAACTTGCTCTAGTGATTTTTTCTTTTGCTGGCTCTGAGAAAAATGCAGCTGAGAGTATCCTCTAGCAGCTAAGGATAGCCACCAGCCAATAGCAAGTAAAAAACTAAGGCCCTCAGTCCTATAGTGGTAAGGAAATAAATTTTGCCAAAAACCTGAGGGAAAATAGAAGCAGGCATATCCCTAGTTAGTCCTCTGATGAAAACCAATCCCAGCTGACACCTGATTGCAGGATTGCAGTGGACCCTAGGTGCAGCCGACGTCTTGATTGCAGTCTGCTGTGAATCTGAATCAGAGAACCTAGTTATGCCATGCTCAGACTCCTGATGCACAGAAACTGTGATATAATAAATGTGTGTTGATTAAAGTTACCAAATTTATGTATTTTTACTGAGCAATAGATAACTAGTACAAATATTATATCCAAGTAGTCTGGTATTTTATTTACCGAATTATACAATTCTATATTCTATATTTACATAATATATTCCTTAAGTGTTTTCAGACTATGAAGGAGATTTCTAGTCTTTGATAGATATTTTCTTGAATGGGTAAAATAATTTCAACAATGCAGATTAAGACTTTTCCTAAAACAGACCGTTTCTGAAGAAATTTTACCTTTGTGTAAATAAACACAGTAGACTGTTAGAGAATAAATGAGTTAAACTATTTTAATTGATCTGAGTAATTTACATTTATATATGCAAAATTGCCTTAATAAGGTATTTATAATTTTGTTATATTTTTTCTTCTTATGTTGAAAATAGTTAGATCCTCCATTCTGATTTCTTAATTTGCATTTCTTTGGGAGATCTACAATGAAATTGATGGATTATGATAATCTTGATTCCGGATCATATTATTATTAGGTTACATCATAATCCATAATGGATATGCCAAACATTTTAATATCACCTATTATATTTATAACAGGTTAGCACAGTTTTATCAATTTATTTTTGGCATGTGAGGAATGAGGTGGGGGGGTCATTGGTTTGCATAGCACTACATTGTGTATAAGTAATGTTTTATACATTTGTTTGGGATTTCATCTGTTTTATCCTTTGTAATGAGATATTTTCCCATGAGTGGTAACTCTGCTATTAGATTGAATTTGCTAGCCTGTGAGGATCTTGGATTTTGAGTGGAGGTATGACAAGTAGGCCTGCATTCTTTTTTCTCTTTTGTCTTTTTTAAGTGAATTAAACATGGAACAAATTTATCTGATAGGATGTGACATTAATGAAAACAAAAATTTGTTTATTCTTGCCTAATCTTAATTTTTATGATGTTTACCAACTCCTATGGTAGACTCCTTCACGTTTACCAGACAGACCTCAACATTTTTCTATAAGCAAGAGCCCTCCTTTCTTCCCCCATTTATTCATCTATTTATTATTGGAATGGACTCATGAATTCCTATTTTTTTCCCAGTGATTTATAATTCACTACTGTTTTTAACCACTTTGGCACTCACATTGTCCAAGATTTGGCCCGTAGGAGAGGCTTCAGGCTAGCTCTTTTGTTTATATGACACACCTATCATTTTGTGAATACCTCCTTACTTTCTGGTATAAGAAGATATTTCAGGCTCATCTTATTCCTCTTCTGCCTCAGTTGTGGAATCAGCTGTATATCCTTTTGGAGCTCTAGTTCCTTGTAATGGAATATCATATTAGAGACCAAGATCTTGGTGCTAGGTATGCTCTTTGCTCTTTGAGTTATCTTTACTTAGTGGGTTGTTTGGTGAACAAAGTTAGGAAATAATAATTTGTTTATGTGCACATATAAATACACATATGTGCGCATACATGCATACATATGCATGTCTATGCACACATATAAATATTTTAGAAAGCATTTCTTCATACTAAAACTTCCAATTCAGGTCTATTTCTGCAAGGCTTTTGTACCTTCTCCAGCTCAATATTTGTTCCTTCTTCTACAGTAAATGAACACTGACTTCTAACGACATCAACATATTTCCTTGTTTGCTCAATTCTATATTGTAATCTAAAATAGTTTCAGATTTACTTTGCTTATATCACTTCAGTAAGAAAACCTACATAAAAGATTTTGGAATCTGATTTCAAGCTTCCCTCCTCCACCTTGCCCTGCACCAATTCCCAGTATGTAGTCAAATTTTGGGTTCATAAGTTACTTTGAATCTTCCTTCCCTCTCTCTTCTCTTACTCCCTCCCTTCCTTTCTTCTTTCCTTCCTTTTTTCCCTCTTCTCTTCTTCCCCTTACCTCTCCTCCTATTTCCCTCCTTTTTTACTTTCTTTTTCCATCAATACGGAAATAGGATTCACTTGAAGTTTATTAGGCTTTTTTATTTCTGCTTACGTCTCATTTTATGAATTTTTTCCTTTCCCATTCTTATTGTATTAAAATAATTAAATATGTTGAACATTAATAAGCTGAAACTACTTAAAGTATACTCAGGGAGATTATTGTTCATTTCTTTCTCCCTCTTCCAGTAGGTAACCAATTTTATTGTTCTCTGGTTTATCCTTCCTGTGTTTCCTTTCATAAAAGTAAAGCTGTATGAGCTATGTGTGTTTCTGTCTGTATGCGTATCTTATATTTATAGATATAGTTATTATTTCACCTTCTTACACAAAAGCTGACATATTATTAGATGTATTTTAGATACTCTTGAGTTTTACATTTTTTTCTTCTTTATAATACTTCCTGGAGCTCAGTTAATATCAGCTCATAAAAATGTTCATTTTTTTGTTCTGTTTTGTTTACAGATGTATAGTACTCCATTATGTATATGTACCACAGGTTAACAAATCTATTTGGGGACATTTAGACATTTTTCTAGTATTTTGCAATTAAAATTATGCTACACTGAATAAACATGTATGTATGTAGTTTTATAATATTGGAGGTTTTTCTTAAGAGCAAATTCCTTTCAATGGGATTGTTGGGTCAAAGAATACATGCATATGTAGTTTTTTAGATATTGTCAAGTTGTCCTCCATAGGAATTTTCTCATTTTCTATTCCCACTAGCCAGTATGGGATGGCCTATTTATCTACAGGCTCATAAGCAGGCTATATTGCTATGCATCTGAAATTTTGCCAATCTTGTGGAGAATAATTCATGTAGTTTTAATTTATATTTCCATTATTATAAGTGAAGTTGAATATTTTTTCATGTGGTTAAGAGCCATTTTTATATCACTTTTGTGAACTGTCTCTTCATGTCTTTTGCCAGTTTTTCTATAAAATTATTAGTTTCCCCCATATTTTTAAAGAGTTCTTTATGAATTAGAGATTATAGCTCTTTTTCAGTGAGACATAAGTTGCACATATTTCCTCCCAGTTTGTCATATGTTTCTTGACTGTACTAATTGCACTTTTCTTTCCTATGCAGCTTTCTTAATGTAGTCATATTTCTTAGTCTTTTAAAAATTACATTTGGAGTTTTATTCATGGTTAGGAAGCCTTTTATTATGTAATTAACTTATCCTTTTTTTACTATTTTGAAAATTTTATTTTTTACATTTAGATTTATGCTTCATTTAGAGTTTTATTTTGTTTATGGTATGAGGGTTGGATCTGATTTGATGGTTTTACAATAGCTATCAAGTTGTCTTAATTTATTATGAGGACTGTCTTACTCCAGTCATTTAAGACAACTTTTATCATTTACTAGATTTTTAGTATATGATAGTTGAGCCTGTTTCTGGAATTTCTATTGTATACATTTGGTCTATTTATGAGCTAGTACCATACTATTTAATTATAGAGACTTTGAGTATATTTTATATCTTTTAGGTCTACCTCTCTTCAAAGCTCATCTTTTTCAGTGTTTTTCTAACTATTTTTGCATGTTTGCTTTTATCCCTAAGCATTGAGATCAACTTTTCTAGCTCCTGTAAAATCTCATTGGAGTTTTCATTGAATCACATTAAAGTTAATCTTTGAAATTAATTGCTATTCTGATGATGTTGAGGTGTCCTAACAAAGAATAAATAATGTCTTTCCATTTATTTACACCTAATTTTGTCTTTTTCAAGCTGAGTTTCATGCCCAAAATCATATTGTTATGTTTTTATAGAAAGTATTTATTTTATTAGCTTTTTGGAGGTACCTATGTTTCCTTAAATGACACATGGAATTAAACTACCAAAAATTGGTGTTTAAATTTAACTCATAAAATTTGAAAACTCTTGTAATACATTCAAAATTATTTCAAAAATTATTATTTGTTAATATAAACCACTTTAGATAATATGTTTCTAATTTGCTTTTTTGAGCTATAAATATTTAATAGAGAATGTAGTTCTTGTATTGGATACCTTCCAGAACTCTGCAAAGCCTTTCAGTTTAATTCTTAACAAGGTGGTGTTGATTTGTTATTTCTGTTAATTTTCTGTGGTTGACTATTGAAAGCTTAGAATTGGGATGCCAAAGTTACTTCCTACACAATAACATATAATTTCATCCTTCCAAGAAATTTGTAGTTCAGAGAAAATAAAATTTCAACCATTCCTTTGTAAAACTTATACTGTGTTGAAGGTAAATATATTATAGTAATTTTCAGTTCAATATAAGATTATGTAATTTGAATAAACCAAATATTGTTAGCAAAAAAGAAAATGTTATAACTCGCATATTAGAGAAATGAGTTTGTATCCTTGAGCTTTTTAAGTCAATATCTCAGTGTTATCACTTTGAAAACACTTGAGGGAGAGTGATGCCAGCAAGGTGGCAGGAGATAATTTGCTAATATTTCCTCACAACAACAAAAACTCTGCACCCATCTACTGACAAAAGTCACTGGCAGGAGCCTCAGGAGTCAGGTAGGAGGGTGTAAAAGCCCAGTGGAGCCCAAGGTCCAAAGAGGGTTGTTTTGAGAATGCAGACTGGCATCCAGGTAATAGATGCATTAATTTTGCTTCCAGGTTCAAGCCCAGAAATGGCCCTGATCCCCAAGGGATTTGACTACAGCCCTGTTTGGCCTGGAGCCTGCAACTGAAATCATCTTCTAAGGGGTCTAGGAGGAATCGTGTATACTAGTGTAAAAAGACTTGTTTGCCCACTGATATCAGTCTCAGCAGTGAACCTAGAAGTAGTCCTGTGGCTCGACTCCAGCCCTCTTCAGTTGAGTTCCCAGCACAGAACTGCTCACAGAAAACCCCAGAGGGAGACTTGCCCATATCCTGCAGACTGTGAGTCTGAGCCTCCTTGATAGGCTTGCGAAACTTATCTTTCAGTAGTACCCAGGTTGTCATCTCACAGCACATCCTGAGGGATCCACCCTTTGTCCTACAGTAGATCCTGAGAGGACCCAGCCTCAGATTTGGCCCCTCGTGCTGCAATTGGTGACATATCTCACCTGTTCAGAGACCTCCTGGAAGGCATGATTGTCTGGGGAACTGGGATAGTCTTCTGGGCTAGGTTTCCTGGCCAGCTTTCTCACACAGCCCAGTTACCCTCCTTGGATCTTCCCTGGGTCCATCTGCCCTGGAGAGCCCTGCCAACCTTGGAGCCCTCCTGAGACTTGTGACAGATCTGGGCTTAGACTGCCCTCTAGTGTTTAGGGAGTTGCAGTGGTCATGGGCTCAGGGAACACAACAGTCAGTCTCCTTAGAAACTCTGGAAGGCCCACTGAAGAAAAACAAAACTAGACTAGGCAGACTGGAATAAACACCTGATCTCTCAGTGCACACACATTATTTCATGTCCATAAGCATCAAGATCATTCAGGGAAATCTGATCTCACCAAACAGACAAAATAAGGTGCCAGAGACTGGCCCTAAGGTGATGGAGGCATGTGGTCTTTCACACAAAGAATTCAAAATAGCTGTTTTTAGAAAGTTCAATAAATTTACTGAAGCTCAAACTTCAGTAAAATTCAGAGAAGCAATCAGAAATACATGAATGAAACTTAAGAGATTGAAATATTAATAATAAAAACAAATGGAAATCCTGGAGGTGAATGAAATGAATGAGTGAAATAAAATACAATGAATGAAATAAAAATGGAATAGAGAGCATCATCAGCACAGTAGATCAAATAAAAGAAAGAATTAGTGAGTTCAAAGGTAGGCTATTTGAGAACATAGTCAGAGGTGAAAGAACCAAAAGAATGAAAAGGGCCAAAGAATGCTTACCAGATCTATGGGACAACATCAAAATAACACATTTGTGTTATTAGAATTCAAGAAGGAGTTGAGAGACAAAGGGGCCAAAAGCTTATTAAAAATAATAACAGAAAACTTTTCAAGCCTGGAGAAAGATGTGAATGCCCAATTATAGCAAGGTCAAAGGTCACCAGATTCAGTCCAAATAAGAATACCACAAGGCATGTCACAATTAAACTCACAAAGATCAATGACTAAGAGAGGGTCTAGAAAGAAGTGAGAAAAAAGAAGCAAATAACATTTAAGAGAGATCTAATATAACTGGCAGCAAATTTCTCAGCAGAAACCTTTCAGGGCAGGAGGGAATGTGACAATATATTCAGAATGTGGAAGGAAAATACCTGCCAACCAAGAATACTATAGCCAGAAAAGATGTATTTTAAAAATGAAGGAGAGAAAGACTTCTGCAGACAAACAAAAGCTGAGGGAATTAATGGCTACCAGACCAATTCTGCAAGAAATGCTAAAGAGAGCTCTTCAAACTTAAAGAAAAGAATACTTACATTGATTGTCAGGCTAATACTGTAATTGTGTTGTATGAACCACATTTATCTTTGTATAAAGAACAAATGACAAAATTATAAAAAACTGATAATCTGTTAAGAGATAGGCAATATGAAAAATATAAGCTGTGACATCAAAATTCAAAATATGGAGGGATAATGAGTTAAAATGTACCATTTTTGTTGTTTTCTTATTTTCTTTGCAATCAAAGTTAAGTTTTCATTGGTTTAAAATAACTTAAAATGACTATAAGATGTTTCTGTGAGTCTCTTGGTAACGAAAAAGCTAAAAGCTACAATAGATAACACTAAAAAAGTAAGGAATAAAACACATTACTAGAGAGAATCACATAACCACAAAGGAAGCCTTTAAGAGAGGAAAAAAGGAAAAAATATCTAGACAACTAGAAAACAAGTTACACAATCATGATAGTCATGCCTTACCTATCAATAACTACCTTGAATGTAAATGGTTTAAATTATTCAGTTAAAAGAGAGGCTGAATGGATAGAAAAATATGACCAAACTATGCTGCCTACAGGAGACTTACTTTACGTATAAAACAACATGCATAGATTGAAAGTAAAGGGATGGGAAAAGCTATTTCATGGAAATGGAACCCCAAAAAGAACATAAGTAGCTGTAATTATATGAGTAAAATAGACCTTAAGTTAAAAACTGTAAAAAGAGACAAGGCCATTATATAATAATAGCAGGGGTCAATGCAGCAAGCAGATACAATTATAAACATATATGTACCCACTAGCAGAGGACCTATATATATAAAGCAAATATTAATAGACTTAAAGGGAGAGATAGACTGTAATACAATAAGAATAGGGGACTTCAACACTCCACTTTCAGCAATGTGCAGATCATCCAGACAGAAAATCAACAAAGAAATTTCAGTGTCAGATAACACTCTTGACCAAATGGACCTAACAGACATTTACAGAGCATTCTGTTTAACGGCTGCAGAAGGCACAGTCTTCTCAACAGCACATGTAACATTCTTTATGATAGATTATATGTAAGGCCACAAAACATGTCTTAACAATTTTTTTTTTTTTTTTGAAACGGAGTCTCACTGTTGTTACCCAGGCTGGAATGCAATGGTGCGATCTCGGCTCAGTGCAACCTCCGCCTCCCAGGTTCCAGCAATTCTCCTGCCTCAGCCTCCTGAGTTGCTGGGATTATAGGTGCCCACAACCATGCCTGGCTAATTTTTGTATTTTTAGTAGAGATAGGGTTTCACCACATTGGCCAGTCTGGTCTCAAACTCCTGACCTCAGGTGATCCACCTGCCTCGGCCTCCCAAAGTGCTGGGATTACAGGCATGAGCCATGGCACCTGGCCTCAAATTTTTAAAAATCAAAGTCATATCAAGTATTTTTTTTCTGACCACTGTGGAATAAAACTAAAACCAATAACAGGAGGAACTTTGGAAACTGTGTACATACATGGAAATTAAACAAGTCAATGAAGAAATTAGAAAGGAAATTAAAACATTTCTTGGGAAAAATCAAAATGGAAATACAACATACCAAAACTTATGGGGTATAGCAAAAACAGTTTTTAGAGGAAAGTTTATAGCAATAATCACCTATTTGAAAAAGTAGAAATATCTCAAATAAACAGCCTAATGTTGTACCTCAAAGACCTAGAAAACAAGAATGATCTAAGCCCAAAATTATGAGAAGGAAACAAATAATAAAGAACAGAGAAGAAATAAAGGAAATAGAGACTAAAAAATACAAGGCATCAAGAAAATGACGAGTTGGTTTTTGAAATAAGAATCGAAATTGACAAAGCTTTAGCTAGCCTAAGAAAAAAAGAGGAATGACTCAAAGGAATAAAATCAAAGATGAAAAAGGAGACATCGCACCTGATACCACAGCAATACAAAGGATCATTAGAGACTATAATGAGCAATGATAGACCAACAAATTTGAAAACTTAGAAGAAATGAATAAATTTCTTATAGCTGATCTTACCAAGATTGGATCATGAAGAAATAGAAAACCTGGAGAGACCAAAAATGAGAAACAAGATTGAATCAGTAAAACAAAGACTCCTATCAAAAAAAGTTCAGGACCTGATTGCTTCATTGCTAAATTCTAGCAAATATTTAAAAATGAACTCATACCAATTATTATCAAACTATTCCAAAAAATTGAAGTAGAGGGCATTCTTCCAAACTCATTCTATGAGGCCAGCATTACCCTACAGGCCAATATCCCTGATGGATATAGATGCAAAAACCCATAATACAGTACTAGCAAACTGAATCCAACAACATATCATAAGGTCATTGACCATGATTTAGTGAAATTCATCCCAGTAATGCAAGTACAGTTCAAAACACAAAAATCAGTAAATGTGTTACATTGCATTACTAGGATGAAGGACAAAAACCATAGGATCATCTCAATAGATGCTAAAAAAAGAATTTGATAAAATTTAACATTCCTCCGTGATAAAACCCCTGAAAAATTAGGTGTAGAGGGAACACATCTCAACATATATGCACATATATGCATCCACAGCTAACATCATACCAAACAGGGAAAAGCTGAAAGCTTTCCCTTTGAATGCTGAAGCAAATGCCACAGTTTGATGGCATTCCTATCAAACTATGACATTCTTTACATAATTAGAAAAAACTATTTTAAAATTCATATGGAATCAAAAAAGAGTTCGAGTAGCCAAGGTAATCATAAACAAAAAGAATAACGCTGGGGATATCATGTTAATTGACTTCAAACTGTATTACAAGGCTATGGTAACCAAAACAGGATGGTGCTTATACAAAGACAGACACGTAGACCAATGGATCAGAATAGAGAGCCAAGAAATAATTCTGTGTATGTACAACTATCTAGTCTCCAATGAAGCTGACAAAAACAAGTAGTGATGAAAGGACTCCCTATTCAATAAATGTTGCTGTAATACCTGGCTAGCCATATGCAGAAGGTTGAAACTGGACCCCTTTCTAACACCATATACAAAAGTCAGCTCAAGATGGATTAAAGACTTAAATATAAGACCCAAAACTATAAAAACCCTGAAAGATAACCTAGATACCATTCTGGATGTAGGACCTGGCAAAGATTTCATGACGAATATGCCAAAAGTAATTGCAGCAACAAAGAAAATTGACAAATGGTGCCTAATTAAACTGAAGAGCTTCTGCATGGCAAAAGAAACTCCAGCAGAGTAAACAGACACCCTACAAAATAGGAGAAAATATTTGCAAACTGTGCATCCCACAAGGATCTAATATCTAGAATCTATATGGAACTTAAATCAACAAGCAAAAAATGAACAACCCCATTAAAAAGTGAGCAAAGTACATGAACACACACTTTTCAGAAGAAGACATGCATGTGTCCAACAAGCAGGTGAAAAAATGCTCGACATCACTAACCATTAGAGAAATGCAAATCAGAACAATATAATACCATCTCACACCAGTCAGAATGGGAATTATTAAAAAAAATAACAGATGCTGGCAAGGTTGCAGAGAAAAGGGAAGCTTATACATTGCTGGTGGGAATGTAAATTAGTTTAGCCACTGTGGAAAGCAGTTTAGCAATTTCTGAAAGAACTCAGAGCCGAGTTACCATTTGATCCAGCAATGGAACACTTGCAGCTGTAAAAACGAACAAGATCATGTTTTTGGCAGCAACATGGATGGAGCTGGAGGCCATTATCTTAAGTGAACGAACACTGAAACAGTAAACCAAGTACTACATGTTCTCACTTTTTAGTTGGAGCTAAACATTGTGTACATATGAACATAAAGAAGGGAACAACAGACACCAGAGCCTACTGGAGGGGTGGAGGAAGGGAGGAGGGTAAGTTAGAAAAAACGCCTATCAAGTATTATGCTTATTACCTGGGTGGTGAAATAATCTGTAACCCAAACCTCTGTGACATGCAATATACCTATGTAACAAAACTGCACATGTATCTCTAGTATAACCTAAAATAAAAGTTAAGAAAAATGATAGGAAAACAATAATTTATTGTACATTTTTAAATAAAACAGTGCAATTGGAATGTTTGTGACACAAAGAAATGATAAATCCTTGAGGGGATGGGTGTCCTTCTTACCCTGATGTCATTATTATACAATGTATGTCTGTATCAAAATATCCCATGTACCCCATAAATAAACACACTTACTATGTACCCGTAAACATTAAAAGGTAAAAATTTGCCAGGTATGGTGGCTCAAAACTGTAATCCCAGCACTTTGGGAGGCTGAGGTGGGTGAATTGCTGGAGTCCAGGAGTTGGAGACCAGTCTGGCCAACACTGCAAAACCCTGTCTTTAAGAAAAATACAAAAAGCTAGCCAGCCGTGGTGGTGTGTAGTCCCAGCTACTAGGGAGGCTGAGGTGGGAGAATCACCTGAGCACAGGAGGTGAAGGCTGCAGTGAGCTGAGATTGCACCACTGTATTCCAGCCTGGGCAACAGAGCAAGACTCTGTCTTAAAAACAAACAAGCAAACGAACAAACAAACAAAAAAGTTAAAAATTTAAAAAGACACACCAAATAATGAAACAGAATAAAGAACCCAGAAATAAATACACGCATGTATAGCCATCTGATTTTTGGCAAAAGTGCCAAGAATACACATTAGGGAGATAATAATTTCTTTAATAAATGATGCTGAGAAAAAGTTTCATTAAGAAGAATGCAACTAGACCCCATCTGTCACCACTTAAAAAAATCAAATCAAAATGGATTAAAGATTTAAATGTAAGTCCTCAAACTGTGAGACTACTAGAAGAGAACACGGAGGTAACACTTTATTGCCTTTCTCTGGGGAAGGTTTTTGTTTGTTTTGGAAAAGACCTCAAAAGCACAGGAAACAAAAGCAAAAATAGAGAAATGGGATTACATCAAAACAAAAGCTTCTGCGCAGCAAAGGAAATAATCAGCAGAGCAAAGAGACAACCTATAGAATGGGAGAAAATATTTGCAAACTATGCATCTGACAAGGGATTAATATCCAGATATGTTAGGAACCCAAAGAACTCAGTAGCAAACAGCCCCACAAGTAGTAAAGAGTGGACAAAAGATCTGAATAGACATTTCTCAAAAGAAGACATACCAATGGCCCACTGATATAAGAAGAAAAAACGTCACTAATCATTAGGAAAATGCAAATCAAAATCATGATGAGGTATCACCTCACACTAGTTAGAACGGCTATTATGAAAAAGACAAAAAATAACAAATACTGGCGAGGTTGTGGAGAAAGAGGATTTTCTATGCACCGTTGGTGGAAATGCACATTAATACAGCTGTTTGTAGACAACAGTATGGAAGTTTCTCGAAATAAAAATAGAATGAAAATATGATTCAATAATCTCACTACTGGATATTTATCCAAAGGAATTGAAATTTGTATTTTGAAGATATATCTGTACTCTTACTTTTATTGCAGCACTATGTACAGTAGCCAAGATACGGAATCAATCTAAGTCTCTATCAAGAGATGAATGGATAAAAATATGTGATATATTTTTGGAATGTATTTTATCCATAAAAAATAATGAAATCCTGTCATCTGGGACACAACATGGATGAACCCAGAGGACATTATATTATGTGAAATAAGTCAGGCACAGAAGAAAAATACTGCATGATCTCACTTATATGTAGAATCTAAAAAGACTGATCTCATAGAAGTTGAAAGTAGAATTGTGGTTGTGAGATCTCATAGAAGTTGAATGTATCCATGTGCCATGTTGGTGTGCTGCACCCATTAACTCATCACTTAGCATTAGGTATATCTCCTAATGCTATCCCTCCCCCCTCCCCCCACCCCATACAGTCCCGGGTGTGTGATGTTCCCCTTCCTGTGTCCATGTGTTCTCATTGTTCAATTCCCACCTATGAGTGAGAACATACGGTGTTTGTTTTTTTTGTCCCTGCTATAGTTTGCTGAGAATAATGGTTTCCAGGCACATGTATACATATGTAACAAACCTGCACGTTGTGCACATGTACCCTAAAACTTAAAGTATAATAATAATAATAAAATAAAATAAAGAAGTTGAATGTAGAATTGTGGTTATGAGAATTGTGGTTATGAGAGGCTGTGGAGGATTTTGAAAGGCTTGGGGGAGGGTATGGGGAGGGTGGAATGGGGAGACATTGGTCAATTTATGCAAAGTTACAGTTAGATAGGAATCACACTTTCTGGTGCTCTATTGCATATTTCTAAAACTATTAAACTACCATCAATGACAAAATCTTAAAAGTGGTGTTTGGAAATGTCACAGAAAACCTAACACCCAAAGTGCCTCTGTTTCATAGAGTCCTTTTCTTCCAAGTTAGTGTTTTAAAGGATTATCATATTTTGACTTTAATTTTATAATTAATATACAGTAAAATTTACTCTTCAACTCATTTTTTTCTATGAATATAAAAACTAGCTAGCACATGGCTGAAAAATGCATTGGAAATGTAATCTGATTATTTAGCCTCTAAGTTTTCACTATATGACTCTTCATTATATATATGTATTCTACTATTCCTCTGTTCTTATGAACTCTTCTGAAAAACTGAAGACATTTTAGACTCTTTTACCTCTTTAAACTTTTAACTAGAGTTGAAATATATGTAATATATTTTATATAAAACATGTATGTGTAATTATTTAAACTATATGCAAATATAATTTTTTATTATTTAAATATTAAGTCACTTTATTAAGTTACCCTGGTGCATAAAGTTTATAATAATTTATTTTGGAGGACGTTCCAGGAAATATTATGCAAAACCATGCTATATCTGTATTAGACATTGTCAATTTATTTGCAAACAAGGTTTTGTGAACTTGAAAAATTTTGAAAATACTTATGATTTTCTCCCACTGCTGTAGTTAACTATATTTTTATGTGTTAAACATAAGAGTACATGAGTATGGATGCTCATATGTTCTTTCACTTTTTAAAAATCTGTTTATGTGAATTCAAAGTTTGAGCTCCTGAATTTAATCTATATTAGTCAATTTTGTTTGGGTTAGTTAGAGAAACCTTTTTTTCCAATTATTTACCGGAGGAGATCTGTTTTTAAAAATACAGATTAATTGGTGTAGAAACTGGAGAAAATATGTTAATTTCAAAGAATACCACAAGTGTGAAAATAATGTGGATTTATGAATTCCCTGAATTTTCTTCTACCTAAAAATATCTCTGTATCTTATTTCAGACTTTCACTTCTTCTCTTTATTAAGGCAGGATACATATCCCAAAGCTCATAATTATATTTCATCTGCCTTTTAACATTCCTTATATGCCTATCATGTATGTTTATTTTCTTTTTCTTCACTATTTCATCTCTCACTTTTTCTCGTATATAAAGCTTTCTACAATTAATTCAGATTTCAAACACATCTTTCAAAGACGTGTTTTTGAAATTTCAAATAATGGTATAGTTTTAAATATGTTTTGATGTAGAATATAAGTACTTTTTTGCTTGAAGAAAAACGTGAGGCTTTTGAATTGCATTGTTTAATAGTAAATGAGTTTTTATGTTTCTGCAGATGTGACTCTGAAAATCGCTATGTTGGTAATCCACTTAGAGGAACATGTTATTGTAAGTATTTGTATATTCTTCATTTTAAATAATTGGTGCATACTATTAGTTTCAAATAATAAAGGTCATCTTGAATAACTAAAATTGTCGTTAATATCTTGCAATTTCTATTTCTTAAATTTTATAATACAACTTTATGTATATTGCTAAGAAATATATTATCTTAATTATATTTGGTACATTTTTTCTACTCTGAACAGTAAAATACCAATAAATTTTATTCTGAACATAGAACAAAGTATAGAACTTGAGTAAACTCATGTGATTTTAATGTAATCTTTTTCATTATGATGGATTTTTGAAAAACTTGAATTTTATAATAGATATTTTTTCAGAATTTTGGGCATTACTAAAAGGCTGCACTGATTATGTAACAACAGATGCTTTCATTGGGTACTGATTATATGGTAGGTATATATTTAACTTTTGTTTTGTTTTCTGAGGCGGAGTCTTGCTCTTGTTGCCCAGGCTGGAGTGCAATGGCACAATCTCAGCTCACTGCAACCTCTGCCTCCCAGGTTCAAGTGAATGCTCCTGCCTCAGCCTCCCAAGTAGCTGGGATTACATGTGCCCACCACAACGCCCAGCTAATTTTTGTATTTTTTGTAGAGATGGGGTTTTGCCATGTTGGTCAGGCTGGTCTCGAACTCCTGACCTCATGATCCACCCACCTTGGCCTCCCAAAGTGCTGTGATTACAGGCGTGAGCCACCGCACTCAGCCTATCTTTAACTTTTAAAGAAACAGCCAAATGCTGTTTCCCCAAATGGTTGTACCATTTTACATTCTCACCAGCAGTGTATGAGAGTTTCAGTTCTTCCACATTTCAGAATCTTTTTTAGAGTTAGTCCAAGTTTTAGTCATTCTAATAGGTGTGTAATGGTATCTAACTCTCATTTTAATTTGCACTTTCCTAATTACTAATGATGTTCAGCATCTTTTCATAGGATTGTTTGCTATCTGTATATTTTATTCGATGAAGAGTCTGTTGAAATCCATTGCCTACTTTTTAGATTGTTTTTATATTAACGAATTTTCCACATACTTCGTTCTAGATACAAGTCTTTTATCAGATATATGACTTGCAAATATTTTTTACTAGTGGTAACTTGTCTTTTTATCTTATCAACACTATTTTCTTGAAGAACAGATTTTAATTTAGATGAAGCTTGACTTACTGTCAGTTTGTTCTTTTGTGAAATCAGTGTAACAGGTCACTATGATTTTCCCCAGGTTTTGGTAGAAATATTATATTTTTAAGTTTTTTATTTAAGTATATGGTCCATTTTGAATTAATATTTGTATATATAGTAGGTGATGGGTTGAAGTTCATTTTCTCCATGTAAATATTTAAATGTTCAAGCACATTTTATATAAAGACTATACTTTAATCAATGAATTCCTGTGCACCTTACCTTTGCTGAAAAACACTTGTCTATAAATATGTGGGTCTATTTCTGGACTCTTTTCTGTCTCATTAATCTATTTGCTTATTTTTATGCTAATGTAGCACATTATAATTAATGTGATTTTATAAGTCCTGAAATTGGTTAGTATTTATTCTCCAACTTTGTTCTTCCTTTTCAAACTTGTTTTGACTACTCTTTTTTTTTTTGCATTTGCAAGTGAATTTTAGAATCTGCCTTTCAATTTTCAAAAAAAATGCTATAATTTGTTTTGTTTAACTTATAGATGAATTTGGGGAGAATTGGCATGTTAACTATAGTGAGTCTTTGGAATTATTGTATTTTTTATTTTTTCTCAATTCTTTATTTTTATTATTAATATTTTGTAGTTATAACTGTACACATATTTCACATTTTTGTCAGATTTATCCCTGTATATTTTAAATTTGTGATGCTATTGATAATGATAGCTTAACATATTTCATTCCTGATTGTTTCTGGCATTTATATTTGATTTTATATTGTTTTACATCCTGTAGCTTTGCAAAAGTCACGTTTTACTTCTAGTACCATTTTTTGTTGATTCTCTTAGAATTTCTTTTTTTTCTTTTTTTTTTTTGAGACGGAGTCTCGCTCTGTCGCCCAGGCTGGAGTGCAGTGGTGCCATCTGGGCTCACTGCAAGCTCCGCCTCCCAGGTTCACGCCATTCTCCTGCCTCAGCCTCCAGAGTAGCTGGGACTACAGGCGCCTGCCACCATGCCCGACTAATTTTTTGTATTTTTAGTAGAGACAGGCTTCCACCGTGGTCTTGATCTCCTGACCTCATGATCCACCCGCCTCGGCCACCCAAAGTGCTGGGATTACAGGTGTGAGCCACCGCACCTGGCGATTCTCTCAGAATTCCTACACATACAATGTTTTCTGCAAATAATGGCAGTTGGATTTCTTTTCCTCTCTTGATGGTTTTATTTCTCTTTTCTGCCATATTGCTATAGCTAGCACCTTTAATAATGTGTTGAAAAGATGTGAACATGAAAGTATTATTGTCTTGTTTCTGATCTAAGAGGGAAAGCATTCAGTCTTTTATCGTTAAATATGATGTAGGTTTTTGCCAACTGCCTTTATCAGATTAAGGAAATTGCCTTCTATTCCTACTTTGCTGTACATTTTTTATCAGAAATGCGTGTTTATGTCCAATGCATTTCCTGCATTAATTTATATGATTATCAGAAATTTCTATTTTACTTTGTTAATATAGTGATTTTAGCATTTTTAATTTAATGAACAGTATACATTATAAGAATATACTACCATTTTTGTCCATTCATAAGTTCATGGACATTAAGATTTTTTTCTAGGTTTTGTCTATTAAGAAAAATGCTGCAGTGAATGAACATTCATATGGTCTTTATGTGAACATACATTTTTATTTTCCTTGGGTAGATTCCTAGCAATGTATAGTTTGGTTGTATGATAAGCTTTTGCTTAACTATTTTAGAAACTGCCAAATGATTTTCCAGAATGTTGGTAACATTTTTTAATTTATACTAGAAAATTTTGATACTAGAAATTTCATTCCATGACGTCCTCATCAGTACAACATTGTTAGTCTCTTTGATCGTAGACATTCTAGAGTGTGTGTAGTGGCATTTTGTGGTTTCATTTTGTATTTCTTTAATGACTAATAATGTTGAACTTGATTTTATGTGTTGATGCCTTGAAAATGATTTGCTAGGTGTGTAAAATTTATCCTTTTTTCAGTTTTTGTTGCTGTTTTAAATTGTATTTTTCAAAATTTTGTTTTCTACTCTTGTTTGATATATAAAAACAAGATTTGTTTTAGTATATTGATCTTATATTTATTAACTTTGGTGAACACTTACTAAATTGTGTTTGTAGATTTGCTTGGATTTTTAAATGCGGTTAATTATATTACACGCAAATAAGCACAGTTTTCTTCCTTTTTCAATATTTTTTCCCCCTTATTGGGATGTTGAGACCTCTATTTCTGGGCTTAATCACAGTGATTATAATAGATATCCTTATCAGGTAGGATATTTATTATAATTTATGGAAATTCCTTGTATCACATTAAGCATATTCCTATCTTATTTTGTGACAAGGTTATATTATGAATAACTTTCTTTTACCTTATTAAATACTAAGTTACGTTAATAGATTTTCTCATGTTAAACATCTTTTCATTCTGGGCTAAACCAAACTTAGTCATGGCATATTAGTATTTGGATACTGCTAAATATTAGTTGTTTATATTTTAATTTAGAATATTTTTAGTATGAATGAAGATGATCTGTCTTTTTTGTATGTTATTTTTTCCTCACTAAATGACCTATGACTGCAGTTTTTTAAAATTATTTTCCAGCCAGGTGTGGTGGCTCACACCTGTAATCCCAGCACTTTGGGAGGCCGAGAAGGGTGAATCATGAGGTCAGGAGATCGAGACCATCTGGCTAATGCATTGAAACCCTGTCTCTACTGAAAATACAAAAACAAAATTAGCCAGGTGTGGTGGCGGGCGCCTGTAGTCCCAGCTACTTGGGAGGCTGAGATGGGAGAATGTCATGAACTCGGGAGGCGGAGCTTGCAGTGAGCCGAAATCACGTCACTGCGCTCCAGCCTGGGCAACAGAGCGAGACTCCATCTCAAAAAAAAAAAAACAACAAAAAAGTTTTCCATTCTTTCTATCTGCAATTGTGGTAATAGCTTTTAAAAATGAATTTGGAACAATTGCTATCTTATTTTAAAACAGGAATAGTTAAAACTTTAAATAAAAATTAGATATTTCAACAAAAATTTTTGGGTCTAGTGCTTTTTAATTGGTATTTTATTTATGTTTTGCTATTTCATAGCATTAGCTTTTGGTTTTGTTTATCTTTTCTGTGGATCTTGTTTTTTCGTTCATCAGTTTCAGATTTTGTCTTTAATAATTTCCTTCTCTTATATACTGTTTGTTGTTTTGCCTATATTTGCAATAATATTTTAAAATTATCATTTTTTACAGAATTTATGAATTCCATTTTTATCTTTAAAAATGTAAATTACTTTCTTAGTTCCTTTTTTAAGTGATTTTTATTTTTTAACTTTTATTTTAGGTTCAGGGCTGCATGTGCAGCCTGTTGTATAAGTAAATTGCATGTTGTGGGGGTTTGGTGTACAGATTATTTCATCTCCCAGGTAATAAGTGTAGTATATGATAGGTAGTTTTTAGATCCTCACCCTCCTCCAATCCACAAAACATTTTTTAGCTATTTTTAATTTTTTAAAAATGTTATGGAGAATGTGGCATATAAAATCCCAAATTTTGTTAAGGTATTTTTGCCCTTTATGACACATTTGACAGGGTTTGGAGGCATTTTTGTTTGTCACAACTGGGGAGTGGGACCTGGGTGCCATGGGCATCTCATGGGTAGAGGCTAGGGATGCTGGTAAACATCCTGCAATGAAAAGGACAACCTCCCCAGAACAAAGAATTATGTGGCCAAAAATACCAATAGTATTGAGGTTGCAAAATCCTGATTTAGAGGCTTAATCAAATTTATATCTGATTTTGGAGAAAATAATAATTGTAGATGGTTTGGTTTTCTTTGTCTAGAAGAGTCATATCATGTCTGTTAGTGTCTCTTATGTTCTTGGCACACACTGATGCTCAATGTTTAGATTTTAATTGATCAAGATTGAAAAGATATCATATTCTGCCAGGCACAGTGGCTCACGCTTGTAATCCCAACACTTTGGGAGGCCGAGGCAGGCGAATCACCTGAGGTAGGGAGTTCAAGACCAGCCTGACCAACATGGAGAAACCCATCTCTACTAAAAATACAAAATTAGCTGGGCGTGGTGGTGTGCGCCCATAATCCCAGATACATGGGAGGCTGAAGCAGGAGAATTGCTTGAACCTGGGAGGTGGAGGTTGTGGAGAACCGAGATTGCGCCATTGCACTCCAGCCTGGGCAACAAGAGTGAAACTCTGCCTCGAAAAAAAAAAAAAAAAGAAAAGAAAAGATATAATATTCTAATTTCGTCTTCATGTTTTGGTTTGAATACTTTGGTAAAAACAAATTTTCGCTCATCAGCTCTTTGGTTACTTATTGCTACAGTTCGCATAGGACAGGCATGATAAATGTTACAGTTTTTCCCTGTATTTTTTATTTATTCCCTTTACTACTTTTATGTATGTATTTATTTATTTAAAATAGAAAGTTCGCTCAGTATCTTTCAAAAATGACAGTTTTTGTCACTAATGAACTTACAGATCCATACATGTTTTAATCCATGTGCAATTATTATTCCTACTGATGCTCAGACTGTCCAATTACTGTGTCATTTAAATTATCTTTATTCTCTAGCTTTTCCACATCATTTTTGTTTTTCTTATTTCAAATATCCTGGATTTATTTTATAGGGATTTTTTTCTTTGATTTTTTTAAAATTAGAAATTCCTCTTCTATCTTTTTGAGCCTTTAGTTTCTTTTATCTGCCAAAGGAGTAACTAGTTACCATTATGAACACATTATGTAATCTCTGTTTATTACAAATATACTAATGTTTAACCCTTTTATAAAAACTAACATAATTTTTCTTCTATATAAATGTTGTCCAATACAAATATGATGTGGGCCACATATGTAATTTAAAATTTTCAAGTAGCTTACTTTAAAAAGTAAAAGAAAATGAGTAAAATTAATGTTAATAAAACTTTTTTTAGCTTAACACATCTAAAATTTTTTCATTTTAAAGGTGTAATCAGTTTTAAAAGTCATTAAGTCATTAATGAGATATTTTACTTTTTTTGTACTAGTGTTTGAAACAAAGTTTACATTCCATACTTACATCACATTTTAATTCAAATCAGTTACTTTTCAACTAGTCAATAGCCACATACAGCTAGTGGTGACCTTATTGGACAGCTCTTCTCTAGATTACATAGGACCCCCGCGTTCTTTTAGAAATATCAAAAGCATAATCATAAAGCACTAGGTGGCACTCTTGGTATTGCTGTGAGACGTTTAAAGCTTAATATTTGAAAGGAAGTGATGCTTAAAAAAGAAAAGGACAATAACTCTTGTAATAATGTTAATAGAAACTATTCTAATTTTCAAGATTAGATCGAAATTTAAGATGCAAGTCCACACTGTAACTTAAAGCAATTGAGTGCAATGTGGTATTAACTTAATTGAAATTAATATGTGAGCAGTTGTAATCTATTTACTTAGTAGTTTTTCAAAGTTCATTTTAAAACCAAAAACCAAATACATTACAAAGCATGCCTCACAAAGGAAGGAAAACATTCAAACAGTGTTAACTAATTTTATTGGCCCTTGTAAACATTGAATTACTCAATATATTCTTAGTAAATACAAAAAGTAGTAGTCACAAAGTATCACAAAGTAGTATAATTTTTTTCTTAAATGGTTTCTTTTGATTGTAATAACAATTTTAACAAAGAAAACCTTAAAATGAAAGGCTAGGCTGTAGAAATGCTATATAGATGATATATTTCAAAAAGTAGAATGAGAGTACATAAAGTCATTTTCTGCAGTCATTTACTTTATTTCACTGTTGTGCTAATTCTTTAAATACATGTAATTTGCAATGCTCACACCCCTAATGATTGTTTTAATATATTTCCAAGTAATCGAACACATTTTATTTCATCTTTTACTCTTTAAAAAATTACTGTTCTATATTGAATTTCTTTTATTAGAGTTTCTTTTATTTAGAGTTCATGGTGGAATTTTGTAGTAATAATAAACTACCGAATTTGAAAGTAGGAAATTTAAGTTGAAAAAGATGACTTAAAATAGTATGTCAGTTTAATTACTTAAAATAGTATGTCACAGAAAACAATGAAACCAATTAAAACTTGAATTGCCCCTTATATTTAATGGAATTATCCTGGTTTTTCTTCTAAAACTGAATAAAATAATTTTCCTGTTTTAAACTGAACATTTTGTTAGCGAATGTTTTATAAGACTTTTTAACCATTGGATATAAATTGCTATTTAAGTAGAATCTGGCTGTTTCATTTGCACATGGGGCAGAGTGACCTTAATAAACACCAAGAATCTAAATTCTTCTATTTATCAGATTGCAGACATGATGGGTTGAACGGTATCTTACAAGACATAAATTAGTCACATTTTTGGCATTTTAACCTTGTTCTTTGATTCATCAGTATTTTTATTAAATTTTCTGAAGCCTATATCCCCATACTTTTAGATTTTTATTTCAGAACTACTTACTCCTTTAGCATAGTCCAAAATGAAGGATAATAAACATGATTATAAGAAAATTTAAAATAGCTAAAAGGAAAAAAAATTGCTATTAAGTTAATGTAGAAGGATGAAAATTTATTTGACATGTTTTACAATAAAAGTGTTACATTATTATTTTCACGTAAAATCATAGACTCACTGTAAAAATAATAAAATAAAAAAGTTTAAGGAAGGAAATAAAAATGTCCATAAACCTCCCACCAGGTCCCCCAAGTTGAGTTGTGTAGTGTGTATACTTTGTAAGGGTACTCAGCTGAGAGGAAGATTGAGAGCTGATATACTGTACTTACCTTTCTCACTAAGCCACGTACCCTAGTGTGGGGCTGTGTCTGCCTTGAGACAGAGGTAAATAGTTCTTTATTTGTGTATAAAATGTTGAATGGTCTACTGAAGGGACTGCCTGCCTTCTAAATAAATCTCTGCATCATGTCCTGAGAATGATTTTACATCATAGAGGTCATAACATGCATAATATTATTATTGTGAATGTTTTTTCTTATAGATATATAGCTCATTATTAGCATTTAGTAAATAAAACATAGTTTTTCCCAAACTGGAAAAGAACAACCACTGGACTTTAAAATAATGATCATACTAGTTAACATTTATTGAGAAGTTAGTATACTAGACTGTTCTCAGCTTTTTATATGTATTAGCTTATGTAATACTCAGATGGGAAGGGTATGCTTATTATTCCCATTTTATAGCTAAGAAAACAGATAAAGAAAGCTGAAGTAATTTGTATAAGATCACACAGGAAATAGCAAAGGCAGGTTTCAACCCTCTTAACCATTAAAGAAGTGGAAATTAGTGGTATATGTAAGCAAAAAGTTTTTATAAGAATGAAACAAAACCATTATGCTGAGGGAAATAAGAGGATCTAAACAATTAAAAAATCATATACCATTTTTTTCAAATAAGAAATATTCATCCAAAGATATCATAACTTCCCAAAATTGATATAAAAATTTTATGTAATTCCATTATAGAATTTCATTCAATTTTTTCTGAAAGGCATGCATTCCAATAAATTACCTTAAGGTTCAAGTTAAATAATACCCTTTTAGAATATCTAGTTAGATTACAAACAGGAAGAATAGTAAGAAATTCCTACTTTAATAGATATCCAAACAAACTAACTCTAACTGCATCCACTGGCTCCCAAACTTGTATTAGAATATGCCACTAAATCAGTGAACAAGATAGAGTATAAGATTAAGTTCCTGATAATTTGGGAATTTATATGGTACTATGGTTTGAATGTTTGTTGCCTCTAAAATTCATGCTGAAATTTAATTGACATTTTAACAGTATTAAAACCTGGGACTTCTTTTTTTTTTTTGAGACGGAGTGTTGCTCTGTCGCCCAGGCTGGAGTGCAGTGGCCCAATCTGCAACCTCCGCCTCCTGGGTTCATGCCATTCTCCTGCCTCCTGAGTAGTTGGGACGACAGGCACCCACCACCACGCCTGGCTAATTTTGTTTTTGTATTTTTAGTAGAGACGGGGTTTCACCGTGTTAGCCAGGATGGTCTTGGTCTCCTGACCTCGTGATCCGCCCTTCTCGGCCTCCCAACATGCTGGGATTAGGACTTTAAGAGGTGACTAGGCCATGAAAACTCCACCTTCATAGGTGGAATTTGTCCTGTTATTGAAAGGCAACTTCAGTCCCCTCTTGTTCTCTCTTGCCCTTTGGCCTTCTGCCGTGGGATGACACAGCAAGAAGGCCCTCACCAGATGCCAGTTGTTTGGGCTTCTACTTTCCAGACTTCAGAACTGTGAGCCCATAAATTTCTATTTATTATAAATTACCCAGTGTGTGGTATTTTGTGGTATTCTGTTATAGCAGCCCAAAACAGACTAAGACATATGGCAAGTCATTTTATTTGTATGTCTTTAATGACTTAATTTGCTTGTTGTTAGATATCTCAAACTTTATGATAGATTATGGCTTTTGCATTTACTACTTTTCTCTCTCAAGTACTCTATCCCCAGCTAATATTCCAATCCTAACAAAAATGACTCTTCCAGATATCACAAACCTTTTGTTTCCATCCTAACACTTACATAGTATAAAATTATTTCAGTTGCTTTCTGTTTTTAACTTGAATTTAGGTTTTTAAGTAAAATGAAATTTTACTAGAATGAAATTCTGTGAGCACAGTACCTTGTTTTATTGGATCTCTGTACTTAGAAATCTGTATGAAACATAACAGACCTTCAGTTATGTTTAATGGTAGTAGACTGATATAAGTTATTAATACATAAGTGAATGTACATTTATTTTAGCTGTATGTGCAAGCATTTTTATTGTTGGGGTACTTGAGCAAAAATGTCCAGAAATCATATTGTAGATTATCAAGTAAAAGTTGCTTTAAGTTTATTACGGATATAGGGTAAGACTATTATATCATTGAAAAACTTTAAGCATCAGTCTTTTATTTAAAGAAAAAATGAATTTCAAGGTTTGTTTTCTTCATTGAACATTTCTTTCAAATGAAACCAAATAGATGACCATTCATCGTTGCAGGATAATTGAAAGTTTAGTGATTTTGAGCTATTATGAAGTAAAAAAAGGTGGCTTCTGAATACGTCATGGCATATTATTAAAAATCCCATAAATTAGAAGAATTAATATATGGCATTGGTGATAATCATCCATTCTTATTTATTTATTTAAAAAATTTATTTGTAAGACTGAATGAATTTAAATGTATATCTTAGGTCATACAATTAGTAGTTTTCAGAGTTTGGATTACAACTGTGTTTTTTCTATGATATGATATCTAGCAAATGTTGAACCTACAAAACTTGTGCAACAGATTTTACTTTTGAAATTGTTCTAAATGTTCCAGGTTCAATAGAAATTCTTAATAATTTCAAGCATGGATAGTACAGTTGAGCAAAGAAGGAAAAAACTAGTATTTATTAAATATTTATGTACAAAACAATTTTATGTTAATAATTTCAGTATTCCCAAGGGTGACATATTTTTTCTCATTAAATTACTTTCTGGAGGATTTGACTGTTAGAGCTTGGTGAGACTGTCATTTACTTGCATTTACTGACGTGTTTATTCATCCTACATTTATTTATTGACTAGCTACTTTGTTAGACTCCGTGGATAACAAAGTGAACAAAATGGTTTTTCCTCTATTGAAGCTTATACACTACTAGAGAAAATAGATATTAAACCAGTTATATGATTTTCATAGGTGTGATTTTCATAAGAACTCTGAATGAGAATTATAGAGTTTTGGGAATGTATTTCCAAACTTTATTGAGCTTTGGGAATACATTACAAGAGGGCCTGACCTAATTTGTGGGATAGGGAGTAGGTGAGGTAACGGAATGATTGAGCTTTGATTTGAAGAAATGACTTGATAAGATGTGGTAGTGTGAGGGTAGATAGGAAGAAGTGGAACCAAAAAGGACAGCATGTACAAAGGTTCGTGACTAGAAAGAACATGCAATGTTTGAGTTACTAAAAGAAAACCAATACTGAAACACATAGAATATACAAAGCAAAAATAGGAAGCTTATGAGATCTGCAAGATCCAAACAATGCTGTGCTTTATAGAACATGTAAGATATGGTCTTTATCATAAGAAAGATAGGACGCCATTGAAGGGTATTTAGAGGAGAGAAAAATGTTACATTTTGCTTTTAAAATAATCAGTCTGCTTTCAGTATGTAAAACAGCTTGGTGGGGGCAATAGAGCATGAAAGAGACCATTTTTGGTTTATTTTTTGAGGCATCTTCCTGGCGCTATCTGTAAAATATCATTACAGCACATTGAGACTATTAAAATACTTGTACTTTTATTCACATAGGTTTTTATCATTTACTAAACAATTGTCTAAGTTTGCAAATAGTTGTATTTATAATCGTACCATTGTTTAAACGTTTTTGGACTCTTGATATTGTTCTCAAAGTCTGTATGTATCCTTTTTAGACTCCTCAGGATAGCTGACTATAAGATCATAAACATATGTTTATTAACAAACATATGAATATAAATAAACATACATATGGGAATCTAACTTTTGAATTCCTTCAGAATTCATTCAGAAATAACTACAATGAATAAGGCAGTGAAATAACTTTATCGAATGCCTTTATTTTATCAGACAGTCTTCTCTAAGGCAAATACATACCCACACAATTATGTTTAATTCACAGAGCAGTCCTATGACATAGGCGGTTTTATCCCTGTTGTACCATTGGGTCTCACTGAGCTTAATTAACTTGTATAAAATAACCTAGTTGTTATATGGGAGATTACAACCAAGATCTCCTTAAATGGTATAGATGATGCTAAATTAAAACTGAAACACAATATTAACTGAATCATTAACTCAGTGAAAAAGCAAATTATTAAGCTGCAGTTTTTTTCTCAAAAAATTCAAATATAAAATTTTAGAAACAATTCAAAATTTATATCTAAGAATTCTTGTTCCCAAATAAGTCAAAATTTGCATGAGCAGTGCCATTGATACAGCATATGCAAATCAGGCTTATTTTTATTTGTTATCCTAACATGCCTGCCATCTTGCATCTCAGATATAAAGATATTTCCAATATACACCTTTATGTTTTTTTTTTTATCACTGGTTACTATCTTCTTAAAAAATACATTATTTCCTGCAGATTTTGTTGCAAGAGTAAAGCAAATCTTAAATATTCACTACTTGCTGTTCATCATCGCAAGCATATAAGGTACTCAGAAACTTTCTTCTTAGTTTAAGTTCTCTTTCAAAATGTCTTTTTATGCATATACATTTTTAGTCATCACTTTTCACCTAATCATTAGTTTTTAATATCTGACTTCTTTAAACATCTTGTATAGGTTAAAAGCCTTTTCTCTTTATATATATATATTTTTGCTTAAACTCCTTTTTCATGCAATGTGTTTTACTCATCAGCTTAATTTAGTATATAATTTGTTCTTGTAGTAAATAGCAGACACTTTTTTGCACTATGGCTGCTAGACCAGTATTGACTAAACAACCTTAAAGAAAATCAACTGCTGCACGTTGAAACTTAATCCTGGGCATATTCTGGTTATATAAGACTAGGATGAGAGACCGATTATCTTGTATGTTTTTGTTAGCCTGTATCTAAGAAGTTTGTGTATTAGGAATGAAATATGCCATTTTTGGAGAGAAACATAACTACAGTTGATCCTTGAACTCCCTGGGGTATAGAGGCACCAACCCTGCATGTAGTCGAAAATCTGCATATATCTTTTTACTCTCCCTGAACTTAGCTACTAATAGGATACTGTTGGCCAGAAACCTTACCAATGACATAAACAGTTGATTCACATATATTTTGTATGTTATATGCATTATATACTGTATTCTTACAGTAAAGTAAGCTAGAGAAAAGAAAATGTATTAAGAAAATCATAAGGAAGAGAAAATATATTTAGTATTCATTAAGTAGAAGTGGAAATGGATCGTCATAAAGGTGTTCATTCTCAACGTCATCATGTTGAGTAGACTGAGGATGAGGAAGAGGAGGGATTGGTCTTCCTGTCTCAGAGGTGGCACAAGTAGAAAAAAATTCACATATGAGTGGACTTGCATAGTTCTAACCTGTGTAGTATAGGGTCATCTGTATCTCAATCGAATTATTTAATATGTAAGTATACATCATGTGAAAAACATGTTGAAGATGAAGGATTAAAACAAAGAAACTCTCTGAACACTGGTTTACATTTTTTTTTGGCCCAATAGTGGAAATACTGCATGTTCATTCTAGAAAAGAGATAAATAAAAATAAAAATTACCAATTTTTCTACCTAGAGAAATTGTTGCTAAATTGTACTAGTTTTCCAGTCATTTATTTATGTACTGATACTCTGTGTTAGGGTGAGTAATGCACCCCCAAAGATGTCTACATCCTCCCCAGAACCTGTGATACATACTTACCTTAAATGATAAGAGGGAGTTATATATGCTTAAACTAAGGATTTTGAGAGAAACTATTCTGGACTATCCTGGTGTCCTCAGTGTTAATACAAGTATTCTTATGAAAGGGAAGCGGAGGAAATTTGACCACAGTAGTAGGAGATGTGATGATGGAAGCAAGTGGAGAGATGTGAGGGAAGGGACCATGAGCCAACAAATGAGGACAGGCTTTGGAAGCTGGAAAAGGCAACTTTTACCATACATTGATTATTCTTATATGAAAGAATTATTTTTAATGTGTTTACCAAATGATGATTTTCTATTTCATCATTTCTTTTACATTTATTAACTGTAAGGGAGAGCTGTTCCTTCTCCCTCCTCATTAATTTGTTTAATTATTTATTTATATCAGTATGAACTCATGGATATCTATTTAATTTTATGATTTATAAGAAATTACTGTCATTATTTATTTTGTAGCTGAAATTGTTCCAGATCTGGTCATTAAGATCCCCCTCAATTTGGCTTCTGTGTTTTTTAACATGACTCCATCATTTGTTGAGTGCATCCTTATTTTCTAGCACTACAAGATATTTCGGGCTTACCTTGTATTTGCCCTCTTCCAGCCCTGGAATCAACTAGTTCCCATTTCCCCAAGATGCCATGGTTTCTTATAGTGGAGAATAATATTTAGAAACCAAAATTGAGGATTATATATGCTCATTGGTTCTGGGGTTTTATTCTTTCTTTCCTTTAAAAATTTTATGGGTTTCCTGACTCATGCACTAGGGTATAACAATGGTATTACCCAATACCTTGTCATTAATAACATTACCTATGAAATATCAAATTCAAACATCTTACCACCTTTAGTCCTTCTTGCTCACTAAGTACAAATGCCATAATTATTCAAACTCATTGAAATTTGTAATTCATTAACCCTACTTGTTTTCTCATTTTCACCCTTTCCTAGTGCCCTGCTGTCTTCTTTTATACCCTTAACCATGTGAGGTTTTATGGTCCATTATAGTTATCAGTCCTTAGCTAAAACTGCATATTTTCTTCCCACTCCTGTTTATTCTGTCTATTTGTGTAGCAAAATCCAAACTCTAGTTAACCCAACTCTTCACTACTCTGTGTCTGAACTTTCTTCACCCTTACATTGCTGGGGGGGAAAAAATCATATAGCTGTGTTGACTGGTTGGTCTTGAGCTTTATCAAAGGAAAATGCAAAACTACCTGGTAGTTTTCCTTCATTTCCTTTTTAATACTCTCCAAATAAGTGTTTTAAAACTTCATCTCTATTCCCAAAACTTTATCTGCACCAGCTAATAATTTTACCTCCTACTTCATTGAGAAAATATAAGCAAATAGATGGGAATATCCCCATTTTTTTTTTTACCACCGCAATCAACAAACATTTTTGCACCTATACTTATTTTCTCTGCCTTTAGTTTATTATCAAGGAAAGAATGCCTCTGTTCCTAACAAAAGCCTCTTTTTCAATTTGTTTTGCTCTAAATTTTATACCTTTAACTCTATAAGGGCCTTTGCTCTTCCATTTCTCCCTTATCAACAGTTGCTTAGACTCTACTGGACCAATTTCCTTAGCACACATATACATGTTTTAATATATCTTATGTTAAAAATAAAAT
Source organism: Nomascus leucogenys (assembly GCF_006542625.1). NCBI lineage: Eukaryota > Metazoa > Chordata > Mammalia > Primates > Hylobatidae > Nomascus > Nomascus leucogenys. The sequence goes on along the minus strand of NC_044383.1, from coordinate 18,109,356 downwards.
TTTTCTACTCCCCTTGTACTTCTCCAACTATTGCACCATTTCTGTATTTTCTTTCAGATCAACCCTTCCCAAAATAGTTGCCTAAACTTGTCACCAAATCCTTACCACCCATTTCCTCTTCAATCCCCACAACTCCATAGACATTGCTTTTCTAAGGAAGCATACCACAGAGTCGAACAGTTGAAACAGTCTATTTCTTGACTTTCCTATCATACTTTCCAATTTTTCCTACTCTGTCACTGACTGCACCTTTTTAGTCTTTTTTACTTTTTTTTCCACTTGACCTTATCAGTTCCCATAGTTTTAAGAAGCATCTAAATTTTGATGTTCCAAAACTTGTAGTTTTGATCACTTTTCTGAGCTGCAAACTGATTTCTCTGACTTTCTGTTTGATATCATCATTTAGATATTTAATTAGAAAGTCATATTCAGTATTTTCAAAACAGAACTCTTGGTTTTTCCTCATTTTCTAAAACTTCATTTTTTACTCAGACTTCCTCATTTCAGTAAATGTACATAATGCCTATATACTTGCTTTTGTCAAATATCTGAAAGCCTTCTTTGACTCCTGATTCCAAAGACTTCTTTGAGCCTCCCTCTCTGATACCTTTCCTTTCTCAACGCTTACTTTGTGAGGGTGTTTAGTACTTCAGTTGGATTTCCTTATACAATATATCCCAAAGATATATATCTTTCTCTGTTCTACTTCTCCCACTCTGTCCAAGGCACTGTCATTTTGACTCTGGTCCTTTTTAGAAGCCTCCTTGTGTAGTTTTCCCATTTTCAGTTTTAATTTTCTTCAGACATTCTCCAATCGGCCACCAGGGTGACATTTAAAAAATAAAAATCAGACCATCTCACTACCCAGCTTGAGATCTTCTCATGGTTTTCCATGATGTGGCCCTTACCTGCTTTCTGAATTTATCTCTTACCACCCTCCAAAAGTCATTCTAAGCACAATGGAATTATTTTTTTTTCCTCAAACAGCACAACCTCATTTTCATTTGTCTTTGCGTTCTCACTTGCTCTCTTTCTCTCTCTCTCTCTCTCTCTGTATGTGTGTGTGTGTAAACACTCAGGAACTTTTTCACTGTAAACAATCAGGAACTTTTTCACTGATTGTTTACATGACTTGCTTCTCATTTTTTATTTATCATTTCAGTTGTTATTTCCTTTTGTGTGCCTTTTGTAAAGCAACCTTCTCTGGACCTATAATAGGGATTGGTAAGCTTTTGCTGTAAAGGGCCAAATAATAGATATTTTAGGCATGACAGGCCAGATGGTCTCTGTTGTTCCTACCAAACTCTGCCACTGTAGGAGACAAACAACCATAGACAATACGTAAATGATTGGCTGTGGCTGTGTTATCATAAACTGTCTACAAAAACAGGCTGTGGACCAGATTTGGTCTGTGGGTAGTAATTTGTAACACCTATTACAAAACATTACCTTGCTATCTTCATAGCATATATCACTCTCTTAAAATGTCTTGTTTATTTGTGTGATTGTTTTTGGCTTTCTCTTCTATTAATAGAATGCAAACCCCATAGGAACAAGGTCTTTGATTCCTCACTTCTCTTCTATGTGTCTATAATTCTGATTGGAGTTCTATTAATTTAAAAGATTAATCTGAGGAGAACATATATATTTTTTTAAGTATTAAAATTTAGAATGCTCCTTAGCAGTCTTATTTATCATGTATAGTTACATCTTCTTTTATGACCGAAAATAGATTTTGCAGTTTTGTAAATTAAATTTTTTGTAGTTTTGTAAATTAATATTTAGTTTATTTCTGGGATTTCATTTGGTTTGGAGATTTTTATTAGTTTGCTATTCAGAATGAAATTTTTAAACCACTACATTTTCTGTTGAGTGTAAAACCTCTATTGATGTAAAAGAAAAGCTATTGACGATTATATGTGTTTAAATTTTTGCATTTTTTGGTGATTTGATATCATCAAATTATTATGTTGATGATTTACAGTGATGTCGTTAATGACAAATTTTTGGTCTCAAAGTCTATAATTGAAATAAATGTAATTACACCTGTTTCTTTTGATTAGCATTTGCCTGATGTGTCTTCCTTCATCCTTTCAGTCTTTGTGGGCTCTCTTTTTATAGGCATAGCTCTTAAAAATAGAAGACTTTGATTTTGCTTTTTTCTAATCTGTACATTTTTGTAATTAATGATGAGTTGAATCCACTTATTTTTGGTGTTATTATTCATATCTTTGAATCTATTTATACCATTTTAATTTTTTATTTTTTAGTTTTACTTTTTATATATTTGTTTTTAAGCCTTTTATAGCTTTTTTGGAGGGGGAAACATACTGATATCCCCCTCCTATAAGATAAGGATTTTAGCATTCTGTAACGTTTTTCGAAATCTTTTATAAAACCACAGTGTTTTGATATTCTCTAGACTTTCTATTCTTGGTTATTATGGATATGCATTTTTCTTTGGTCATTGCGATTTTTACAAAGATAACAAATTCACCAAGGTATTTTATCAGCCCCATCTCCGTATCCCTTGATATATTTTTTGCTACACATTCTGTATTTATCTCTTCTCTTTTTAAGTCTTTAATCAAAAATTGTTTTAGCAGAAGTCTGCATGTCAAAGCTTCTGAAGTCTCTATGCCTCAGAGTATCTATTATTCCTTCATATTTAAGTATATGCAACTAATAAAGTAGACTTAATATGTGGAGCAAAAATTGATTAAACTACAATAAAAAATTAAACATACCTCTTTAGAGTATCAATAGATCAAGCAGACAAAATTCAGAAAGAATATCAAAGATCTGAAGAACACAGTTAATAGAAATATGAATTATAGCCATAAAGATTAAAAAGAGGATTTAAATTTGCATTTATTTTACAGATAATATAATTGTTTCTATAAGAAATCGAAGTGTCTATAGGCAAATTATTAGAAATAACAGGAATGTTTGTCAGGTTGATGGATACAAGATTAATATTAAAATGCCTTCTTAGACATGTTCCTCTACCAGCTGTTAGGGCTAACTAGATAGTTACAGTAATTAAGGCAGTGTAGAGTTGTTTTCATTTTGTTTTTTGGTGCAGGGATAGGCATAGTCGCTGAAGTAATAAGATAATCTCCAAATAAAAGCTACAGGTATTTATATATTAATATTTAAGTCTTATCTAGCTACATTACTGAATTGCTTATTATTTAATAGCTTTTGAATTGTTTTATATTAATTTCTTGGTAAACTGATTCTAGGCAGAAAAAGACAACTTTGTTTTCTTTTTAAAAATATTCATATTTCTATGTAATTATATTTTTGTAATTTACCTCTGTCATCTATTCACCTTTTTTCTTTGCCATTTTTGTAATTGTATTTGTCTCTTAGTTGTAATGTGTGTGTGAGTTGTTTTTTCTTCAAAATTGATATGTAGATTATGTTCTTTTAGGACATCTGTTTACCTGAAATTATTTTATTTTATTTTTGAGATGGAGTCTTGCTCTGTCACCCAGGAAGGAATGCAGTGGTGCCATCTTAGCTCACTGCAACTTCCACCTCCCGGTTTCATGCGATTTTCCTGCCTCAGCCTCCTGAGAAGCAGGATTACAGGCGTGCACCACCATGCCAGCCTATTTTTGTATTTTTAGTAGAGATGGGGTTTCACCATGTTGGCCAGGCTGGTCTCGAACACCTGACCTCAGGTGATCCGCCTGCCTTGGCCTCCCAAAGTGCTGGGATTACAAGCTTGAGCCACTGTGCCTGGCCCTGAAATTATTATTATATTGTTCTTGAATGGGGACGGCATTGCTGAGTATATATTTTCCATAAATATTACTTCAATTTTTTTATTTTGACATTTATTTCTGCTTAAGAGCACTTGGCTGCTGGGCACAGTGGCTTATGCCTGTAATCCTAGCACTTTGGGAGACTGAGATGGGTAGATCACCTGAGGTCAGGAGTTTGAGACCAGCCTGGCCAACATGGCAAAAACCCATTTCTACTAAAAATACAAAAACAATTAGCAGGATGTGGGGGAACATGCCTGTAATCCCAGTTACTCAGGAGCTGAGGCACGAGAATCGCTTGAACCCAGGAGGCAGAGGCTGCAGTGAGCCAAGATCGTGCCGCTGCACTCCAGCCTGGGTGACAGAGTGAGATTTCGCCTCAAAAAAAAAAAAAATAAAAAATAAAAAAGCACTTGGCATGTTGCCTAATCCTACTCTGTAAATAACTAAATAACTCATTTGTCTGTGTGAGTGTGTGTGTGTGTGTGTGTGTGTGTGTGTGTGTGTACACATACCTACATGGACGTGCCTAGATGTCTGTAGTTTTTTTTTTTAACAATAACTTCATGGAGATACATTCACAAACCATGAAAGTCACCATTTTAAAGTGTACAATTCAGTAGCTTTTAGTATATTATACACAGTTGTGCAACCATCTGCACCATCTAATTTTGGAACATTTTTATCACTCCAAAAAGAAACCTGTACGTATCAGCAGTCACTTATCATTCTTTTTTCACCAGCTAGTGGCTACCATTTATCTTCTTTTTGTCTGTATGGATTTGTCTATTTTGGATATAACAAAATAGACAAATCAGTCTTTTGTGACTGATTTCTTTCATTAGCACAGTATTTTTGAAGTTTATTCATATTATAGCAGATGTCATTACTTTATTTCTTTTTATGACAAAATAATATTTTATTGTGTGAACATATCGCATTTTGTTTACCATTCAGTTGATGGACGTGTTGTTTTTACATTTTGGCTATTATGAATAATATTAGTGTAATATAATATGCTTTTTATATTTATACAAGATACTTCCTTTAAATATTTAGGTTTTCTTCATCAACAGATTTTTTTCTTTATTTAATATATTATACGTGCTCCCTTCAACTCGTTATGATCTCTGCTTTAGCTACATTAGTCATGCATACACTGAATTTTTCTGTGTGTCATTTCTCTTGAGTGATTTTCATCTCTATTTCTATTTTGGGATGCTTTTTCATATTTGACCTACATGGCACTATTTCAGTCTTATGTTGTATTAATCATTCTGTTTTCTGATTCTCGTATTAACTTTTTAAATTTTGCCATTACATTATTACTTTTTTGTTTTTCCTTTCATGATTTATTTAGCTCTCTTTTTATTGTAATCTTTGGTGTTATTATCTCATCTTTCATCTTTAATTTTGTGGAGTCAGTGTTTTTTAGATTTTATTTTTCTCTTGACATTTTCCCAATGGGTATTTTAAATAACTAAAAAACTGTACTTATATTAATTAATTGTATCTACTTCATCTATTGTTGTCAAAATGAGATTTTGCTCTTTTTTCTCTTCTTACCATTGCAAGTCAAAATAATGTAAGAAAAGCAAAAATGTTTACTACTTTTCCTATCTTTTTGTTTTTATGATTAAAAAAATCCATGCAATTGGAATTTGGAGCCTGAAGTATGAATGGTTTTGTATTCTCCTGAAGCTCTACCAAACTCATACAAAAAGTGAGAAGTGTAAATAAGAGAGGTCTTTCTTTATATCTATTTTACCTATTTTTATAAACTCTTTTTATATAAAATTCGGAAATTAATTCTGGATCTCTGATTTTCTTGGATTTATGAGAGGTGGTTTGCTGATTGTTCACCAAAATATTTAAAAGCAGGTACATATATCATTTAAAGTGGTTCTAACCTCTGGGCTCAGTCTTTAAAATCAAAAGGTTGTTTTATAGATACTTATAGCTTTGATTTTTCAAGCCTTGAAATATAGCTATTTAGTATTTTTTTCTATTAACAAAGTTTTCCAAAAAGTGTTCCTAGCATATTTAAACATGAAGAATAGTTTATCTTTTTTTAAGTTATGGAAATTTAAAATGTGTTAAAAAGTATAGTATATATACTTCTATTTATGTAGTATATATATTTTACATATAGAATATCCTTAAAAATTGTGTACCTGTTACCAAGCTTTAATAAAGCTTAACGCCTTGCTCTATTTGCTTTAGATTTTTTAAAAAGAAAGTAAACGTCACAGATACAGTTGAATTTTTTTGTGTCTTTTTTTAGATAGAGCCACCAAACTGTATTTTGTTTTGTCCTTATTATGCTAATGTTATTTGTTTGCAATATATATAATAATCAATATTTATTGAGTACTTTAGTGTATGTCAAATACTGTTATAAGTACCTTTACTTTATTCGCTCACTTAATCATCCATAAAAATTAATACTATACCACATTATTTAAAATATATAAAAATTACATACTCTGTGAATCCTACAAATTGCTTTTATGTGCAACATATTTGAGATTTATCAATGCTAATATATGCAGCTGTAGTGCATTAATTTTAGTTATGTAGAATATTTCTACAGATATAACATTTATTTACTCATTCTCCTTTTGATGCACATCTAAGTTGTACTTAATTTTTCAAAATAATACATAATTCTGGAATTAAAATTCTTATACATTTCTACTTGAACTGGAAGTTCTTTGAGATATGCAAGTAGAAGTGGAATTGTAGATTTATTAGATTTTTCCAAATTACGCTGCAAATATTTATATTAACTTATGCTCCACTATGGTATACAATACTTTTCTTCTACTTCCTCACCAACATTTTGTATTTTTAGTCTCTTTAATATTTGCCAATCTGATGGTTTTGAAATACTGTCTTGTTTTTTCTTGCATTTTCTTTATGACTAATTGAAACTTAATATCATTTTACATATTTATTGTGTATTTAAGTTTCTCTTCTTTGAATTGTTGCTCTTATTCTTTGTCTTTTTCTTATTTTATAGTTTGTCTTCTTCATATTGTTGGCATTTTCTTATTGATTTATACTAGTTTTAATGTAATAAATTCTGGATATTAATTTTTTGTTCATTATTTATATAGCAAATATCTTCTCATAGTCTATGACTTGGCTCTTGATCTTTGTTAAAAATGACATTTATACATTCTTCTCTTTGCTGCATGGCACCTACCCTAAAATCAAATATCGACCACATAATTGGATATAAAACAATCCTCGGCAAATGCAAAAGAACTGAAATAATAACAAACACACTCTTGGACCATGTGAAAACAGAAGTCAAGACAAAGAAAATTGCTCAAGAAATTAAATAACATGCTCCGGAATAACTTTTAGATAAATAATGAAATTAAGGCAGAAATCAAGAAGTTCTTTGAAAATAATTTGAACAAAGCTAAAACATACCAGCATCTCTGGGATAATAGCTAAGGCAGTGTTAAGAGGGAAATTCAGAGGGCTAAATGCTCACATCAAAAAGTTAGAAAGATCTCAAATTAACAACCTAACATCACAACTGAAATAATTAGAGAAACAAGAACAAATCAAGCCCAAAGTTAGCTGAAGACAAGAAATAACTGAAATTAGAGCTGAACTGAAGGAAATCAAGACACACACAATCACAAAACATTTAAAAGATAAATCTAGGAGTTGATTTTTTGAAAATATTAATAAGATATGTTGCAAGCTAGACTTATTTTTGCCGTTGAAAGTAATGGCAAAAACTGCAATTACTTTTGCTCCAGTGTAATAGCCTGCCAACCAACAACAACAACAAACAAACAACAACAACAACAACAAAACATAGGTCCTGATGAATTCACAGATGAATTCAACTAAATGTACAAAGAAGAGCTGGTACTATTCCTACGGAAACTATTCCAAAAAATTAAGGAGAAGGGACCCCTCCCTAAATCATTCTATGATACTGATACGGACAGGAGGCAGGGAAACACTGAGTAGAAGAGGGCAGTCCCTGGGAGGGCCCCACCCCCCACCCTCAAGCCTGGAACAGTAGCCCAAAGGGAGAAATTTCTATCACCATATTTCTGCTCGAATGTTACCTTTTCCAAAATCACTCTGGACCACCCCACCCCCCTGATTCTGTACCCATAAAAGCCACGGGCTCCACTGGCAGAGGTGCTGCAGAAAAGGAGAGAAGAGAAGAAGCAGCCAGACATTGGAGAGAAGCAGCTTAACTTCAGAGGGATGGCTTGACGGGGAGTATCAGAGAAGAGCTTGGCTGGGGAGAGCAAGACTCCAGGGAAAGACCACCTTCTCACCTCATATTCTTTGAACCTCCCCCTCCTACTGCAAGCCACTTTCATTGACAATAAAATCTTCCATATTCACCACCCTCCAATTTGTTCATGCAATCTGATTCTTCCTGGATGCTGAACAAGAGCTCAGGAGCCGTGGGTGTGGACACTTGAGCTATTTAACACTTAAGCCTTCCGTGGATGGCAAAGCTAAGAAGACACTGTAACACATGCCCTCTGGGGCTTCAGGGGTTGTGGGTACCCCCCAGACACGGCCATGGAGCTGCACAGAGTTTTGCTTCTGCCGGCACCCAGAAGCATTCATCCCGGTTGCCGCGCCTGCTCACTTGCATGCTCCCCCTCCCACAAGGGGTTATTTAAGAGCTGTGGGCTGAGTAAGTGAGGCACCCCTTTTGTGAGACCCATGAAGGGGTCAGGGAAAATGTTCTGTTTCAATGCCGGCATCATCCTGATACCAAAACCTGGCAGAGACACAACAAAAAAAGAAAACTTCGGGCCAGTATCTTGGATGAACATAGATGCAAAACTCCCCAACTAAATACTTGGCAGACCAAATCTAGCAGCACATCAAAAAGCTAATACACCACAATGAAGTAAGTAAGTAGGCTTCATCCCCAGGATGAAAGATTGGTTTGACACAAGCAAATCAATAAATGTGATTCATCACAAAAACAGAACTAAAGACAGAAACAACATGATTATCTCAACAGGTGCAGAAAAGGCTTTCTATAATTAAAAACTATAACTTAGGTATTAAAGAAACATACCTCAAAATAATAAGAGCCATATATGACAAACCCACAGCCAATAACATACTGAACGGACAATAGCTGGAATCATTCCCCTTGAAAACTGGTACAAGACAAGGATGCCCTCTCTCACCACTCTTGTTCAACATAGTATTAGAAGTCCTAGCCGGAGCAATCAGGCAAGAGAAAGAAATAAAGAGCATCCAAATAGGAAGAGAGGAAGTCAAACTATCCCTCTTTCCAGAAGACATGATCCTATATTTAGAAAATCCTATAGTCTGAGTCCAAAAGCTCCTTCAACTTTTAAACAACTTCAGCAAAGTTGTCAGATACAAAATCACTGTACAAAAGTTACTAGTGTTCCTATGCACCAACAACAGCCAAGCTGAAAGTCAAATCAGAAAGGCAATCCCATTCACAATTGCTACAAAAAGAATAAAATACCTTAGAATACAGCTAACCAGGGCGGTGAAAGATCTCTATAATGAGAATTACAAACCATTGCGCAAAGAGAAGACACAGACAAATGGAAAAACATCCAGACTCATGGATAGGAACTGTCAGTATCATTAAAATTGCTATACTGCCCAAAGCAATTTACAGATTCAATGCTATTCCCATAAAACTACCAGCAGCATTCTTCACAGAACTAGAACAAAACTATTTTAAAATTCATATGGAACCCAAATAGAGCCTGAATAGCCAAGGCAATTCTAAGCAAAAAGAATAAAGCTGGAGGCATCACGTTACCCAGCTTCAAACTATATTACAGGGCTACAGTAACCAAAACAGCATGATACTGGTACAAAAACAGGCACATAGACCAATGGAACAAAATGGAGAGCCAGAAATTAGGCTACACACCTAAAACCATCTGATCTTCAGCAAAGCTCACAAAAACAAGTAATGAAGACTCCCTTTTCAATCAATGGTGCTGGGATAACTGGCTATCCATATGCAGAATATTGAAGCTGGACCCCTTCCTTACACCATATACAAAAATTAACTCAAGATGGATTATAAACTTAAATGTAAAACACAAAACTATGATAATCCTGGAAGACAAGCTAGGCAATGCCATCCTGAACAAAAGAACTGGCAAAGATTTCATGACAAAGACACCAAAAGCAATTGCAACAAAAGCAAAAATTGACAAGTTGGATCTAATTAAAGAGCTTCTGCACAGCAAAGAAACTATCAACAGAAACTATCAACTATCCTATAGAATGGGAGAAAATATTTGCAAACTATGCATCTATCAAAGATATAATATCCAGCATGTATATGGAACTTAAATTTTCAAGAAAGAAGCAAGCAACCTCATTAAAAAGTGGGCAAAGGACATGAACAGAAGCTTTCAAAAAAAGACATACATGTGGCCAACAAGCATATGAAACAAAGCTTAGTATCGTTGATCATTAGAGAAATGCAAATCAAAACCACATTGAGATACCATCTCATGCCGGTTGGAATGGATATTATTAAAAAGTCAAAAAATAACAGATGCTGGTGAGGTTGTGGAGAAAAGGGAGCACTTATACACTGTCGGTGGGAGTGTAAATTAGTTCACCCATTGTGGAAAGCAGTATGGCAATTCCTCAAAGAGCCAAAAGCAGAACTACCATTCAACCCAGCATTCCCATTACTTGGTATATGCCCAGAGGAATATAATCATTCTACCATAAAGACACATGCACACAAATGTCCATTGCAGCACTGTTCACAATAGCAAAAACATGGAATCAACCCAAACGCCCATCAGTGACAGATCAGAGAAAGAAAATGTGGTATGCATAAAACATGGAATACTATGTAGCCATAAAAAATGAGATCATATATTTTGTGGGAACATGGATAGGGCTAGAGACTATTATCCTTAGCAAACCAATGCAGGTACAGAAAACCAAATACTGCATGTTCTCACTTACAAGTGGTAGCTAAATGATGACAACTAAAGAACACAAAGAAGGGTACAACAGACACTGGGGTCTACTTGAGGGTGGAGAATGGGAAGCGGGAGAGACAGTTCTTGGATACTGGGTTTAATACCTGGGTGATGAAAAAATCTGTATGACAAATACCTATGACATAAGTTTACCTATGTAATAAATCTTCACATATACTTCTGAACTTAAAATAAAAGTTTTTTAAAAACAATATTTATTGTGGAGGGGTTTTAAACTTTATTAATTTTTTCCTTTATTATTTAGATCTTAATGACGTGCTTTTTTAAGGTCATAACAGATGCTCTCGTATTTTTGAAAAGCTATAAAGTTTTGCTTTTAATATTTAGGTCTTTAATTAGCTGAAATTGATTTTTATGTTTGATATAGGATATAAATCCATACTGTAGTTTCTCTTTTTTATTGTTTGTTCCTGTGCCATTTATTGCAGTCTCCCTTTCACCACAGATTTTTCTAAAGTACTTTATTGAGATACAATTGGCATAGAAAAACTTTACACAATAAATATCCACAATTTGACAAATTAGGAAATAATTATACATCCATGAAACCATCATCACAATCAAGACTATAAATATATCCATCGAACACCTTAAGTTATTTAATTAATTTTCTTAACAATTAATATAAGACCTAACTTGTTAGCAAACTTTAAAAATATACAATACAGTATTGTTAACTATAAGTACTATCCTGTATAGTAGATAATCAGAGCTTAATCATTTTGCGTAACTGAAGCTTTGTACCCTTTGAGTAACCCTTCGCCTTTTCTTTCTCCCTATCCCAGCACCTGGTGACCACCATTCTATTCTCTGCATGTATGAATTTGATTATTTTAGATTTCTTATAAATGTGGAATAATACAGTATTTGTTCTTCTGATCAGGCTTATTTCACTTAGCATCATGTTCTCCAGGTCTATCTATGTTGTTGCAAATGGCAGAATTTCCATTCTTTTCAATGCTGAACAATATTTAATTGTATGTATATACTACAGTTTCTTTATCTGTCATCTGTCAACAAACACTAAGGTTGCTTCCATGTCTTGTCTATTGATAATAGTGCTATAAGGAACACGGAAGTCTAGATACCACTTTGAGATCCTGAGTTTAGTTTCTTTTGATCTGTATATACCTAAAAGTGGGATTGCTGGAACAGATGGTAGTTCTATTTTTAATTTTTTGAGAAGACACCATACTGTTTTTCATAATGGCAGCACCAATTTGCATTCCCATAAACAGTATACAAGAGTTTTTTAGAGAAATGTCTATTCAGTCTCTTTGCCCAATTTTAATTGGGTTATTTGTTTACTTGATATATAGGCGTTTGATTTCCTTTTATGTTTTGGATATTTACCGCTTGTCCAATGTATGATTTGTAAATATTTTCTGTCATTTTGTACCATTTTCTTTTGTTGATTGTTGCCTTTGCTGTGCAGAAACTTTTTAGTTTGATGTAATTTCAGTTGTCAATGTTTGCTTTTGTTGCGTGTGTTTTTGGTATTATGTTCAAGAAATCATTGTGAAGTTCTCTGTTGATAAGCATTTCTTCTGTTTCCTTGTAAGAGTTTGATGGTTTCAGGTTTTACATGTAGGTTTTTAATCCACTTTGAATTGACTTCTTTGTATGTTATAAGGGTCCAATTTCATTCTTTTACATGTGAATATGCAGTTTTCCCAACACCATTTAATGAAGAGACTATCCCTTCCCCATTGTGTTCTTGGCATCCTTGTTGAAGATCAGTTAACTCTACATGCATGGGTTTATTTCTGGGTTCTTTACCCCGTTACATTTATCTATATATCTTTTTTCATGCCAGTACCAAACTGTTTTGATTATTATAGGCTTGTAATATATTTTTCAAATCAGGGGTATGATACCTCCAGCCTTTTTTCTTCTTGCTCAGAATCATTTTGACTATTGGGGTTATTTGGTGGTTCCATATGAATTTTAGGAGTTTTTTCTTTCTATTTATGTAAAAAAAGGCACTGGGATTTTGATAAGATTTGCAGTGAATCTGTAGATCACTTTTAGTAGCATGGACATTTTAACCATATTAATTTTTCCAGTCCATGAACATGGGATGTCATATTATTTATTTGTGTTTAATTTCTTTTGTCAATGTTTTATAGTTTTTAATGTTCAAGTCTTTATTCTCTTTGGTTAAGTTCATTTCTAAGTATTTTATTTCTTTTGATGCCATTGTAAGAATGTTTTCTTTAATTTCTTTTTCAGATAGTTCATTGCTAGTATATAGCGATGCAACAGATTTTTGTATGTTGATTTTGTATCCTACAACACTGTTGAATTTATTTGTTCTAACAGATTTTTGTGTTTGTGGGTGTGTATGTGTGGAGCCTTTAGTATTTTATCTGTATAATATATCATCAGCAAACAGAGATTACTTTTTCTTTCTGATTTAGATACCTTTTCTTTTTCTTGCCTAATTGCTCTGGACCTTACTTGCAATACTGTCTTGAATAGAAATGGTGAGAGTGGACATCCCTTCCTTGTTCTGGAACATAGAAGGAATACTTACAGCTTTTTATCACTGCATATGGTATTAGCTGTGGGCTATTCACATATGGTCTCTGTTGTGTTAAGTTTCTTCTGTACCTAGTTGTTCAGTATTTTTTATCATGAAAGGGTGTTGAACTTTCTCAGATGTTTTTCTGCATCTTTGATGATAACATAATTTTTATCCTTCATTTTGTTAATGTAGTGTATCACATTTATTGATTTGTATATGTTGAACCATCCTTGTATCTCAGAGATAAAGCCTACTTGATCATGGGGTGTTGTCCTTTTAATGTGTTGTTGAACTTGGCTTGGTAGCATTTTGTTGAGGATTTTTGCGCTCACCACTCCTATTCAACATAGTGGTGGAAGTTTTGGCAAGGGAAGTCAGGCAAGAAAAAGAAATAGGGGGTATTCAAATAGGAAGAGAGGAAGTAAAATTATCTCTGTTTGCAGATGACATGATTGTATATTTAGAAAACCCCATCATCTCAGACCCAAAACTCCTTAAGCTGATAAGCAACTTCAGCAAAGTCTCAGGATAGAAAACCAGTGTGCAAAAATCACAGGCATTCCTATACACCAATAATAGACAAACAGAGACAAATCATGAGCAAATTCCCATTCACAATTGCTACAAAGAGAATAAAATACCTAGGAATACAACTTAGAAGGGATGTGAAAGACCTCTTCAAGGAGAACTACAAACCACTGCTCAAGGAAATTAGACAAGACACAAACAAATGGAAAAACATTCCATGCTCATGGATAGGAAGAATCAATATTGTGAATATGGCCATGCTGCCCAAAGTAATTTATACATTCAGTGCTATTCTCATCAAGCTACCATTGACATTCTTCACAGAATTAGAAAAAACTACTTTAAATTATATGGAACCAAAAAAGAGCCTGCATAGCCAAGGCAATCCTAAGCAAAAAGAGCAAAGCTGGAGGCATCAGCTACCTGACTTCAAACTATACCACAAGGCTACAGTAACCAAAACAGCATGGTACTGGTACCAAAACAGACATATAGACCAATGGAACAGAACAGAGGCCTCAGAAATAATACCACACATCTACAACCGTCCGATCTTTGACAAACCTGACAGAAACAAGCAATGAGGAAAGGATTCCCTATTTAATAAATGGTGTTGGGGAAACTGGATAGCCATATGCAGAAAACTGAAACTGGACCCCTTCCTTACCCCTTATGCAAAAATTAACTCAAGATGGATTAAATATTTAAAGTAAGACCTATAACCATAAAATCCCTAGAAGAAAACCTAGTCAATACCATTCAGGACATAGGCATGGGCAAAGAGTTCATGACTGAAACACCAAAAGCAATTGCGACAAAAGCCAAAATCGACAAATGGAATCTAATTAAACCAAAGAGCTTCTGCACAGCAAAAGAAACTATCATCAGAGTGAACAGGCAACCTACAGAATGGGAGAAAATTTTTGCAATCTATCCATCCGACAAAGGACTAATATCCAGAATCTACAAGGAATTTAAACAAATTTACAAGAAAAAATCAAACAACCCCATCAAAAAGTGGGCAAAGGATATGAACAGACACTTCTCGCAGAAGATGTTTCCGTGGCCAACAAAAATATGAAAAAATGCTCATCATCACTGGTGATTAGAGAAATGCAAATCAAAACCACAATGAGACACCATCTCACACCAGTTAGAATGATGATCATTAAAAAGTCAGGAAACCACAGATGCTGGAGAGGATGTGGAGAAATAGGAATGCTTTTGCATTGTTGGTGGGAGTGTAAATTAGTTCAACCATTGTGGAAGACAGTGTGGTGATTCCTCAAGGATCTAAATCTAGAAATGCCGTTTGACCTAGCAATCCCATTACTGGGTATATACCCCCAAAATTATAAATCATACTACTATAAAGACACATGTACACATATGTTTATTGTAGCATTATTCACAATAGCAAAGGCTTGGAACCAACCCAAATTCTCATTATGTTAGACTGGACAAAGAAGATGTGGCACATATACACCATGGAATAGTATGCAGCCATAATAAAGAATGAGTTCATGTCCTTTGCTGGTACATGGATGAAGCTGGAAACCATCATTCTTAGCAAACTAATACAAGAACAGAAAACCAAACACCTCATGTTCTCACTCATAAGTGAGAGTTGAACAATGAGAGCATATGGGCACAGGGAGGGGAACATCACACACCAGGGCCTGTCAGGGGGTGACGGGCAAGGTGAAGGATAGCGTTAGAAGAAATACCTAATACAGATGACAGGTTGATGGGTGCAGCAAACTACCATGTATAATGGTAAAAAAGACACATGTATACCTATGTTACAAACCTGCACATTCTGTACATGTATCCCAGAACTTAAAGTATAATAATAAAAAAATAAATTTTTGAATAGTAATATATATAATACTCTCTAATGAATATATTCTCAACTTTGTTGCCCTGTCTTTACTTCATCCTCTACCCACAGACAAAACTCTAATACAGTATCAACTAATTTCTAAGCTTTTTTTGAATGCCCTGCTGTAGAAAAACATACAAATATACTAATCAGTCTCACTTCAGATGCATGCTCACCAATCTCATACTGTTTCAGCTTCTTCATTCCTGTAGTTCAGCGAGTGGGAGGGAATGGCACCCAGTGGCTTTTTTGCTCCCGTTGTTCGCTGAGCCAGAAGGAATGGTGTGCAATGACTTTTTTGGTCCCATTGTTCCGCAAGTGGAATAAAGTGTTACAGCTCTTTTGTTCCTACCACCTGCAGCTTGGTGAATGGGAGGGTTACAGGTCTTTTGTTTCCACCACCCACAGCTTAGTGAGTTCTGGGTTCTTGTCTCGTGACCAAGAGGAATAAGGTACATGGACACCGGAGAGTGAGTAAAGGAGAGAAGAATTTTGTTGAGCAACAGAAGGAAAGCTCTCAAGCTCTCAGTGGAGAGAGGGGACCCCGAAAGTGGGTAGCCCTCTGTGAGGCTGAGTCTGGGGTTTTTATGGGCTTAAAATGGGGGCAGGCTGGTACTTGCTAATTGGTCCATGGGTGGTCTTGGAAAAAGCAGCATTCAATTAGTTAAAAGGCATCATACACCAGGAACCAATTGAGAGAGTGGGTGGGTTGGCGATAGAAGTTCTCACTCTGGTTGTGGACTCTATCCAGAACTGGGAGTTGAATTTTTCAGGCTTTAGGCTATCTTTGGTTTGAAGGTTGGCTTTCACCAGGGACCTGTCCCTGTCCACCTAGGAATTTGTCTGTCTCCTGTCGCTGCAAATACTATATTTCCTCAGTCTATTTACTTTCCCTCTTTTTAATGACTATTTTAGATCTTTCCTCTGCCATCACATTTCCCAACCCCTCATCCTCCATTCTCTTTCTCAGCTGATGGCCTTTCTGATTTTATTGAGAAAATGGAAGCAATCCAACGGGAGCTTCCATATGATCCCACCACATTTCCCTTTCTGCTCTCTGTTCAGTATGATCTCCTCTCTGCATGTTGTGTATGTTCAGTCTTTATGTTTTTTTTTCACAAGATCTCATCACCTTTTACCTACCTCAGGGAATAGTTCCAAAATTCCTACTCCATCTCCTCTCTTAGCAATTTTTCCTTTTCTACTAATTTTTTTCCAATTGGCATAAAATTTGTTATTTCCCCAGTCTAAAACTGAAGTTTTCTTACGTGTCTTGATCATACTTATTCTTCATGCTAATTTGTCATTTCTCTGTATTTATCAATAAAGCAATAAATTATTTGAATTGATTTATAGTCAATCATGTTGTAATTTCTTTATACCATAATAGAGAGTTCATTAATGCAGCATAAAAATTTATTTTCAAGTTATGTACATTTATGGATAAACTTGAGACATATTTTAAATTTTAATGTTTTATATCCTGTACCCTACTTAGCTAAGAAGTTCAGAGCATATTTCAGCATTAAGTTACATGTTTAAGTGCCAGGTAAATTTTCTGTTCATAACCAAATACACCATCATGATTTTTGAAATTCTGAGGAGAAATATATCTCCTAGTTAAGTGGAAAATTGTGTAGTTGGCTTCTGGAGTACTTTCATTCTAAGCAGCTTTAAAAGGAAACATTTTGTGTAGAAGTCTAAATTTTCTTTCTTTATAGTAATGCACATTCATTCATTGGTATTCTTATTAGACACTTGAATTGATTAATACTCCTACTAATTTTGTTCTAGATCTCAGCTTTGTATTTTTAGCCTGATTGACATTAGGATTGATCATTACCATACACAAGATACTTCATACTGAGCAAGTATTTTCAACTCTATTAAATATAAGAAGAGAGAACATCATGCTTGAATGCCTGGCCAAGAATGTGGTTGGGCATATTTGTGGCAGATGCTGGAGTCTATATAGACAGAAAAATGTCTGTAGGTCTGAGGCATTGCAGTCTTTACTCAGGACTGCTCCAGGGTCTGAAGTCTCCCAGTTATTACCTCCTAAAGGGCATTTATTTCCTGACTTCTTAATGTTTAGTTGCAGTCGTGAAAAAATAAAGATGCTTGAGCAGACAAATTTGTGGAAATAGTTTTGAAGTGCTTGCTTTTCCTTCGTGATATTTTTTTCTTCATTCTAAATAGATATTCTGTTTCTCAAGACTGCAGCCCTACTTTTGAATCTCACTCAGCTGCATTTGTCCAAGGTGATCACTACTCAGTCTTTTAAACATTGTATTTACTTGATGTCCATAGCACTAAATTCTGGGTTACTTTTTCTCACCTGGAGTAGCCATTTCTCAGTCTCCTTTGCCAGTTTCTCTTCAGGCTCTGATTATTTATCATTGGTCTGCGCAGGGCTAATCTGTTGGACCTCTTGTCTATCTACAAAGACGATTTCCTGCCTTCATGGCTCTCAGTCCCATGTAATTTCTGATAACTTACAAATTGTTATCTACTACGCATGCTCCCGACTCAACATCTGGCTATTCAACAAATTTCTCAAACTTAATATCTTTAAAATTAAGCTCCTAATTATTCCCCCAAGTTCCATCGCAGTCAAACCTATTCTCCATTTAAGTTAATGGTGATTTTTGCTTGGTCTTAGGAAAAAATAAAGAAAAAAAACAAATAAAACTTTGCCTTTCTTTCTTACAAAGGCTGCGTTCTTTTATTTAGCGAATCCTGTTTGCTGTACCTTCAAAATACATTCCCTGTATTTGACCACTTCCTGTGGCCTTCACTGCTGTTACCCTGACCTCCATTACCTCCTGCCTGTATTACTGGCACAGACTTTATGAGAATCACAGTTAAGGCTTGCTCTTGCTTTGAGGTTTTTGTACTTGTCCTCTCTGCCCGGAATATTTTTTTCTGGTAAACTCCATGTCTTATTCTCTTACTATCTCAATTCTCTAAATGTTTCTTCTGAAAGCTGGAAGCATACTCCTACCTATCAGTATATCCCTCCTCTTCACTGGTTTATTCTTCTCCAAAAGACTGATGTTCATTCAGTAGAGTATTAGTTGCAAGAGGACAGAAATTTTTATTTTTTTTATTGTATCTGCGGGGCCTTGAACACTGGCACACTGAATTTTCCTCTGCAATTTTTTGGCAGTCAGATGAAAATTGGAACTATGACCTACTGCATAATTCTCACTATCAGATATAAGGATACCTATAAATTCTTATACAAAATGTTGCCTTACACTAAATTATACAATAAATATATAGGGTGAATCTTATAAAGTATACAAGTAAGCATACGAATAATGCCTTAATAGTTTTAAAAATAAATTCAGTTAATGTAATTTAATCTGTATGTTAAATATTAATACTTTTTAATGGTTAAGGGTATAATATGAAAGGTATATATCCAAAAGACAGAAATAATCTATATTTATTTAAAATAATTGGAAATAATTTTTATAAAAGTAGCAGTTTATTGTTATTAGCAATACGTCACCCTCATGTAATATGCATAGCCACTCATGACTTATGACATTTAAATGTTTCACCTTGGTTCCAGCATTATGTATGGACAAAATTAAAAATATCTTTTCCCAGAATTCCTTGTATCATTGTGAATAAAGGTCATATCTGTAAAATGATGTTTATCATAGAATCATTTTAAAATTACTAAAAGTAGAAGTGAACACAATGGAAAAACAAGTCAATACATTATATGATAAATATTATTTAGCTATCAAACTTCATGTTTTCAAAGAATTTTGAGTTTATGAAAGTTACAAAGTTTTATGAAAATGTCTGTCTTTATCGCTGCAGAATTCTAACTGGAATAAAATGCACCAAAATGTTAACTGTATTTCCTTCTAGTTATCAAATTATAGATAATTTTTATTTTATTCTTTTAACTTTTGTATAGTTTCCAGAATGTCTATAATGTTTTAACTTTGTAATAGCATCAGAAATAATAAATACAATTTTTAAGGAATTAGTACTTCTTCCATAACTATGTTTTGCTTTTTGTCGATTGAGGACAAAGATTTGTATTTTGTTATACTTAAATATACCACTAGTATTTAACAATAATCATTTTTAGTATCCGTGTACAATATGTTGTAACCTAAATTTTGCTTTTTAGACAGTTTTTAAAGTACAAATCAGGATTGTGCTTTTTTCCTTCCCTACAGACAGCCTTTTGATTGATTATCAGTTTACCTTCAGCTTATTACAGGAAGACGATCGCCACCATACTGCCATCAACTTTATAGCAAACCCAGAACAGGTGAGGAAAGATTGTTATCTTTTAAAGTATAATTATCCTAGTGTCAATGGACACAACTTTTTTTTTTTCATATTTCATTGTGATTTTACCTCTTCTCAGAATTATCACATGGTAGGGCCTTTGTAGAAACTACTAATCCTATTAAGTTTTTCGCTCTTCATGATTCAAAAATTTGTGAGTTTGATATTTTAGATTTTGCAAATAGCCCTATATTTTAAATTAAATATAGTTTCTCCCTTTATATATCTTGTAACAAAATTTATGCCTATAATTATGCAAACATGGACCATTCTTATTTAAAAATAAAACTCGGTTGGGCGCAGTGGCTCACATCTGTAATCCCAGCACTTTGGGTGGCCAAGGTGGGCAGATCATGAGGCCCAGAGATCGAGACCATCCTGGCCAACTTGGTGAATCCCCGTCTCTACTAAAAATACAAAAATTAGCTAGGCATGATGGTGCGCACCTGTAGTCCCCGCTACTGAGGAGGCTGAGGCAGGAGATTTGCTTGAACCCAGGAGGTGGAGGTTGCAGTGAGCCAAGATCACGCCACTGCACTCCAGCCTGGTGACAGAGCGAGACTCCATCTCAAAAAATAAATGAATAAATAAAACTAATGAATTCAAAGCATACTATGTTAAATATATTTTCCTTTCCTTTATACCATTCCACAGTAATAGGATTTGTCTCTTTTCTCAGTCAGTAATTTATCTGACTTATATGAATGATGACTCCTTTAATGAAATTACCACATCATTGATATATTGTATAAGCTTTTGAAGTTTAAATATATGAAAGATTCATTGTGAATTTTAATTTCAATCCATCAATTCAGGTAAAGACTCTTAGGTTGTGTCGAAATAACACACATATTTTGCTATTCATCTGAGACTTTATTAATTTGAAAATCCTGAGAATGGAAATATCAACCATAGGGTTTATTTGGGTTGAATTTTAGTTCTTATAAAACTAACACTCATACATTTGAAATGAAGTTATGTTAAATATATGTATTATCATTATGAATTCATCCATATTGTTAAATGATATGTTAAATCCATATCATATATTTAATGGTATTTCAAGTAGGTGAAACATCTAAATATATTAATACTATGACATTTTGCAACTTCTTTCCTTTTAACGTAGTTCACTGGACTTGCTGACAACTAATATAATTTCTTAAATTTTTCTTTTCCAGTAAAATAGCATTCTGTCTCCCCCATCACCAAAAAAAAGAACAGTTCATTTTACATTTTATGTTACTGTTTATTCCCTAGACTTTAAGAATGACTATATTCTTGGGGAATACATTTAAAGTTTTGACTTTTAAATAAGGATTTTAAAGATATTTTGTTTCAAATACAAGCTGTCCTTCGCTGATTATCTGTTTCTGTATAGATATATTAACAATCTCAGAAACTACATTTATCAATGTGATAAAATTCTTATACTTGCATTATAATTACCATTGACTTTTTGCTGTAGTAAAATAGACATAAAATAAAATTTATTTAAATAATTTTAGGTATATAATTCAATGGCGTTAAGTATATTTACAGTGTGTTGCTATCATCACCATCATCCACATTTTCATTATCCCTAAGAGAAACCCTGTGATTATTAAGCAATAATGCCTCATTCCACACTTCTCTGCAGCCCCTGGTATCTTTATTCTACTCTCTGCCTGTATGAATTGGCTTACTCTAGGTACCTCATATTAAGTGTAATCATTTGTCATTTTGTATCTGGCTTATTTGACTTAGCATAGTGTTTCCAAGGTTCATCTATGTTGTAGCATGTATCGGAGGTCATTCTTTACCTTTAGCTTCTTGATTAATAGTAATTCCAAACCTGTGGGGTTCTTTGAAGATCTAAGAAATTTGATGTAAGAGAGATATCTGACTCAAAATTTGAGAGTGAATAATATTCCTCCACAGTATTGTCCATAGTGTCATACACTTATGTCCAGATTAGCCACAATTCTAGTTTGCTTGTCTCTTTGCCATTTTCTCCTTCAATTTCCAGCAATCCCAAGTGCTTTCCAATGTCCCAGCTTTGTTTTACTTTCTACTGTCTTGTCCAATTGAAGCCAAGAAACCAGAAAAGTGTTCTGTGAAGCTTAACGATGCATAACTGTCATGAGAGGCATCACCAAGAATGCTTATAATATCATTTTGTGTAACCCTCTTTAATTAAAGACATATTGACCTGGGAATAATCTCTGCAATTATTATGTATTATTGGCCAAGGCTTCTTATTCTATAAGAAAATAATAATAAAAAGTAGATAATTATTTATATATTTCCTACATTTTGAAAAACAGATTTAATTTTAACTTACTATCCATCACTTCTAGCCAGTGCTTTCATGTGAACAGTTTCTGAATAGGTTTCTGTATAACATTATTTTGCCAAACTTATCCATATCTAACAAACAATGTTCTAAATCACTGATTTTATCACTTACTGGAATAACTACAGTGTCACTTTTTCAGTACAGCTTTTTAAACCCTAAATGCTTTTTATATGGCTTTAGTTATGGTACCATATAATTCAGCATTGCCTAAACTTGGAATTGATAGAGAATAAACTAAAAGTTCAAAAGAGTTTTACAGGTTTTTTTTAATATCAATTGGAAATTTTGTGTGACCTTTTAGCGACAACAGTTATGCTCATATTAATCTCATCCAGCATAAGGTACACATAATTAAGAAGAGACAATTTCAAGAGAAAATAAAGATTTAAGCCTCCTTAAGGGTACACTGTTTTCCCCATGCTTTACTTTCATAAAAAAGTGACTTTTTGGATCCGTTTCATTAATAGTAAAAAAAATCCACTCCTCAGAGCATGTCCTTTTTTTGAGTTCCCAGTCCTCTGGGTGAAGATGAAGATGAAGAAAGAGAAGAAAAAGAATATACCCTGTCACTATACCTAATAATGATAACACTACAATTATAAGCACTGTGGGCTGAAACCAAAGTTTTTTCCAGAAATTATTTCATTTAATGCTCATAAGAGCTTCCTAAAGGAAGTAATTACATTCCCATTTTAGAGATTAGAAAAGTGATTTTTGGAAAGGAAAAGTAATTTAATTTCCCCCTAATCAATCAGCCTGTACATTAAAGACCTGAAATTTCAATCTAAGGTTATCTGATTCTTCACTAATTTTTTTCATTGCTTCATGAAAATGATTTACTGTATATGAAACTGTTATTGGATTCAAGTCTGGTTAATTTATTATGATGACATAAATCAACATTTGCTACCAGATATCTACCTTTGATATCTGGATTTTCCTTAGGACCACATTGTGTATATTTGGAAGTATATTTTGTATACTAAAACTGAACAACATAATCTATTGAATAGTCCCTGTCTGCATGCTGACATAAAAGTATTCTTCATTTATTGCTACAGTCAAAGAGTTACTCAATTATTTTTCTGGCCTTCCATTGAATTTATCCCAACTCTGTGTTCACTTATATCTTAAAAGAAATAGGAAAATCTCAATATGTTTGACAGTTTTGTGGCATGTACTGCAGAAGGGTTCTTAACAGCTTGTCAGTAGAATTCAGTATTAATTGATAATCAATAGAAAATAAGACGGAAGTTAACTTCCTTCTTATATTCATGGCCATTTATGAATATCACTATGATGCATAATATAATAGCCTTCTGATTTACTCTATGTATTTAAAATCCAAGGTTTTATTTTTCTTTGACTATTTCAAATTCTTATATGCTTTCTCCACAATATTACTATGTACTACTCTAAAAATATGCATGACAATCACTCAACCTTATTATAACAAATTTTATTTTACATGCTCTTTCAAGATGATCATTCTTTTTGAAATCTTATTTGCCTCCTGGAAACTGTGACAATATCATTTGATGGATATTGAACACTGTTAAGAGTTCTTTGTAGAGACTAAGCTGTTCTTCCAAGTAGGGAAGTCATTAAGAGTAGATGTTATTTGGAGGTATAAGATTGGGGCTTATATGGCTGTCAAATGGGATGGCCATCACACATCATCCAGCAGCCTTTCCTTTTTATGATGTTCCTTATTTCTCCTGTTATTCATCAGGGAAAGGCCATTTTCCTTGTCAGTTTTCCCCTAAGACTGTTATATCAGAAAAGGGGAATTTAGTTGCTTCCATATTTACTTTCTCCTAAGAGCCACTCAGAAAATTGGGAATATATTTTCTATTGGCTTACCTGCTTTATCATATTTAGAAAAATAGTAAAACTAAAGAATTAATATATTCTCTATCTCTCTTACTGCGTTTCACTAGCTAGATCTTAGCAGTATAGAATTTTCTACAAGTCTGTGTAGAGAATTTTTAAAATAAAGCATAATACACTCAGTATCTGAAACTAAACTTACCCATTATGACCATCATTCTTTGCCTTTCCACAGGAACAAATAATTGTAAATATACCTACTTTCTGCTCCTTACCTCTTGGAGTAAGAAAATCACAAATAACGTTTAAAGAAATCTCTTAGGCATATGTCCCTAAAATTAAATGGAAAGAGTGTGTACTCCACTAATGAATGACGAGAAGCAGGTTGACTGGCATAAAATTAAATTCTCAGTGGTCTTCTCTATAACTATGTAAACAATGTGATCTGCTGTTTTTTTGGAGTAGGTTCATCATTTTTACCTGAAAGTTTTAGGTTATGTAATTTTCCCACTAGAAAATATGGGTGTAATAATAAAAATATACACCTAAGAAGAAGTCTTTCGAAAAAATAATCTTATATTGTTATAAAATTGCTTGGGACTAATCCAAACCTGTATCATTTAAACCTAGCAAAAATAATCAAAATACAAATATCAACTTTAAACTAAGCTTAGTCTACAACTAAGCAAAGAGAAACCAAATAAAAATACTAAATTACAGGAGCCTCTGGCTTACATATGAAAGACCAAATTATAATACAGAAGATAAATGAGGAACTTGATATCTACCTTTGAATTTATTACACATTTTTTTCATTAAAATATATAAATGGAATCTACATATATTCAGTTGAATATTTACAAAATGTATAGAGTTTAAGGAATAAAACAGACATAATTAAATCAGTAGACTAAATCATATATATCTAGTGTAATTTTTATTTTTTAACCTTAATATTTTCTTTTCTGGTAGTCGAACAAAAATCTGGATATATCAATTAATGCATCAAACAACTTTAATCTGAACATTACGTGGTCTGTCGGTTCAACAGGTAAAAAAATGTTGATGTCATATCTCTTTTACATGTGTTCCTATCTGGAAGTTGTTCTAACATGATCTACTGTTAATTAAATAAATGAAATTTAAAAAATGTTATATGCCATAATTATTTTGCTGTTACTGATAAAAATAATAAGTAGAAAAAGGAATAGAGCTTCATTATTTTGTTAACTTTCTCCTTTATTCAATTAAAATTAGATTGGTAACATATTATATACTAAATTAAATTTTTAAGTGGCAGTGTTATAAAATGTGATTTTAACTAAGATAAATTGCTTCTTTAATGACTAGAGAGACTGAAATTTCAATTATTTGATTCACTACTGAAACTATAAATTTAATTATTAACCTTAATATTTATATAAAACAGTGAAATTCTTCTGTACATGCTGATTATAGTAAACATCTATTATTGTCAAGCTTAGAAAATATAACCCCTCTTGTCAGCTTCAGTGCTCAGAGGAGTTAAAAAACTGATACATAACATGTGTTTCATAATAAGGTTAATAAATTTAAATTGCTGACTTAAAAAGTATATCTGAGAAGCTGTTCAGATTTTTATGTTGAATTATGAAATGTATTCTTACTTTAATTTTATTTTTACTTTTATTCTAGAAATTTTATTGGTATTTATTTTCTATATCAAAGGTATACTGTTGCATAAATGTGCTGGAAATTGTTTCTTTTTTATAGAAAATTTATGGATTCTTAGAAATTTATATTTGATTTCTGAAAATTAAGTCATTATGCTATTTTAATATGTAGAATATTATGGATACATAGAATTCAAGAATTAAGAGATCTTTTGCAATTCCCACATTTATATATTACATTCAAAAAATGAAAATTCAGGCAAATAGGCATTTTGTTCCTATTAGTGCCAAACATATAGTAAAATGTTGGCACTATGGGTTTCATGAAGGAAAAATTCATAATAACTTGTCCTGTTAATTTGAAAGTTATTTCTGACCAGTAAAAAAACTGTAAGGGTTTAAAAATGTGTCTACAAAAATGTCTATAATACATTTCTAATCACTTTAGAACAATAATTTTAGTATGCAAGAAATCACATGTTCTTTCAGATTCCCAGACCAAATCTCAGAAATTTTTATTTATCAGATTTGGAGATGAAGTCATGGAATCTGCATTTTATAAACGCACACAAAGTGATTATGGAATAAGTGGTTAGTTAAAAATTAATTCAATTACGCAGTATACTAATTCTAATTATTTTTACTATTGATTAAGGTGAAAATATTGCTAAAAATTGTTGGAAATGCTTTGTTCTATTTTATTAACTTCAGTAGATATTTATTCAGCACTCAATATGTGTTTAACCAATTGAGCATTTAGCTCATGTTTTAAATTATGGCCTCCACCAAATTTATTTAAAGCAATGATGGTTCAATTTGTGGTAAGACAAATAAATTGATTTTTTCCCCATTTTTCAATTGGATTGAGACACACGAAAATATGGTCTGATTTTTTTTAAATGCTCTGTGGCATTGTAAACAGAATGAGCTCAGTTTCTAGAGCCACATATACCTGAGTTCCAACTGCTTAGTAGCTATAAACTTGAGGCAAATGCTTTAATCTTTCTGAGGCTCAGGTTGAAATCGGAAAAATGGAGGTGATAATACTTCTGGGATATTATTGGTTTTAAAAAAAAATACAAAGTCTCTAAGCCAGTGCCTAGTACATAGCACTTAATCAGTGGTAGCATTTTTAAAAATAATTTTTATACTAAATTTATTTCCATTATATTTATGGCAAACTTATTTTCTTTAATTCAAAATTATAAACAGTATATTTTGATAATTGTATTTTTATAAGAGCAATTATAAAAAACTAACTATAATGTGCATTTTTAAATTCATAAAGATATTTCCTAATATTAATTATTTAAATTATTTACATTTTAGCTGGAACAATATCTGGGGAAGAGACTCCTATAGTTTCCAAGAATAATATAAAGGAATACAGAGATAGTTTTTCCTATGAAAAATTTAACTTTAGAAGCAATCCTAACATTACATTCTATGTGTACGTCAGCAACTTTTCCTGGCCTATTAAAATACAGGTAAGTGTTAAGAGTATTTACTTTTAATGACCATAATATTATTAAGAAAAGAATGGTGCTTTTGTCCAAAGTGATGATATATATATACATTTCCTGACTTGACTAATACAAAAACATTGACCTTTGATAAATAAAGGCCTGCGAATGTCTGTGATGATGAATTTCTCTGTAAAAACCCTCATGGAACCAAAAAACTCTATACTTACATTTTTCAGTGATTATTATGTACTAAGCAATGCAACCAACTGAAATGTTTTGGTTTTCTGATTAATTCTATACTTTAACTGAGGGTTAAATACTGTTCTCATATAACCCCACTTGAAATTATTTTCCGTTTGAGTAGTCTTATTTTTACTTCAGCACATTCTGAAAATAATCTGATCTTTCCTTAAAGATTTTGAGTTAGCAGTATTTAAGTTACCTCTTTAAGTAATTACCTCTCATCATTAATTTCCTAATCTATACTACATATGTGTTTTACATTTCATTTTTGTTATACTTAGAGGTAGGCTACTGAAGACTTCAGATTTACTTCTAGGAAAGAATTGGAATATTCTTTCTATCTTGTAGTCGAGGTTTGTGTTCTTAATTTATGTTTTCCTGAAAGAAAAGCCTATCTATTAGGATGCTGGGATTTGTTCATTCCTTTACAACTGATTGATTAGATTGAATTTACATTAGTTATTTGGATAGCTTATATATATCAATCCTTGTTCATAGCTTTTATGTTTTAAAATCTTTTAAAGATTTTCAGATCATCCCTTCCCTATATATTAGTAAATTACAGCATATGCTCTGTAACTAGAAATGTTTGCAGGTTTTATTTATATTAATTCCTATGTGATTTGTGGAAAGAATGAGTGATTTTTAAAATCATATGTTTACTGGAAAACATTTTTCTTCTTATCTTTAAGGTTGATGTAACACTTAAATTATGGTAATTATTCACCTGTTCAAGAAATACGAGTATAAATTACTATTCAGTTCACTTTTGAGAATTAATTTGAGAAATTTACTTCTTCATTGTATAATGATTGATTTAGATGCTGATACTGTCAGAAAAATGCCATAAATATTTGTTTTTAAAATTTTAACATTAAGGATGTATAACTTTATTTCCTAAGATTCATAGAGAAATATTTATCAAATTTCACTTCATTTATTCAATTATGATTGAAAGGGAAAAGGGTTCATCTATAGAACTTAGTAATTAGTTATTAAAATTGATATGATTATATTTTAAATTGCTTCCTATCCTTATTTCTTGTTTATATGCTCTTGAAAAAACCATTACATAGTTATTTTAGAATGTTCTTGAATACTTAATGGTTAGGAATTAACTTTCTAAATTGGATTTTTTGAGAACTTACTCTTCTGGAAGCAAAATCAAAATTTGTGTAACTAGGTTGAAATACTCCACTCTCAAAATAATACAGTGTGGAAAATAATTGAAATGGACAAGATACGTAGGCTTAATTTCTCCTCTTTATTAAACTCATTATATTATGCCTACAGAATATGTTGTATTAAAGAATAGAAGTATTAATATATGTGTTTATTTATAAGACTAGAATAAACTTTAAATTATAATATACAAAACACCGTAAAATTATTTAAATTGTGATTTTAAATACTGGCAGCCATCATTGTACTCCCTTTCAATAAGTTCATAAGTTTTTTAGATTCCACCTATAAATGATATCATGCAATATTTGTCTTTTTGTGACTGACTTGTTTATTTGGCATAATGTCCTTCAGTTTCTTCTGTGTTGTCACAAATAGCAAGATTTCCTACTTTTTAAAGGCTGAATAATATTCCATTGTTATGTGTGTGTATGTATATAAATATATACATATTATGTATATGAAACATATAGATATAAATCACAATTTCTTTATGCTTTCATCTATCCATGGACACAGCTTGCATCTGTATCTTGGCTATTGGAAATAATGTTGCAAAGAATGTGAGAGTGCAGCTGTATCTCTGAGATACTGATTTCACTTACTTTGAATATATCCCCAGTGGTGGGATTGCTGGATCAGTGGTAGTTTTATTTTTAATTTTGGGGGGAATCTTCATACGGCTTTACATTATGGCTATACCAATTTACATTCCACCAATTGTGTGTAAGAATTTCCCTTGCTCCACATCCATTCTAACACTTGTTATCTTTTGTATTTTTGATAATGGCCATCATAACAGCTGTGAGGTGATATCTTATTGTAGTTTTGATTTGCATTTCTTTGATGATTAGCAATGCTGAGCACCATTTCATATACCTATTGGTCATTTGTGTGTCTTCTTTGGAGAAATGTATAACCAGGTCCTTTGCCCATTGTTTCCATTGGGTTTTTGTTTTCTTGCTATTGAGTTTCATGAGTTCCTTACATGTTTTGGATGTTAACTTCTTATTGAATAGATCATTTGCAAATTTTTTTTTCTCTTCTGTAGGTTGCCTTTTCAGTTTTTTGATTGTTTCCTTTGCTGTGCAAGGAAGCTTTTTTTAGTTTGATGCAGTCCCACTTGTTTATTTTTGCTTTTGTTGCCTGAATTTTTGGCATTATATCCAAAAAAATCACTGATAAAGCCAATATCAGGGAGCTTAGTCCCTTTATTCTGTTTAGGATTTTTATAATTACAGGTCTTACATTTACATCTTTAATCCATTTTGAGTTGATTTTTGTATATGGTATAAAGTAAGAATCCAATTTCATCTTCTGCATATAGATATCCCAGTGTTACCAATACCATTTATTGAAGTGACTGTGTTTCCTTTACTGTTTATTCCTGGCACTGAGTCAAAGATCAGTTGAACCTGTCTATGGGTTTATTTCTAGCCTCTCTATTCTGCTCCATTGGTATTAGTGTATTTTTATGCCAGCAACTTCCTGTTTTGATTACTATAGATACATAATACAGTTTGAAGTCAGTAAGTATGATGCCTCCAGCTTTGTTCTTCTTTTATAAAATTTCTTTGACTATTTGCAGTCGTTTGTGGTTCCTTTTGAATTTTAGAATTTTTTTCTATTTCTGTGAAAAATGGAATTTTGAAAGCAATTGTATTGACTCTGTAGAACACTTTGGGTAGTGTGGCCATTTATACAATGTTAATTCTTCTGATCAATGAATATAGGATATTTTTCCATTTATTTTTGATGTTTTCAATTTCTTTCATCAATGCTTTATAATTTTCATTGTACAGGCCTTTCATTTCCTTGGTTAAACTTATTCTTTTTTTTTTTTTTTGAGACAGAGTCTCGCTCTGTCTCCCAGGCTGGAGTGCAGTGGCGCAATCACGGCTCACTGCAAGCTCCGCCTCCTGGGTTCACGCCATTCTCCTGCCTCAGCCTCTCCGAGTAGCTGGGACCACAGGCGCCCACCACCACGCCGGGCTAATTTTTTGTGTTTTTAGTAGAGATGGGGTTTCACCGTGGTCTCGATCCCCTGACCTCGTGATCCGCCCGCCTCGGCCTCCCAAAGTGCTGGGATTACAAGCGTGAGCCACTGCGCCTGGCCTAAACTTATTCTTAAGTATTTTATTCTTTTTGATGCTCTGGTAAATATGATTTGTTTACTTAACTTCTGATTTGGAGACTTCATTGTTAATGTATAGAATTGCAACTGATTTTTGTATGTTGATTTTGTATCCTGCAACTTGACTGAGTTTTTTATTCTTTTTAACAGTTTATTGGTGGAGTGTCTAGGGTTTCTTGTGTATGAGAACATGTCATCTGCAAACAGAGACAGGTTTTCTTCTTTTCCAATTTGAATGTCTTTTACTTTTCCTTGTCTAATTGCTTTGTCTAGGACTACCAGTCCTATGTTGAATAGAAGTAGTGAAACTGGGCATTTTTGTTTCTTTCCTAAAATTAGAGGAAAAACCTTCTGCATCTTGCCATTGTGTAGGATGTTAGCTATTGGCTTGTCGTATATGTTCTTTATTGTGTTGAGGTGCATTCCACTTAAACCTAATTTGTTGGAAGTTTTTATCATGAAACAGTGTTAAACTTTGTCAAATGCTTTTTCAGCATCTATTGAGATGATCATATAATTTTTGTCCTTCCTTCTGTTAATGTGGTATATCACATTTTGATTCATATATGTTGAACCATCCATGCATTCCTGGGATAAATCCTACTTGATCATGTTTTATGATACTTATAATGTGCTGTTGAATCAAATGTGATTGGCTAGCATTTTGTTGAGGATATTTGCATTTACGTTAATCAAGGACATTGGCCTGTAGTTTTTCTTTTTTTTTCAATGTGTTCCTTATGGTAGGCTGTGGTACAATAGTATTCATTTTTATTTATTTGTTTCCCCTTTACTGTTGCTATTATATTTATCTTTTAAAGAAAAGAATGCAGCATTATTAAGTATAATCACCATGTTGTACAATAGAAATTTTCAACTTAATCTACCTATTCAACTAAAATTTTGTGTCCTTTCACCAGCATCTCTGAAATGCCATTGATTTTCTTTTCTTGTAGTCTCCTTGTCTAACTTGGGTGTCAGGGAAATGCTTGCCTTACAGCATAAGTTTGGAAGTGTTCACTCTACTTCATATTTTTGGAAGAGTTTGAGATGGCTTGGTGTTAGTGCTTTAAATGTTTGTTAGAAATCACCGGTGAAGCCATCTATTCCTGAGCTTTTCTTTGTTGGAAAGCTTTTTACAACTGATTCAATCACCTTAGTTATTTTTGGTGTGACCAAGTTTTCTATTTTCACATGATTCAGTCTTGGCAAGATGTATTTTTCTAGGAATTTATATATTTTTTTCTAAGTTATATAATTTGTTGGCATACAATTCCCCACAGTCATTTCTTAAGACCTTTTGGTATCTATGGTGTCAGTTGTAATGTCTCCTTATATATTTATAATTTGTTTAAGTCATGTCTCTTTTTTCTTGGTTAGTCCTGTGCAAGGTTTGTCAATTTTTAGAATTGTTGTAAAAACCAAATGTTTGTTTATCTTTTCTATTGTTTTTCTATTCTGTATTTCATTTATTTCTGCCACAATGTTTATTATTTCCTTCCATCAGCTAACTTTGGGCTTCACAGTTTAACAATTCCATTGCCATTTATTGTAAGGTAGATCTAGTAGTCATGAAGTTCTTCAGCTTTTGTTTGTCAGCTTTTATGTCTCCTTCATTCTGAAGAGCAACATTGCCAGGTAAGGTATTCTTGGTTGGTAGTACTTTTCTTTTAGCACTTTAAATATATCATCTCAGTCTTCACCTGTGAGGTTTCTGCTGAGAAATCTGTTGATATACTTAGAAGTATTCTCTTATATGTGATGGGTCACTTTAATCTTCTTCTGCAATTTTCTTTTTGATTTTTTGTGATTGGATTATGATGTGTCCTAGTGAAGTCCTTTTTAGATTGAATCTGTTTGGTGATGTTCAGCTTCATGGATCTAGACATCTGTATCTCTCATAAGATTTGGGAAGTTTTGAGCCATTATTTTCAAGTTCATAGATGCCTCGAGTTTAGGGACTGTTGTGGGTGAAATAGGGCAGGGGTGGAAGGGAGTTATAGAGGTTTTTAAAGAGTATCACCAGGGATCTTGGTGGTGTTAGGACTCTTCAATGTCTTGAGTCTGGTGGTGGATGAATACATTTTTAAAGCATCCACTAAGTAAAATCAAGTGTTATATAAACACAAAGTAATTATGGACAGTTATCAGCAAATTTTGATAAACAATGAAATTTAAATTTGGGGATACAAACAAGAATTTCGAAAATAGCTCTTTTTGAATAATTGCAAAGTAAACAGTTCTTCAATACCCTGCCATCAAAGTATAGACTGACTAACCAAAGGCATTGACATCACCCAGGAGCATGTCAGAAATGTAGAATTTTAGCCCCATTGCCACTGAATGAGAACCTGCATTTTACCCAAATCCCCCCAGGTGATAATGTGCACAGATGCTTGCAAGCCATTGTCTAATAGAAAAACACCACCACCAAAATCACTCCATTTCCTTAATTTGGGAATTGTCTATAGTATTTTCAGTTATGTCTGTGAAGATATGAAATTGTTTGGAATTTGAGGATTGGCTTAAATTATGGTTCACAGCATAACTCAATGAAATGTTTGGTGTTATTTTTCCACTTGCATCTAAATTAGTAGAGATATGATGTCTTTAATTTTTTTTCATTTTAATGAGTTTTGGAGATGATTGAAATTAGTTAATATCATAGTGAATAATCCTTGTCTTATTAAACTACTAAATTATGCATGAAATGCTGCTATTATTTATATGCATTATGTAATGTATTTTGATAATTAGGCAGCTAATATGTAACAAAATACCTTTATGCCTATCAGTTTGTCAGTTATGATGTCAGTAATGATGTTCTAGTTGTTACCAATGGAAGTAATCCAAAGTCAATAGATTACTTCTTAATCGTTATAGTATTTAATTCTCTGTGGCGTATCTCACTGATTTCTTTTCTCCATTTGGAATAACTGTTTCTCAATTTCTGTTGCATTTGTCTTTCCCATATTTGTGGTTTCAGTCAAGTTATTCATTCCTCTGAGCTTCAATTACCCAATCTATAAAATGAGGATTACTAGCAGTACTTAATTATAGGGTTATTGTAATGATTATGTGAGATAGTTATGTGAAACAAAACCATACCTATTACATTGTAATAATTGTTCTAAATTGTAAATAGATGATCATCATTTTCTTTTTCTTCATCATCACCATCAATCTCATTGGTATTTAAGAGAGTTTTTTTTTATCTTCTTATCATTTACCTTACCTGTTTAAAACCTTTGGTGATTTCCCATAATATTTAAGATAAATTTATTCCTTTATCTTTTACTTATCTATATTAGGTTGATTACTTCTACTACAAGTCATCCAAAAATTATAACTGCTCATCATAACAAAGACAAAATATTTACTTTAATCACTCTTGTTTTACAACTTTCTATGGTGGGAGTTTAAATCATTGATTTTAGAACTTTTCTTTTTTCTGATATATACTCTACAGCTATAAATTAACCTGTATGCACTGCTTTGACCACATTTTACACATTTTGGTATGTTGTATTTTCATTTTTATTTAGTCCAAAATATTTCCTGATTTTCCTTGTGATATTTTCTTTGATGCATAAGTTATTCCAAAATGTTACTTAATTCTCATATACTTAGGGATATTTCAGGTGTCTCCTTTTTATTAATTTCCAATTTAGTTTTCTCTATGGTCAGAGAAAAACTATGGTTTTAATCCTTTTTAACTTTATTAAGGCTTGTTTTTGGCATATTTTTTATTTTGCAGAAAATTCATGTGCTTAAAAAGCAAAGTGCCTTCTGCTCTTGTTATTCTTTTAATGTCAGTTGGATATTTATTTGATTCTCATTCAATGTCTGAGATTATTGCTGATTTTCTTTCTACTTTTTCTATCAATTACTGAGAATATTTTGGAAATTTCCAACTATTTTTAGTGTTGTGTTTCTTTTTTGAATATTATCAGATTTTCTTCTTGTTTTTTTGAAATTGTAGTAGTTTGTGCATATATATTTACATAAAAGGTCCCTTTACTGACCGTTTCATTTTTATGAAATGTTCTTTTTTGTCTTTATTAAATCTGCATACCAAACTACTTTCAGCTCTCCAAATATCTATCCTCTGTCATTTATTTCGTTTTGCTGGTTATTTTTACATTCTGTATTTTTTATCTTTCAAATGACCTTTCTGGCCTTAACCTTGTTTTTAACTCTTGCTTAGCTTTTGTCTAATTGTGAATATAACCTCCCCTTATACCTAACTACTAGAAATAATAACTTATGCATCAAAGAAAATATCACAAGGAAAATCAGGAAAAATTTTGGACTAAATAAAAATGAAAATACAACATACCAAAATGTGTAAAATGTGGTCAAAGCAGTGCATACAGGTTAATTTATAGCTGTAGAGTATATATCAGAAAAAAGAAAAGTTCTAAAATCAATGATTTAAACTCCCACCATAGAAAGTTGTAAAACAAGAGTGATTAAAGTAAATATTTTGTCTTTGTTATGATGAGCAGTTATAATTTTTGGATTACACTAGAAATTACTCTTTTCTTACAACTGGCATATTCTTCAGCTTATCACAGTTTATTTATATTTATTGTTTCATTTATTTATCCCTTATTAGCCCTCAAACTCCTTTACAGAAGAAACTGTATATTTTTTGTATTTTTAGTACTTAACTGAGGTAGCTAAAGGAACAGTTTTTAAATTGAGAGATGAGTAATATATTTCTCTGGAGAAAGGAATGTACAGATAAAATATGCTTTCTTATACTCTTAAAAAAGGTTTAACATGCAATGTAGATAGTTTATTAGTACAATAAAAGATTTCTCCCTTATATTTACAAAAATCACGTGGGTTTCTTATTTAATAATAACTCAAATTCTTTCTTCTCCCAAAATGAAATTTTATAGTAGGTTGTTTTGTCAGTTAAGATTTTTTTATAAGAAACAGAAATCGTGCATGACTAACAAACAAAAGGAAATGTATTGTTAGCATAAGATGTTGCTAACAATATGAAAGGGAAGAATAAATCATCAGGTTTTCAATAAGCGAAAGCTTTCATTCCAGCGGTTTTCAGTCATGTGCATTAGTTGACATTCTTAACTGGGCATGCCTGCTATATTGAATGAAATCTCATGATTTCTCCAACCCATCCTATAAATATTCACTCAGGATCTACAATCTTAAGTGAATGAGTCCAACTGGTAAATTTAGGACACCTGTCTAACTTCCTCCTGACCCATACTGGTGCAAGAAAAATAATTGTCCTGGGAAGTAGTTTTTTGGCTTCTTTGCTCGAAGATATGGGACTTGGACTCACAACCCCAATAAGGAAAAAATATCTGAAGAAATAATTCTTTGTTTGGTCAGGAGATATTTGGTGATCAAAAGTCAACAAATATTCGTTATCATGGATAATCTTGATGGGAAACATATTAATATCTAATAAGAATATCCTTCTGAAATCAGTATTTCCTTATTCTAGGAAAATAATAGAGATGACTATAAAATAATATAATTGTTATTAAAGAAAGAAGGCTTCAGTTATTGTGATTTTTAAAAATATGCAATTAATCTGCTGCAAAGTGAATTATATGTAACATTTTCAACAATGCCAATTCTAATGTAGATATTCTTATCTTGCTTCCAGGTTACAATTGTTTGCTTTCTCATTGTCAGTAAGCAGTAGGTATTAAGAACACGGGTTCTAAGTCAGACTACTACCTCAATTTGAAATTCTTAAATTACAAGTGATACGATTGAGAGGAAGGTTTTTTGTTTGTTTTTTAAATCACAGTATTTCCATTTCTTTCTCTGTCAAATGGGAGATGATAATAATTGCCTACCTTCATTAGTTTCTCTTGCTGTGTAGCAAATTATCACAAGCTTATCAGGTTAAAACAAGGACCATTTATTATTTTATAGTGTCCGTTGGTCAGGAATCTGGGCATGAGTTAACTGCCCTGTGTTACACCCTGTCCTTGGGGCTTCACAAGGCTGAAGTTATGGTCTGTTGAGCTGCCGTCTCATCTGAGGCAGAAGGACTTCTTCCAAGGTCACTAGTTGTTGGCAGAGTTCAGTGCATTGAAGTTGTAGGTCTTAGGTTTTTCTAGTTACTGTTAGCCAGGGGCTCTTCTTAGCCCCTAGAAGATGGCCACTGTTGCCTGCCACATGGCCCTCTGTACAACATGACACTGTGCTTCTTTCCGACCAGTTATACAATCTCTTTTCCTTTAAATCTCTTTCTTCAGTCTGTTATAATGGAGACTGATAAAATTCAATAATCATAGGAGTGACCATTCTACCACCTTTGGCATATAATGTAACGTAATCAAGGGAGTGAATTTTCCATTGTATTCACAGATTCCACCTATACTTAAGGGAAAGGCTTTAACATATATTGTATTAAAATATTAGAAATGTGTATATGTTTATCTTTTGAATTAGGGTGAAAAAATGGAAAGTTATTTAAAGTATATGAAAATAGAGTAAAGATATTGACTGAAATAATAGTATTATAGTTTTATCAACATAGTTCTTTTTATATAAAATGTATTTTATTACAATTTATATTATCAAATATGTTTTTCACTCCTACTACCTACCTCCTGTCCTTTCTTCTGTAAACCAGTTAGATTTAATTTTATTTTTATTAATTTATTCTGTAAAACATTTTTGTGTGAATTACATGCCAATCAAGCAATTATTATGGTATAAAGACTTCATGTGGGTAAAGACAGTGATAGTAACTGTTTAATTAAAAGGCAAGTTTTATCTTTTCAGTCTACTAGCATCATTGTTGCCAAAATTCACTGGTTCTATTTTTCTTTATAATTATACAGATGTTTGAGGAATAAATATCTTTGTTAAGGATTTTTAATATTTTTTTGTTAATACTATACCAAGTTTTTGATAACTAATTAGAAGTTTTTTCTTTTACTGTTCCTAAATTATATGTGTTGTAAAAGTTTCTTGTAGTACCATAGTCTTATATCTATGAATGGAATTCTAGAAATCAAGAAATGTTTTAAAATGTCAAATGCATAATATACTTACTAGAGTAGGAATTTTAAGTTGGTGGCTATTTGTACAGAATTAATCAGACATTAATTTAGCCATTGAGATCCTCTACCATTTAATCATATTATTTGATTAATTTATGTACTTTGGAAAGCTGTTTTAATCTAATGTAAATCAACAAAAGTTTTCTTCATTGTCTTCAAACTTTAATAGAGTGTTTTATGTTTTAGTTTGCCAATCTCTTTAGCATTTAAATATCCTTAAGATCCTTTAGAAATTCTAGTTGTGACTGTGAGACATATAGCAGTGTTACGTGATAAATGTTCCAATAATATAATAATTAAACAGGGAAAAAATCTTTTTGTTTTGAAATGCTGGGAATCATGTCATTGAGTTCATTTGCATGTTTGTAATATGAAATTTTATTTTGGTAGCACTTGTTCTTCATGATTTATAATGTCATGCAATTAAATCTTGATAATAAAAAATAGAAAAAAAGTACTACTATGGCAGTAGTGCTAATAACTTCAAAAATAGTGTATTGAACTTAAGTACTTTGTATTCTACAATGGTGCTGTTCGTCAACATTTATATATCACAGTTTAAATTAAATTAGATTGACTAAATTACCTGTTTCTGAGCAAACTGGCTTTGACAATTCACTATTATATCAATCTGCAAAGTGATGTCATAATTTAGATTCAATTTTTTAATGAGAATGATGCTGAGAATTGTTCTTCAATTTGCAATTCTAATTTCCATTCTATACTGGTTAATTTCCTTACTAATATTGATTAAGTTATACGGAACAAAATAGAAAAAGAAGTGAATCCTAGTGCTGATGTCTATAAAATGTTATCACAAATAAATTAGCATTTTCAACATAGATGAGTCATTTTAACACACGCACACACGAAACAGAAAACTACTGGTTAAGTAGGCATTAAAGAGGATGTTTTCACTTACACATATGATTTGAACAGTAAGGCTGTCATAAAAATATCCTGATGGAATTGCCCTTGTATATATATTTTTTTCAAATTGACACAGAACACTTTTCGTTATTTGTGGTTCTTGTCTTTTAAATTGTTATATGCTTGAAGAAGTTATATATATTTTCAAATATACTTTTTTCTTCTTAAAAAAAGTTTCAATTCTTTTTGTCATTTAACCCACCAAGGTAACATAAATTCAAAAGGTAGTATTAATCAGTTAAAGATGTATTAACTATACTAATTAGAAATATAAATGTGAATGATATAACAAATATGTAAGAAACACATATAGAGGAGAATGGAAGATTTTCTAATAGCTATAAAATAATACTGGCTATGATAGGTACAAATGTTCTAAAAATTATCACAGGGAAGATATATTACATTTACACTACATTGACAGAATTGAGTAGTGAA
The DNA here is from genome assembly GCF_006542625.1 of Nomascus leucogenys. Lineage (NCBI taxonomy): Eukaryota > Metazoa > Chordata > Mammalia > Primates > Hylobatidae > Nomascus > Nomascus leucogenys. The sequence goes on along the minus strand of NC_044383.1, from coordinate 18,070,024 downwards.
ACCAGAGACCATATTGCCCATAAAGCTGAAAATATTTACTATCTGGTTTTTTACAGAAAAAGTTCGTTGACTTTTTATGCAAAATGCTCTTATCTAATGCGTTATCCAGAGCTATTCTTTACAAGGAATAAAATTATTTGAATTAGGTGAGATGGTATATGTGTAAAATCTGCTTTTCTAAGAAAATTTCTTATGACAAACATTTTCAACTTTGCCAGTGGTAAAATAAATTTGAGTAAAGAAGATTTTTCATTTCTTTATATTATTAATTTTTAAAAAGTCATTAATTATATATTGAAATCTAATGAAACTCTTCTAAAAATTTTAATGCAATTTTGTTAAATATTCATAATAATCCCATAGATATTTTTATATGGTTGCCCTCATAATATAATATTCTCTTATAAACTACCCTGGTTTTTATATAACATATTGTAAACAATTTTAGTTTTAATATAATATTAATTAATGTTTTTAACACTATGAGAATTTTTTCAGATCATATACTTCCATAACTTCCATAGTCTGTTACTGGAAATTTGGAGTTATTTTTGGTTTAAAAAACAACAAGGTGATGAATACCTTTGTGTGCAATTCATCTTCTATTTTAGAAAATTATTTCTTTTGCACATATGTCCCCAAATCAAATTACTGGGTTAAAGTATATAAACAAATTTATGATTGGATATGATGCACTAGGCATTATTCAAGGTATTGTATATGATTTAGTGCTGTTATTCCTAACTTATAAAATATTTTTATTGTCTAAATTTTTATAAATGAACAAAACAACTTGTTCAATTTCATACAGTAGGCAATTGAATTGAGATATGAGACTGGTCAATTTGACACCAGATCCCATTCTACCACTATTAACTCACACTTCTTTATTTTACTATCATTTTATTAGTATTAATATTAAGGCTGAACATTTTTCTATTTATAAAATATTTACTGAGAAGAATCTATAAACAAACATTTATAATCTTATGTTATATTTATATCTCAGGACAGCTTACCTGAGGGTATTTTGTTTTAGCTCTAGACATTCTTCCATTTTAAACCCAATCTGGAAGTGTATAAAAGTTAGTCATTTGAAAAAAAATAACTATACTTGATATGTTTGCAATTACAATTAAGTATTACCTCTTGGGGTTTGTTAAGAACTTCTACTTCAGAAACTTTTTAAAAAATGACTTAATTTTTGGCAAAGGTATTAAAGTATGAGTATTATATTTTGGGTTTGATTTGTGAACTACTGATACCTTTAAGAATTCATCAATATGCATAATCTCAGAAGGCAGTATGTTTACAATAATTGATCAAATGAAATATTAATATATAATGACAGCATAGCAAATATTTCAGAATCTCTCAATAGATAATAAAGGTATATGTGACTTAAGATTGTACTTCTACTCGGACTCTTGTTTCATATTGTTATATAATGTTACTAGAATCACTAAATAAATATTGAATTAATGCAAAATAGAGGATTACAGCAATTCTTTAAATATTGCCTTACAAATGAATATTCAGCACGCAGTGGGTTCTATGTATAAAGCTGTAGGTTGAAATTTAGAATTTTTAATAATGTCTTTATTTTTGTAATTGCTCTACAAAAGTTGCTTATTCAAATGGCAAAGTAAATGATTATATAAGATAGTGTAAATTGTAGTAGTTCTGAAATTTCCATGTTCTTTTAACTTTTGTTTAATTTGATGAGAATAAAAATGCTTCTTTTATTAATATATTTATAATACTGAATCATATATTTCTTCTTATTTTGTACTTTGATGATTGGATAAACAAAATTTTTAATTAATTATTTAGTAATGAATTTCTTCATTAATAAGCATTTATTGAGTTATTCACTTTGAGTAGTCCAATAAATTACAGTAAAACACATATAAAAATAGAATTAATAAAGTTTGAATCTGTCCCAAGAATTAGAGCTTCATTTAAGAATCATTATTTGTTGCTTCATATAGGAAGCTCAGAGAAGTGTAACGTAGAATCCAAAATTTATACAAAAGCAGACTTTATTCTGTACTGAATGTTCTTAGTAGCTAAAATTTAGGCATAAAAGAAGTTAGAGGTGAAGGTCTTAGATATTCTTTGTTTTGGCATATACCTAGATATTGAGTAATTCGTTTACATATTCTTTGCTTAGGTTCCCAGTTCTGTACTAACCGTAAGGTAAGAAAGAGTAAGGGATAATCTGTTTGCTAGTAGAAGAGTATATATTTTATTTGTTAGGTAAATAAAATGGTATATTTTAACATTTCTGGACAGTTTTTGCTTTTCCTAAGACATTTTGGTCCTATCAAATTATAAATGAAAATTATTATTTGTAATTATTAATTTACCAACCCCTGTGCTAATGGAAAAAGAAACTTATTGCATGTTGATCTCCTATAGAAAGACATCTGCATCTTACAAGTCAGATATGAAATTAGTTCCATCATTTATTTCATATGCCTTCATAAATCAACAATAGTTTAGATAAATAAGTCACCAGAAACTTGTATTACATAAAGAACTGTTCTCTAACTTTCATGCTGGGAAAAAAATTGTTTAGAAAGAGAGGGCATCTTGATTGCAGTTTTAAGCAAATTTAGGAAATTATAATGATGTTGTCTCATAATTACTAGAGATATGACAAATATAGATTTTCATTGCTAATGTTTTATTTAATTCTTTCATTCCTTCAACTTTCACCATACATTTTATGGGTCATTTGTGCATATACAATTTTGGCTTATTGCCAAATATATTTAATATAATTTGACGTAACAACAAAATATACCACGAGTATATGTACAGACCTAATTTACAAATTGCAACTCAGTTATTTCTTTAGATTTATCAATTTTATTATACTTTATTTTCATAAAATCTAGATGTCAGAAGAAATTGTGTAAACTATTATATGTATATGTTTTAATTATTTACACATTGTACTTTAAAGTTTAATAAAAATATGATTAACTAAATGTGAGTGTTATGATTCCATTTTACTTATGATTTTTAAAGCATTTTATATGCTAGGTCAATGTTTTTGATAGAGTCCACATGAAATAAACATATTGAAATATTCATTATTTTTGCCCACTCTAAGAAGGAATCAATCTCATATTTGCTCATATTTTTAGAGTTTGACATGCTTTTAGGCTAATTGTTTGTGAGACTGTAAAGAAGCAGAGAGAGGGCCACCACTCAAGTGAAATATTCAGGTAGCATTTGTAAGAATTTGTAAGAATAGAGTCGAATAAACCTACACTAGATCTCTCAAAAGCAGAGTGCCTTATACTCCCTTTCTTGGGATAATGGTAATAATTTTGAAATGCAATTGAAGAGACTATTTCTGATTATGTTTTTTTTTTCACTAAATGTCAAATCTTAGATCTTTTTCATATCTTTTAAAATTCTAAATCTATATCTCATTGATTTTAGGTTATGAAGTATTCTGCAAATTACCAAATGCTGTTCTTAAATATTATTTTTTTATTTTGTTTTATCATATTTTGAATAATCTTCCAATTCACTCTCTACTTACAGATTATGCTATTTTATATTTTAATTTTGAGATTTTATCTCAGGTCTTGTTTGTGTTCACTCTTTTACAATTAAAAAAAGCAAGAATCAGTGTATTAATATATATCAAATGCAGTGGCAGAATATTTAATTTATCTTAATAGGATAAGGTATCAAGTTATAGTCTTCATACTTTTATTATATACAGTATACTTTTTAGGATGGTGTGCATTTAAATAAGTCACACAGTTTTTAAGGGTCATCTTACTTTCCCAATGAGTGCTTCTTTAACACCACTTTCGTTGATATTTGCCTTCTTTGAATTCCCGTAGCATCTTAGCTTATATTTATTCTTATAGTATTTGAACATAAACTCTACGTTTAATATTTGAATATACAATACATGAATTGCCTGTAGTTGTCTTCTGAGGAAGACTACAAATTTCTCTTAGAGTTAACCATATTTTATAGTTCAAAAATCTTTCAGTTTTTAGACTATTCAAATAATATGTTTGTTTTAGTGCTTTAAATTTGCTCCATCTATGCTAATTATGTGGGGGAGACTAAGAAGAAATGTAAGATATTTATTGACCTAAAGAATTTAAATTAGGTAAAAATCAGGAGCATGCAATAGGGAGAAAATTAATCATGAAACTGAGAGAAGGAGTTGGCAAGAATCACTATGTGAGTGAAAATGAGTGTAAGCTATTAATGAGCCATCACTTGATCGTGGTCTGTTTTTTTGTGTGGTGTTGCTAATATTTAGTAGGTGTGCATTGATATTAATAAGTGATATCGATAACTTTTTTTCCTGTACTGTCTATGTCAGATGTGGCATCTGTGTTATAATTTCTTCATAATAAGAATTAAAAAGTGTTCCTTCATTTTTATTGTTTTATAAAAATATATAGAACATTTAAACTACCTGGTCTTTGAAACCGTAGTAGAATTTCCCTATGAAACCTCTGGTACTGGTATTTTTTGTAGAGTAATTTCTTTATAACTTCCTCTATTTCATCTACAGAATCTTTTCCACTTAAGCTACTTTTTTCTAAATTTATTTATTTCTAATTAACAGATAAAATTGTATTTATAATGTAAACATGATGTTTTGAGGTATATATACATTTTGGAATGGTTAAATCTAGCTAACTAAAATATGCATTACCTCACGTAGTTGTCATTTCTGTGGCACAAATGTTTAACATCCACTCTTTCAACATTTTTTGAGAATACAACATATTATCATTAACCTTAGTGACCATTCTATACAATAAATCTGTTCAATTTATTCTTCCTATGTAACTTTAATATTGTATCCTTTAATCAGTGTCCCTCCAAACACCCTCCTCGATCACCCAACATCTCTATTTTTTTAGAGTTTATAAATTATTTTATTGTAAGCATTGCTAAAATTATTTGAATCTTCTAGTGTTACACATTAGAAATGAAGATCTTTCTTTTTTTATTAGACTTTAATTTTTGGGATACATGTGCAGAATGTGCAGGTTTGTTACATAGGTATACACGTGCCATGGTGGTTTGCTGCACCCATCAACCTGCTATCTACATTAGGTATTTCTCGTAATGCTATCCCTACCACAGCCCCTCACCCCCCAATAGGGCCTGGTGTGTGATCCCTGCCCCCACTCGTGTCCATGTGTTCTCATTGTTCAACTCCCACTTATGAGTGAGAACATGCAGTGTTTGGTTTTCTGTTCTTGTGTTACTTTCCTGACAATGATGGTTTTCAGCTTCATCCATGTCCCTGCAAAGGACATGAACTCGTCTCTTTTTATGGCTGCATAGTATTCCGTGGTGTATATGTGCCACATTTTCTTTGTCCAGTCTATCATTGATGAGCATTTGGGTTGGTTCCAAGTCTTTGCTATTGTGAACAGTGCTGCAATAAACATCTGTGTGCATGTGTTTCTATAATAGAATGATTTATAATCCTTTGGGTATATACCCAGTAATGAGATTGCTGGGTCAAATAGTATTTCTAGTTGTAGATCCTTGAGGAATCGCCACACTGTCTTCCACAATGGTTGAACTAATTTACACTCCCACCAACAGTGTAAAAAGTGTTCCTGTTTCTCCACATCCTCTCCAGCATCTGTTGTTTCCTGACTTTTTAATGATCACCATTCTAACTGGCATGAGATGGTATCTCATTGTGCTTTTGATTTGTATTTCTCTAATCACCAGTGATGATGAGCTTTTTTTCATATTTTTGTTGGCCACAGAAATGTCTTCCTTTGAGAAGTGTCTCTTCATATACTTTGCCCACTTTTTGATGGGGTTGTTTTTTTCTTGTAAATTTGTTTAAATTCCTTGTAGTTTGGATATTAGCCCTTTGTCAGATGGATAGAGTGCAAAAATTTTCTCCCATTCTGTAGGTTGCCTGTTCACTCTGATGATAGTTTCTTTTGCTGTGCAGAAGCTCTTTAGTTTAGTTAGATTCCCATTTGTCAATTTTGGCTTTTGTTGCAATTGCTTTGGTGTTTTAGTCATGAGTCTTTGCCCATGGCTATGTCCTGAATGGTATTGCCCAGGTTTTCTTCTAGGGTTTTTATGGATTTAGATCTTACATTTAAGTCTTTAATCTACCTTGAGTTAATTTTTGTATAAGGTGTAAGGAAGGGATCCAGTTTCAGCTTTCTGCATATGGCTAGCCAGTTTTCCCAATAACATTTATTAAACAGGGAATCCTTTCCTCATTGCTTGTTTTTTGTCAGGTTTGTCAAAGATCAGTTGGTTGTAGATGTGTGGTATTATTTCTGAGTCTTCTGTTCTGTTCCATTGGTCTATATATCTGTTTTGGTACCAGTAACATGCTGTTTGGTTACCGCAGCCTTGTAGTATAGTTTGAAGTCAGGTAGCGTGATGCCTCCAGCTCTGTTCTTTTTGCTTAGGGCTGTCTGGGATATGCAGGCTCTTTTTTGGTCCCATATGAAATTTAAAGTAGTTTTTTTTCCAATTCTGTAAAGAAAGTCAATGGTAGATTGATGGGGATAGCATTGACTCTATAAATTACTTTGAGCAGTATGTCCATTTTCACAAGACTGATTCTTCCTATCCATGACCATGGATTGTTTTTCCATTTGTTTGTGTCCTATTTCCTTCAGCAGTGGTTTGTAGTTCTCCTTGAGGAGGTCCTTCACATCCCTTGTAAGTTGGATTCCTGGGTATTTTATTCTCTTTGTAGCAATTGTGAATGGGAGTTCACTCATGATTTTGCTCTGTGTCTGTTATTGGTGTATAGGAATGCTTGTGATTTTTGCACATTGATTTTGTATTCGGACACTTTGCTGAAGTTGCTTGTCAGCTTAAGGAGTTTTTGGACTGAGATGATGGGGTTTTCTAAATATACAATCATGTCATCTGCAAACAGAGACAATTTGACTTCCCCTTTTCCTATTTGAATACCCTTTATTTCTTTCTCTTGCCTGATTGCCCTGGCCAGAACTTCCAATACTATGTTGAATAGGAGTGATGAGAGAGGGCATCCTTATCTTATGGCAGTTTTCAAAGGGAATGCTTCCAGTTTTTGCCCATTCAGTATGATATTGGCTGTGCATTTGTCATAAATAGCTCTTATTATTTTGAGATATGTTGCATCCTAGTTTATTGAGAGTTTTTATCATGAAAGGCTGTTGAATTTTGTTGAAGGCCTTTCCTGCGTCTATTGAGATAATCGTGTTTTTTGTCATTGGTTCTGTTTATGTGATGGACTAGTTAATTGATTTGCATATATTGAACCAGTCTTGGATCTCAGGGATGAAGCTGACTTGATTGTGGTGGATAAGCTTTTTGATGTGCTGTTGGATTCAATCTGCCAGTATTTTATTGAGGATTTTTGCATCGATGTTCATCAGGGATATTGGCCTGAAATTTTTCCTTTTGCTGTGTCTCTACCAGGTTTTGGTATCAGGATGATGCTGGCCTCATAAAATGAGTTAAGGAGGATTCCTTCTTTTTCTATTGTTTGGAATAGTTTCAGAAGGAATGGTACCAGCTCCTCTTTGTACCTCTGGTAGAATTCGGCTGTGAATCTGTCTGGTAGTGGACTTTTTTTGGTTGGTAGGCTATTAATGCCTCCATTTCAGAACTTGTTATTGGTCTATTTAGGTATTCAACTTCTTCCTGGTTTAGTCTTGGGAGTATGTATGTGTCCAGGAATTTATCCATTTCTTCTAGATTTTCTAGTTTATTTGCATAGAACTGTTTGTAGTGTTTTCTGATGGAAGTTTGTATTTCTGTGGGATCGGTGGTGATATCCCCTTTATCATTTTTTATTGCGTCTATTTGATCCTTCTCTCTTTTCTTCTTTATTAGCCTGGCTGGCTAGCCGTCTATCTATTTTGTGGATCTTTTCAAAAAACCAGCTCCTGGATTCATTGATTTTTTTGAAGGGTTTTTCGCGTCTCTATCTCTTTTAGTTCTGCCCTATCTTAGTTATTTCTTGTTTTCTGCTCACTTTTGAGTTTGTTTGTTCTCGCTTCTCTAGTTCTTTTACTTGTGATGTTAGGGTGTCAATTTTAGATCTTTCCTGCTTTCTCTTGTGGGCATTTAGTGCTATAAATATCCATCTACACACTGCTTTAAATGTGTCCCAGAGATTCTGGTACATTGTGTCTTTGTTCTCATTGGTTTCAAAGAACATCTTTCTTTCTGCCTTAATTTTGTTATTTACCCAGTAGTCATTCAGGAGCAGGTTGTTCAGTTTCCATGTAGTTGTGTGGTTTTGAGTGAGTTTCTTAATCTTGAGTTCTAATTTGATTACACTGTTTCTTATGATTTCCATTCTTTTGCATTTGCTGAGGAGTATTTTACTTACAATTATGTGGTCAATTTTAGAGTAAGTGCAATATGGTGCTGAGAAGAATGTATATTCAGTTGATTTGGGGTAGAGAGTTCTGTAGATGTCTATTAGGTCCACTTGGTCCAGAGTTGAGTTCAAATCCTAGATATCCTTGTTAATTTTCTGTCTCGTTGTCTAATATTGACAGTGGGGTACTAAAGTCTCCCATTATTATAGTGTGGGATTCTGAGTCTCTTTGTTGGTCTCCAAGGACTTGCTTTTTGAATCTGGGTGCTCCTATATTGGGTGCATATATATTTAGGATAGTTAGCTCTACTTGTTGAATTGATCCCTTTACCATTATGTAATGGCCTTCTTTGTCTCTTTTGATCTTTGTTGGTTTAAAGTCTGTTTTATCAGAGACTAGGATCGCAACCTCTGCTTTTTTTTGCTTTCCATTTGCTTGGTAAATATTTTTCTATCCCTTTATTTTGAGCCTATGTGTGTCTTTGCACGTGAGCTGGGTCTTCTGAATACAGCACACTGATGGGTCTTGACTCTATCCAGTTTGCCCGTCTATGTCTTTTAATTGGGGCATTTAGCCCATTTACATTTAAGGTTAATATTGTTATGTGTGAATTTGATCCTGTCTGATGCTAGCAGGTTATTTTGCCCGTTAGTTGATGCAGTTTCTTCATAGCGTTGATGGTCTTTGAAATTTGGTATGTTTTTGCAGTGGCTGGTACCGGTCATTCCTTTCCATGTTTAGTGCTTCCTTCAGGAGCTCTTGTAAGGCAGGCCTGTTGGTGACAGTCTCTCAGCATTTGTTTGCCTGTAAAGGATTTTATTTTCTCCTTCTCTTTTGAAGCTTAGTTTGGCTGTATATGAAATTCTGGGTTGAAAATTCTTTTCTTTAAGAATGTTGTATATTAGCCCCCAGTCTCTTCTGGCTCGTAGGGTGTCTGCCAAGATATCCACTGTTAGTCTGATGGGCTTCCCTTTGTGGGTAACCCAACCTTTCTCTCTGGCCGCCCTTAACATTTTTTCCTTCGTTTGAACCTTGGTGAAGCTGATGATTATGTGTCTTGGGGTTCCTCTTCTCGAGAAGTGGCTCCTCTTCTCAAGGAGTATATTTGTGGTGTTCTCTGTATTTCCTGAATTTGAATGTTGGCCTGCATTGCTAGGTTGAGGAAGTTCTCCTGGATAATATCCTGAAGAATGTTTCCAAGCTTGGTTCCATTCTCCTTGTCACTTTCTGCTATACCAATCAAATGTAGATTTGGTCTTTTCTCATAATCCCTTATTTCTTGGAGGCTTTGTTTGTTTCTTTTCACTGTTTTTTCTCTAATCTTGTCTTCCGGCTTTATTTCTTTGAGTTGATCTTCAATCTCTGATATCCTTTCTTCCCCTTGATCAATTCAGCTATTGATACTTGTGTATGCTTCACGAAGTTCTTGTGCTGTGTTTTTCAGCTCCATCAGGTCATTTATGTTTTTCTCTAAATTGGTTATTCTAGTTAGCAATTCATCTAACCTTTTTTCAAGGTTCTTATCTTCCTTGCATTGGGTTAGAACATGCTCCTTTAACTTGGAGGAATTGGTTATTACCCACCTTCTAAAGCCTACTTCTGTCAGTTTGTCAAACTCATTCTTCGTCCAGTTTTGTTCCCTTGCTGGCAAGGAGTTGTGATCCTTTGGAGGAGAAGAGTGTTCTGATTTTTGGAATTTTCAGCCTGTTTGTGCTGGTTTCTCCCCATCTTCATGGATTTATCTACTTTTGGTCTTTGACGTTGGTGACCTTCAGATGGGGTCTCTGAGTGGACATCCTTTTTGTTGATGTTGATACTATTCCTTTCTGTTTGTTAGTTTTCCTTCTAACAGTCAGGCCCCTCTGCTGCAGGTCTCCTGGAGTTTGCTGGAGGTCCACTGCAGACTCTTTTTGCCTGGGTATCACCAGCAGAGCCAGCAAAACAGCAAAGATTGCTGCCCGTTCCTTTCTCAGTAAGCTTCGTTCCAGAGGGGCACCTGCCAAATGCCAGCCAGAGCTCTCCTGTATGAGGGGTCTGTCAGCCCCTACTGCAAGGTGTCTCCCAGTCAGGATACACTGGGGGTCAGGGACCCACTTGAGGCCTTCTGTTTCTTATCAGAGCTTGAACGCTGTGCTGGGAGATCTGCTACTCTCTTCAGAGCTGTCAGGCAATGATGTTTAAGTCTGCTGAAGCTGCGCCTACAGCTGCCCCTTCACGCAGGTGCTCTATCCCAGGGGGATGGGGGTTTTATCTTTAAGTCCCTGATTGGGGCTGCTGCCTTTTTTTCAGAGATGTCCTGCATGGAGAGGAGGAATCTAGAGAGGCAGTCTGGCCGCAGTGGCCTTGCTGAGCTGCAGTGGGCTTAGCTCTGTTTGAACTTCCCAGTGGCTTTGTTTACACTGTGAGGGCAAAATAACCTACTCAAGCCTCAGCAGTGGTGGATGCCACTCCCCTCACCAAGCTGGAGCATCCCAGTTTGACCTCAGACTGCTGTGCTGGCAGCGAGAATTTCAAGCCAGTGGATCTTAGCTTGCTGGGCTCTGTCGGGGTAGGACCAGCTGAGCCATACCACTTGGTTCCTCGCTTCAGCCCCCTTTCCAGGAGAGTGAATGGTTCTTCCTGGCTGGCATTCCAGGTGCCACTGGGATATGAAAAAGAACTCTTGCAGCTAGCTCAGTGTCTGCCCAAATGGCTGCCCAGTTTTGTGCTTGAAACCTAGGGCCCTGGTGACATAGACACCGGAGGGAATCTCCTGGTCTGCTGGTTGCGTAGACTGTGGGAAACGCGCAGTATCTGGCCCGGAGTGCCCTGTTCCTCCTGTCTCTCATGGCTTCCCTTGGCTAGAGGAGGGAAATCCTCTGACCCCTTGGCTTCCTGGGTAAGGCGACGCCTTATCCTGCTTTGGCTTACCCTCTGTGGGCTGTACCCACTGTCCAACTAGTCCCAGTGAGATGAACGGTGTACTTCAGTTGGAAATACAGACATCACTCGCCTTCTGTGTCTATCTTGCTGGGAGCTGCAGCCTGGAGCAGTTCCTGTATGGCGATCTTGATAGCAAATCCTCAAGCTCTTTATTTTTAACAGGATTTCTGAGGTTTTTGTTTAGAAGTCTGCAAAGTGATCCCTCATTCTATTAACTTCTTTTGTTTCAATGGTTATTTCTTTTTCTTGGAGGTGGGCATTCGTCCTTGCCTTCTGGATCATTATAACTGACAGTTTACTTACATTGTTAATGTTTTGAGAAATTAGAGTTTGATTTAATTAGGTCTCTCATTCTTCATATTCTTGAATCATTAATGCTTACTTTTATCTTTGTTATAGTATTTCCTTTTTTGGCTTTCTATTAGTTTACTTTGAGTTTCCTTTTATCATTTCTAGAGCTTCATATTTCATTTATTTTATATATTTTATGTATATATTTTATATTTATATTTCATTTATTTTATATATTATATACATTATAATTCATTTATTTTAATTCTTTCATTTTTCCTAAAGTGATTTTTTTTTTTTTTTTTGAGACGGAGTCTCACTCTGTTGCCCAGGCTGGAGTGTAGTGGTGCAATCTCAGCTCACTGCAAGCTCCGCCTCCCGGGTTCACACCATTCTCCTGCCGCAGCCTCCTGAGTGTCTGGGACTACAGGTGCCTGCCACCATGCCCTGCTAATTTTTTGTATTTTTAGTAGAGATGGGGTTTCACCATGTTAGCCAGGATAGTCTCAGTCTCCTGACCTCATGATCGACCCGCCTCAGCCTCCCAAAGTGCAGGGATTACAGGCGTGAGCCCCCGCACCTGGCCTTACTAAAGTGTTTTTTGATGGAAATGTTCATTAGCTTCATTTTGTCATTCATATGTATATGCAAAACAACATCACTTTGTACTCCATAAATATACAGAATTATAACTTAACAATTTACAGTAAAAAAAATCTTTTTTTGCTTTGTGAAATTGTTATTTATTTCTTATCAACTTTTATTTTAGATTTAGCGGTACACATGCAGGTTTGTTACATGGGTAAACTGTGTTTTGTGGGGATGTGGTGTACAGATTATTTCATTGCCCAGGTAATAAGCATAGTACACGATAGGTAGTTTTCAATCCTCACCCTCCTCTTACCCTCCATCCTCAGGTAGGCCCTTGTGTGTATTGTTCCCTTCTTCATGTCTATGTGTACTCTATGTTTAGCACCTTCTCAGAAGTGAGAACATGCAATATTTGGTTTTCTGCTCCTGCATTATTTCGCTTAGGATATTGACCTTCAGCTCCATTCATGTTGCTACAGTGGACATGATTTTATTCTTTTTATGGCTGTATAGTATTCTGTAGTGTATATGTACCACTTTTTCTTTATCCAGCCCACCATTGATGACCATCTAGGTTTATTATGTGTCTTTTCTATAGTGGATACTGCTGTGATAAACATACACGTGCATGTTTCTTTATGGTAGAACGATTTATATTCCTTTGGGTACATACCCAATAATGGCATTGCTGGTTGAATGGTAGTTCTGTTTAATGTTCTTTGAGAAATTGCCAAACTGCTTTCTGCACTGGCCAAACTAATTTACATTTCCACCAACACTTATAAGTTTTCTCTTTTCTCTGCAAGCTTACTAGCTTCTGTTATTATTTGATTTTTTAATAGTAGATATTCTGACTAGTGCGAAATGGTATTATTGTGGCTTTGATTTGCATTTCTTTAATAATTAGTGATGTTTAGCATTTTTTTCATATGCTCCTTGGCCACATGTATATCTTCTTTTGAAACGTGTCAGTTTGTGTTCTTTGCCCACATTTTAATGGGGTTATGTTTTTTTTGGTTGTTAATTTTTAAGTTCCTTATAAATTCTGGTTATAAATCCTTAGACCATTGTTGGATGCATAGTTTGCAAATATTTTCTCTTATTCTACAGGCTGCTTAATATGCTGATAGTTTCTTTTGCTGGAAGCTCTTCAGTTTAATTTTTGTCAAAAATTTTGTCAATTTTTGTTTTTGTTGCAATTGCTTTTGGCATCTTCATCATGATTTTGTATCCGGAAACTTTGCTGATGTTGTTTATCAGATCTAGGAGCTTTTGGTCAGACACTATGAGGTTTTCTAGGTATACAGTCATATAATTTGTGAAGAGAGATAGTTTGACTTCCTCTCATCCTGTTTGGATGCATTTCATTCCTTTCTCTTGCCTGATTGCTGTGGCCAGGACTTCCAGTACTACGTCGAACAGGAGTGGTGAGAGTAGGCATCCTTGTTTTGTCCCAGTTCTCCAGGGGAATGCTGCTATTAATAGCTTTTGCCCCTTCAGTATGATGTTGGCTGTGGGTTTGTCCTAGATGGCTATTATTTCAAGGTATGTTCCTTCAATGCCTAGTTTGTTGAAGGTTTTAATGTGAAGGACTGTTTGGTTTAATTGAAAGCTTTATTCTCCATATATTCAGATGATTATGTGGTTTTTGTTTTTAGCTTTGTTTATGTGATAAATCACATTTATTGATCTAGGTATATTGAACCAACCTTGCATCCCAAAGATAAAGCCTACTTAATTGTGGTGGATGGGATTTTTGATATGCTGCTGGATTCACTTTGCTAGTATTTTTTTGAGAATTCTTCCATCAATGTTCATCAAGGATATTAGCCTGAAGTTTCCTTTTTTCATTGTGTCTTTGCCAGGTTTTGGTTTCAGAATGACACTGGCCTTGTAGAATGAGTTAGGGAGGAGTCCCCCCTTCTAAAATTTTGGAATGGTTTCAGTAGGAATGGTGCTAGCTCTTTATAGAAATGATATATTTTGCCTGTGAATCTGTCTGGTCTTGGGTTTCTTCTGGTAGGTAGACTTTTTATTTCTGATTCCATTTTGGAACTCATTATTTGTCTGTTCAGTGATCAATTTCTTCGTCGTTCAATCTTGGGTCGTTGTATGTTTCAAGGAATTTATTTATCTCTTCTAGGTTTTCTAGTTTGTGTATATAGAGGTGTTCATAGTAGTCTTGGTGGGTGTTTTGTATTTCTGTGGGAATGGTTGTAATGTTATGTTTGTCATTTATGATTATATTTATTTGGATCTTTTTTCTTCTTTAGTAATATAGCTAGTGGTCTATGAGTCTTATTTATATTTCAAAGAATGAAATGGATTTGTTAATTTTTGTATGATTTTGTGTCTCAATATCCTTCAGTCGAGTTCTGATTTTGGTTACTTCTTATCTTCTGCTAGCTTTGGGTTTTGTATGCCCTTGTATACTTAGTTCCTCTAGGTGTGATGTTAGGTTGTTAATTTGAGATCATTCTAACTTTTCGATGTGGACGTTTAGCACTATAAACTTTCCTATTAACACGCTTTAGCTGTGCTCCAGAGATTCTGGTGTTTTGCATCTTTGTTCTCATTGGTTTCAAATAATTTTCTGATTTCTGACTTAATTTCATTGATTACCCCAAAGTCATTCAGGAGTAGGCTGTTTAATTTCCATGTGATTTTATAGTTTTGAGTGATCTTCTAAGTATTGATTTTTATTTTTATTGCACTACTGTCTGAGAATGCAGTTGGTATGATTTCAGTTTTTTTTAATTTGCTGAGAATTGTTTTATGGCCAATTGTGTGGTCAACATCAGAGTATGTGCCATTTGCAGATGAGAAGAATATATTCTTTTGTTTTTGAGTGGAGAGTTCTGTAGATGTATGTTAGGTCCACTTGATCAAATGTCGAGTTCAGGTTCTGAATATTTTTGTTAGTTTTCTGCCTTGATGATCTGTCTAATATTGCCATTGGGAAATTGACATCACCCACTATTATTGTGTGGTTATGTATGTCTGTTTATATGTCTCTAAGAACTTGTTTTATGAATTGGGTATTTTTGTGTTGGGTGCATATCTATTTAGGATAGTTAGTTGTTCTGTAATTGTAACCATTACCATTGTATAATACCTATCTTTGTCTTTTTTGATCATTACTGGCTTAGTGTTTGTTTTGTCTGCAACTATAATAGCAACCCTTGCTGTTTTCTGTTTTTCATTTGCTTGGTAGATTTTTCTCCATCCTTTTACTTTGAGCCTGTGGGTGTGATGTGAGGTTGTTTAATATGAGATCATTCTAACTTTTCAATGTGGACATTTAGCACTATAAACTTTCCTCTTAAGTTTGGTTGGAAATGAAGTTCTTGGTTTGAGTTTTTATTCTTTAAAATTGCTGAATATCAGGTCCCAATCTGTTCTGGCTTTTAAGGCTTCTGCTCAAAGGTCCACTGTTAGCCTGATGGGGTTCCCTTTGTAGATGACCTGCCCCTTCTCTCTAGCTCCATTTAACATTTTTTCTTTCATTTCTACCTTGGAGAATATGTTGACTATATGTCTTAGGGATGGTCCTCTTGTGAGGCATCACTTGGGGTTCCCTGCATTTCCTGAATTTGAATGTTGGCCTCTCTAGCAAGGCTAGGGGAGAAAGTTGCTACCTTTCTCTCCCTGTCTTTCAGGGACACCAGTGAGTTGTAGATTTGGTTTCTTTACATAATCCCATATTTCTCAGAGGATTTGTTAATTCTTTAAATTCTTTAAAAAAATTTTTTTTCTGATTGAGTTAGTTTGGAGAACCAGTCTAAAAGCTCTAAGATGTGTTCCTCAGCGTGGTCTGTTCTACTGTGAATACTTGTGATTGCATTATGAAATTTTTGTAGTGTGTTTTGCAACTCTATCAGATCAGTTTGGTTCTTTCTTATAATGGCCATTTTATCTGTCTGCTCCTGTATTATTTTATTGAAAACCGTAAATTCTATGGATGGGTTTCATCTTTCTCCTGAATCTCCTGAATCTTTATGATCTTCATAGGGGATCTAAGTGCAGGGAGCAAAAGCCTGTGGCAGATATGTGAGTCCATGGGGACTATCACTCACTTATCATTTCCCCATGGTAGAGGACATCCCTTGGCTCAATGCCACTTTTGGGTGGGCAGTAGTTCTGTCTCACTCTTTTCTGTTCTCCATGGGTCACATTTTTTCCTTGATGAATCCCAATGTGTCCACCTAGATGTTCTAGTTGAAGGGCTAGTGTTGCTCACCACTCTCTTCTCTCTATGAAAGTGGTGCACACTAATTGGTTCTAATCAGCCATCTTGTAAAGTCTCAGTGTAAGTTAAATTTACTTTTTTTTTTCTTTTTTTTTTTTTTTGAGACGGAGTCTCGCTCTGTTGCCATGCTGGAGTGCAGTGGCACAATCCCAGCTCACTGCAACCTCTGACTCCCTGGTTCAAGCAATTCTCCTGCTTCAGCCTCCCGAGTAGCTGGGATTATAGGCATGTGCCACCATGTCCAGCTAATTTTTTTATTTTTAGTAGAGACGGAGTTTCGCCATGTTGTCCAGGATGGTCTCAATCTCCTGACCTCGTGATCCACCCGCCTCGGCCTCCCAAAGTGCTGAGATGACAGGCGTGAGGCATCATGCCTGGCCTACTGCACTTTTTAAAAATCAGCAAAGCATGAAATTATCTATGAGTGAATGAAAACTCATTAGAAAGAATCTTCTCAAAGAATAAATTACTTTATGCCATTAAATTGATACCAAATCTGAATTTGACTAATGCTCAGCAACATCTTATTTCCCACATTAGATTTAATTTAAATATAATAATTACCCATGACTTAAGATAATAATATTTTAAATACCATATTAAAATATATGTCTGATATTTATTTTCTTTGCCTATTATTATTATTTTGCCTAATATACTCTGGTATAAAAGGCCTTTCAAATACCACAGGTTAGAAAAGATTTTTAAAGTTACAAATAAATTCCTGTAAACTATATATGGCATTATATGATTTTCAAGTTTGTTTTTAGCTATATTGGATAATCATAAGATTTCATTTTTTAAAAAATTGAAAAGCCATGATCTTTCAACTTGGGTTTTAAAAATGTATCATGTTTTGATTATAATGAGTCTTAAGCCCTATGATGCCATTTTTTTAATGTAGTTTATTAATGGAAACCTATGCTTATCAGGGAAAAATATCAGCAATTGTGGGGTACCTAATAAATCACCTTTGTAAGATTTTTCTTCTGGAAAGCACCTCACTGTTACTACATTCTGTTTCATTAGTCTAACAGTGAAAACAGAATAGCGACTATCTCTTAAAAATTAGATACTTTCGCAGTGGCTCATGCTTGTAATCCCAGCACTTTGGGAGGCCGAGGCGGGCGGATCACGAGGTCAGGAGATCGAGACTACGGTGAAACCCCGTCTCTACTAAAAAATACCAAATATTAGCTGGGCATGGTGGTGGGCGCCTGTAGTCCCAGCTACTCGGAGAGGCTGAGGCAGGAGAATGGCGTGAACCCGGGAGGCAGAGCTTGCAGTGAGCCGAGATTGTGCCACTGCACTCCAGCCTGGGTGACAGAGCGAGACTCCATCTCAAAAAAAAAAAAAAAAAAAAAATTAGATACTTTCTATATATAAGTATATACTTTAATATACAAAATATAAATATGGAGATCAGTATTTTAAAATTTTAGTCATTTTGTTTCCTTAACTATTAATGTATTTGTGTAATACAAATGTTTTATTACTCATTTAATAGGAATACATATACATTAAAAATTAATGTTTTGGGTAGTAGAACATGCTTTGCTCTTAGACTGTTGGACATACTTGCTACTTTCAGCTGTTAGACGTATCCCAAATTTCTAAAGTTTTAAAGATAGGGCTGAATGATAAAGTCAATTTAGTGCATTTCCTTTACAAAATGAGTACTTTTGGCTACTTAACACAGTATGCAGAAAAAGATAGGTTATGAAAAATTATAATTTCTATAAAATGGTGTTAAAAGTACAAATTGCTATTATGAATCTTTGTGAATTGAAATCTGAGAATCTTCAAGAAATCTCATAAATATGCAAATACTATAATTAAATACAGGTATCATTATAATTACTAATTTTTATCTTGTCATTTTAAAGGTTCTGTTTTATTTTCTAACATTTATAACAATATTGTTTTTGACAAAAATAGCTTTTAACTTGAAGAAATTATACTCTTCAAGAAACTAACTCAAGAGATTGGGCTCAATTTTAATGTAAATATAAAATTCTACATATTTTAACTGATATAATCTTTGTGAAAAAGTAATGCTTGTTTTCTAGTACAGCTTGACCTTTAGCTAAAATGAAACTATTTTAAGAGTTTTTACTTTGAACATTGAGTGTGTGAACACTGAAAAGATGAGACAGGTGTCAGTTAATTTAGAAAGCTTATTTGCCAAGGTTGAGGACATGCACCTGTGACACAGCCTCAGCAGGTTTTGATGACATGTGCCCAAGGTTGTTAGAGCACAGTTTGGTTTTATACATTTTAGGGAGACATAAGACATTAACATATGTAAGATGAACATTGATTCAGTCTGGAATGGCAGGACAGCTGGAAGCAAAGATGGGAAGGCTTGAAGGAGGGAGAGGGTTCTAGGTTATAGGTAGATAAGAGACAAATAGTTGCATTCATTTGAGTTTCTGATTAACCTCTCCAAAGGAGGCAATCAGATATGCATTTATCTTAGCGAGCCAAGGGATGACGCTGAATGAAATGGGAGGCTGGTTGGCCCTAAGCAGTTCCCAGCTTGATTTTTCCCTTTAGCTTAGTGATTTGGAGGCACCAAGGTTTATTTTCCTTTCACGTTTACTCCCTTTTCCTTTTAATCATCTTTTGGAGAAAGCATTTCAGAAGAAAATAAGTTTCTGGTCTCAGGTTTTGTCTGATCTCTTATGGCTAGGATGCTTTATTCCTAGACAGGTAGGTCCCAAGTTATTAGGAAATCTCATTCTTTGCAGGTTTCGAAGACTTATGTTTATGAAGAGAAAATAGGGGGAGAAGGGAGAAAAACAATGACAAATAAAGGAACAATCCTGGATAATTGACATAGGCCACAGTACTTTGAAGTCTATCCATCAGTAGGCATGTATGAATGTGGCTTATGTATGTAAATAGATTGCTGTTACATTTTCTGAAGTTTAAGTTGTTTAGCTTTAGTTTACAGGGCTTCATGAAAGCACAGCTTAGTTTTCAGTGACTCCAAATTAGGAAATATGGGGAAAAATAAGGAAAACAAATTGAAAACATTAGTTTGCAGATTTGTAGTCAAGAAAAATTAGAATTTGGTCCAAACCTTAGAAAATAATAAAAATTGAAAAACATTAGGCAAGACTAGAATCTAACATCAAGTGTCCTACAGTTTTTGAAATATATTTTTTTCTCCAGTTTCCCATGTTTATTAAAGACAAATCATGGTAGGACTGATTTGTTTTATTATACTTGGCCTCATTATTTGTATACAGTGCAGCAAGAATAATTTTTTTTTTGAAATGGAGTTTTGCTTTTGTTGCCCAGGCTAGAGTGCAATGGTGTGATCTCAGCTCACTGCAACCTCTGCCTCCAGATTCAAGCAATTCCCAGCCCCAGCCTCCCAAATAGCTGGGATTATAGGCATGTGCCACCATGCCTGGCTAATTTTGTATTTTTAGTGGAGATGGGGTTTCTCCATGTTGGTCAGGCTGGTCTCGAACTCCCGACCTCAGGTGATCCGCCTGCTTCAGCCTCCCAGAGTGCTGGGATTACAGGCATGAACCACCACACCTGACCCAAATAATTATTTTTTTTACATAGGCTTTTAAATTGGCTTTGATGGAACTTTGTTTCATAGCAGGAATTTCAGGTAAGACTTTTTTTTTTTTTTTTTTTTTTTTGAGATAGAGTTTCATTCTTGTCCCCCAGGCTGGAGTGCAATGGTGCGAGCTCCACTTACTGCAACCTCTGCCTCCTGGATTCAATCAATTCTCCTTCCTGTCTTAGCCTCTCAAGTAGCTGAGATTACAGGCACCCACCACCATGCCTGGCTTATTTTTGTATTGTTTGGTAGAGACAGGGTTTCACCATGTTTGCCAGGCTAGTCTTGAACTCCTGACCTCAGGTGATCCACCCATTTTGGCCTGCCAAAGTGCTGGGATGACAGGCGTGAGCAACTACGTCTGGCTCAGGTGAGACTTTTTTAAAACTGAGCCCATCCATGGATTTGTACCATTAAATACTTATAAGTTGGGTGAATTCCTCTTCTCTTGAGGTTTCAAGATAAACTTGGGGATCCTGGGCCTGTTAGAAAGTGATATTTTTTTTACTTACCACAGGTTATGAACCCTGTACAGGGACTGTGTAGACAAGGTATGAGGCCAGTTTTTCCATGGGGCTTTTATTGGCTCTGTAAGTTGTTTGATTCCTTAAAGGAATGTACATCATTCCAGTTAATGGTTTGGTATAAATAACCCATTTCTTCAGTCATGTACTGTTACAAATTAAAACAGATTCTTATTGCACATTCCATAGTTATGTGGAAATAACTATATTGCCATAAGTTAAGAATACTAACAAATAGTTTTTAAATTCTGTAGAAATCAGGTACAGAGAAACAAATGTTGTTTATAGGAGTATACTAAATTATTAGAAGCTATTAATAGCTTTAAAGAAAAGTTTTCTTGACATTGAAAAAACAAAACAAGGATTAGCAATGTTTTAAGCAAAAAGTTAAAAAGATTACTGTAGTCTTCTATTAGTTCAGTCCATGCAGTTAATTACTGTTCTGCTTGAAATTTATGAACATTTCAGCTCTCCCTGTGTCCTGAAATTTTTTCCTCTACTTAGATATCAAAATCTTCAAAGTTATCAGAGATTGCATTCAAGAGCACCTGTTAGAGTTTTTACAGCTGATTATAAAACCCCCTTCTAAAGAGGACTAAAACAAGACAACAATTGTCCTTGGATGACAAAAGTTTTAAGATAGCCATAGTTAAAGACACAATTAAGTAAATTTGTTATGTCTGTGGCACACAATAATTTAACATAAAAATTTTAATTATTACTGATAATGTATGCTAAGTTATATCAGAATTATGGGATTTTTCCATAATTTTGGAATACATATCAATAACGTATTTATACAAATACAGCTCAAAGAAAACCACGTGCCATTTTGTATTTGACAATGCTTCTTGTATAATTTTTATACCAGTTAAGCCAAATTATGGTTTTTTGGACTCTAGGGACCCTAATATCTTAAAGGATTAATTAGGTTAGAAAAAGACATAATTTATAATTTGATTTTGGAAAGTGTGTTAAATATCAAAGGTTTAAAACACTTGATATAGCAGGTTATTGCAAAATAAGTTATTCATTCAACCAAAGTGATAACTCAAGGATTTTTAAAAAGAGGCAAAAACCCTTATTCTTTGAGAGAGGAGACTTAATTTTCCAAACAAGAAGCCCTAGTAAAAATAGCATGAAGCCAATTAAATTTTTTTAAATTTTATAAACAATTTATAAAATTTTAATCCTGACCGTAGGATATAACTTCCATAATCCTCTTATAACCTTTATTAAGGAGTCAGTTAATGCTTTAAGAAAACCTTGTTAATCTGACACAGCTGTACATATGCTGGTATTGCCTTAGTATGCCTTTGACATTAATGATTGATTTATAGATAAACTGACTTGATTTTATCTTTAAAAATGGCCCTATAGCATTAGGAGAAATACCAAATCTAGATGATAGGTTGATGAGTGCAGCAAATCACCATGGCACGTGTATACCTATGTAACAAAACTGCATGTTCTGCATATGTTCCCCAGAAATTAAAGTATAATTTTTTAAAAAGGCCCTAACAGTCTCACATCCCCACCTCCTCTGCGATAGTTCTTGGGCCTTGAGGAGTTGAATAGCTTTAATTTCTGGCTCTGTGTCTCAGGAATACAGTTTATTTTGACTGGCATCTTTTACTGGGCCTGAAGATGAGGCTTTAACTGCTTTTAGTGTTTATGCTTTAGCAGGACTTGGTGTCCTTTTTAGACTCAGGATTTAAAACCATGTAACTTAATATTACAAGGACTTTAAAAGCACATAAAGAAGGATACACGTATGTAATAACCTTAATTTAAAAAATTAATTTTAGTTATTTTCCTAAGCAAGCCAGAACTTAATAATAATGGCATAGGAATTGTTTCAATAAACTAAAATCTTTAGGCCAGTTACCAAAGGGAAAAGTTTACACTGCACACAATATTATGTTGGAAGAAAATATTTTCTTTAGAGCTTTAAGAAAACATTGTAGGCCTCAGGCAATAACAAACAGAACACAAGGAAAAAAAATTATATGGCTGAAAATGCGTTGAAGGAGAAGTTTTGCTTTTTTACACCCTTAAAAGGGGAGAGAAAACCTAAAACGGTGAGATGCAATAAAAGTTGAACATTGTGTTAAAAACAAATTAAAATCTCATAATTTATTTAGTAAATCAATCCCTTAAGAAAATTTCATTGTTTTAACCAATTATGTAGTGTATGAGTGTTTTTGTATACATTAAGCCCAGTCTTTAGAAAGACCATTACAATTTCCCTTTAATTATAGACAACTTTATTATGTAAAAGTTTTTATTTTTTTTAATAAATTCTCTTCTTGTGACTTACCCAGACTGTTCATGACATGCTTGGCCTTTCTGGTTTGTCCTGAACGTCACTTTTTCTTAAACAACCAGATATTTTATTATAGGACTAAATCTGCCCTACAAGATATTTTTCATATTAAATTATTTTTCTTTAAGCTTTTTTACCAAAAAACCCCTTTTATTTTTACAGCTTCCTTTATACCTTTCTTATTTCCTGGTTCCTTTTACCTTCTTATAATATAACCTTTAAGTTAGCTTTGAATTAGACAAAATTTGTTCACCTTTTCAAAAAGGACACACTTTTTTAAGGAAAGAATGTTTTTGTACAAATATATTATTATTGGAAATTGCCCAAATAATGAAATATCTATTATTTAATTTAATATAACTTTAGATTTTAAATTATAACACTTTTGTTTACAAGTATTTATCCCATTACATTTACCTAATTGTTTTCTTATCATTTACCTAGATTGTGTATGAAAACTGAAATAGTCATTTAAAGTTATTGAACCGCCATTGCAAAATTATACCTGAGACAGTAAAAAAGATTTGATCTAACTGACTTCATCTTGGTTCTTGTTCATTCCTGGGTATTGGCTGAACAAACCAAATTAGGAGGAATTTAGTTTATAGTTTAGCTTTGAATCAAAGATGAAATAACATTCCCTTCCCAAAACAAACTATATTGCCTGTGGACTAATCTGTCTAAAGCCACAGAATTAGAAATTGTGGTAATCTTACTAAATTTAAGATATATCTATTTTTATTAAACTCATATTAATGTCTTATTTACTAAAGATTACAGAAGCAAAGATTATTTTCTCTTGGGCTGGGTTTATAGTTTTGTAAACCCTATGCCAAATTTTGACACTGTATAGTATTTTGCAGGAATAAGTATGAAATTACTTGATTAATAAATACAAAGAAAATGTATGCTGGCAATTCTTAAGACATTTTTAATATTACTTTACCAATAATTTTAAAGCTGGCTTATTTATTAAAGATTTTACTTAAGTTAAATAAACTTGAAAAAGCATTTGATTAGCCTTTTCTTTTTTCATGATAAAGTATTTGATTTAAGCACTTTTATTTTCTTAAGCCAATTAGAGATCTTTTATATATTTTCAGTAGTGAAACATTGTGTGTGTACACAACACAAAAATACATAGATGTACTAGGCATGCCGATAGAAGTACATCTTTAGATTTATAGATTTATAAAGACCTTTTTTTCTATCTTAGACTTTTAGATTCTTAATAACCTGTTTTATAACCCAGAGCAGTTTTCAGCTAAATAGTCTTAAATTTGCACATTAAAGAAGACAACTCAGGTGAAAATCAAATTACAAAATTTACATAATAAGGTACTGAGACAAAAAGTCTGGTGGTGCTAGAGGGAGATTAAAGGTGGATGCCAAATTAAACATAAAATTATAGAAATCTATCATAGAATTGTATAAGGAGACCAATTTTATTTAGATACAGACTACCTATATTTTAACTGGATCTTTGAGCTGTAGGCAGAGCCCACACTGAATCCTGGGTCTCCAAAAAGGGAGAATAATTATGATCTTAGACTATGTGATGCCTTTACAGTGCACTTAAAATAATTATTTTTGAACAAAGATATTTCTAAGTGTCTGAACTGCATGCTTCCTTAAAACCCAAAAGTAGCCTGTGTTGTAATAGGTATTTTAGTTAAAAAAATCAGGTTACAAAATACAAAAGCAAGCAGTTTAAGAGCTGAGACAAACTTGTCTGTATATTCTCTTGGTATTCCATAAAAAACAAACAAACAAAAAACAGAAGTTTCACCCCAAAAGGGAGCTTGGTACCTTCTTTGATTTCTCTAAGGACCCCCAAGCTATTTTAAACTATTTTAGGCCCCTCATTCAGTAGATGGTGCAAGAGAAAGGAGAGAGAGTAGATGTAAATGAAGAAAACAGAATTCAGTTAACTGAGAAGAAAAAATCTTTTGCTCAAAAAAAGGCAAGGTTCTAGGAGAGAAAAAACATGAATGCCTTTTAAATACAAACAGGCACACAGACGCACATACACACACACATCTTGGATGTTAGCTTTTAATTAAGCTTAACCATTGAGCTCCTTTAAAAAATTTTTTTAAATCTCATTATCATATTTCAGCTAGGACAAATTGCTGCTATTTCAGAAGTAGCAAGTATCAAACCGGAAAGGGCTGGATTCAGGAACCAAATCCAGGGTGTCCTGGTGGAGGGAAAAAAAAAAAAAGGCAGAACCTTAGCTATTGAACTCCAGCATGGGTGGACAGCCATTGTTCTTTCAGTTTGGCCTGACTAGTAAAAAGGTGGCCTTGTTATGTAAATAAAGCCCCTTTAGTAGTTAAAATTCAAAAAAAATTCATTTCTTTTTCCCTTTTGCTGTCCATTTTCTCCCCCACTACACCAACTTTGTGTGTGTGTTTGGTGGCGGGGTGTCAGGGGTGGTGGTGGGGAATTTAGCCACTTCAGAGGCCTTGTTCCCCATGATTTGGAATTTTCCTTCAAATTTTATCAAGTCTGATAGAGTTGGTTAAACCCAATGGGAAAAAGACCGAAGGAACAATAAAAATAGGAACAAACATACAACAACAGCAAAAACAGTTAAACAAACAAACGAGAGCAAACAAACAACTTATGTGATTACTGAATATTGTAATGGTAAGGAGAAATTAAGACCAGCTGGTTGTTAAACTTAGCCAAGACAAAACCCCAATTTAGCTACTTACATAGGGATGGGTCTCAGGCTGAAGACTGTACTCTACCATCCTAGAAGCTGGAAAAAAAACTAAAAAACAAAAACCTGAACTCATCTTCCCTGCTGCAAATGAGCTCAAACTCCGTAAAGGAGTTATCTGCCTTTCATCATCATGGAAACAGAAAATCTTGCCTTCCTTGTTGGAAGCAAGTAAAACTCCAAAAAAGGGAAGTTGTACGGCAAAATAAACTTTAGATCTCAACCAAAATTTGGGAGATCAGGGATTCTCTGGACGGTATGCTCCCAGACCTCAGCAAATTGTCCTATTTGAGCCATAATGTTCGCTCATGCTAATATCAAGCACCAGTAGGAGATTTGTGAAAGATCGGAGACATCTCCAGTCAGAATCCCTTTGTGGTTACCAAAATGTGAACCCCCAAAATCTGAGACAGGTCTCAGTTAATTTAGAAAGTTTATTTGCCAAGGTTGAGTACATGAGCCTGTGACACAGCCTCAGGATGTTTTGATGACATGTGCCCAAAGTGATTAGAGCACAGTTTAGTTTTATACATTTTAGGGAGACATGAGACATTAATTAACATACATAAGATGAACATTGGTTCAGTCTGGAAAGTCAGGACAGCTTGAAGCAAAGGTGGGAAGACTTGAAGCAGGGAGGGGGCTTCCAGGTTATAGGTAGATAAGAGACAAATGGTTGCATTCCTTTGAGTTTCTGATTAATTTCTCCAAAG
The DNA here is from genome assembly GCF_006542625.1 of Nomascus leucogenys. Lineage (NCBI taxonomy): Eukaryota > Metazoa > Chordata > Mammalia > Primates > Hylobatidae > Nomascus > Nomascus leucogenys. Next base: position 18,043,728 of record NC_044383.1, on the reverse strand, counting down.
GAGGAAATCAGATATGCATTTATCTTAGTGAGCAGAGGGGTGACTTTGAATGAAATGGGAAGCAGATTGACCCTAAGCAGTTCCCAGCTTGATTTTTCCTTTTAGCTTAGTGATTTGGGGGCCCCCAGATTTATTTTCCTTTCTCAAGTGTTATATCTCTAGTAGATACTGCAATTCAATAAGTAAAAATGCTAGGATTTTTTGCTAGTTACTAGGCATATAATAATCGAATCCGTGATTGCAAATATTATAAAGTCAAATGAAGAAAAAGGACGGGTAACCTAATAATGATGGTACGCTGTGACTAATTTTTGTTAAGAAAGTGTAGTACTTAAGAACTAGAGTCAGAATGCACTGATTTTCATTTCAGCTTCACTGCTTATTGACTGGGTAACCTTCTAAGCCTTGATTTATCATCTATAAAATGAAATTAATGACATTACCTAATTGATGAGGTAATTCGGAGTATTAAGTCAGTTAATATACAAAAAGTACTTAGCACAGTGCCTGGGAAATAGTAAGCACTTTATGAATATCAGCTCTTTTTAGTAGTAGTATTGTAGAAGTATATGTAGAGAAATCAGGAGTAAAATGAGGATTGCCATTCAGACAAAATCCAGAACTGGTAGGCAATGATTCTAGAATAAGAGTTACCCATGGGTGGAAGGTATAAGGGATGAGGGAAAAGTTTGTGCCAAACAGGGTTACAGAGGTTTTCTAATGTATGTCAAGTTTTTGAAACTGCCAGTATAGGCATACCTTGTTGTATTTTACTTCACAGTATTGCACTTCAGAGATGTTGTAGTTTTTTTACTAATTGAAGTTTTGTGGTAACCATAGGTTAAGCAAGTCTGTTCGTGCAATTTTTCCAACATCATGTACTCACTTTGTGTCTCAGTACCACATTTTGGTTATTTTAAAAATATTTTTATTTTTAAAATTATTATTATATAGATTATGGCAATTTGTGATCAGTGCTCTTCGATGTTACATTTGTAATTGTTTTGGGGTGCCACAAACTGTACCTATATAAGACAAGTCAGCTTAATTAATGTGGTGTTTGTTCTGAGTGCTCCATTGACTGGAAGTTCTCTTGTCTCCATCTCCTTAGGCCTCCTTTTCATTGAGACACAGCAATATTGAAATTAAGCTGTTTAATAATGCTACAATTGCTTCCCAGTGTTCAAATGAATTGTTGCATGTCTTGTCACTTTAAATCAAATGCTACATGTGATTAAGCTCAGTGAGGAGGGCATGTCGAATGCCAATACGGCCAAAATCTAGGCCTCTTGTCCAGAGAATAGCTGAACTGTGAATGCAAAGGAAAAATTCTTGAAGGAAATGAATGCTACTTTAGTGAACACACAAATCACAAGAAAATGAAATAGCCTTATTAATGATATGGAGAAAGTTTTAGTTGTCCGAATGTAAGATCAAAACCACTATAACATTCCTGTAAACCTAAGCTTAATTTAGAGTAGAACCTAACTTTCTTCAATTCTACAAAGTCTGAGAGAGGTGAGGAAGATGCAGAAGAAAATTTGGAAGCCAGCAGAAGGTGGTTTATGAGGTTTAAGTAAGGAAGCCATCTCCGTAACAAAAGTGTAAGGTGAAGCAGTAAGTGCTGATAGAAGATCCATGTCTAACTTAATTGATGCCATAGCTACACTAAATAACAGATTCTCAATGTATATGAAACAGCTTTCTAAAAGGAGATACCACCTAGGAATTTTATAGCAAAGAAGACATGTAAATGCTTGACATCAAAATTCAAAAGACAGGATGACTTTCTTGTTAGGAGCTAATGCATCTGGTGATTATGAGCCTTGGTAATGAGCCATTGCTCATTTACCCTTCTGAAAATCCTACAGCCCTTAAGAATTATGCTAAATATGTTCTGCCTATGTTCTGTAAATGGAACAATAAAGCCAGCATGACAGCATATCTATTTACAGCATGGTTTACTGAATATTTTAAGCCCACTGTTGAGGCCTACTGCTTAGAAAAAAAAGACTTCTTTCAAAATATTACAGCTCATTCACAATGTTCCTAGTCACTCAAGAGCTTTGATGGTGATGTACAAGGAGATTAATGTTGTTTTCATGCCTGCTGACACAATAACTGATACGGTTTGGATGGCGTCCCCACCAAAATCTCATGTTCAATTGTAATCCCCAGTGTTGGAGGTGGGGGCCTGGTGGGAGGTGATTGGATCATGGGGATGGATCCTTCATGAATGGTTTAGCACCATCCCCTTCGTGCTGTTCTCTTGGTGCTGATAGTGAGTGAGTTTTTGAGAGATCTGGTTGTTTAAATTTGTATAGTACCCCCTCTTCACTCTCTCATTCCTGCTCCTGTGCCTGCGCCGCCTTCACCTTTCACCATGATCCTAAGTTTATTGAGGCCTCCCCAGAAGCCTTGCAGATGCCAGCATCATGCTTCCCGTACAACCTGTGGATCTATGAGCCAATTAAGCCCCTTTTCTTTATAAATTACCCGGTCTTGGGTATTTCTTTATAGTGATGCAAGAATGATCTAAGTACAATAACCATTTGGCAGCCTGTGGATCAAGGAGTAATTTTGATTTTGTGTACTATTTTTATTAAAATACATTTTGTAAGGCTATAGCTGACATAGATAATGATTCCTCTGATGAATCTAGGCAAAGAAAAATCTCTGGAAAGAATTAATCATTCTAGTTGCCTTTGATAACATTCATGATCCATGGGAGTAGATCAAAATATCAACATTAACTTGAGTTTGGAAGAAGTTGATTCCTACCCTCATGGATGACTTTGAGGGGTTCTAGATATTAGTGGAAGAAGTAACTGCACTTGTGGTAGAGATAGCATAAGCAATATTAATAGAATTAGAAGTGCAATTTGAAGATGTAATGAATTGCTGCAATGTAATGATAAAACTTTATTAATGAGATGTTGGTTTTTATGGATGAGTAAAGAAAGTAGTTTCTGGAGGTGGAAACTTTTCCTGGTGAAGATGCTGTGAACATTGTTGAAATGACAGTGAGTTGGAATATCACATAAACTTGATAAAGAAGCAACTGGATTTGAGGATTGACTCCAATTGCAAAGGAAGTTCTGTTAGTAAATTTTTATGAAACAGCATTGCATGCTGCAGAGAAATCTTTCCTGAAAGGTGCAGTCAGTCAATGTGGCAAATATCATTGTTGTCTTATTTTAAGAAACTGCCACAGTCACTCCAACCCTCAGCAACCATTACCCTGATCAGGCAGCAGCCGTCAACATCGAGGCAAGACCCTCCACCAGCAAAAAGAAAACATGCTAAAGGCTCAGGTGATCATTAGCATTTTTTAGCCATAAAGTATTTTATATATATTTTCTTTTAGACATAATATTATTGCACATTTAATAGGCTACAGCATTGTGTAAACATTACTGTTATATGCCCTGGGAAACCAAAAAAATGTTGTCACCCATTTTATTGCGGTATTAACTTTATTGCGGTAGTCTCTAACTAAACTTGCAACATCTCCAGCATATGCCTGTACTGTTATTTGACTGCAGTGTTAACACTATTAGCAGAGAAAGAAGCAAGGGCTAAGTTTTTAAGATTGGTATATGATATGTTAATGTGATTGGACGTCATAAAAGTAAAGGAGAAACACTGAGGAAATTTAAGCAAGGGAATTAAGAAGTGTTTGGAGGAGAATCACAGAAACCTCTTTTGGGGTTAAAGAGAGCATTTTGTCAGTTAACTTTGTGTATTAAACCATGAGGAAAGTTATGAGTGCCTTCATTCATTAGGCATGTGTTTGCTATAGAAAGAACTTAAACTATTTAATGTTTATAAACAATATCCAAGGATTTTTCATCAGAATAATATGCTATAATACTTATGCAGAACTATCTGGTGTATTTATTCCTCATGTTTTATTCCAGAAATATGTTTTATTTTGTCTTTTACAATTGTCTATTTTCTGCGTAACCATATTTTTAAAAATATTACCTTGTCTGAATTATACACATTATTATTGTGTTAATTATCTGTTGAAAGTTTATATGGAACAGATTATCATAGTGGATCTTAGTAACAGCTAATTTAATCTCCAATTTGAATTTATTTATATTTTTTAAAAGAACAAGTAAGAATATAACCTAATAAGATCTCAAGTTGCTTGCCCGAAACAGCCCGATTGTCTTTAAGATATGACTAGTTAACTAGCATCCTTTATGTAACTATGCTTTTTAATCCAAATAGTGGTTTGCAAGACCCTCTCTTTCCCTTCAATTCATTAGATGAACTTGATAATTTTAGCACATTCTTTTATATTATATTTTCATTTTTGTTTATCTGAAATATTATATCAGAGTTTATTATGTATGGCAAGCTGACATTTTGCACAAACACATCAATTTATCTTTCATAAAATAAGAAATTTTCTCTCACAAATTTTGACATTTTGTAGTAAATATCAAGCTATTAATCTACTTCTCTGTCCAAATGCATTTAATGCAACTTTTTCATAAAATCATAAAATTTAAAATATTGATCATTATTAATTCATGAAAAATATAGCATATCTTAAATTCAAGTTTTAGATTTTGGACATGTTTTCAATATGAATTTACATTTACATTTGAATTGACAAACTGTATTATCAGGGTTACTGTAGTTTCAGCTAACTTAATTTTTAGCATGTCTTATCAATTATTTTGGGGGTTTTTTAAACAGATAGGGAAAATGAGAATATGAAATTGTGTCATTAATCAGTCTTTATTTTGATGATTTTGTTTGAATAATCGCTGTATAATGAAATTATTACAGAAGACAGAATTACAAAGGTGCATTTATACTGGCTTAAGTTTTAAAACTAACTTTAAATGTAACTTGTGTAAACATGTCATATTTTTCATGGGAATACCAGAGAACTAAATGGAAAACGTTATTTGCAAGAGTCATGTTCTAGCCATGGCATCAACAAATAGGAATCTTCCTAATTGGAACATAATAGATTTTACAGTCATAAATATCCCATACCCTGAGAAGATATACTTTCATAAAAAATACAAATTTAGAATATTGTTGCCATTATTGATTTGTCTCACTGTTTTTTAAAAGCAGTTGGCTAAATAAACATTCTTTTAAGATGGTATCATTTTTAACACATTAATAAATAATATTTCATGTAATGCCACCTAATTGAGACACAATAACATCTGTACCTTCTTCCTTTCATAGCTCTTAATAAGGGTATTTGAAGTCTTAAGAATACTCCCATGCTAGAATTGAACAATGAGAACTCGTGGACACAGGAAGGGGAACATCACACTCCAAGGACTGTTGTGGGGTGGGGGGAGGGGGGAGGGACAGCATTAGGAGATATACCTAATGCTAAATGACGAGTTAATGGGTGCAGGAAATCAACATGGCACATGGATACATATGTAACAAACCTGCACATTGTGCACATGTACCCTAAAACCTAAAGTATAATAAAAAAAAATAATAAAAAAAATAAAAAATAAAAAGAATACTCCCATGCTAAATCTTGCTATTGAATCTATTCTATAAATTTCTTGAAGTTAGTTATTTATATTTATAAATATTTCTAAATTATATTTCTAAATTATATTCATTAATTTATAATAATTTATTTATTTATTCAGTAGTTTTACCGAGTGCTTTCTATATACTGTCTACCAACTACTGTTCTAGTCATTGGAAGAGTGCTATGAACAATATGAACAAGGCTACTATTCTCGAGAAGCTTACATTTTAGTGGGGAAAAGACATTTGAACTAATGATCAACCAGTAAAATAAAATAATTTTAGATTGTAGTTTGAAAAACATAGTTTTATATAATACTATACAGTAAGGGGATGGTAAACTACGTAAGTGTCTTTAAGAAGTATAATATTTGTGGTGAGACCTACATGATACAGAGCAAGCCATGTGAAGACCAGTTGCCCTGCATCACATAAGAATGATTCTCCTTTGTGCTTATTCCTTTTCCTAGAAACCAGGCTTGTCCAACCTGCAGCCCACGGGCCACATGCAGCCCAGGATGGCTTTGAATGCAGTGCAACACAAATTTGTAAACTTTCTTAAAACATTATGAGATTTTTTTGCGATTTGTTTTTTGTTTTTGGCTCATCAGCTATCATTAGTGTTTGTGTTTTATGTGTGGCGTAAGACAATGCTTTTTCTTCCACTGTGACCCAGGGAAGCCAAAAGATTGGGCATCGCTGCACTTTCCAGTTTTATTAGAAGGGGCCTGGAATTGCTGTATGCTATTGTAGACAGAGAAAAACTGAGAGTAGCCAGATACACTTGAACTTAATGCAGTGCTTCATTTCTTTCTGCTCTCTGTATCAAATTTTTCTGTTGGATCTCAGCACTTCTGCATATTTTTAGATGTTAAAGAGCGATTTCTTGTCCCACCCATGTGAATAGTAGAAGACAGGACATTTTTCATGTTCTTTTTTCTCACAGCACTTACTGAGTTCCAACATATTATATAATTTATTATTATCACCATTTATTATCTGCTCTCTCAGTAAGAATTTTTTCACTGCTAGCTTTTTTTTTTAACTGATACATCCAAGTACCTGGTACAATGCCCAGAATATAATAGATACTTAGTGATTTATTTGATATATGCATAAATGTATACCCCTTAAGAGGGAATCTTGAAAGAGAATCTGATTGAGTTAGTGTCTGCTTGGCATTGCTTACTAATTTTACCAAATCATCCTTGGATCTGCCTTCCATTTCCATAATCAATTATATCTTATTTTTAAAGTATATACCTGACAATGGACTACAACAGTATTTTCCATAGGGAATTTCCTGTGGAATTTTCTATGGAAAGTCTCGGGTGGAGGAACATTTTGAAATATTCGTACAACAAATTGTAGTGCTGACTCTTCTGTTGAATAGCCAGTATGGAATATATTCAACCTGAGCCTGTAGCCTCCAGATGGGACTCCAAGTACAAAAACTTCTTGTGCTGAGTCTACATTTACTCTTGAGTGCCATTTATTTTAACAGATTAGTCACTCTGAGTGTCCCTTGCATTAGTTTTTAAGAAAGTCTGTATTTCTGATGGTACTTTTTATAGAGACTTTACCCATAAACTTCATCCCACCATTAATACTCTTTATTATAAAAGGTAGGAGAGTATATCTGTAGCAGGAGTTGGTTGAGGTCTTCAATCAGTACTTTACTTAATGTTCAAGTATCATGTGTAACCTAATTTGAACCGCAGCTATTATTTTTGATAATTTTAAAAACAATGTTAATTTTGGGAGGTCCAAGTGTCTCATCACGCCCAGGAAGTGGTATTTCAGCTTATTCTCTGAAAACAAGCTGGAATTAAAATAGCATTCGTATTTCTTATGAAAACTTTTACATTTGTCTTTATTATATTTATTCATAGGTAAAGATAGATAATATAATTATTTCAAGTTTTAGAATGTTTTGGTTCTTTGTGACTTTTACCTGAAGAAGTAGTCATTTTCCCCTGGCTACTTTATTTATTCAAATATTCTTTGGGCAGATGTAAAAAAATATATAGAGATGTTTCATGTGTGCGTATGGCTTGCTTACTTGCCTGAAATTATGGTCTTTCTTATAAGGTACTTAGTTATATGGACCCACAGATGGCAGGTAAACCATAATAAAATTCTGCAGTTCCAGCCTGAATCATGTGCTTCATCAATTTAAGTATATTGTTACTCTGTTGGTTACTCCCACTACTTATACACAATTTAAATTAAAGAAATGCCAAATCCTTTATATGTTAAAGAATGGCAGATATTTGGGAGAGATAATGAGTTAAATAGGGATTGCACAAAGGGATTAGTGAAGACCCATATTTGAATATTATATATTTTAACAATCAATACTTTTTCCCCTAAAAATGTGCCGCTTGCTCTTTGAAAATTTTCCATTTCAGTTCCTTTCTCCACTTTTGTTGGACCTTCTTTGTTTTGTCTGTATTTATTTTGTTCTGCTTAATTTTGATTTTCACTTTTAGCAGTTTCTCCTCATTATGAGACCAATCCTGGAAAAGAGATTTGACTGGTTGCTTTTGAAAATTCATGTACTCCAACTGTTCCAGGCTTCTTTAGAACTTCCTCAGGATCCCTTCAACTAACCTACTCTTGTACTGAGCAACTCTACACTTCTGTTTTCACTTCCTTGTTCAAATTGGCCTGGCCTAGTTTCAGTTAATACCTTTTTGAAGCTTTTGAGTTTTCCTATTGATTCCCTGTTTTTCCTGCCTCATAGACACTGGTACCATCCACATCTTGAGTTTGTCGTTTACCCGTACCAGTTTATATTTTGATGTTTAAGGGAATTATCTGCCACTTACTTTTGTTAGAATAGTTGTTCTTTTTTTTTTTTTTTTTTTGGCTTTTCAATTTAGCTGCTATATATTTTAATATTGGAAGTCAAGGATATCAAAAACTATCCTGCTACTCCCACCGCCCACTCAGAACTCTGTCCCTTGGATTGCATTTGTTAATTTCTAAGTAGTTAAGCTTGTTTTTGCCATATGTGAAATTATAGTTTTAATTTTATTTTATTGGAATATGTTAATATAGCTCATAAAAGCTGTCATTTAGATTTTTAAAATACTTTCTCTGTACAGTGTTTATTGTCTTCTTTTTAAAATGTTCTATGGATTAAAAATATATTTTAAATCGTCTGCGTTCTTGATGATTTCTGCTCTGTTTTGTAACAGAACTTCTTGAAATTTCAGCCTATAGTTTGTTTATACTGTGTCATATTCCACATTCTCCTTATTCTGTTTGTATTAACATCCCCACCACTCTGTTGAAAGTTCATTTGTTTAAATTACTCATGAAGTTCATGTCAAATCCAGCAGCTATATTTTCATCCTCATCTTAACCAACATAATCAACCACTACTTTCTTCTTGCAACATTTCTGTTCTTTGACCCTCTTGACACAACCCTTTCCTGGTTTCCTCCCACCTACCTTTCCACTTCTTTTTTTTAAGCTCTAATGATGGGGTGGCCCTGAATATCCTCTTAGAGATAATTTCTCCTGCATCTATTCTGTCTCCTAGGGACTATCATACAAGTACATGATTTAAAATGACATTTATGTTCCTTTGATTTCCAAATTTTTAAATCTAACCTTTCCTCTGAACTTCAAGCTAGTAGTTACTGTCTACTCTTGAACATTTAATAGGTATTTCACATTTAACATATTCTAAGTAAGTTTTTCTTTTCTTATTTCTCCCTTGATCCTCATGGCCCTTTTCTGTTCTCAGTAAGTAGAAATATCATCTTTCCACTTGTTCTTGTGAGAGCAAACTGCAATAGTCATGATTAATTCTTCTCCTTCATTCACCTGTCATATCTAATCCTTCAGCGTGTCTCCTCACTTCTCTCTCTAAATTATGTACCTAACTACTTATTTTTGTCTTGATGACTGCTACTCTTGTGCAAGCTACTATCACCTTACGACTAGAAAAATCAAATATCCTCTTCTCTTCTCTTCTGGATTTCCCCAATTATTTCTTTCTCACCCAACAGCCAGAATGATATTTTTCTTGAGAGTTAGATCATGTCATTCACATAGCTCAAAACTTTCCATGGGTTCCCATTGCCCTTATAACATGTTCCGAACTCTTTGTCATAGCCAAAGACCTGTGTGACTTGCTTTTTGCTTTCTAATCTGAATTTATTTACAACTACTCTGTCCTTTGCTCACAATACTCCACATCTTATGACTTTTCATAAACGTGTCTAACCTAATCATCATCTTTACACTTGAGAAACCTCTACCAACAGATATTTGTGTGGTTTTAAATTTCTTATTTGGATATAAGCTCATATATCACCCCTTTAGTGAGGCCAGCAGCTCTAACTACCTGATCCAAATTAGCCGCAAATCCTCCTAGCTCATATCATCTTTGTTTTTTTCCACTCAAAACACCACTGTCAACAATTATGATTTCCCCCTACAAGTTTACCTGGTTATTTTCTGCCTCCTGCTATTAGAAAATAAACGCCATAATAATAGGAGCTTTGTCTTATTACAATGGTGTCACTAGCACCTAGAACAGAGCTTGTTTAGTGACTATTTCTTGAATATTTTTACATGATTTAAATGATACAAGTAGATCAATTTTGTGTCTCTAACTTTTAAAAGAGATATGCATATTAATAATTTCTTCCAAAATTTTGCCATTATCAAATTCCCCTTATATGTCCAGGCATTGTGTTTTTACTTACTTGGTCTGCATTTTTGGTGCATATTGTTTTATTATTGTTATATTTTCTTTGTCTCAGTGTTTTATTTGATCAGGTTTTGACTCTGAATTTCACTTTGCTATTAATATTGGTTTATATGTTTTATTGTTTTTAAGTGCCTATTATATCTTCTTACAGTATTTTATATTTTGGATAAAAATGTGTCACTGTTCTATATGTGTTTTCTGCTAAAAACATAAAGCTGAATTGTATCTTTACTGCAAAAATCTCTGTCTTTCAATGTGGATTCAGCCTGTTGACATTTACTGCAATTACACTTTATCTTATTCAGTTAATTTTATGTTATATTTATTAGTTTATTTGTTATTTCATCTGTTCTCTTTTTTTATATATTTGCTAATTATTCAAGCCTTTATTCAAGGTCCTTATGCCCCCTTTTCATTTAGGTATTTATCAACATTGCATAAGGTTTCCTCCTATTCCAATTTGTCTTAAATAAACGAATTTTCTTTATTATGATTTCAAAATATTATCATTTCGAAGATTTTCCTGTTCTTAATTATTGTTTCCAGAATTCTGTTACCATGGATTTAAGTTCTTGTTGACAATATTCTTTGATAAGCTTCATTTCTATGACATTCTTATGGAGCATCACCTGGGAAGAAAATTTGTTTTTTTAAACTTTAAAAGATGTTTTTTCTTTAATCTTTTATGATATTTTCACCTATAACCAATCTCCTATGCCAATTATCTTTCTTCAGCCTTTGTGTAAGTGTTTCATAATTCAATAGCTTAGAAGCTTGTAGGAAATGAATATTACTATATTTAAGCTTACATGTACATGCCAAAGAATCATTTTCTCAACTTACTATAATTCTTTATATAAGAAATACTGATATCCCTTATTTTAGAGTGCCATTTAAATTCCTTAGTGTTCTTTCCTTGCACTGAAAGCTGGGACAATTATAGGATTCATTTCCTTTGTTTTTCTTCATTCAGGGATCATAATCTCTGGCCACTTGTCCAATGCCTGAAATTGGTTGTTTCAGATACTTCACCTAGTTTTCCAGTTGTTTATAGCAGGAGAGAAAACTCATTCCTTTTAGTCCATTTTCAGTAGAAATTCTATTATGTTTTTGAAACACTTTCATAAAATATTATTAAAAGAAAAAGAGATTTTAATACCTGAATGGTTTAGCTTCAGCAATGTGGGAAAACTCACTTATATTGACATCTCATTTATACATGATACAAAAGTTTAATAATGTTTATATTGTAACTTTTACATGCCAGAAATTATGGTAAGCATTAAATTTCTATTAATTCAGTTAGATTTTCTATAACATTATAAGGTAGATGCTTTTATTATTACCATTCGCATATGGGAAGACTGAGAAATAGACTAGTTTTTCAAAATATGCAGGGCTAGTAAGTGAAAAGCCACATTACACAATCAGTTATTCTCTATCCAGATGCTATATTGTTGATTGATACACTATAATACACTTCCTCAGGACAGATGTTATAGTTTGATCTCTATAATGTTAACAGAAATGGAGAGCAACTTTAACTTTTTGGCCAGTTTCACCTTTTAAAATTAACTTATTAACATTAACAAGTTTTAAAATGATGTGACATATTTTATTATTTGAATGGTGTGTAACAAAACATTTGTATATATATATATATGAAGCTTCCCCAGATGAAGATATATAGGGAGAAAATTCCCTGTTTTCTTAACTGAGTTGAAATGTGGGTTGTTTGGTTAGGCATATTTAATCTGTCATAGTATTTCACATGAAACTCTTAGCGTGCATCCTTAAAGTAATTTTCTAATAGTTTTTAAAATATTTAATGTCACATTCTACACTATGACCATCATTAGCAGTTGGATATATTAGGTATTCTAGATGAAGTTTTGATTCCGTCATATATTTGACTTATAATATCATGATCCAAATGTCTTGGTGATTTAGAAAAACTATATTTACAAATGTCATGAAATATCACCACAGGTTTTAGAGAAGAACATACTTTCAATTTTTTTTATTTTGATTTTTCAGATTGCATTCTCACAACACAATACAATCATGGACCTTGTGCAGTTTTTTGTCACCTTCTTCAGGTAAAAGTTTGCTTTGACTGACTTTGAACTTGTCAAGCCTATATTCTGATATATGTCCTGTCAATCTGTTAGATAATTGACCAATTCTGTAACCTTAAATTATCATAGAGTATGCCTTGAATAGCTTTATATGCTTAAATATATCCCACAGAACAGAGGGAACATAGCTGAAATGTACTTGTGCAAGATTATTTTGCTGTTACACTATTTAATAGCTAATGGATTCAGTGGAAAGAGGATAACTTTGTGTCCCCCATCACATAAATAATTATAGCCTGTTTTAATTAATGAAATTAACAATGCATGCACCACATGGATTAGTTACTTCTACAAGAACTAAACTAATTTGTTTATTTCTTAGTTAATTTTGTTAATTGTGTGACATATTTGTTGTAGGTTCATAAAAAGGGTTCCACAGTGAAGGAGCTTTGTAAAATGCTATGTGTCCTAAAGTTAAATAGCACTTTTTTGGTTGGTTTTCAACTGGCATTACTTCTCAGAGCTTTTAAAATGCTAATTTGCAATGTGTCATTCTACAACAGAGGTTATAGTTTGTAGCATTCTCAAAACATGAAAACTGTTTTCAGGGAACATTTATTTTCATTTCCGTGGGACGTAAATGTAGAGACTCTGGGTTAGGAGTTTAAGTTATAAAATATCTGTGTTATGAGATCGTAGATCCTCTGGATTGGAAGAGATCTTATTTTTGTTAACATTATTATTCACGTGTGAAGTTTATGCTGGTCGTTTGGGTGCCTTTGTGCAAATTAGACAAATATGACTTCTCCTTCTGGCAGATAAAGCCCCACATCATGGCACACAAGTTTGAAAATAGTGCAGTATGAATTTTAACCAACACCCACCAACTTGGCTGGGCTGCCATACAGTAAAGACCTGTACAACTCAATCCTTAGCACAGATGATGTATTTGGAACTTGTCTAAACACAAAGTAACCATCATCTTGTTGATTGTCTTGTCCAGACATCCATAAAGTATTTGAATTTCTAATACCTTCTTCACTGGAGTCAGCAAACATTTTCCATTAAGGGCCAGATAGTAAATATTTCAAGATTTGTGGGCTGTATGGTCTTCATCGCATCTATGCAACTTTTCTGCTATAGTGTTAAAGCAGACAAAGCCAATATGGAAACAAATGGGAATGGCTGTGTTCCAATAAAACTTTATTATAAAAACAGCTGGTGGATTGAATTCAGCCTGTGGACATAATTTGCCCAACCACTGATCAGTTTTATGCCTGAATGCCTTTAATGACAGGAAGCTCACCAGCTCCTCAGATAGCATTTTCTATCATCAGATAACAAATTGTTCTTTATAACTGAGCTGAAATCTGCCTCCCTGTGATATCTCTCCTAATTCTTCCATATGGGCCCATATATAACAATTTCAATTTCTTATTTCCATTTACAGTGCTTCAGATTTGTAAAGTATTTTCTACAGTTTACACATTCCTTGTTCATTTTTCTACTTCTCTCTATAAGAGAAACCTTTGCCATATTGGTCAGTTTACTCTGAAAACAATCATGTTCATCCATGCACCTTAAAATATTATAATTTCTATAAACATATTTATCACTAATATGTGTAAAAAGTGCATTTGTACTTTAAATTGTTCCTTAAAATGAAATTTGAGGAAACATCTTAAATATGTTTAATATTTTACAACTTTGTACTTCAGAAAACAAATGAATTTTAAGGCTATTAACAAAGTTATGGTATGGTTTTAGAAAGTACTAGAAGTTACAATTGAACAAGCATTATTGAATGCATTAAAACAACTTTTGTTTTTGTTGTTGTTGTTGTTGTTGTTGAGACAGGGTCTCACCCTGTCACCCAGGCTGGAGTGCAGTGGTGCTATTTTGGCTCACTGCAACCTCCACCTCCCGGGTTCAAGCAATTCTCCTGCCTCAGCTCCTGAGTAGCTGGGATTACAGGCACCTGCCACCACACCCAGCTAATTTTTGTATTTTTAGTAGATAGGGGGTTTCACCATGTTGGCCAGGCTGGTCTCCATCCCCTGACCTCAGATGATCTGCCCACCTCGGCCTCCCAAAGTGCTGGGATTACAGGTGTGAGCCACCACGCCTGGCTTAAAAAAACTTTTTGATGCAGAATAGTCTGGAAGAAAATCCACTGAAAGTTTGGTTAAGTGCAAAATTTCACAAAGTTGAATATGTATGTAAATTATTTGAATCTTCAGGTTTTTTATTTTAAGCTTTTGAATTTGTGTGCGTATTTAAATTCAATAGCTCTTTTGTTAAGTAAAAGAAAATTACTGTTAATGTGTACCATGTCTTAGAGATCATCCTATTTATTATGTTGTCATCATGGACAATGTAAAATGAAATATTCTAATCTTTGTGTGTGATAAAATATATTTGATGGGTTTTTTGTCATTTAAATTCTTCCAGTAGTGAAATGTAAATTAGATCACTTAAAAAACTGTGTCATTGTTAAGAAAAATATGGACAGGATATTTTGAAGCTTATTAATTATTAAGTTTTATAAAGCTACTGCTAAACTTTAAGAGATTTTAAAACAGGTTAACATTTATGGAGACCCCTCAATCAGGCCATTTTTACTGTTATTGCTGTTATTTTGGTAACAGAGCTGAGTGTGTCAGCTTTGCAGTTTAGCCATTGTTCTGTACGGGCTGGTTCTCAAACTCTTTGTTAGATTTTACCTCTATATTGTGTGTAGTTCTTATGGTAAACATAATTGGGCCAGTACTAGGGAGATCACTTACAGACATAGCCTGGCTCTGTTCTTAATGTTTATGCCATCTTAAGTAGGTCACTACTTTAGTTTGTTTGTATTGCTGAAAAGGAATACCTGAAGCTGGGTAATTTATAAAAAGAGGTTTATTTGGCTCACAGTTGTGCTGGCTGTACAAGAAGTAGGGTGCCAGCATGTGCATCTGGTGAGGGTATCAAACTGCTTCCACTCATGGCAGAAGAGGAAGCAGAGCTGGTATGTGTAGAAATCACATGGGGAGAGAAGAAGTGAGAGCCAGAGACTCTTTTAAACAGTCAGCTCTCATGGGAACTAATAGAGTGAGAACTCATTTGCTACCATAAGGACACCACCAAGTCATTCATGAGGGATCTGCCCCTGCAACCCAACCTCCAACACTGGGTATCAAATTTTAATATGTGGTTTGGAGGGTTAAATATTAAAACTATAGCATTCTATCCCTGGCCCCTCAAATCCCTCGTGTCCTTCTCACATACAAAATATAATCATTTAATCCCAATACTTCCCAGAAGTCTTAACTTGTTTCAGGATCACCTCAGAAGTCCAGAATCCAAAGTCTCATCTGAGACTCAAAGCAAGTTCCTTTCAGCTTTGAGCCTGCAAAATCAAAATCAAGTTATTTATCTCCAAGATACAATGGTGTAACAGATATTGAGTAATCTCATTCCAAAAGGGAGAAATTGGTCAAAATATAGTGATAACATGCTGCATGAACATCCAAAATCTAGCAGGGAAGACATTAAATCTTAAAGCTCCAAAATTATCTCCCTTGGTTCCATGTCCTGCACCCTGGGAACATGGATGTACCATAGCTGTGCTCTACTAGGCAATCCCTAGTGGGTACTCTCTTCAGGGCCTCCAACTCCATATTTCTGCTCAGCATTGCCTCACTAGCATCTGTCTGCAGGGTCTCCACCCCTATGGCAGGCTTCTGCCTGGGCACTCAAGCTTTTCAATACATCCCCTGAAATCTCAGTGGAAGCTGCCAAGCCTCTACTACTCATACTTTCTAGCCTCCTTCAGTGGCAGCAGGGGCAATACCTGGGGCCGTTTGAGCAGCGAGATGTGGGGAGCACTTTCTGGAGATGGGGCATGGCAATGTTGTCCCAAGCCTGTCATCCAAAACCGTACCGTCTTCCTTGGGCTCTTGGTCTGTGATGGGAAGCCCAGAAGCCTGCCAGATTTGTGAAATGCCTTCAGGGTCTTTCCCCCATTATCTTTGCTAATAGTACCTGGCTCCTTTTATTCATGCTACTTTCTTTAACAAGTGTGTGCTACCCCAGCACTCTTCTGAAAACACTCTTTCCTTCTCTGCCACATGGCCAGGCTGAGGATTCTACAAATTGTTATCCCCTGCTTTCCTTTTGATTATACATTCCAACTCTAGGTTATTCATTTGCTCGTGCATGTGAACATAAGCTGTTAAAAGCAGCCACATTACTTCTTGAGCACTTTGCTGCTTGGCATGGACACAGTGTAGCAAAGTTCTTTGACAGGGCATAACAAAGGTTATCTTTGCTTCAGTTCCAATGATTTATTTCCTCATTTCAGTCTGACACCCTCAACATGGCCTTTACTTTCTATATTTCAATCAGCATTTTGGTCACAGCCACTTAACCAATCTCTAAGATGTTCCAAACTTTCCCTCATTTTCCTATCTTATGAGCACTCCAGTTCCAAAGCTGCTTTTACATTTTTAGGTATCTTTATAGCAACATACCACTTTCTGGCACCAATTGTCTGTCTTAGTCCATTTGCATTGCTATAAAAGAATACCTGAGGCTGAGTAATATATAAAGGAAAGAGGTTTACTTGGCTTATGGTTCTGCAGGTTGTGCAAGAAGTATGGTGTTGGCATTTGCATCTGGTGAGGGCCTCAGGCTGTTTCCATTCATGGTGGAAGAGGAAGGGGAGCTGGTATGTGTAGAGATCACATGGTAAGAAAGTAGGCAAGAGAGAGAGGACAGAAGTTCCAGACTCTTTCAAATAACCAGCTGTCATGGGAACATAAGACACAACGATGGCACCAATCCATTCATGATGGATCTACCCCCATGACCCAAACACCTCCCATTAGGCCCCACCTCTAACACTGAGTATCAAATTTTAACATTTGATTTGGAGGATCAAATATCCAAACTATACCAGTCACCTAGCTTCTCTAAATCTCAGTCCTTTCATGTATTGAACTAAAGGTTTTTTTTTTTCTTGATGTTGCTGTGAAATAATATAGTATATGATTCAAAAATTGAAAAGAATAATTTATTAAACTCTTTTCTTGTTTGTAAAATGGAGAAGTAGATGTATCTGAGTCAGAAAAGTCTGAATTGTTTATTGTAAAGAAATAAATTAAATGGAAATTTGGTAGAGACTACTGTCCCTGTAACTTTTAGACTTTTATGGTGGCATTAATTTTCTATATCACTGGATGACATAATATTTTGTATTTATTAACTTGTCCAGTTGGGAGTAGTTTCAGAGATTACCAGTTGGTCTTTTCCACTATGACTGATCTTATCCTATAAGCCAGAGACACAGTGTAGAGGTTATTCCAGCTACCTTGTACATCAGTTCTATTTATACACTTAAAGAGTGGGGAAATGACCAATGGGTGGATCCATTGACATAGTGGGCATACTGTGAGCAAGAATTTAGTCAGAATTTGTTATGTGCCCCCACGTCCTGAACACCCCAACTCTATTAGAGGCCATGATGATATTTTGAATGCTTGGCTATCTGTGTCACTTCTACCTCATGTCTAATAGGAGTCAAAATGTCTGCTTATTCCTCCTGTACTGTATATATATCCTCATGCATATACCTGTGCATATAATCAAGTATATGGTGTAGGTATTTTCAGGGATCATTTTACCCATTTTTCAAAATGTTTCAGGGACCTTCCTTCTATGGACTCAGTCACCTGATTAGTTAATGGGTTTTGGATTTTAAAATTAGCTGAAATCTGGGAACTGTGAAGAGAAACATGGCCCTCCATTGAAGCAACAACCCTCAGTCTCCTGTTCCTTCATTCTTACTTAAAATGAAACCAGATGTTAAATAGTACCACTGTTGGCTGCCCACCTATTTTGCCCTTCAGAATACCATGCTTTATTAATAATTCCTACAACTCTTTGTGAGCCAACCCCCTTGGCAGTTCATCCAATCTTGTTGATCCAATTATGGTAATTGTGGTTTCTGGATTCTGGCAGTTAAGCACTGACACCTGTCATCTATGACTTTGGGTCTCCATCTTTTTATGGCAATTAACAAACCTAGCCCTGTGACTATCTCTCCTATTTTCAGGCCTGCTCTGAAGAGGAGAGCCAACTCTAAGCCTCCTTATAATACTGGTGCCTCTCTCATCAGCATATTCATAACAGCCTTAATGCATAGTTTGTCCTTTCAATCCTCCCATGGAACACAACCTGGTAGTTCTTCTGGCCTCATATAATATGAACCATTCTAGCATATCCCCTTCTCTCAGTGTTTTTGTAACTTTCTCTTCCATAAGCCAGGACAACTCAGGCATTTCAATTTCACTTCTACTGGACATTGCATTTTTCAGGCTTCTACGAGTCACTCTAGCAACAAGTTTGCTCCATTCCCTGGAATCCTCAGTAGGGTATTACATCTCTGTGGTCCTGAAAATATGCACCAAAATCAATGAATTTTTATCTATCCAGTCTTCACATTTCGTTGCCCTTTATCAAATATTTAAATCTGGTCATACTTCCATGGCTCCTGCCAGTACGTGCTCCCTAAATCTTGCATCTGTTTCAATTGTGCAATCCATTTACTTTCGTATCAGGCTCAGTAGGGTCATGCTGTGATTTAATCCCACTAATCAGTCTGGCAGCCAAGAAAAGAAGTGGTGACAGTTTGTGAGGGGGCACCTGTTACCTAAGAGAGAAGAGAGCTCTTTAGTGTCTTCCAGCATAACAAAATGCTAGGTATTACTAGGGAAGCGGCCGGTAAAACCAACATCCTCAGAAGCATTCATTCATATATTCCTATTCCATATTTCAGGTTCCTAGGTCTCCTGAACCATGGCCCTTTTGCATAACACAACTTCTTTGGCTTAGCATTCTGTCATCTCTGGAGCTCTGCAACTCTATAACAATTAGATCATCATCCTGCTGGTCACTCATGTTGGCATTTCTGCTATCAGTCATGAGGGCCTCATTTAAAGCTATGAAAGAGACCCACTGGCTCTTTTATTTAGTCAGTAAGGTTTGTTAATGGCCTTCAGTCTCTCATTATCCCTCTACAGGTATCAATACAACATAATGATAATCAGTCTACTCCACTCTCTTTTGAAGGTGTTTTCCCCATCTTCCAAACGCCTGAATTGCTGTACCTTCAAGTATTTTCTCTATCAGTGCATTTTCTCAGGCCACCACTGGTGAAATCCAGCAATTTAAGTCTTCTGCCAGGAACTGTGTTCCACCCACCAACATGGATGTTGTCCTCTTAGCCTGCCAATCAGTGAGTGAATCAGTTCTTCATCTCCATCTTACCTTCTGTTTACTTGGACCATAAGTCCTCTGAGACGCAGAAGCCAAGATGGGATTAGATAAGCAATAAACGTGTTAGGGGAACTCCTGTGAGGGGAAATTGGGAGAGAGGAGGGGAGATAATGGGAGAACTTTAGACGACAATGCCTACCTGCCTTTGTGAGGGAGAGAGAAGGAAGAAAAGGAAGGTGAGTGAAAGAGCCTGAGAATGCAGGGCACTTCTAAGAATGTTTAACACCAGTGGTGCAGCCTTGAGCTAAAGTTACCTGTCAAAGGAGTCTTCCATCTCCCAGGAACAGACCCGCTTTGGTATCTCTGCCATGTTTAGTCCTTGACTAAGGACAGCCCTTGGAAAGCATGGGCTCAGTGTGAATAAAATTATGAATTTCAGAGTGTGGTAGCTGGGGCCACTAGTCAGTTATGCTCTCTGCCATCAGGGATCAGAGAGGTCCTTTTTTTTTTTTTTTCCCGAGATGGGGTCTCACTCTGCCTCCCAGGCTGGAGTGTAGTGGCACAATCTCAGTTCACTCAACCTGTGCCTCACAGGCTCAAGCAATCCTCCCACCTCAGCCTCCTGAGTAGCTGGGACCACAGGAGCTTGCCACCATGCCTGACTAAGTTTTTTGAATTTTTGATAGAGACAGGGTTTCGCCATGTTGCCCAGGCTGGTCTCAAACTCCTGAGCTCAAGTGATCCACTCACCTTGGCCTCCCAAAGTGCTGAGATTACAGGCGTGAGCCACCGTGCCCGACCAGAGAAGTATATCTTAGTGGTTGGCACAATGGAGTTATTTGTTGTGTGATGGTTGATAGAACTGAGCTATAAAACCTGTAAAAAATGACTTTGGTAATGTGTTTGTATTTATTTTTGTGTAGTTTATATTTTTGAGGGTAGATTTTTAAATTTGACTAAGCTTCAGTAATATTTGTGTCTGTGCAGGTTTTTAATTTTTTCCTGACCTAGTTGGTAATTGGCTTTTTAATGGAAATTGTCCTCTTTGTTTCATTTTACAAATTCATTGACATATTTACAATATTAATACTCTGAAGTTTTTTCTATATTAGAATCGTGCCTACCCTTTTATTGAGAATTTTGCCTATTTTTCCTTCCTTCCCTCCCTCCCTCCCTCCCTCCCGGCCTGCCTTCCTTCCTTCCTTCCTTCCTTCTTTCCTTCCTTCCTTCTCCTTCTTTCTCCCATTCTCTCTCCTTCCTTCCTTCCTTCTTTCCTTCTTTCCTTCCTTCCTTCCTTCTTCCTCTCTTCCTCCCTCCCTCCTTCCTTCTCCTTCCTTCCTTCTTTCCTTTCCCTTCCTTCCTTCCTTCCTTCCTTCCTTCCTTCCTTCCTTCCTTCCTTCCTTCCTTCTTTCCTTCCTTCCTTGCTTCCCCTTCCCATTTCTAAAAATAATCTGCTTCAGCCACATTCTGTAGACATTAATATGTAGTATGCTGGCCTCATAGAATGATTTAGGAATTGTTCCTTCCTCTTCACTTTTTGGGAAAAGTTTGAACATTGGTATTAGTTATTTTTTAAATGTTTGGGTAGAATTTTTCAGTGAAGCCATTGAGTTCAGGGCTTCTTTGTTGTGGTATATTTGATTACTGATTCAATCTCCTTACTGATTATAGATCTATTCCATTTTCTATTCCTTTATCATTCAATCTTGGTAGGTTTTATGTTTCTAGGGATTTGTCCATTTCACCTAGCTTATCCAATTTATTAGTGTATAATTGTTCATAGTACTCTCCTATAATCATTTTTATTTCTGTAGAATTGGCAGTAATGACCCCACTTTCATTTCTAAATTTAATAATTTGAGTTTTCTTTCTCTTTTCTTTTTTTTTGGTCAGTCTAACTAAAGGTTTGCCAATTTTGTTGCTCTTTTTCTAGAATCAACTTTTGGTATTGTTGATTTTCTCTACTGTTTTTCTATTTTCTCTATTGTTTATCTTGCTCTAATATTTATTATTTCCTTCATTCTGCTACCTTTGAATTTAGTTTGTTCTTCTTTTTCTAGTTCAAGTTGTAAAGTTAAGTTGTGTATTTGAGATCTTTCTTCTTTTTTAGTATGTTTATAACTATAAATTTCCCTTTTGTCACTGCTTTACAGTGTTCCATGAGTTTTGGTATGTTGTGTTTTAATTTTCACATTTCTCTAAATATTTTCTAATTTCATTGTGATTTTGTCTTTCATCCATTGATCAAATGTGTGTTGGTAATTTCCACATACTTTTTAATGTTCAAGTTTTTCTTCTGTTATTGATTTCTAACTTTATCCCACTCTGGGTGGTGAAGATACTTTGTACATTTATCTTTTAAAATCGATCAAGATATAATTTCTTACCTAACATATATTCTGTCCTGGAGAATGTCTCCTGTGCCCTTCAGGAGAATATGTATTCTGTTGTTTTTAGGTAGAATATCCTGTATATATCTATTAGATCTTGGTGGTTTATTGCATTACTCTAGACCTCTGTTTCCTTTATTATCTTCTGTCTGATTGTTCTATCCTTTACTGAGAATGGAGTTGAGTTATTGTTTTAATCATTTGGATTTCTCTCTGTTCCTGTTGTTACTTTTTGTCTTAAAGAACATTTTTAACATAAATATAGTATTTCTTTATTAGAATTTGTCTGTGTCTGTTTGCATATCTTTTAACATTTTTTCTCTTGTTATATTTTGTGTATGTTTCTTTTACACCAAAAATATCTGGATATTTTGGTTTTGTTTTAATAATCCGAGAATCTCTTAATTTTATGTGACAGGCAAATAAATGGAAATTTTCTTTTTTCTTCTCTTCTGATTTTTATTAATTGAATGAGCTTCTAATATTCTTTTATTTTCCTTTTAGCAGTTTAGGAATTATAGTTTTTTTTTATTTAATGATTACTCTTAAATTTTAACAAGCATATTTCCCTAACCAACAATAATATTAATCAGTATGTCTTTTATCCTCCTGAATCATATAGGAGAACTAAAAATCTTTGAAACTTTTACTTATCATTGTCTAATTTTTAAACATATTTTCCAATTTCTAATTTTAATTTGTGTTTTATTTGGTGATATAATTCACATATAATACAATCCACCAATTGAAAGTGCACAGTTATTCTTCAGCCATTATTGCAATCAATTTTAGAACATATCATCATCCCCAAAGGAAGCCATGTACTCATCAGTAGTCACTCCCCCCTCTCACATACCCCTAGTTCTGAAAAATCACTAATCTACTTTCTGTCCATAGATTTGCCTATTCTGGACATCTTATATAAATGGAATTGTACAATATGTGTTCTTTTGTGACTGGTTCCTTTCATTTAGCACAATGTTTCTTACCCGTAACGTAGTATGGATCAGTATTTTGTTTCTTTTTATTGCTGAATAATATTTCATCTTATATGTATAACACATTTTATTTCTCTGTTTATTAGTTGATGGTTATTTGAGTTCTTTCTTCTTTTTCACTGTTGTGAATAATACTACTATGAACATTTGTGTATAAGTTTTTATGTGGATATATATTTTCATTTGTCTTAAGTATATAATTAGGAGTAGAATTGTTGATACATGGTAACTCTAGGTTAAACATTGTGATAAACTGCCAACCTTTTTTCTAAAGAAGATGTATCATTTTATAATCTTACCAGCAAGGATCAGACATTTATTTTTTCCACATTCTTACTGAAGTTTGTATTAACTGCCTTTCTTATAGCCATCTTAGTGGGCATAAAGTGGTGAGAGGTGATGCATATTTAGAGGAATTAAAAATGAAAGATTAAAGGAATCTAAAGAATACAACAAGCAAAGAAATAATAAGAGTTAAGTGCTTGAAAAACAAAAACAATCAAAGATGACAACATGGAAGCAAGCATGCAAGTGAGCAGAATAACGCAAAGTTAAGTATAGTGTTCACGATTTGGAAAAAATAAGACATTGAATCATGTTGTACTTACAGATATTCTGAAAGAGAAAAAAGAAGAAAATGTAACTCCCTAAAGAAAAAAAGTAAACCTAATTTAGTCACAGGATCTCTACATCAAAGTGGTATAATCCTAGAATATTTGCCTGAAAGTTTTTTTTAAAAAATGTGTAAGGACACTGTGAAGAATTACAAATACACATAAGTCCCTGTTTAAAAAAATGAGATTATGATGATGGATATGTTAATGGAAATGAGACCTGAAGATACGGATTTTGCTAGGTAGAAACAATAGATGATTTCTTAACTGTATTGGAAGTTTACTTAGGAATTTTCTCCATGGTTCTGTTGTGGAATAAAGTAGATATTTAGGACTGAACCGTTCTTGTAAACCAAAATATTTAATGCGATGGGAGTAAACTAGTGATGGGACATTTTCCTGCAACTCAGTTAAACCAGTGCTCCCCATCTAGTTTACAAAACTGAGGTTTAGTGTACTAGACGCTGAAATAGACTTCTCCAAGAGTCATGTCAGTAATTTCACACTTTGACTTAAATATTGCTTTACACCTCAAACTTAACATGCTTTAAATTGAATTCGCTGTATTGACAAACAGTCTCTTTTTTTCCAGTTTTCTGTAGCTCAGTTATAGGTACCACTATTTAACTCATTTGAATACTTGGGACTCATTTAAATCCTCTTTCCTTAATGCCCTACATGAACATCAGTTCTAACTTCTTTCTATCAATATATTGTATTTAAATTAGCCAAAGTGGTTATTTTAAACATAAATTATTAACTCCACTGTTTAAAATCTTCCTTTTACATTTATAATTCAAAGTATGAGTATTCTCATATTTAAAATATACCAGTCACTTTTTCATTGTTAGAGGGGGCAGTGGTTAATTACTTGCCTTTTTTTTCAGCATTTTTTTGGTCCTTATTGTTTGTTTGTTTGTTTGTTTTTTACTTCCGTTGGAAGCATTTTAAAATTTCTGTGCAGTAAAATTCCTTTTGCGTGGAGTACAGTTGTGTGAGTTTTAACACATGCATCATTTATTATAATTACCAGCTCTCCCAGGATACAGAACAACGCCAAAGCCCCAGTGAATACCTCATAGAGCCTTCTTTGCAGTGGGACTTTCTCCCCACCCATACACCCTGGCAACCATTGACCTGATCTCTGTTCTCACAGTTTTGCCTTTTCCAGAATGTCATTCAAATGGCTTCTTTCCCTTAGTCTACTGCATTTAAGATTCATCCAAGGTGGTTTTTTGTATCAATAGTCCATTTCATTTCATTGCTAAGTAGTATCTCATTATACGGATATATCACACTTTGTTTATCCATTCACTCATTGAGAGATATAGATTGTTACATTTTTTGGTACTTATAAAAAATGCTGCTGTGATCAACATACCTACAAGTTTTACACAAACAAGTTTTCATTTCTCTAGTAATAAATACCAGGAAGTAGGGTTGCTGGGTCACAGGGTGGATGTATATTCATCTTTATAATAACTGCCACTGTTTTTCAGAGTGACTGTACAATTTTGTGCTGCGACCAGCAAAGCTCAGGGTTCCAGTTGTTGCACATTCTCACCAGTGCTTGGTCCTGTCAACATTTTTTGTTTTAGCCATTCCGATAGATGTGTAGTGGTATCTTGTGGTAATTTTAATTTGCATTTCCTTAATGGCTAATGATGTTGAATATCTTTTCATGTGCTTATTAGTTATATTTTTATTTTCTTTGGCGAAGTATTTTTCAAATCTTTTGCCTATTTTTAATTGCTTTTTAGTTTTGCTTTTTATTTTTGAATATTGAATGTTTTTTGTATATTCTGGAGACAACTCTTTTGCCAGATGTGATTTGCAAATATTTTCCCTCAGTCTTTGAATTGTCTTTTCATTCTCCTAACAGTATCTTTTATGGAGTTAAAAGTTTTAGTTTTTATAAAATTCAATTTAATGCATTTTTTAAAAATTGATTATGCTTTTGATGTCATATCCAAGGACTCTCCCTAACACAAGTTTACATAGATTTCTTTCTGACCGTTTTATACAGTCAATGCACTACATAACATTTTGGTCTATGACAGACCACGTATATGATGGTACTTATAAGATTATATTACTGTATGTTTACTGTACCTTTTCTATGTTTAGATACACAAAAACCATTGTGTTATAATTACCTACAGTATTCAATACAGTAACATGCTGTATAGGTTTGTACCCTAGTAACAATAGGCTATACCAATGGCTTTCATGTGTAGTAGGGTATACCATCAGTATTTGTTTAAGCACCCTCTATGATGTTTGCACAGGGATGAAATTTGTCTGATGATACATTTCTTAGAATATATCCCCATTGTTAAGTGACACATGACTGTATTTTTATGTTGTACATTTAGATCTATGATCCGTTTCAGTTATTTTTTGTTTATGTTGAGGTGTAATTCAATGCTGATTATTTCACATGTGGATATCCAGTTGTTACACCATGATTTGTTATAAAGACTAGCCTTTCCACTTTGAAATGCTTTTGCAACTCCGCCAAACATTCACCATAGGGTTCCAATCCCAGGTAAGATTGTGTAAACATACATCTCTTTTTCTCTAAGTGAACTCAACCATAAAAGCTGGACAAAATTCATGGGCAGCATTTGGTATATGATATCAGCAGGCAGAGCAGAGAAGAACACCAGAATTCAAAGTACTGGTGAACCATCTAGAAGTTTGCCATTTTTATCCTTTAGTGCCCCGTGACCTGAAGTCAATGCAATTTGAAACTTGAAAGTAACTACTATAGTTTGGACAGGGAAAAGTCCTCTAGTTCTGGCCCATCATTCTCTCTTAATCTCAGAGAGAATGAGGGAGACCTCCCTCCCATTTTTTCTCTTTTTCCTGAATTCACTCACCCATACCCCAGGCAGTCTGAAGCAGGAACATGGACAGCAGCAACATGGCTCACAGCGGGAAGCTGTAAGAACCAAAATCCCAAGGGAAGGGAATATTCCTCTAATCATAATGGAGCTCTGGCTACAGAGAGCCAAGATAAACCCTGTGGATTTCCTTCTTATCTGTCCTCCCAGCTCAAAACATGGTACAATAGGAAAAGTGTGTAGTTTCTGGCCACATGATGGAAAAGTAGAGCCCACAAAACCAGAAAGGACCTGGGAGATAATGGCTATAGAAAAGCCTTCCCATCAAATGTTGTGGGATGGGGGGAGGGGGGAGGGATAGCATTAGGAGATATGCCTAATGTAAATGACGAGTTAATGGGTGCAGCACACGAACATGGCACACGTATACATATGTAACAAACCTGCACGTTGTGCACATTTACCCTAGAACTTAAAGTATAATAATAAAAACTATATATATATATATAGTGCTTTATAAACTTCTGGGATCACCCCTGAGCTGCCTGGGTGCTGATCTGATCCTAATTAACATTATCATACCAAAGAATTGGAGAACTGAGCTCATAGGTAGAACTCTGCTTTGGGCCCGGACTGAACAGTGGGTGGCCCTCCCGCTACACAGACTCAAGAAGCACTTCAAAAGCTTTGGATGCATTGTGACCATAGCCTCCAGATGGATAAAACAAAATATCTCTCTAGAGAATATCAACATTATCTATAAACAATAGCTCAATCCCTTTGTAAAGTCAAGGTAGCACAAGAGAAAGGGTACAGTGGAGGCCGGGCTTGGTGGCTCACACCTGTAATCCCAGCACTTTGGGAGGCTAAGGCAGGTGGATCACGAGGTCAGGAGTTCGAGACCAGCCTGGCCAAGATAGTGAAACCGCGTCTCTACTACAAATACAAAAATTAGTCGGGAGTGGTGGCACACGCCTATAATCCTAGCTACTTGGGAGGCTGAGGCAGAATTGCTTGAACCCGGGAGGTGGAGGTTGCAGTGAACCAAGATCATGCCATTGCACTCCAGCCTGGGCAACAAGAGCAAAACTCCATCTTAAAAAAAAAAAAAAAAAAAAAACGGGAACAGTGGAGAGAATTCTAATGGAAGTAGTCATTCTTAAGTTTAATTACCAAGTCAAGGACTATCTCTCAATGTTTAGTGCTTTAAGAAAACTTTCATCGGGTACTAGATCTATTACCTATGCATATGGGAAAGGTGACATTTGATCCCTGCTTCGAATATAAAATAAATTCTAGAAGGAAAGGTAAAAACAATGAAGCATCTAGAAGATAATGTAGGAATTATTCTTCATAACATTAGAATGTAGAATGGATTCTTAAACAGGACACATAAAATACTGTAACAAAATTAGACTACAAAAAAACCCAACACTTTTTCTTATGAAAAGACACCATTAACATTATGATGAGTCAAGTCACACAGTGGTACAAAATATTTGCAAACTGTATAAAAGCCAAAGGCCTTATATTCACACTATGTAACTCATATAAATCAATTAAAAATAGTCTGAAAACTCCTTTCTCCAAAAATGACAAGAGACTGACATACACTTCACAAAAGAAGACATCCAAGTGTCCAACAAAATATGCAGGTGTGCTCAACTTAATTTTTATCTGGGAATTCAAATTAAAACCACAATGTAATACTGTTATATACCTACTACAGGGGATAAAAAGAAAAAGACACATATTACCAAGTGTTGGAGAGGATGTGGAGCTATTAATACTTTTAGTACACTAGAAATTGATGCAATGGCTTTGAAAACAAGTTGACATTATATTCTAAAGTTGAATTTACCTATACTCTATGGCCCAACAGTTCCATGTCGTCAAAGTCATGTGAACCATATTTATAGAAGCATGTTTTACATGCCCCAAACTGGGAATAATCAAAATACCCAAAAATAATAGAATGGAAAAATATACTCATATAACGTGGAGCAATGGGAACATAAAACAATTGCCAAAGGATCAAAATAGGTAACACAAACATAGTGTTGAATGCTAAGAGACAGAAACAAAAAAACAAATACTATAGTGTTATATTTGTAAAAAAATTAGGAATAGACAAGACTACAGTATGGAATTAAAAATAAATGTGATAGTTCCTTTTGAGAAGGAGAGAATGAATTAAGTTCTGTTTCTTCCAGCTGGTGGTTTCAAGGGTATATTGTCTTTGTGATAATTTATTGAGCTATATACTTAGGGTTTCTCTATTGTGTTATACATTAATGATTTAGGAAAGGTTTTCAAAATAATTAAAATTTTTGTTCTAACTATATGGTTTTAAAAGATGTGCTTCAAAAAACATTTAATGTAGGAAGAAACACTGTATATATTGTCCTTTGTCACTTTTTGTTGCAAGTTTGGAAGAATAAAGTATTATCCAAGTAGGCTACTTGTAATAGGACTTACCTAGGAAGATTTTCCTTATTAGATATTAGTCTTTCTAATACGCCATCAGGTGAGGCTTGAGACTACTCCATTTTCTGTAGAGCTTTAGGAAAAAATTTAAGAGTGACTAAAGATGCTCTGTAGCCTCAAAACCTGTTACAGAGCCGTGGCAGGGAGGTTAATTTAGGTACTCTTGTATAAATTTTTCATAAATGATATCTAGTAGATTTTATTCTTTCCCAGCCTTCATTTAACTCCCTCCACATGGCTGTGTAGCAAACCATCCAATTTAAATGGGATTTATCTCTCACTAGCTTCGTGATTGTGCCAATGCCATTTATTGCATCGTCAATGTTTGGTAAGGAGTGGGCATGTATAATAGTGTATTATACAAGCCTTGGAACTGCTGCGTTCATTTTTGTTCCTAAGAATTAAGCAAGCTTGAAAATAAAATTAGTGCGTAGTGTTATGCGTAGTCCAGAGAATCATAAGAAAATGTAGCTAGGACTCTGATCAGACCAAACCTGGAACTTTTCTTCCTTTGGACTGTGGGAAGTGTCTTAGTCTGCTTGAGCTGCCATAACAAAATAACACAGACTAAGTGGGTTAAACAATAGAAATGTATTATCTCCCAGTTCCAGAGGGTAGACAGTTCAAGATCAGGGTGCCAATTGTTGGTTTCTGGTAAAACCTCTCTTCCTGGCTCTGCAAGTGGCTGCCTTCACACTGTGTACTCATATGGCATTTCCTCCATGCATGCAGGAAGAGAGGGAGAGTATGCAAGTTCTTTGGTGTCTCTCCTTTAAGAACATTAATTATATCAGATCAGGATCCCATGTTTATTAACTTCATTTAAACCTAATTATGTCCTAAAGGCCCTGTCTCCAAATACAGCCACACTGGGCTTCAACGTATGAATTTGAGAACACAATTCAGTTCATACCAGAGAGTGTAAACTTCATGTAGATCTCTTCTTTATACCAGTTTGAGTTAGGTTTTCTGTTACTTGCATTTGAAATAATCTTAACTAATAGTCCTCCTAAGGTACAGTAACTCTTGCTTAACAACCCTCAGAAATTTGACCAATTTATTCTATGAGTGTATTATTTACCACATTCAGCCACTGGGCTTTTGATTTTTCATCTTTTTCAAACTGATGACTTGAACATATAAGCAATTTTTTTCTTTTTAATATTCATACTTTTATTGCATTTTAAGTTAGAAGTGTATTCTGTTAATATTTTAGTTGGTAAGAAAAAATCCTTTAAATGTTGCGAAGGTATAAAATTGAAAGATATTTTGTGGAATAACAGTTATTAGGAGGTAAATTTCTTCATTTCAACACAATTTCCCAGTTTCTAACATTTTTCAGTGAAATAAAATAATATGCCCAAACCATCTTTTAAAATATGTACTTAAGACTTGACATTTATGATCAGTTAACCTCAAATTGCTATAAAATAGTGACAATATTATCTCTTTTTGCAGTTGGCCAACTAGATTACCACCAGAGGGTATTTATTTGTCACTAGCAACCTGCATTACAATGTAACCTTGTAGCACACAATGTTACTGATATTGCATTCTTTTAATTTTCCCTAAATGAGATTACCTAATAAGTTCCATTTTTTTTACATTAAGAATCCTTTCAAAATGACCATTTTGTGAATAATAAAATCAAATTATTGAAATATCTGTAAGTTTTTATGCTTCCCTTTTTTATGCCTGTAGCTGACGTACTCGCTTTTTAATGTTTGTTTTCTTTCTTTCTTTGTTCTTTTTACTCCCTATTTCCTTTGGGTGGATTGTACTGAGGGGTGTTGAACCTTTCAGATCTTTTGATATTATCGTACAGTATTTTTTTTTTAAAAAAGAAAGCCCAATTATTCCCCCATCAATATCTATATCATGGAACA
This sequence comes from Nomascus leucogenys, assembly GCF_006542625.1. Taxonomy (NCBI): domain Eukaryota; kingdom Metazoa; phylum Chordata; class Mammalia; order Primates; family Hylobatidae; genus Nomascus; species Nomascus leucogenys. The sequence goes on along the minus strand of NC_044383.1, from coordinate 18,012,911 downwards.
TAAAAGCTTTTGCATAATATGATAGGAAAAGAAGACCTGAAAGAAAGCAGTAAATACTTATTTTTCTCTGACAAATTTGCCACAATACCAAATTAAAAGATACTAATGTTCAATGTTACCCATTAAACCCTTTGATTTAAGAGATAGAGAAAAGCTAACTAGAATACACAAACCTACAAATCTGTCACTTAATGTAATAAAAGTTTACAATGCTTCTGTGTCACATCAAGTCCAGTGGGCAAAAAAGGAGCCAGTGGAAGGTGTAGTAGGCTGTTCTTGCAATGCTATAAAAAATATCTGAGTCTGGATAAATTATAAAGAAAAGAGGTTTAATTGGCTCACGGTTCTGCAGGCTTTACAGGAAGGATGGTGCTGGCATCTTCTCAACTTCTAGAGCAGCCTCAGGAAGTTTACAATCATGGTAGAAGGCAAAGAGGGGGCAGGCTTGTCACATGGCAAAAGCAGGAACAAGCAAGAGAGTTAGGGGAGGAGAAGTGCCACACATCTGTAAATGACCAGATCTTAGGAGAACTCACCCACTATTGTGAAGTCAGCATCAAGCCATGAAGGATCTTTTTCCCTGACCCGAATACCAGGCCCCACCTCCAACACTGGGGATTACAATTCAACCTGAGATTTGAGTCGGGACAAATATCCAAACTATATCAGAAGGGATAGCATGGAATACAGAACACTGCTTCACATGGTCATTCAAGAAATTCAGATGATGGAAATTCTGTCATTCTTCAGGTGTCCGAGATTGTCAATAAAGATGGAGACTCTCTAGTAGTCACCAAAGGAAGAATATAACTTTTTAACTATGACGAATAAATATTACAAATATTTATTCTTTGTTTGTTTGTTTTGCTTTTTAATAAAGCAAGTGTTCTTAATAAACTGGTTTTTGTTTGTATGTATATTTTTTAAGAGAACTGTCACTTTGTTTGCAATGTAATTTATTAGAAATCAAGAAAATTTATAAAGTATTACCCTATATAAGGATAATAATGCCAAATGAGACATTCAGTATTAGAAAAAATGATGTTATTCAAATCGATTTAAAAACCAATTTAGGGAGGCTGAGGCAGGAGGATGGCATGAACCCAGGAGGCAGAGCTTACACTGAGCTGAGATCGTGCCACTGCACTCCAGCCTGGGTGACAGAGCGAGATTCCGTCCCCCCCAAAAAAATTCATTTATTTATCAAAAATGTATTGACAACCACTATATGCCAAGTAGTAAGATATATTTTATTGGATTTTTGATATTTATTGGCGATTATGAGAATATTATTTTAAAAATATTTTCTTACATTGTTTATTGATTATAGCAGCCAAGTTTTTACATCATGTTAGCTCTTTTACTGCTAACCTAATAGGAATTAGCATAGAAAGCATCTGATACAAACCCTTAAGGTGTATAACTCCTTGTTTCAAGAAAGTGAAATTATGAAAATTGTATATTTTATGCTGTCCTTCTACATCATTACAAAAACGATACTTGAGTCATAAAATCTAGATAAGAAAGAATTTAAGCTCCTCATGAGAAATTCAACTAGTATTCCCATCTCAAACTGAATCTTTATTATGTAACTCTTAAGGAAGAGGAATGTTGTGAATTATTAATCAAATAAAAATACATTTTGATATTTAAATTGTATTTACTGAATATAAATAACTTTTCCATATATACTATTATTTACTGCAACAGATATTCTGAAAGAAACAGCTGACAGGATCTGGTATCTGGATGTAAGGGATGATGTAATTGAAATGTAAATTGTTTTTAACATTTTAACTGGAAAGTAATGGTGAAAGAGAGAAGTCAGGGGAAAGGGAAGAACTTGTAATTTAATACTTTGAACCTTAGACAATTTACTTCAACTCTCTGTGACTTAGCTTTCCCGTGTTTTAAATGAACGCATGACAGTATACATGATCTATCATCTGCAATTATAGGAATTAAAGAGATAATTCATGTAAAACACTCAGCATAGTGCTTGGTACGTATTACTCAATAGATGTTGGTTGCTTTTCTAATCGTGAACATTATTAATGGTTCAGCTTGGACATGGTAGGTTTGAGGTGATATTAACATTTATATCACAATTCTTAAGGGTATGATGGTCTGACTGAAATTCAGATAAATGAACCCTCAGACCATATCTAAAGTGTCCATTCTCAGTACCATATTTTAAGAGTTACACTGGCCAGGCACAGTGGTTCACGCCTGTAATCCCAGCACTTTGGGAGGCCGAGGTGGGCGGATCACGAGGTCAGGAGATCGAGACCATCCTGGCCAACATGGTGAAACCCCATCTCTATTAAAAATACAAAACAAATTAGCCGGGCATGGGGGCACACGTCTGTAGTCCCAGCTGCTCAGGAGGCTAAGGCAGGAGAATCGCTTGAACCCAGGAGGCAGAGGCTGCAGTGAGCTGAGATTGCGCTGCTGTACTCCAACCTAGGCGACAGAGTGAGACTGTCTCAAAAAAAAAAAAAAAAAAAAAAAAGTTACACTATTAATCTGGGTATAACAAGAGAAGTATAACCACTATGATAATACTTCAGACTAGAGAAGGGTTCCTCAACCTTGGCAATATTGGCATTCTGGGCTGGGAAAATGCTGTTGGAAGGGTGACCTATATATATTGTATGATATTTAAGTAATGTCCCACTAGATGCCTGTCAAGTGGTGAAACCCAAAAATGTCTCTAGACACTGCCAGATATCGCCTGGAGAACAAAAACATTCCTGGTTGAGAAACACTGGACTCGAGGCAATCCTGCATACAAGAAAACCTGTATGTTCTTTAAATATATAAAAAAGTTTTAGCATACAGCAGACTGATTTTGTTTAACCTAGAAGGCAGACACAGCACTGATTGATAAAAGTTAGAATATTGGCCAGGCTTGGTGACTCACGCCTTTAATTTCAGCACTTTGGGAGGCCGAGGCTGGTGGATCACCTGAGGTCAGGAGTTCGAGGCCAGCCCGGCCAACATGGTGAAACCCTGTCTCTACTAAAAATACAAAAAAAATTAGCCAGAGTAGTGGCGCGTGCCTGTAGTCCTAGCCACTCAGGAGGCCAAGGTGGGATAATTGCTTGAACCCAGGAGGCAGAGGTTGCAGTGAGCCAAGATTGTGCCACTACACTTCAGCCTGGGTGACAGAGCAAGATTCCATCTCAAAAAAAAAAAAAAAAGAATATTTAAAAATTTGAATTAACTAGAAATAGAATGCACTAACTTGTGAGTCAGCAACTTCTCAGCTACAATGAGTATTTAATTAGGTGCTGGATCACTATCAGAGCTGTACTGGGAACTTCCTTCCTGGGAGGGACTTAGAACTAAGAAATCTTTTATATCCCTTTCAAGGATAAGATGCTCTCATTTTGACAGGTGTAAAGATGCCGATTTGGAAATCATTTCAATTGAGGTCATAGTTGAAATCAGGAAAATAACTGAGCTTTCTCCTTGAGGGCAAGAGAAAAGAAGAGCACAATTGCATGAAGTGAATTTTAAGGAATGTCCATAATTTAAAAGAGAGAATTTGGAATGTAACCTACATCCATTTAACCTATATTAGGTTAGGAAGTATTAAGGAAAACAAAACAAAAGAAAATGAAAGAAAGTATTCAGGAGAGAGTTTTAAAGAATGAATGGTTGATATTGTCAATTGAGAAGTTAAAGTCTGATAATAGAGAAAGCACCAGTTTATATAATTTCTAGAAAATCACGGTGACTTTCTATTGAAAGCAAATTCTAAGAAAAATATCCCCTAAAATGTTGAATATTACATAAAGGGTGTTATGTTAAAAAATTGCTTCTGTGGTTGGAAAGGTTAGTATCCCTGACTTTTTAAAAAATAGATTTCCTTTGATTCTGGGCGGGATTAGAGAATGGATATGGAAACAGAATGGTTATGGGATAGTGGGCACACTTAGAGCTGCCAGCGTATGGAAAGGAAAAAAGTTTGAGGCTTAAGTAGCTGGATTTGTATTTTGGTACTATGACTTACTCCATGTGTGACTCTAAGCAATTAACTTCAAAATCTCGGAGGACTGGATTCCTGTTTTCTCAAATAAGAATAATATATACTATCTTGAAGGATTTCTAAGACTAAATCCAATCATCGATGTGACGTATCTAGCACAGCATCTGGAATGTGTGCAGCACTCAATGGATAGATATTAAAATCGACATTGTTGTTATCATTGTCATTGAAGGATATTCTAAGGTCTTCTGCTTCAAATGAGGCATAGGCAAGGAGAAAAAATATATTGAAGACCTGACAAGAGTGGAAAGTGTCAAAAATTGCCACTGCTTATGAGTGACTCAAGTGATGAACACAATGATTATCAAATAAGGATGAGTACCAGGTTTTTCTTGTAGTGTCCAGTGACCAGTGAATTTGTAGTGTCCCAGGTCTGTTCACTTCTGGGTCTTCTCATAGCATAATCTATGACCACAGAGCAAAGAAAGGGAAAATAAACAGTGATATAGGGTTGAGATTGACTAATGAGATTCATGTAAATCTCTGTCATTTTGAGATTTGTCAGGCTTGAGTTACTTCTAACAAAGTACCCTGCATTATCATAGTTTATTGCATATAGTACCTAATATATTAGACCACATGTATGAACATTGTAACTGACTTATTTCTTAATGTAAACATTAGCATATGCCAGGGTTTCTCAGCCTCAGTACTACTGACATTTTGTATTGCTGATCCTTTGCTGTTGGGGACAGTCTTGTGCATTCTAGATTTCTTGCAACACCCCTGCTCTCCTCTCCCAGTTCTGACAAACAAAAATGTCTCCAGACATTGCCAAATAATCCCTAGGAGGAGGGAGCAAAATAACCTTTGGTTGGGAACCACTGGAATATGTTCATATATAAAATAGTTAGTGATAAAAATAATATAAATGTGCATGTGTGACATTTGGATTTATAAAATTTCCATATTTTATGACTCATAATAGCAATTCTAAGTAGATTTTGGTTGTAATTTCTCTTGCTTCGTAAGACCAATGGAATTATACATTTACATTCCGACAGAGAAAATTCTAAATATTGGCCATAATCTATAGCAAGAAATATATTTTTTATAGCAAGAAATAAATATTTTTTCTACCTGTACATTTTGATTTTATTTGAGAGAACATTTTAAACATTGGAAATGTATCCTATTTTTGATTGTTTACCTAGACAAAGTTATTACTTATGTATATATGTATTTGAGTCTTTCATATACTGTTTTTTCATTACATAGTTCAAATAAGTTTTGAGCAAAAATTATTTGTTTTATATTCCAGTTGTTTCCTATCCTTATTGCTGGTAGCTGCTGTGGTATGGAAGATCAAACAAACTTGTTGGGCTTCTCGACGGAGAGAGGTATCAGTAATATTATTTAATCTTTTGTTTAAAGATTTAAGCAAATATATGAATCTCTATTGTCTGTTAATTACCATGCTCTCTTGGAATACAGAATTTCAAATCATTTTTACATACTAATATTCAAAAATCACTCTAGTATTTTTTTTTTAAGCTGTAGAGCAAACTATCACTGTAATTTTAAGTTAGTATTTGTAAAAGCATTGGTTTGTTGCAAAGTTTCTAAAAATGGTATTGAAATTTATAGTGAATACAATTATTATGTTTAAATAATTTTGTAATATATTTAACTTAGGCATTTAGTTATGCTATAAAGACATAATTTATTTTTCATAAGTGTCTGTTGAAATTTAAAATTCTGAGTGATAAATATTTATTTTTGGTTTTTGAAAAAGATTTTATCTACTAGAAATTTGTTATAACATTCTTTTTTGGGAATCAAATCTTTTCCATTTTTTGGTTAGCTAATAATCCAACTCTGTTTAAAGAGCACATCCATTGGAATAATTTCTGTATTAGAATTAATTATTTTTCTTATAATCCTAAAATTGATGAAAGCAATAATATTCTTACAAAATAACAACTGATTATATAAATTGTATATATTCATTAATTGAAAGGAATGAAGAAACAAAATCATCTGAGGAGCAAAAGTATGCGGTAGATGTATCGTTCTATTCCTCATTTATTCAAAAAGCTAGTTTCTGTTTTTATCAGTATTCTTTTATTATACTGTATTCTATTAGTATTAATCTTAGTATTTTATTTGCTATTGCATTTCTCCATATATTTCTATATGGGTGTTTTTTGTAACAATATAAAACAACAGTATAATTGCTTACCTTCTTTTCTCCACATAAAAAATATAATATTTAAAGACATGTAAAAATAATCCAGAGTGTCCTAAGCTATAGAATTAGTGAGTGACATCGGTTCTTCTTAGTCTATTTTTAAGCACCCATCAAAGATCTGTACTATCTATAATATATTTGCAAACTGGAGTCCCTCCCTGCCTTCAAATGAATCATTCATCTTAATACTGTCTGCCTCTCTGATTGTTTATGGCCAGTGCAACATCAGTGAGGGTTTACTTGGAATGACTGCATGTTAAAAAGTAATCCAATGGGAAAAGAGCTTATTAAATATAAATATATAAATATTTGGCAAGAAGTGGAATTCTCTGCATAGGTAAACAGTCTTCTAGACATGTTAGATGATCTATTACAGTAAAATTGTAGATTCAGGAATGAAAAATCATAATTATAGGTAGGTAGTTTGAAGGCCTTCCTTCCGTAATGGAATAGGGCAAGTGACAATTTATGTCCTTAATCATTAGAAGAGAAGGCTGAATCTATCAGGGAGCCACTGTTCCCATTGCATCATGAGGAGCACTATTTAAATATCTGATCTCTAAAATTTATAAAATGCATCTATGTAAATATAGCATTGTGAAAATATCAATTTGTAACTCTGCCATTAACTGGCAGCTGAATATAAGTAAGTGGTCTAGTTAAATTTCCTTACCTTTTAAAAGAAGGATTTGTACCCTAGAGCTAATTCTCAGTTGTCGTCTAGTCTTTCGAGCCCTATAAATGTTTACATGTAGTAGCTAAAGTTTAGAAATGATATTTAATATTTGTTAAAACTAACATGAATAGTTTAGCTATAACACTTTCATACTTCTCAAAATGACAAATTGATTTTGGCTAATATTGTATTGTCTCAGTGTAGTAATGCTGTTTATTACATACTAATCAGGTGCTCTGGCAAGTTGATACTACTTTAATTTTTAAGATATTTATATAAATTTATCTTTTGGAAGTCAAAATCTTTCAATATATATGGTAGATGTGGAAAGGATAAAAGACAAATAGTAAAGGGGAGCTAGATTAGGATCACTTTCCAGTTTTTATCTGTAGTATTAATATTACTATGTCATCTGGAAATTCCTTTAATATAATTCCCTTCTTTCCAAAACTCATCCAGGTTGTACTTTTTTCTATTAAAGTGTATAATAGTGTTTGCATTTAATTTGCTACTGCTTCCGAAAAAGAAAATGTATCTTGAGGGTTTATGTTATGCTATAGCATTACATGTTAAAAAATATTTTGAGGAATTTTCTCAAATTTAATTTTACTAAATTCCTTTAAATGTAAAATCCTAAATGTTTTAGAAACTATTCATATGTTGATGTCCAAAGCAAAGATGACATTGTCTTTGACGATTATTAGAGATCTGCACTTAGCAAGTAATTTTTATGTTACAATTGTCCCCCCTTATCCATAGTTTCAGTTACAGACAATTGCAGTCCAAAAATATTAAGATATTTTGAGAGAAAGAAATGGTGGGGGAGGTGGGAAGTGACAGAGAGAGAGAGAGACCACATTCACATAAATTTTATGACGGCATGTTATTATAATTGTTCTATTTCATTATTATTGTGGTTAATCTCTTGCTGTACCTAATTTATAAATTAAAATTTATCATTGGTATGTATGTATAGGGAAAAACATAGTATATATAGGGCTTAGTAGTATCCACAGTTTTAGGCATCCCCTGGGTGTGTTGAAACATATTTAAGGGGGAACTACTGTGCTAAGAAATTGTTTTTCGGTTTGGTCTTAAGAGCCCTGGAGGTTTTTAACCACACTAGTTGTAGTTATGTGATAATTCCATTTATAGACTTTATGTGAGTGGAGGTAAAAATGTGTTTATATCTAATCCTCTCTTTATTCAGTTTTAAATATTAGATTAACTGTAATATTTCCCAAAGGAAAAGAACCCACTATTATTTCTTTATGTGAATGTTACTGTCTCTTCAAAACATTGAAGAAATCAATTATTGTAAAGCTCAGAGGACACCTTTGATTAGTAAAATGACAGTTTATCTGTTACAGTAAATGAAAGTTACTTAAAGGATTCTTCTTAGAATTTATGTAGTTTTATTTCAGCAGTTATACTGGTTGCTTTTCTAAATGTAATGAAAGTTTAAAATGAAAATAATCTTTGGAAATGTTTTAACATATTGTGTTCATTCAACTAGATGTGTCACTTTTTAAACCAAAGTTTTGTTTTCTCATAAACGCAAATATGCTTTTTGTGGCATAATTTTAAATTCAGAGGATAGTTAGTCATGTTATGACTTTTGAATAACACCCCTGAGAATTCAGGGGCTCTTAAACACACATTAAAAAAAATGAAACTATAAAAGGCTTCAATTTTGATATGACCCCTTCTTACACTAACCCCAAGTTTCTATGGCAACCCTGTCAAAAAGATGAAAACTTTCTTTTGGGATGCGCTAACGAATGGAAACAATAAGTGTATATTGATAAGTAGAAGTATTATAATACACTAGAAAGATGAATTCATTTATATAGCTTGTCCTTTTTACAGAGGTATTAAAAACGTTTAGCTTCAATGGCACATACAGTTATAGTCATCACATTACTAAAATATTTGTCAGGAGCAAGTATATGTAAAAAGGAGTCTATTGCACTATTTGTATGCTTGGTAATCTTCATTCTTAATCTGAAATTTGAATTTTAATAGGTATCATAAGGCAGAAAAATATGAAGATATTATAATTTTTTCCTGCAATGAAGATATTTGATCATATATTTGACTATCGTGTGAAAATATGCATATTTTAATAGTTACAAGAAGTTAATTTTTTCCATTTTGAGTTGTTTAAATGTAGCATGTCTCCGTGAAACTATAACTGCAAAATCTGTAGAATAATAGCTCCATAGGCAAAGGAAGGGTTATTTTTACATTAACTTCATATTACTAGTGAGTCTGAGTATTTGAATGATCTCTACATTTCATGTGATAGCAATTTTTCCCTTTTTAATTCTTGTAAATTTACAGTTTTTTTAAGTTTAAAAATATTTTAATATAGAACTTTACCACACTACTTTTTAATATTCCTCACATATTACACTTCTCTTCTGCTTCAAAATCAGTACAGGAAATTTTGGAGGGTAAGACATGCCCAATGAGGGACTGAATTTATGTTCATAATACCCTATCTCCCTGCACATTTTGTAATCATGAAGCGTAAAACTTAGATTTGTATTTTTTTTATCACCCTGAAATTTGAGATAAAAATAATAAACCAATACCCACAATTAGAGTTTTAGTAGCTTTGAGTAACAAACTAGTTTTCCAGAGGCAAATACATTAGTTCTTTCCTTCTATACCTGTTTCATTGGTATAAAACCAGACAAAAGTAATAATATTAAACTATACTTTAATAATGACATTTTATGGTATATAAACCAATTAGTTACAAAATATTCTCTGAGGTGGTAAATAGTGATAAATAGATTCTCATCTAAGTAATATTAATGCAATGTAGCAGTGTTTTATAAATTGAACTACTCTTGTCTCCTTAGACAGTAAATATATTTACAGAAAGAGGATTGGGCACAGAATAAAAACATTAAGGAAAAAGTGAAAGTGTTATTTTAGGTGGATAAATTCAAATTAACTGATTAGGTACTGCTTGCAACCTTTTGTAGAATTTTATAGCACCTCAAATCTCTGTATTTTGTAAATGTTTAAACATTTTAACATGTAGATAAAGCTTTCCGTTAAACACATGCTTTTAAAAACTCATTAGTAACTATTTCACTCAAATAAATGTCTTTGCAGTTAATGGCCACAATGTCAACTTACTGTTGCTTGTCATTTGCTTTTTATTGAATTGCGAACTAAAATGATTATTACTGTATTAATTTTCTTCCTTTATCCTATGAGACTAGAAATTACAGGTCTTCCACATGCCTATTGCATTATCATACTTTCAAAATTTTAAGATAAATTCACTTTAAAATAACTTGAATTGAGAAGTCAAATATGTATGGGGTTAAGATTTGAAAAATAACTGATACTTGCCTTGTAAACCTGTTTCCAAAGACCTTATGGTAAATATAGTGCTTCCATTTTGCTCAGTTCAACAAAGGTGTATCAATTTCTTGCTATATTATAGACAAATTGATAAATACTGAGGATATAAAGAAAAAACCATAGCCCCATTATTGGGCAATGTGTAGTTTTAAAACATTTCAATAAGGCAGACAGACACACACACATACACGTACAGAGTTCTTAGGGGGAGCACCTGGATTTACTTTATTGTGATGTCATGCATAGGGAGATAGAATATATTGAAAAGTTTTCTGGAAGTCAGATTAGTAATGGAAGTAAATGTGAACTGTTTCATAATTATACACAGGATTAATTTCAAAAAAAAACCCTAAACCGAAAACCTTTGGGCACTGTTTTTACTATATGTACAATATAACAAATTTGCCTAAAATCACTTTTTCTTTAATATATGCTATTATCTTTATATTTAGACCCAGTTACTTAGACTAAAACATTATATTGATTTATTCTAAAAAATGTAGTCTCACTAACCACAAAATCTTATCTGTCTTATATATTCAAACGAATGTATATCTCGATATATGTGTCTGATGTTTATGTGTATATATGTGTTTTTATGCTAAAAAGTTCATTTTTTATCTAAAATTCAAACTTAACCAAGTGTTCTGTATTTTTATTTGCTCAATCTGGCAACCTTATTTTCAACACAAATGCTCACCCTGGAGCTTAGGGGTGGGTTCAACCTCATAAAACCCACAGGAACTCAGAGACAAGTAGAAAGGAATAATTCTCTAAAGTAGAATCTTGATTTGTTTTCAAAATAAGGGGGAGTTATACTGGGCAAGCAAAAATAAAAGATGTTTACTCCGTATATTGTCTATCAAAACTAAAAACTCTGACTTAATAGATTTCTGAAAATCTATCTTAAAGATATATACCTGCCTACCTTTTCAGAGTATACACATATATAGACACAGAGAGATTTTTGTATATCAAAACTATTTCATATCATTCAAAAAGATTCGAGAAAATACATTTACAAAATACAGAGATTTGAAGTGCTATAAAATTCTACAAAAGGTTGCAAGCAGTACCTAATCAGTTAATTTGAATTTATCTACCTAAATTCTGTGTTCTTACCATGGGATATAAGGTAACCGAAAAAAAGAATGAGGCATATTTGTGTTAATATTAAATTAGTTTATTCCTTCCTTCAACAAATATTTATTGAACAACTATTGTTGTTTCAAGTACATTTTTAGACAAATACAGCAATGAACAAACCAAATAAAATCCCAGCCCTCAAAAATGTTTACAGATCTTAAAATCTATATTATTAACTGGAAAATACATGACATAATTTTTATGTTGTTTCTATTTGTATAAATCACACATGCACAAGCATAATGTGCATGGAAATTGTGGGTCTGTTGGTATTTGATAAAGAAGAATGGACTGTGTTATTTGATAACTGTAATACAAATAGTCAAATAATGGGCAAGTTGAGAGAACATGACCTAACATTTTAAGTTAGGCACTTAATAAAAATAGTATTTAATTTTCACACTAAACATATATATATATATATATATATATATATATATATATATATATATATATATGCCCTTTACCTGTATAAGGAATTTGAGGAGACTAGAGTGCAATGCTCAAAGCTTACAACTAGTAAAAGAAGAAGGTGTAACTTAAAACCAAGTCTGTCAGACTGAACCATACAGAGAACTTCAGAGATAGCCTGAGTTTGAACAAGTTGGTTTCATAATGGACCACTTCTAAGGTAACTTATGCATCTGTTTGTTGTACGGGAAATATGTTGTATTTCATCTGATATTATGACACAATCAATCATTATTTGATGTACCACTTACGAAGAAAACACAGTACTTATTCAACTATTGCACAATGTTCACTTCCCACTGAGAATATTTATTTTCTTCTTATTGAAAGAGCTCTTATATAATTATTTAGATATAGTTTTGTCATATGTCGTTCATATTTATACAGAGAGGAAAATAAAAGCAAAATAAATTGGGTAAAGTTTTGCTACGACTTATTCACCTTCATAGTCCAAGTTTTTAAAAATCACTTTTTGAGTTAAGCTAAAATATATTGTATGTTTCACATAGTATCATTGACTAGAATAATCAAGTTTATGTCTGTGCAGGCAATGAGAACTACATCACAACTGTCATCTGGCCAGCAGTGATTATATAATGTCATTGATTTTAAAACACATTAGAGTTTAGAGATATTAAAATGTGAAAAAATGTTTCTTAGAATCAATCAAATATGGTAGAACCTTCTTTATAAGATGTTTAGTACTAAGTGAATTAATGCATACTAAGTGCTTACCCCACTGCATTTTACCTAACAGACTTCAATAAATGTTAGCTGTTATTGATATGTAATATAAAGAATGATCAGCATTATACATTAATATTACTAACAACAACTCCTGTATATTTTGGACTCCTCCTCCATTTCTACTGTAGTGCAATGGTTCTCAATCTAGTAGGCCCTTGAGAATCACCTGTGGATCTTTAAAATGTGTGTGTGCCTGTGTGTGTGTGTGTGTGTGTGTGTATGTGTGTATTTGCATGCCATTCTACTGTTCCATCCCCATCAGATATACAATATCAGAATTTCTATGAGTGAGGCTCAGCCAAGTGTGTTTATTTTTAAAGCTGTCAAATGTTCTAATATGCACTACTGGCCTAGAAACACTGCTTTAGCTTCTACTCTGAAAGAGCTAGGAAGCTATAGAAGGGTTTCCAACAAACTTGTAAAGATGTCTGAGTTAAAAGGATCTGATTTTAAGCTGATCACTGTGTTTCTGTGTTTACTCCAAGTAAAATTGGTTTAGGGACAGGAGTTTAATTTTTAATGGTAAGTTTGGTACATCTACTAGACATCTAATTAGATCTGTCGAGGAGGCAGGAGTTGCATCTGGCATGAGGAAACAGAGCTGAGTAGGAAGCTAAATTTGGGAATCTCAGCACATAGATGGCATTTGAAACCCTGGGCCTAGATAAAATTACCCAGAGAGGAGGATTAAGCCCTGAGGCATTCAAATTTAAGAAGTCAGAAAACAAGCAACCAGCATGAATACTGGAAAGCAGCTACCAATGAAGGTGGAGAAAAACCCTGAGCTTCTGGAAGCCAAGGAAACACTGTATAATAAGGAACAGAGTTATCAGTTGTCTAAAAAATTCTGATGGTTCAAGTGAAATAACTGAAAATTGACCATTGTATTTAGCCACTTAGAAATAATTGCTGACCCCAACAACAGCAATTTTAGTGGACTGATGGGTGCAAAAGTTTGACTGAAGTTTGATGAGAAAGAATAGAACAAGATGACTTCTAGAATGACAGCAAGAGTAGCCCCTGAGACCTATTCCCCAGACAAACAACACTAACTAGTGAAAAATTTAAAAAACAACCAGCTGGGCGCAGTGGCTCATGCCTGTAATCTCGGCACTTTGGGAGGCCGAGGCTGGCGGATCATGTGGTCAAGAGATCAAGACCATCCTGGCAAACATGGTGAAACCCTGTCTCTACTAAAAATACAAGAATTAGCTGGGCGTGGTGGTGCGCACCTGTAGTCCCAAGTACTCGGGAGGCTGAGGCAGGAGAATTGCTTGAACCCAGGAAGCAGAGGTTGCGGTGAGCGGAGATCCCACCACTGCACTCCAGCCTGGCAACAGAGCAAGACTCCATCTCAAAAAAAAAAAAAAAAAAAAACCATTTAAAATACCTGGAAATAGTTTTAAGTGCATACGGAAAACAAAGAAACACATGTTACTGGTGGAGGGTCTTGAGTACGACTTGCCCAGATTCTTGGAGATTTGGACAAAGAATTGAACAAAACGCACAAAGTAGCAGAGGAATGAAATGCAAAAGCAGAAACTTAAGAGAGAAAGCACTCCACAGAGTGGGAGAAGGCCTGAGCAAGCTGCTCAACGGCCTGGATGCAAAGTTTTCTGGGCTTTAAGTACCCAGTTTGAGGTTCTTATTGGCTACCCCTTATCTGGAAGAAGGTTTTGTCTGTGGCTAGTTAAAGGCTGAGGTGAATTGGCACCCCATGCAGATAAAGGGATGGTCCCTGCTTGGCCTGTGGCCTATCCAAGGCACTCTCCCTTTCCATCTGAGATGTGGTGGAAGGGGGAGGGCTGTAGGGAGAGTAGCCTTTGATCCTTTGTTACTCAGCGTGGGGAGAGGGTTTTTTTTTCCTTTTGGTTTAGTTTTAGGAAGTTTGTGTTAATTAGCCTCAGGTTCCCTGCCCCCAAACCCAGGCATTTTCCTTTTGATCCAGCTTTGGGAAGTCAGCATGAATTGGCCCTAGATTTTCTGCCCCCAGACCTTGGTGTTTTCTGTTTTAGAAATTTGCTCAAATTGGCCTTAAGTTCCCTGTCTGCAGACCCTATTTTCCTGCCTCAAACTTATTTAAGAAAATCTACTAATTCTCAGTAAGAACAGCAAATCTATAGCATTTGAACCTCAACTTGCTCCCTTCCTACCCCCTTCTAGCTCACTGTGACTAGCATTTCTCATCTCCCCAGCTCCCTTTTGCAGATGCTATATTCCAGACAAAATCAGCTGAGGCCTGAGGCTCTCTTCTTCTAATGAGCCCCACTTGTATGGCAAGAAGCTCTTCTCAAGGCATAGCAGCCTGATAATAACAGGGACCCAGTCACCCTCTCTCCACCTTGCTTATAGGGTAGAGATTTCATGACTGGGGAGATAAGATGAGAATACAAAAAAATAACACCTCTGCTCAACACGCTGCTCATGAAGCAGGAACATTATTTAAGAGAGTTATGGGCCACTGTCCCCGTCATTAGCTCTAGAGCTTGCACAAACTAGCAAAACCAATTCAAAAAGATATAAAATCTAAATAAACCTATAGCAAGCACAGAGATTGCATTTGTTATTTTTAAATTTCCAATTAGATACATCAACATTCTGTTTGCAACAAGCACATCTAGCACCCAGATCTTGTTTTCTAATATTAGAGAACTTTTTATTTATTTTTTTATTTATTTTTATTTTTATTTTTATTTTTTATTATACTTCAGGTTTTAGGGTACATGTGCACAATGTGCAGGTTTGTTACGTATGTATCCATGTGCCATGTTGATTTCCTGCACCCATTAACTCGTCATTTAGCATTCGGTATATCTCCTAATGCTGTCCCTCCCCCCTCCCCCAACCCCACAACAGTCCCCGGAGTGTGATGTTCCCCTTCCTGTGTCCATGAGTTCTCATTGTTCAATTCCCACCTATGAGTGAGAACATGCAGTGTTTGGTTTTTTGTCCTTGCGATAGTTTACTGAGAATGATGTTTTCCAGTTTCATCCATGTCCCTACAAAGGACATGAACTCATCATTTTTTATGGCTGCATAGTATTCCATGGTGTATATGTGCCACATTTTCTTAATCCAGTCTGTCGTTGTTGGACATTTGGGTTGGTTCCAACTCTTTGCTATTGTGAATAGTGCCGCAATAAACATACGTGTGCATGTGTCTTTATAGCAGCATGATTTATAGTCCTTTGGGTATATACCCAGTAATGGGATGGCTGGGTCAAATGGTATTTCTAGTTCTAGATCCCTGAGGAATTGCCACACTGACTTCCACAATGGTTGAACTAGTTTACAGTCCCACAGTGTAAAAGTGTTCCTATTTCTCCACATCCTCTCCAGCATCTGTTGTTTCCTGATTTTTTAGTGATGGCCATTCTAACTGGTGTGAGATGGTATCTCACTGTGGTTTTGATTTGCATTTCTGTGATGGCCAGTGATGATGAGCATTTCTTCATGTGTTTTCCAATGGTTCCTCCACTCCTAACATACTCATTCTTGGGGTGTGTCTGTGTGTGTGCGCACGCAACCCTTCTTACATTTTGGTACTATAAGAAACTTCAGGTTTAGCTTGTATACTTCTTGCCCCAGTCCTAGAATTAGCTATTTCTCCAAGGATCTCTGGTTCCCTTTATTGTATCATACATATTGCCTAGATTTTGATTTCTAAATGCCATTCACCAATAAAAGGAGCTTGGATGCAAATCACATGAGAATCTCAATAGATATAGAAAAAGCATTTGACAAAGTCCAACAACCTTTTACCATAATAACACCCAACAAATTAGGAATGAAAAGGAAATCCTAAACCTGATAAAAGGCATCTACCAATAACCCACATCTGACATCATACTTAACTTTTTTTAAATCACTTATACCAGGAACAAGTCAAGGATGTCCACTCTCTCTAATTCTATTCAACATTTTACTGTATATTGTAGTCAGGGCAGTTAGGCAAGGAAATGACATAAGAGCCATCTAGATTGGGAAGAAAGAAAGAAAGCTATCTCTATTTGCAAATAACATGTTTTGTAAATAAAATTCCTTAGAAATCCACTAAAAAACTGTTAGAACTAATACACAATTTTAGCAAGGTTCAGGATGCCAGAGCAATATAAAAATCAGTTGTAGTTCTATACATTAGCAATGAAAAATCTGAAAATAAAACTAAAAACCAATTCAGTTCAAAATAGCATCAATAAGAATAATATATGTAGGAACAAATTTAACAAAAGCAGTAGAAAACATATACTATGTGTATTAGTCCATATTCACACTGCTAATAAAGACATACCCAAGACTGGGTAATTTGTAAAGAAAAGAGGCTTAATTGACTCTCAGTTCCACATGGCTGGGGAGGCCTCACAATCATGGCAGAAGGTGAATGAAACTTATTCACTATCATGAGAACAGCATGGGAGAGACCCTCCCCGTGATTCAGTTACCTCCCACTGGGTCCCTGCTATGACAGGTGGGAATTATGGGAGCTACAATGCAAGATGAGATTTGGGTGGGGACACAGTGAAACTGTATCACTCTGAAAACTATAAAATGTTGTTGAAAGAAATTAAAGAAGACCTATATAAATGGAAAGATACTATATGTTGATGGATTCAAAGACTTTATGTTGTTAAGATGACTGTACTCCCAAACTGATCTACAAATTCAACATGATACTTATCCAAATACTAGGTAGTTTATTTATAGAAATTGACAAGTAGATCCTAAAATCCACAAGAAGATGCAAAGGGCCCTAAACAGCAAAAACATTTTTGAAAAAGAACAAAGCTTACACTTCATAAATTCAAACTTACTATGCAACTATAGTAATCAAGATGGTGTGATATGGACATAAGACTGGACATTTGGATCCATAGAATGTAACTGAGAATCTAGAAATAAACTCTTAAATTTATAGTTGATTGATTTTTACAAGGGTACCAAGACAATTAAATGGAAGAAAGGTTCATCTTTGCAACACATGGAGCTAGGCAACTGGGTAGCCACATGCAAAAGAATGAAGTTGGACCCATTACTCATATCACCATGCACAAATAAAGTCAATAGGAATCGATACACCAATATGTAACACCTAAACTATAAAACTCTTAGAAGAAAATACAGAAGAAAATCTTGATCTTTCAGAATCTTCTTAGACATGACATCAAAAGAAATGGTGATTAAAGAAAAAAAAAACAAATTGGAATTCATTGAAATTAAAATCTTTTGTGCTTAAAAGACACCATGAAGAAAATGAAAATACAACCTCCAGAATGGGAGAAAACTTTTGCATATCATATATCTGATAAGATATTTGTATCTACATATGCAAAGGACTCTTCCAAGTCAGTAATCAAAAGGCAAAGTACCCACTTAAAAATGTATAAAGAATTTGAATAGGCATTTCTCCACATAATATATGCAGTTTGCCCTTTGTATTTATGGTTTCCACATCTGTGGATTCACCCAATCAAGGATTGGAAATATTCTGAAAAAATGTTGAAAAATATAACAATAAACATAAAATAAATAAAAATACATTATTACAACTATTTACATAACATTTGCATTGTATTGGGCACTATAAGTAATCTAGAGATAATATAAATGGGAAAATGTGCATAGGTTATATGCCACTATGACACCATTTTTAAATAAGTTACTTGAGCATCTGTGGATTTTGGTATCCTTGCGGGGATCCTGGAACCAATCTCCTGCAGATACTGAGGGACAACTCTGTGTTTGTGTGTGTGTGTGTGTGTGTGTGTGTGTGTGTGTGTGTGTGTCTATGTGTGGTCAGTAACTCATGAAAATGAAAAGATGCTCAACAACATTAGCATTAGCAGAAATAGAAATCAAACCTACAGTAAGATACCACTAAATGCTTGTGATCCATAATAATGTTATTATTATTCACCAATAATCATCACCAATTATCACCAAAATGTTGATGAGGCTGTGGAGAAATTAGATCCCTCATACATTGTTGTTGGATATTTAAAACTGACACTTTGTAATGTAATACACTCTGACAATTCCTTGCAATATTAAAGTTTCCATATGACCCAGAAATTCCACTCTTAGGTGAATACTGAAGAAAAATGAAAATGTAGGTCTATACAAAACTTTTACATTAATGTTCATGGCACCATTATTCATTACAGCTTTAAAGTAGAAATATCCCAAATGCCTAGTAACTGATGAATGGACAAATAAAAGGTGATATATGTGTAAATGGAATATTATTCTACATTAAAAAGGAATGAAGTACTGATGCATGTTATAACAATGAAAGAGCCTTGAAAACATTAGGCAAATCTAAAGAGACAGTAAGTAAATTCACGGTTGCCTTGGGCTGTGCTTGGGTATTCGATGGAATGTGGGGCCAGATAGAGAATGATTGTTAATGGGTACATGGGTTCTTTCTGGGATGATGAAAATGTTTTAAAATTAGACTATGGTAATTGTTGTACAGCTTTATGAAAAATTTAAATATTATTGAATTTTATGCTTTAAATGGGTGATTTACAAATTTCTTTGTAGAAATTGACAAGCTTCTTTGTTGAAATGGTTTGGTGATGTCCCACCCAAATTTCGTCTTGAACTGTAGTTCCCATAATCCCCACATGTCGTGGGAGGGACCAAATGGAGATAATTGAATCGTGAGGGTGGTTTCCCCCGTCCTGTTCTCATGATAGTGAGTTAGTTCTCTTGAGATCAGATGGTTTTATAAGGGGATTCCCCCTTCACTGGGCACTCATTCTCTCTCATATCCCCATGTGAATAAGGATGTGTTTGGTTCCCCTTCTGCCATGATTGTAAGTTTGCTGAGGCCTCCCCAGCCATGCTGACCTGTGAGTCAATTAAGCCTCTTTACCAGTCCAAGTATGTCTTGCACAAATTGGGCTTAAGTTCATAACCAGTGTGAGAATGGGCTAATACATTTCTAGAAATTGACAAGTAGATTCAAAAACTTATATGGAAATTCAAAGGACCCTAAATAGCAGAAACATTTTTGAAAAAAAACAAATTTACAGTTCCTGAATTCAAACTTTCTACAAAACTATAGTAATCAAGATGGTATTATTATACTACGCAGTGTATTTCTTCGTTCTTTTGTGTTGCTATGAATGAACATACCTGAGGCTGGATGATTTATAAAGGAAGAAAGTTTATTTGCCTCATGGTTCCACAGGCTGTACAAGAAGCATGGGACCAGTATCTGCTTCTGGTGAGTGCCTGTTAAAGCAACAGTGTAAGATTCTTTATATTGCATAAATTACTGTGGAATGATAGTAATATAGTTTCCCTGAATTTTGTTGACAGGATTTGACATGTTAAAAGTTGAGTTTGCAGGTGATAATGCTACCTGCATTCCATATTAACTTCATTCATCATTCTGTAAATTGTTGCTTAAAATATAGAATTTCCTTCATTTAAAGAATTATGCCATAATTTGCACATCAGTGCTGAGCAATTCTCTTCCTACCACCACCCACCTCCCCTTACAGGGGAATTTGTTTGCTAGATATATACTGTTAACAGTTAGTCATTTATATACAGATTTAAACCTAATACAGAATTCAGCAGTATGTATTATATATATAAAGTTTTTTCTCATGTGAGCTTTTGAAATATATTTTACTGGTTCTAACTTGAGGAAAAAAAGCTTTAAACAAAATAATTTTATTGTGATTTGAACATAGTGATAATGCTTTATTAATTTTCTGAAAATAAATTTAGTAATTTAACAATACATAGTTGTCTTAGTAACTATTTTGTATTTTATCTCAGAATAAAAATATGTTTGCACTAATAGCTTCCTGAATAATTGGCTTTCACAATAATTCAACCACATTGTAGGCAACTTGGAAATAGGTAATATATTGAATGACAGATATTGTGCATACTCCATCACTAGCAGTGGTTCACTATAATGGTGATACTCAACCAAAGAGGATGTCTTAAAATAATATAATTAGAAAAAATATAGTCTGGTTGATTTTGATATCCCCATTAGATAAGTAATTCTGTTCTTGTCATGTCCAAGAATCACATCTGTACTGGAAATCATGCTGAACTGGTGTTCGACCTGTACTGTCTTTATCTATAAATTACAGGGTATTCCTGCTGCATAGTATATTTATTTATTTTTAAATTATTTTGATGCCAGCATAATTATGGTCTACTTTAGTTTATTGTCATTCACTGAAATGATTCATGTATTAACATTGTGATATTTAGGTAAACCATTATTAGAGTATATTGAATGAGCATGGTATTAGATTCATGCATGAATATAATATTGAAAATTTTAACTATTATAGTATATTAATTATTTTGAGTCTGAAATCCACTGTTATTATATTGTAACAATTATGAAGCATTATAACCAATACTTTGAACAAGGGTAGTCAATCAAAGCTTGATTCTGTATTCCCACAGCCCATTCAAACTCATTTTCTGTGGCCAGTTCTAGTTCCTTGAGTAGCTAGAATTGAAGATATTTTTTTTCTTATATCTCTTTTTAATAGATGTATGTTTTTCCTTTCCTTGGCAATTTGGTATTATAAAATTTTATTCTGTTAATGGAAGAGATTTTGAGAAGTCATCTCCTCTTTATTGGAAATAAACATGGACAGTTTGCTATCAAATCAAGCATTATTTTTATACCTTGTACATGTTTTCGTATCTATTTTTAATAGGTGATAATGTCTATATGTTTCAGAGTTCAACATTGCCGCCAGCATTACCCACCCACTCAATTATTCTCTCCCCTCTATAGCCAATCAGTGTTATCAGGGTTTTTTTTGTGTGTGTATATTCTTCTGAAGTTATTTTATACATACAGAAGCAATATGAATATATATCTTTTGCTACATTACTTACACTAATAATAGCATATTCCTTATACCCTCTTTTTGTTTATTTTTGCATGTAACTGTAAAGTTCTAATAAATTATTGTAATTCTGAATTATTTAGCAACATAAAAAATATTTCACATCTATTGATGAGAAGTCAAAACTGTACAAACTTAGTTTCATTATAGTCACATTTTGAACACTTTATATCTTTATTTCTCTTTACTATTTATTTCTACAGTGGAGCATTTCTAATGCACTTAGAATATTCTTTTAGAGAGATATTTTTAAGAATTCCAGGTTACCAATCCAGCTATGTAATTCTGAGAAATAATTTTTAGAACCACACTACAGTGGAGTACCTCTCAAAAACTACATGGCTCTGACTCAAGTTTATAACAGTAATATAAGGAAAATGACTGAGAATTTCAGTAGGAAATTTAATACACAGCAAGCTAAATTACAGTCTTAGAGAATTAAATTAAAATGTTGGCAAACTGCTTTAGATCATGTTATAAATTCTGTGAAATATGACAATAATGTAAAATAATAAAAGTCTTCTGCTACTTTTTCCTTCATTTAAATGAATGTGTGTGTGAGTTTGTGTGTGTGTGTGTGTGTGTGTAACTGCTTTTTATGTTAATGTAGAAAGACTATGTAGTTGCATGGTTATTATATAAGTATAAATTTGTACCATATTATTGTGTTAAGTAATGGTACAGACTTACGGCATTCAAGTTCTGGCTTTCTACCTATGCATTTATAGCAATTAATATTTACTACTTTGGTCCTAATGATTTGCTTTGGAAATTAACTTAGAATGGCTTAGAAGCACACACTCATCAACTACTAATAGCTTATGGTACAATAGCATCCAAATTTCAGATCTATTCATGGTAAGTATTTTCAATCAAACTATGTAAGATTATAATTAAAAACTTTAAAAGTCTTTATATATTTTGCAAATTTACCATTTGATTATTTTTATTATTTATTATTGCCATCCTAAATTTTTCTACTAGTATAAAAGTATATTTTGTTCTTAAAAATGCCAAGTTATTGCCATAAAATAACATTAATTTCCATAAACATACAGGTTAGCAAGATTCTACTCAGTCTATTTCTCTAAAATTGTTTGAGTAAAAATGTTAGTTTCTTATTTCTTATTTCTATTTACGCTGAAGTACTGACATTGTGAACTCCAATGACGTCTGTAATTGGTAAATTATCTTTGACTTTCAGAAAACACATAATTGTTTAAACAATTCTATATGATAGCTGTAGTTTTCTTTTTTTATTCTTTTTATTATTATTATTAGAGATGGTGTCTTGCTGTATTGCCCAGGCTGGTCTTGAACGCCTAGGCTTAAGCAGTCCTTCTACCTCAGCTTCCCAAATTGTTGGGATTACAGGTGTGAGCCATTGCACCTGGGCAAGAGCCGTAGTTTTCTAATCAAAGTGCAAGAAATATGCTATTCTTAGAAGCTGGTTTTGTATTATATTGTTTAACATGAAACACATATCTCCTGTAGATGTGGACAATTTATTATTACTTTCAGAATAGTTATTTGCCTAACAGATGAGCTAACATAAATTAAGCAGTAAATCAGTTTTGCTTCCTTTAGATAATTAGTAATTTACATATAACCTTTGGCTATTCTTTTATCTTAGGGTATTGATATAAGTTGCATAAAATTGTTTTCTATGTAGAATGTGCTTTGAAATGCAAAATCTAATTAAAATGCACTATTTTAGGACAGTTGAGTTGCTAAATGATACTATGGAGACTATTATGAATATTTTAGGAATCTGAGTGGAGTATGTAAGAAAGCTAAATTATAACCCCTATGGCCTACTTTAGGTTACTTTATCAGTCAGCTGAAACAAGGAAAACTGCCCAGGTACTTAGATTATTGGATTTTTTTTACATATACTATATTTAGAAATAATGCAATTGTTACTGTATTATGATACCTAGACAATTTCACATTAAGGTACACATTAAAATAATGTTTGCAAGATACACTAAGGTTAGTAGAGGAGGCTGCTTGTGGCTGTAGGTATTCCGCCCAGGGGCTTTCACACACACCCCAGGAGGCTGCTCAAGAACAATGAGTATCAACACGTTTATAATCACTTAATGGCATGCTTATTGATAAATCATATTCCAATTACTAGCAACGGAAATTCAGTTTTGTAGAAGGCATGGTAAATGATATACCTGTTTATCCATCCAGGACAAACAATAAGTATTTGTCAAGAACCTCCTATTTGCTTAACACACATAGTTTAGCAAGTACCCAATATTGGGTAAACAACTGTTGCATTTAGTTTTAAAACTGAAAATTTCTTAATTTGATAATGAAGATTGAGTGTAGAATCTTATGGTAGCTGTGAAATGTTATGTAGCTAGGTGATTATTATCCAGAATCTTAATGTATTAAATCACAGTTTAGTGAGGTTAATATTTTACAAATTAAAGATAATGCTTTTTTAGACTACTGTCCTTCTTTTCCTTTAATATGTGTGGTAAAGTGAACTACTGTGTTTTAATTACTCTTTGATGTGTACTGGGATAGTTTTTCTAAATGAAAACATATCTCATTTTTGTCCTGAAGATTAATTCAAAATTAGAGTTTGCCTAATGAAAGCTGTTTTCCATTTAATTTTGCAGATCTATTTTATACAGAAATTTATATTAATTAAAAGTACGTATCACATGATTTAGCCGGGGATGCCATGCATGCTAGCAACCTATTAAAAGATGAAGAATTGTTAAGATTCATTTCATTTTTGCTGTCTTTGTTGATAGTTTTAGTCTTTTTAATCCAAAATTTTAATCATATACTGATTCAAATTCTATGTTGATTTGTAATTTTAGAATAATGCAGGAACATTTTTTTATTTTGTTAAAATGTACTTATTTTTAATGTTTCCTAATTAGTGAATTACCTACTCATTAGTGAACAACTAGAAGGTATTTTAATAACAGTTAGTTTAATGAGGATGGTGAAAACCAAATACATTCTCCAGAAAATCTTGGCAATGAGAATAATGCATAATAAGTAACAGTCACAATGTCTGTGATCTCTTTTTGTTTGACCTTTATAAAACCTGTACAGTTTTGCTACCAGATGAGTGAAATATTTGGTGGCAGCCTGAGTACTTTCATCCTTTATCTAGTTATTATTCTACTTAATATGTCTAATTATTGTGCTTAAAATTACTTCTTATTTTTTCTTAATATAAATGTCTGTTGGATTTCAAATGAAGGTGACTTTGATGCTGAAAGCTGGCAGTTAACGGTAACAGTGGAATAACATTTTGTGAATGTAGGTACATAGAATCACGCCTGGCAGAAGTTATTGTCATACATAGTAAGTGGCCAGTGCCCTTTTATTCAGTCTATTAAATTATGGTGATACGTGTTATTTCAGCTAGAGGAAAAAGAGAAGTCCTTACTCAATATTGAAATTCACAAGATACAGGATAAATTATAATTGGTTTCATCTTTTTTATATTAAAAATTTAATATTTAAAGTTAATTTAATTATCTGAATACAGTAATGCTAAACAATTTAAGTATATCCATTGAAAATAGGATGCCTAATTACTAAAGCTATGTTCTTTTTGCTTTATTAAAGATTTTAAAGCCAGCAACATCACTTTGATAGTAATATTTTCAAGTAATATTGATCATAAAGCATATATATTCATGTCTACATGAACTGGATATTATCTTAAATATCTTTGCCAGAATTTAGATTCTAAATATAAAGCTCTCAGCAAGTTCTTAATGCTTGGAAAAATTTCAGCTTTTGTCTTAGCAAGAATGTGAGGTAGTGCATAAAAAATAAATGTAGGTTCTTCTATACTAGATTTTTAAAAACGAAATTTGATTTTGGAGTGTTAGGTTTTATTTCAATTTAATTTGATTTTTAAAATAAGTAATATATTAACATAATTCAAATTTAGGAAAAAATAAAAAGTTATAAATTTAAAAGTTTCACATTTATCTATAACCTAGTCCACACTTTCCCTCCCTGCCTTCATAGATAAACACTTGTTTATTATCTATCCCTCCAGGTTTCCTTTATCAGGATGTTGCATATTCTAATATCAACATATGCAAATATGTAAACATATAGCCCTCCTTTATTATACAAAAATAATATATTTCCATATTTCATTAAACCTGAGTTCAGACAGTTTGCACAACATTTTTGTGTACCACCAAGAAAGAAAAAATCTTAGCAATTAAAGGGTGACAGCATTGATTATAAAGTACATTGCAATGTTAGAAATATTAAAATGTGGAAAACCTCATCTGTTGGAGTTGAAGAAATATGGTATGTACCCTCTACTACATATTACTCTTGTCACTTATCAGTATAACTTGGATATCTTTCCATTGCCAATCTCTTTTGTTTCTTTTATTATAAACGCATTCTATTTTGTAGTTTGATTATACCCTAACTTATTTAGTCCCTATAAACAGACTCTTGATGTTTTTCTTTTTCATTGTTATGAACTTTGTACATTGTTCATTTTGTATGTGTGCAGATATAATTATAGGATAAATTCCAAATGGGATTGCTTGCTTAATGGAAATTATATTTGTAATTTTTATAGCTATTAGCAGATTGCCCTCTATAGGATTTTACCACATTATTTTCCTACCAACTGCATGAAGAGTGTTTTGTCAAACTTTGGATTTTTGCTACCTGATAAGTGAGAAATGATGTTTTAAAGTGGTTCTAATTTGCACATCTTGAAGAAGAGCAAAGCCAAAAATATTATCCAGTGTTCAAGGGTGGTATTTTCTTTTTCTGCAAACTATTCATGTCTTTTACTCATTTTTCTATTAGATTGTTGATCTTTTTATTCTTTATTTCTAGAAGCTCTTTAACCTTGAGTAGGATAACTGTTTGTCTCTGGTATGAGTTGTAAATGTTTTTTCTCTGTTTACTATTTAATTCTTTAAATACTTTTTTTTTTTTTAACAATGTGTTACCCTGTTAAGGCTGCTGTAACAAAATACCATAAACTGGGTAGCTTATAAAAAACAGAAGTATATTTCATACAGCTCTGGAGGTTGGGACAACTAAGATCTAGGCATCAGCAGTGGTGTCTGGCGAGGGGCTATTTCCTGGTTCATAGATGGCACCTTACAGCTGTATCTTCACATGGTGAAAGGAGCTAGCTAGCTTTTTGCTGGAGTGCAGTGGTGCGATCTCAGCTCACTGCAACCTCCGCCTCCCATGTTCAAGCAATTCTCCTGCCTCAGCCTCCTGAGTAGCTGGGATTACAGGTGCACACCACCATGCCCAGCTAATTTTTGTATTTTTTTAGTAGAGATGGGGTTTCGCCATGTTGGCCAGGCTGGTCTCAAGCTCCTGACCTTGTGATCCACCAGCCATGGCTTCCCAAAGTGCTGGGATTTCAGCTATGAGCCACCGCGCCTGGCCTCTGCCATGTCTTTTATTAAAGCACTAATTTCTAATTAGTGCTTTAATAAAAGCAGAGCCCTCATGATCTAAACACCTCCCCAAAGACCCCACCTCCCAACACCATCACCCTGGGGGTTAAGATTTCAGCATATGAAATTTCGAAGGTTACAAACTTTCTGACCATAGCAAACATGAAGATATATTTATGCTTGATTTCAAATTTTGTAAACTTCTTTTATGGTTTCTGGAATTTGAGTCATAGATAGAAAGACTCAGCTTACTTCAAGTTTACAAAGGAGTTTACCCAGTTATGGCTTCGTTTTTCCATTTTGTGTATACTGTTTGGTCACCCCCCAGTGACCTCAGTATCCAGATTTTCATGCCCATCTGTACTCTCTGTATTGACTGTAGATGGGGGCTATGAATGCTTTGACCAGTCAACTGTGGTTGGAGTGATGTGTTGGTAGTTTTATGTTTAGCCCTTAATTATACTGACAGTTGTTTTTCTTCCCTCTTTGGAGCTTACTAATGAGATGCTCCTTTTTGGAATCTAGCTATCATGTATAAAGGCAGCCTCAGTGGAGAGGCCTATATCCAGAGAGCTGACACTGCTAGAGGGTGACCTGAACTGAGCCCTCAGTTAGGACTCCACATGAGCTCTCATTTGAGCCTTCAGTTGATTTCAGCCATCCCGAGCAACCCAAGCATAGGGTTTATTCATAATTTGAGCAGAGCTCAGCAGGGATGGCTTATCTCTCCCCAACATGGCACCGGCTGGGTCAGCTTCATTGGGGGTGGAGAATCTTCTACCCCCATTAACTAAGAGTTCAGCGCAGGCTGTTGGCTAAGGACCTCAATTTTCCTCCATATGGGCCTATCCATATAGCTGCTGGCTTTTCTTATACCATGGCAGCTGTTTTAAGAGGATTGAAGTGGCAGCTTCTAGTCCTTTTATAGACTAGACCTATAATTTCCACAGTGTCACCTGCACTTGTATTATATTAGCACAATCAGTATAGGACCAGCTCAGACATAAAAGTGTGGAAAAATGGATTGTCCTGCTTTTTCATGGAAGGAAGGAGTGATGAAGAATTTCTATCTTTGATCCACCACACATTTAAATATTTGCTTCAACTTATCATTTTCCAGATAGCTATTAGGTCATTCCAACACTATTTATTAATACATTCTTTACCCCCATATTTTGAGATGCTGTTATTACTGCATGTTATATTCCCGTATATTTTTGGGCTTTCTGTTAGCTTCTGTTGAATTACCCATTCGGGTACTACTACAACATTGTTGTAAGTATTGAGACCTTCCAATATATTTTCTCTCTAGTAGGCTGGCTACTTCTCATTTTTTGCTTATATAATTTTGTTATGTATTATTTTGCTATAACTATTTTGCTAAATAGATTTTATAAAGGGTTTGTGAATTTCTGGAGAAAATAGCTTGGTATATTTATTGTTAGAGTTAAAATTATAAATTAATTTATTTGCAGCTATTACCTTTACGATATTGAACTTTCTAATTCATATTCATATATTCCTATTACTATTCATAATAAACTAATATTTCTATTATAAATGTTATTTATAAAATTATAAAATATTCCTATTCATATAAGACATATTTCTATGTCTTACCATCTGTTCTACTTTTGTGTCTTTAGGGAATTTAAAAATGTTTTCCTCAAGTAGGTTTTGTATATTCTCTTTCAAGTTTATATACACACATAGAAAAAGCCATGTATTGTATGATACTGTTTATATGAAATGTGAAGGAAAAGGGAAATATAAAGAGACTACCTAGAGATGGATGTTGGAATGAAGAATTATTGCAAATGGACAGAAGTTTGGTTTTGGGGGTGATGGAAATGTTCTAAAATTAGATTGTGTAATGACAGTTATATGACTCTAAATATACTAAAATTCATTTAATTGTATATTACAGTAAATTTTACTATATATGTAGTATTGCAGTAAAATTGTTAAAAGAAAATCAGAGCTCTGGCTACAGTATGGAGAATGGATTATAGGGGAACAAGGGAAGAAGTAGGGAGAACAATTTGGAGGCTAGGGTATAAGAGAAAATGGTTGTTTGGACTTCATAGGTGGTAACAGAGGTGGAGAGACAGAGGAAAATTTAGGATTTGTTTTTGAGGTAGAATATATTGTCACTGCTGATAGACTGGACGCAATGGGTGGGGAAAAAAAAGACTAATTCTCACTCTACAATCTAGGGTTTTACCTTCAACAACTAGGTACCTGGTGGTAACTTAACCTAAACCGTAAGAACTGGGAGAGACAAAAATGTGAGGGAAGTTAGACAGCAATCAAGAGCATTATTTGAGGTTAAGTTTGCAATGCCTAAAAGAGATTCAAGAGGGGAAGGTTCACATAGCAGTTGGACATAAAGACATTCGGATATACAAGTCTCGGATTCCAGAGAGAGGTCTGGGCTGAATCTATAAATTTCCTAATTAATACCATAAAATTGATATTCAAGGTCCAAGTCTTGATTAATGTTAAATACTGTTTGTCAGGGGTTGTTTTTGAAATGGGAGAGTTCCCTGATTCCCTTTGCAGGACATATGACTGGGGTGTGGTTTGCCTGTTTGGTTGCCCTGCAGCTCAAACTGCTTGAGGGAGAGGGAGCGTGCAGACAGGCAGATGCAGAGGCCAGGTGAGCGCTTTGAGCTCCCGCTCCACTGTAGTGTCTAGGGGTGAGTGTCTGCAACCCCAGTTTTACAAACTCTTTCAGGTTTGCCTTCCGCAGAAGGCTTGAGTGTTAATCAGTTCATTGGACCTTCTGCCTTATTGCAAGGGTAAAGAACCAGTGTGACAGATTTCTGTATCCTAAGCTCTTGCCAGGCATCTTGGAAGAATTGGATCACATGTGGGCTCAAAGGGTGAGTGCAAGGTTTTATTGAGTGGTAGAGGTGGCTCTCAGTGATATGGATGGAGAGCCAGAAGCAGGGATGGAGTGGGAAGGTGATCTTCCTCTGGAGTTGGGCCACCCAGTGGCTGGACTCTTTCCTGACTTCCCCCAGCCAAATTCTTCTCAGTGTTCAGATGTCCCTCTTAGATGTCCCTCTTCTCTCTTTCTCCCCCACATTGTTCCATTGTCTGTCTGCTTGCCTCCTCATCAATGTCCTCACTTGCTGGTCTGCTCTGGAGCTTGGGGTTCAGGGTTTATATGGGGGCAGGATGGGGGCATGGCTGGGAGTAGGATAGGGAGTGTGGCAGGCCAAAAGGCAACTTTTGGGGCACAAAAACAGAAATACCTGTTCTCATTTAGGACCACGGGTATCCAGGCTTGAGGGTGGGATCTTTGCCGGGGAACCGCCATCTTCCGCCCAGTATTTCCCTGTCTCCTGTCTGTATTATTTTCAGAGCAGAAGTCACAGTGTCCTTGGGAATGTTACAACTCAGTGAGCAAGATAAATAGGTAACACAAAGTGTTAAATTCCAGTACCAGGTGAAGGCAGATGGTTAGAATAGCCCTCATCAAATAGGTGCCATTTGAGCTATCAAGGATATGTAGCCCTTTGCTCGATAGATAAATTGGTTAGGATGTTATTAAAAGTCAGTATGGGCACAGAGAAGGTCCTTGGAAAATACTAGCAGTTATGACAGTACCATTGTTTTCAAAATACTGAATAATCAAATGCCAGGTATGTAATTAAGAAAAGAGTTGAAAGACAAAGCTGAAAAGATACTTCTGTGTCTGATTGTAGGAGAACCTGTGATAGACAGGAAAGAAATGGGTAACCTAAACTTGTGTAAACCACTTAAAGCAGAAAATTCTTTGGGAAGTAGTTATCTCAATTATTTCTTGCAAAATCATGATTCCGTTTGTCTTACTTACGATAAAAAGCAAACAAGCAAACTACAGCTGCAGTTTTATATGTATAAATACAGCCATTATATATAATTATATATATAATACATATATATGTGTATCTATATATACAAATATAACTACAGCTATATATATATATAACTACAGCTATATATACATAACTACATATGTACATGTATATCTATATCTATAACTATGCAGATATATATATCTACATATGTACATGTAGTTTTATATATATAACTACATATATATAAATGTATATATATATACACACATGAAGCATGAATGAAATTCTTTGAGAAAAAAGCCTATAGTTGCCAATGCTATTCCACTAAAACAATTCCTTCAAATTTACTTCACTTGTTTTTAGGAACTTATATCAAAAGACAGTAACTAGTATATCATTATCGAAAATATTTAATATCAAATCTACCATGTATCTTAATCTTTTATATTTTCCGCAACTTGTACTGAATATTTGGCTGAAATTCCTTGCTAAATGTGTTACCATCTACTTCAATCTCAATCACATTTAAATCCTATGTTACTTGGGCACCAGATGCTCCTTAGTTGATTTCTGCATGCTGATTTCAGGAGCCCTGGAAATTCTCTGGCCATTGCTGATACCAAAGCCGGTTAAGGTTTGCTCAGCCCTGTTATTGACTACCAATTCCCTACACATAGGGTGCTGGCACAAAACTTTCCACCTCTCTGCCTTTTTGCTTATTAATTTTAAACATAGCCTATTTTCTTTGTAAAATATTAGAAACATCTTTTAAATAAAATTGCTAATAGACAAATGTAAATCATTTGGAAATGGCTATAACTTGTGGAAATTGGTTAAGATAATATTTCAAAACAGGTTATTGCATTTTAGGTCTGACTCTTAATGTGAATAATACGATGTAACTAAACTTATAGGTATTTTAAAATAGAATTTTAGTAAACATTGTTGCTTTTTCCTTGCACCTTTTAAACTCATTGTTATAATGGAAAGTGCTTAAACACTCTTTATCCCAAGAATTTATAAAATATATTATTATAAAATATCAGATTTTAAAAATGATTTAAGTAGAGCATGTGATATATATTCATCTTTTACCACTTAATGCTGAGTTTTAGAAAATATGTGTTAATAGACCATCGACTTTCAAGTCATTTTGTTTACTAAGCTAGAACTGAGATTTGAGCAATTATGTGTGTAGTAAAATCTTTAAAACAGAATGCATTGCATTAAAGAATGTTCGTGTTCATTTGCAATGAAGCAGAGAATAGTGTCAGAATTCTGCCCTAACTAGGATTAAGTTGAGAAGTAAACTCTGTATACTTTCTTGCATTTATTATCTGAATGTCTGAAGTTTTAGTGTTGTTGACATCTGGAGTGTTGTTCGACATGTTTTATAATGTTTTACTTTCATTTCATTGTTTATCACAGTCATTTGCCATTCCTGTTAGTGTTTTCCAAGTGTTAGAAACCTTTTTCTTTCTGAATGCTAATGTCACCTACTTGCCACAATTGCATTTTTGCAAATATTATTTTTTATTTTTATTTATTTTTCATTGCGTATATTTAAGGTGTACAAGATAATGTTTTGATATGCATATACATAGTGAAATGATTATTATAAGTAAGGTCTTAGCTTTTTTTGTGGTAAGAGCACCTGCAATCTACTCTCTTAGCAAATTTTCAATATACAATACAGTATTTTTAGCTATAATCCTTCTGCTATACATCAGATCTCTATAATTAGTCATCCTACATAACTTCAAGTTTGTACTTTGATGAATATCTCTCCTTTTGCTCTGCCTTTCTCCCCCTGAAAACCACTGTTATTCTCCCTATTTGTATGTATTGGAACTTGTTTTAGATATCACATATAGGTGAGATCATGCAGTACTTTTCTTTGTGTCTGGTTCATTTCATGCAGCATAATATCCTCCTGGCTCATCTATGTTGCCACAAATGCCAGTATCTCTTTTTTTAAGACTAAATATATTCCATGGTATATACACCACAATTTCTTTATCCATTCATGCGTTGATGGACACCTGAGTTGTTTCCATATCCTGGTTATTGTGGATAATGCTGCAGTGAACATGGATCCCAGATAGCTCTGTGATGTGCTGATTTCGTTTCCTTTGGATGTACGTGTACAAAGCAGAGAGATTTCTGAGCCATATGGTAATTCTTTTTTTCATTTTTCGAGGAATCTCAATACTGTTTTCAATAATAGCTGTGCCAATTTATGTTTCAATTAATAGTGTACAGCGTTCTCTTTTCTCCAAATCTTTGCCAACATTTTTTATCTCTTGTCTTTTTTATAATAGCCGTCATAATATGTGTCGGGTATTATCTCATTATGGTTTTGATTTGCATTTCCCTGATGATTATTGTTGTTGAGCACTTTTCCGTATATCCCTTAGCCATTTGTATGTCTTATTTGGAGAAATGTCTATTTACGTTCTTTCCCCTTTTTAAAATTAGGTTATTTGTTATTTTACTATTGAGCTGTATGAATTTCTTATATGTTTTGGATATGAACCCCTTACACGTACATGGTTTGCAAATGTTTTCTCTCAATCCATTAGCTGCCTTTTCTCTTGTTGATTGTTTATTTTGCTATACAGAAGTAATTTAGTATGATATAGTCTCATTTCTTAATTTTGGTTTCGTTGCCTGAGCTTTTGCTGTGATACCCAGAAAAAATTATTTCCCAGGTTTATGTCAGAGAGTTTGTCCTTATATTTTCATCTAAGAGTTTTTCAGTTTGAGGTCTTGTGTTTAGGTCTTTAATTCATTTTAAGTTGGTTTTTGTGAATGGCGTAAGATAATGGGCATTTTCATTTCTTTGCATGTTGACTTTCAGTTTTCCCACCACTATTTATGGAACTGACTATCCATTCCCTATTGTGTCCTCTTGGTGGCCTTGTGGAAGATAACTTATTATATGTGCTTGGGTTTATTTCCGAAGCTCTCTTTTCGGTTCTATTGGTCTATGTGTTTTAATGCCAGTATCATAATATTTAATCACTATGGTTTTGTAATATAATTTGAAATCAGAAAGTGATATGTTTCCAACTTTGCTTTTCTTTCTCAAGATTGTTTTGGCTATTTAGAGTCTTGTGGTTCTATCTAAACTTTAATATTGTTTTTTCTATTTCTATGAAAAATATCATTGGAATTTTAATAGGGATTCTGTTGAATCTGCAGAGCTGTTTGGGTAGTATGGATAGTTTGACAATATTAATTCTTCAATCCATTAACACAGAACTTTCCATTTATTTGTACCTTCTTCAGTTTCTTTAATCAATATTTTATAGTTTTTATTGTTCAGATCTTTTACTTTCTTGGTTAAATTTATTCCTAAGTAGTTTATTCTTTTTGATGACAGTGTAAATGGAATTGTTTTCTTAATTGTGTATCTAATAGATCATTGTTATACAAAGAAATGCAACTGATCTTACCATGTTGATTTTGTACCCTACTACTTTACTGAATTTATTTGTTCTAACAGGTTGTGTGTGTGTGTGTGTGTGTAGTCTTATAGGATATTTTACATGTATAATCATTCAGCCTACAAGCAGTTATAATTTTATTCTTCCTTTTCAATTTTGATACCTTTAATTTCTTTTTCTTGTCTGATTGCTCTGGCTAGTACTATCAGTACTATACTTAACAGAAGCAGAGAGAGTAGAAATCCTTACATTGAACCATATATTAGAGGCAAAGCTTTCAGTTTTTTCCCATTGATTATGATATTAGTTTTGGGCTTTTCATAAATGACCTTTATTATGTTCGAGAAATTTCCTTCTGTACCTATTTTTTTAAGATTTTAAAAAAATCATGAACAGATATTGAACTTTGTCAAATGCATTTACTGTATCTTTGACTTGATACTGTGGTTTTTATCTTTCATCCTTTTAATGTGGTGTGTCACATATATTGTTTCGTGTATGTTAAAGCAAACTTGCTTCCCAAGAATAAATTCCACTTAGTCATGGTGAATAATCTTTTTGATGTGTTGTTGTATTTAGTTTGCGAGTTTTTTGTTGAAGATGTTTGCATCTATGTTTAGCAGCAGTATTGGCCTATAGTTTTCTTTTCTCGTGATGTCTCTGAGAGCTTCGATGTCAGGGTGATACTAGCTTCATAAAATGAGTTTGGAAGTATTCCCTCTATTTTCATTTTTTGGAGGTGTTTAAGAATTACGGATATTAATTCTTCTTTTAATAATTGACAGAATTCTTCTGTAAATTCATCTGATCCTAGGCTTTTGTTGTTGTTAGGAGGATTTTGATTACCACTTCAATCACTTTTTTGGTCATTGGTCTTTTCAGGCTATTTCTTCTCTATTCAGTCTTTATTTGTTGCATGTTTCCAAGAATTTATTTCCTCTAGGTTATCCAATTTCTTGGAATGTAATTGTTCAAAATATTCCTTATGATCCTTTTTTATTTCTGAGGTATCCCTTATAATGTTTCCTCTTTCATATCTAATTTTAATGTCATCTTCTCTCTTTCTTCTTCTAGCTAAGGGTTTATTGGTTTTGTTTATCTTTTCAAAAAAATTTTAGTTTTGTTAATATTTCTTATAGTTTTTCTCTTTTCTATTTGATTCCTATGCTGGTCTTTATTAGTTTCTTCATTCTGCTAACTTTTGATTCAGTTTGTTCTTTTTCTAGTTTCTTGAGGTGAGGTATGTTGTTTGAGATCTTTCTTCTGTTTTAATGTAGACATTTTTGACTTTAAGCTTTCTTGTTAGATTGCTTTTGCTGCATCCTATAAGTTTTCTTATGTTGTATTTCCATTTTCATTTGCCTCAAGATACTTTTTGATTTTTTTCTTGACCTCATTTTCAAAGCATTTGGTTTCATTTTCACATATTTGTGAACTTTCCCATTTTTCTACTCTTATTGATTTCTATTTTCATACTATTGTTGTCAGAAAAGATTCTTGATATGATTTTGATCTTCTTAAATTTGTTAAGAATTGTTTTGTGGTCTAACGTGATCTATCCTAGAGACTATTACATGTGCACTTAAGAGGAATGTGTATTCCATTACTGTTGAATAGAATGTTCTATATATGTTGATTAGGTCTAAGGTATAGCATAAATTTAATGTTCCTTTATTGAATTTTCATCTGGATGATCTATCCATTAATGAAAGTGTAGTATCAAAGTTCTCTATCATTATTGCTGTCTAATTCTCTCTTTAGTTGTTAATGTTTGCTTTATATGTTTATATTCTCTGATCTAAGATGCATATATATGTATAATTATTATGTCTTCTTGATAGAATAATCTATCATTATGTTGACCTTCTATAATTATATTGACTTTCTGTAATTATCATTGACCTTCTTTCTCACTTGTTACAGTTTGTGACTTAGAACCTATTGTCAGATATTAGCTTAGCTTCCCTGCTTTCTTTTGGTTTCCATTTGCTTGAAATGTCTTTTTCCATCCCTTCACTTTCAGCCAATATGTGTTCTTGAATCAAAAGTGAGTATCTTATAGATGAATATAGTTGAATCTTGGATTTTAAAAATTCATTTAGCCAGTCTATATCTTTTTATTGGGTAGCTTAAACCATTTATATTTAAAGTGATAATTAACAAGGAATGATTTACTATTGCCATTTTGTTAACTGTTTCTTTTTGTGTTGTGGTTCTTTTGTTCCTCTTTTTCTAGCTTCCTGCCTCTTTTTTGTTTTGTTGTTTGTATTGCTAGGTTTTAATTGCTGTTCCTTTTTCTTTTGTGTAACTTTTGTAGGTATTTTCTTTGTGGTTATCAAGGGGCTTAAATGTCTAATAGTTATAACAGTCTCTGCTTAGCTGATAACAACTTAACTTCACTTGCATGCCAGAATTCACTGCTTTTACCTTTCCTCTCCTCACATTATACACTGCTGATGTCACAATTTGCAACTACTTATATTGCAGAACCATTCACACAATTTAGTTATAGTTGTATTTGAAACTTTTCTCTTTTACCTTTTATAGCAAATTACCATGTATCTATCTACTACTCTTACAGTAATACCATATTCTTTCTGTTCCTATATATTTACCTTTGCGAATGAGTTTCATACTTTGGTGTTCATTCATGTTGCTGTTTAGCATCCTGCTGTTTCAACTTCTGTGACTTCCTCCAGCATTTCTCATAAGAAATGTCTAGTGGTGATAAACTCCCTCAGCTTTTGTATGTCTGTGGAAGTCTTTATCTTCCCTTTGTTTTTGAAAGGCTGGTTTGCTGGGTATAGAATTCTTAGTTGGCAATTTGTTTCCTTTAGCATTTTGAATATATTATTCTGCCCCCTTCTGGCCTGTAATGTTTCTACTGAAAAATCAACTGATAGTCTGATGGCATTTCCTGAGTAACAAGCCTTTTTTTCTCACTGCTTTCAAAATTCTCTCTGTCTTTAACTTTTGTCAAATCAATTACAATGTGCTTCAGTGTGGAACTCTTTGGATTCATATTATTTGGTGTACCTTAGGTTTCCTGAATCTGGATTTCTGTTTTCTTTCCCAGGTTTGGAAAGTTTTCAGCCATTAT
Source organism: Nomascus leucogenys (assembly GCF_006542625.1). Classification (NCBI taxonomy): domain Eukaryota; kingdom Metazoa; phylum Chordata; class Mammalia; order Primates; family Hylobatidae; genus Nomascus; species Nomascus leucogenys. Next base: position 17,975,507 of record NC_044383.1, on the reverse strand, counting down.
TTTTTTGAATACTCTTTTTGTCCCTTTTTCTTTTTTTTCTCCTTCTCATCCTCCTATAATGTATGTAATTGTTTCCCATAAGTCCCATAAGCTGTCTTCAGTCTTTTTCATTCTTTATTCTACTTAGATGAGTTTCCAATGACCTGTCTTCAGTTTTGCTGATCAATAGAGTCCTCTATTGATTTTTTCAATTCAGTCATTGTAATCTTCAACTCTATGATTTCTGTTTGGTGCATTTTAATATTTTCTGTCATTTTGTTGAAATTCTCAGCTTGTCATGCATTGTTTTCCTGACCTTGGTGTGAACACCCATATGACTGTTTCTTTGAATTTTCTCTTGGGTAAATCCCATAGCTTTATTTCACTAAGGCTGGTTTCTGGATATTTATCTTGGTTTTTTATTTGGAGCATATTTCTTTGTTTCTTCACTTTTATTCACACTCTGTGTTGGTTTCTGCACATTCTATAAGAAACTGTCTCTCCCTGTATTATCAGACTAGTGTCTTGTAAGAGAGGTACCTCACTAATCAATTCAGCAAGAGATTCTAGGTGCCCCAACTTTTATGCTTATCTTAATCTCTATCTTTTTTTTTTAGTGATCCCCGATTAGTATGTGCCAAGTTTTGTCAGTGCCCCAAGACAGACAAGATAGAAGCCAGTCCCTTGAGATGCATCTGGAAAATTTGGCATGTTAGATGTGTATTCTCAGGGAGAAGCTGAGGATGGGAGTTTACCTCTTACTCGCTCTGCACTAAGCCAGGAAGAGGATCTGTGAGAAATCCCTGCACTCTCATTTGAACTACACACTCTGATCTAGAGGCATAGCTATTGGAAGTGCACCCATTCAAAAATCACATGCAGTAAAACTCATAGAAATGTAAAAATTAAATATTAAAAGTCTAGTTTGAGATATGTAAATTAAAATATATATGTGCGTATGTATAATCATTTCGAACTATTGTAAAAAGATATAGCTAAAGTAGTGGATAATAATCAGATATAAGTCAGGAGAGAGATTGATCCAAGGTAAACAGGTCTTCCATTCTTACAAAGTTTGGAAGGTATGTAAAGAAACCATTGATACTAAACTTTTAAAGTAGATGTAAAAATATCCATTTTAACCAATAAAATAACAAAGTTTATCTTCCAAACCAGTAGAGAAAACAAATAGAAGTAGTAATGGAGAAAGGAGAGGAATTTATTAATTCAAATGAAATGAAAAAAAGGAGAAAGGAATAAGAAATGAAAAGCAAATTCAAGTATAATAGTAAACATGATAAATGGAAATGGTTCAAATTCACTAGGTTACACAGGGATTATCAGACTGGGTAATAAATGGAAATTTTCCCCCTTTTTTTTACTAAAACACCCCTAAAACATAAAGAGACAGTACTGCTGAAAATGAAAGGATGGAAAATGTTAAACCCGATGTGTAGCATCAGTTTGGCTCTCCAGAACCATTCTAGACTGTCCTCCCTTCTCATCCCTCTCTCACCCGCAACTCTCACCTCAGCTCTGTGCCATGGATGGTGATTTATCTATGGACTACATCAACGAGCCTCTTTTGCCCTGCAACTTCTGATGGTCTCAGCCTGTGGGGGACACAATCTGGAGCTTAGACCATTGGCAGTTAGAGAGGTCAGAGCATTGTTCTCCCAAGTCCCTTCCTGAGAGACCACAGAATGGCAGTATCTGTGTTCCTCTGTCAAAAGCCACAACTTTAGTAAGATGGCCTTCCACAGTATTCTGTGGCCTAGGAAGATTTATGAATGCAGAGTTCTTTCTGCTTTTAAAGCTAAGTGTTTTAAGAACCAAACCCTTTGGGAGGAACAACAAAACTTGGGGTGCTATATGTGTAGTCTAAGCCCTTTGCTACTCACGGAAAAGCTGGGAGTTTGGGGTTCCTTCCCAGTCATAACGTGCTGTCCCCAGGTAAGGTTTGTGTGTGAGCATGTCCCAGATTTTCCTACCTGTGTTGATGTGGGTATATTCTTATTTTCCCAGTGTGTACAAGTCTCTCAACTAGTTTCTGGTTTTCTCCCAGAGGGCTTGATCAGTGTGTAGCTGTTTATTTGGTGCATCTATGGAAGGAGGGAAAATCAAGAGCTTCCTATTCTTCCGTCTTTCAGATATTACCACTGCAAACGTCCTTGGGACAGAATGGTAGATATAAAACGAGTATAAATAATTTCCTTGCAGTTGTTACATTTTCCATGTTTAGCATTTTTTTCAAAGGATTAGATTGTGAATTTTCAGTGCTAAATAAGTTATGACTGTTATTCCAGCTGGTAATATATTGATCAGTAGTGGTTGTGAGAATGGCAGATAGATAAGACATAGAGATATGATAAGAAATGTAATAAAAATGCATACCTCAATGATTTGTGATGGTAGATACTGGAAAAAAGAATAATTTAGGATGTAATTAGACTTTGACAATAACATATTAAGGTATTTTTGAATATTATTAACAAACTTATGATCTGTAAAACATTAACTTCTGCCAATAATTCCAGGGAATTATGTGCAATGGTTATTAGTTACATAAAGCTGGAGGAATACTTAAGTGATCTATTTAAAATTAATTACTCTTTGATCAATAATCTTGGTCAAAAAGTTCTTAGGGCTTCCTATATCAGTATGGAAAATATTGTATTTATTCACAGTATTTTATAATTATCCTTCCTTTGTCATTGGATTCTCATTTACTTAATGAAGAAAACACATTAAATTGTTATAGGAACTATATTTCAATATCTGTTCCTTTGACAGTAATTGTATTAGAGTTCCAGACCTCACAAAGCTTAAATTCGCATTGTACAAAGTCTACTTTCAAATGCTTTCAAAAAGACAAAATTTCCCTCTCCCCCTTATTATTTGAGCATTAGGGTGATATATCTCCTTGGCCTAGATCATGATACACACTTATGTCTGTCTTTTTAGCAATAATTTTTAACAAAAATTTAGCAAATCTCATTAATTTTGATTGTAACTTTGAATTACATTGCTTTGATCTAGAATTATTTATATAACACATAATTTTTCCCAAAAGTCTTTTGGATCAAAAATGTCAAATTGAGTATTAACAAAAGATTACTCTGTTAGTCTTCCACAAGAAAGATCAGGAGCCCATCATGGTTAGTACCAGTTTTGTCAGACAGTTCCGTTGGTAAGAGGCCATCTGCATTGCTCTTCTTCATTATTTTCTGTGTGAAACCGAATTCTATCTGACACAGGTTTGTGTTGGTTCTCTGTATGTTAGCTTTAATATAGCAGTTTGCTTTAGCATTGTCAGATTCACAATGTAAAATATACTGTGGCAAAATAATACAATGTTGTGTTAGTTAAATTAAAAGCTTTGACTCCTCCAGCCTTAAGAATAAATCTGAATTGTAGAGCCTGATCGTTAAAAGATAACGATCATATACTGCCATAGGCCACAGAAATTTAAAAGGTCTTAGTGCTTCTTTCAGATAGAGATGCAGAGACTAATTTTAAATGAATACATAGCCTAACAAGATGAGTAGGCTTATTTAAGCACATGACTGACTTTTGTTCTTCATGTTGAAGAGGCTTGAATCTTTAGTGTCACCCTGTGTTTAATCATGATCCTAAAAGTTCTTTTCTGTAGCAGTTTGCTTTCTCTCTGTGTATTAACCTTTGGTTGTCTAATTATGGTTTCCTTTGGTATATATTTAATATTTTCTGCTTGTGCTCTTTATTATTTGTGTTCTAGATCCATTGCTTGTCCAGTAAGTAAATATATGAAGAAAATATACTACTACTATGAAGTAGAGGAAGGGAAGAAGAATATTTATGAATATTAATAAAATCCACTACAGTCTATTTTATCATACATACTTCCCTTCCTTTTGTATATAAAATATAGTCACTTCCCACCTGCCTTCTCCAGGAAGAAACTCAAAAGTCTCATCTAATTGTCTAATCTTAATAGCCTTGAAGTAAAAATGCAAATTATCTGGCTCCCCACTCACCACATTAACATTCAATGGGGAAACAGAACAAGATAATCATAATAAACACTTCCATTGGAAATAAAAGGATAGACACATAGCAGTCCCTGAATACTAGCATTTCTGGACTCCTGTTGGTCAGAGGTTTCACCATCCCCCTTCCTGTGTGAGTGGGAAATCTTTGCTTAGGTTTTCTGGGAACAGCTCCCTAGTTATTGTTCATGACTCTTGGCTCTGGCCTCTGGCAAATCCTTCTGTTTCAATTATCTCACTTCGTTATATCTGAACAGGGCATTTGAGAATCTGCCTTTTTTTGGATCTGAGCACTGAATCTGAAACTGTGAAAGGTTCTAGGTACCACTGTGCTTGCACATACAAGATATGCACGTATACGTGTATATATTAATACATACGTGTATACACACTAACATATGTGAATACACATACACAAAAATGCACACACACATATTAGCAATATCTTGAGATCTCTGGTTTGGAGATAGACTCTTTACTCACATAGTAACCTGTGGTCACTACCCTATACCTCAATTTCCTACAAGATAACATAGTATCAGATATATCCTGCGCAGAAAATGGGGTTTATGACACAGGAGAGGGACTCCGAAATTATGAATCTTGGGGCTTATATAGGGTAATTGGAACATGTGGCCCTTCTGCCCTCTGGAGACTAGAGAGGGAACCTTCTCTAGAATGTAAGCAAATCCTCTCTGGGGAGAAGATGGAGAGGTCTCTACTTCACCACTCTGGAATGTAAATAAAACTCTCTGAGGGAGATGTCCATAAATTTTCTTGGAAATTTCTGCCTTTATTGTACAAGACTTATTTGCTATTCAATCATTTTTAACCCATGTTACTTGGAATTTTTGTTCAGGAAGCTCTGACCATGCAGAAACATGAAATATTCGTGGAGCATTGCCTCCTGACATTGTGTAGCTTTCTCAACCTTTCTTCTACCTGTAACTTTGGTCCAAAGAAGGTCCAAAATGCTTATATACTTTGGTGAGAATCCAAAACGCTTATATACAGTTTCAGCCACATGGAAAACAGCTGATAAAGAACTTACAACTACCATTTGATGATTGGGTATATGTCCCATTACTGCACATGTATCCAAAAGAAAATAAATTGATCTACCAAAAAGACACATGCACTCTTATTTTCATCACAGTACTATTCACAATAGCAAAAACATGGTGTCAACCTAGGTGCCCATCAAAATTGGAGTAGATAAAGAAAATGTAGTACATATACAACATGGAATACTATGCAGCCGTAAAAGAGAAAAAATCATGCCCTTTGCAGCAGCATGTATGTAGCTGGTGGCCATTTTCCTAAGCTAATTAGCACAGGAACAGAAGACAAATACTGGATGGTCTCACTTCTAAGTGGGAGCTAAACATTTGATACACAAGGTCATAAAAAAGGCAACAGTAGATACTGGGGACTAATAGAGGTGGAGTGAGGGATGGAGAGGCAAGGTTTGAAAAACTATTGGGTACTGTGCTCACTACCTGGATGATGGGATCAGTATACCCCAAACCTTAGCATTGTGCAATATACCCATATGACAATCCTGCACGTGTACCTCCTGTAGAGATCTAAAAGTTGAAACAAACAAACAAGAGATCGCCAATGATGGTGTTTCTTGAACTATAATTCATACACCATACATTTTAGCCATTTAGTGTATGATTCAGCAGCTTTTACTATTGTCACAAAATTCTACAACTCTACAGCTGTCACTCCAGTTTTAAAACATTTTCGTCATCCTATAAAGAAACAACATAACCATTAGCAGACCCACCCAGCTCTACCTTACTCCACCCCACTAAGTCCTAGGTAGCCACCTCTACTTTTTGCCTCCATGGGTTTGCCTATTCTGGACATTTCATGTAAGTGAACTCATATAATATGTGGTCCTTTATGACTAGCATCATTCACTTGGTATAATATTTTCAACATTCATCCATGTACATTTTATTGCCAAATAATACTAGAAATCATCTTTTTTATTTCTCTAGCAATCAGTTTCTATTTATCCAGGATGGTGGCACTTTTAACAGCACAGCTTCCTCAAAACATAATTGCTTTTGTTGTTGAAACTCTATATATTTGATTATAGTCAGCTACATGTGCCTACTTAGAATTCTTTTTAGGGAATGACAGTTCCTGATTCTCTGTTTCTCTCTGTCCCTCTTTCTTATCTATCTGCCTGCCTGCCTGCCTGTCTGTCTGTCTATCTATCTATCTATCTATCTATCTATCTATCTATCTATCTATCTATCTATCTTAGTCCATTTTGTGTCACTATAACCACAGACTGGGTGATTTGTAATGAGTAGAAATGTATTTCTTAGAGTTCTGGAGCCTGAAAAGTTCAAGGCTGAGGGGCGTGCATCTAGCGAAGGCTTTATTGCTGCATCATCCCATGGCAGAAGGCAGAAGGGCAAAAGAATGCAAGAGTAAGGGAGCCAGAAGGGGCTGAACTTCCTTTTATAATAAGCCCATTCTCATGGCAACTAGCCCACTCCCTTGATATCAACATCAATCCATTTATGGGGTCAGGGACCTCATAACCTAATCACCACAAAAGATGCTAAATAGCCAAAGCAATCTTGAGCAAAAGAGCAAAGCTGAGGCATCTCACATCCTAATCCCAAAATCTGTACAAAGCTACAATAATTAAAACAGCATGGTATTGGCACAAAAGCAGAAATATAGACCCATGGAACAGAATAAAGATCCCAGAAGTAAATCTGCACATCTATGGTCAACTGATCTTTGGCAAAGGTGACAAGAACACACAGTGGGGGAAAGGACAGTCTCTTCACTAGTTGGTGCTGAGAAAACTGTATGCCCACATGGAGAAGAATGAAACTGGACTCTTATTTTATCACTTTACCACAAATGCCTACACTTATATGTATGTACCTCATAATACATTGTTGAGATCATTGTATATGTGGAAATTATAGTATTTTTTCAATTAAAACTGTATCATAAACATTCTCAATATATCTCTATTTTGATGATATAATTGAACAATTGTATCTAAAATTTGCATTGAAACAAAATTGGTGTAGACACTTCCTCATAATAATTCTGAGATGGTTGTCAAATGGGTAGTTTTGTTGTTTAAATTAAAATTTTGCTTACACTTATTATCATTATCCTGTTTTAAAATGAAAATTTAATTATCTTATTTTTTCTACAGGTAGTACAATTATTTCCTTCCAAATATATATACTTTATTTAATCTATTTAAATGACCCAAGAGAGATGGGTTTTCATACCTTGCTAGAAAATAAACTCTAAAACATGTTATTATGTCGGTAAGATTTCAGATATCTTTATGTTTGATCTATTTATATCAGCTGTGTCATAATTCATATTTCTTTTATTGATTCAGAAGAAATAAAACTAGACTTTCGTATACCTATGAGTGATTTAGAATTCTTCTTGGAAGAGGGAGAAACAGTTATTGTTTGATATCCAAAAGCAATAATATTTCAAGATTCTAAGTACTATAATCTATACATATATTTGCATGATATCATATGTGAATTCTATATTATAAATAATTACTTAATATTTTATATTTCTCACATATTACAGATTATATAATTGATGTGTTTTTAAGCTAAAATTTGGCAGATTTTATGAGCTTTTCTTTTTTAATCTGGGAAATTTCATCTTTGCTTTAATAAACTTGCTCAAGGACTCAAAATTTGAGTTAGGTATAGTGTGACTATGGGTGGGTCTTAATTTGCATATCCTAATGAGGAACTCTAGGATAAGAAAATAATTCTTCACTAATACTTGTTTTTTTGTTTTGTTTTGTTTTGAGACTGTGTCTCACTCTTTCACCCAGGCTGCAGTGCAGTGGCGCGATCATGGCTCACTGCAATCTCCGCCTCCAGGGTTCAAGTGATTCTTCTGTATCAGCCTACCAAGTAGCTGGGATTACAGACGGACACAACCACCTGGCTAATTTTTATATTTTTAGTGGAGATGAGGTTTCCTCATGTTGGACAGGCTGGTCTTAAACTCCTGACTTCAAGTGATCTGCCTGCCTCAGCCTCCCAAAGTGGTGGAATTACAGATGTGAGCCACTGTGCCAGGCCAGTAACACTATTTCAACTAAATTCTCTAGGTCTCTAAAGAGATCAGCAGGTGGTTTGTGGCTCCAAATCAAACAGAGCTTTTAGAGGTACATGACCTCCTTCTTGAGCCTTCTTTTCAAGTCTCTAGTCATCAGTTTTTCATTAGATAAACGTTCTATTGAGGTGTAATTTGCATACAGAACAGTAAACAAATCAGAAATATATAGCTTGATGAATTTTCACAGAATGGACACTTCTGTGTAACCATCATCCATAAACATTCATGTAAATCAATAGAAACTTACTGGCACCACAGAAGATCCACTAAGTCTCCTCCCAATCACAGGCCTGTCCAAAGTGATAGCTGTTCTGGTATTTTAATTAAAGTCAGCTATGGGTTACTTTGGGTGTTTGAATTTTTTTCCGTTCTTCCTCCCTTCCTTTCTTCCTTCATATTCTTCCTTCCTTCCCTTTTTTCTTACTTCTTTTTAACTTTAAAAGGAGTCAAGTGTGAGACACTGATATAATCTATATAAAATTACGAGTTTTCAACTGGAAAATATCAAGCATGTGAATTATATTTCTACTTTGAGTATAGACTGCCATGAGATTTGTAGTATTATATATTAACTAGTGAAAATAGTTATTAAAAGCTGTTGTGCTTTCACTTTGAATTTGGTAATTTATTTTCCATTTACATTTTTCTGTTAATATGTTAAATTTATTAAGGCAGTAGTTAAGAGCTTAATTGTCATGCAGAAAGAAAAACAGGGATTTTCATTTCCTTGTTTGCTCTTTTATTACACTCCCACTTACTTGGAGTGGCTGGATCTATTTATTATCTTTTCCTTTTAAGATCTGAGTGCACAATAATATTTGATTCATTTGATTCTTTTTATACATGAAAATAGCAATATGGCAGTTGTTCAGTTTTTTACATTTATGACTCAGTATTTTATGGATTGATAATTCTTCACTTGAAATGTTACAATTTGTTCTCAATTTGAAAGGTTAGAATTAATTATAATGAAGCATTAGCGATTAATCATTAGAACTTAAAATCAAAATGTCAGTATATTTATTGTGAAATTGCTTGAATTGGCTGAGAATTTCACTAATATATCAGACAATCACCAGTCCTAACTACTTTATCTCAAGTCAAAAGATGACAGCTTTTAAAGGTATGTTTTAAGTTTTCATCTCTGTGGTTTTGTAACTAGAAAACAGATATGAGCTATAATAAGTATTATTAGTAAAAGTTACATAATGGTTTGTATGTATATTGTGTTGGTGTTTGGAAATGTGATGCCCGAATTTTGTCATTATTCTTTTTTTTGAGACTGAGTTTTGCTCTCGTCACCCAAGCAGGAGTGCAATGACATGATCTTGGTTCACTGCAACCTCCACCTCTTGGATTCAAGCGATTGTCCTGCCTCAGCCTCCTGAGTAGCTGGGATTACAGGCACCTGCCACCACACCCAGCTAATTTTTGTGCTTTTAGTAGATGCAGGGTTTCACCATGTTGTCAAGGCTGGTCTTGAACTCCCAACCTCAAGGGATCCACCTGCCTTGGCCTCCCAAAGTGCTGGGATTACAGGCATGAGCCACCACTCCCGGCCCATCATTATTCTCATTTGAATCAGTTGGTATAAAGTATCATTTAAATAAATATATGACTACATACAGTTTTCAGCTTATGGTAAACACAATGACATTCATGGATTATCATGAACAAGTTAAAGTAGTCACAAATGGAAAGGAAGCTCTTTGTGCTTTTATCTTAGCAGTTTCACCTGACATCTTACAGTAGGGAAAATAGGCAAATATCAGTGAGCTGAAGGGGGTGGTTAGTTGGAATTGGCTAAAAGGCAGAGCTAGGACAGTATTGGAAACCCGTGACAGTCAGATTAATTGACATTTAACATGATAGACTATGGGAAGTTCGTATGTGGAAATATACTTTGTTAAGGCTTAAGGTAATATGCGAGTATTACTTATTGTTATAAATTCATTTATTTTTAAGAATATTAGCTTACAAATATTATTATTCATAAATCTGAGACATCAACCTTTATCAAATAGAACTAATTATTGGTATCCTAAAATCAAGTGAAATTTATTGTTACTACAATAATTGACTTATAACGTTACATTTATTTCCTATTTATTTGGGTTGCCAGTAAGTATGAACAACAAAAAAGGTAAAAAAAAAAAATCCTTCACTGTATTGTTAATTTCCTTTGGTATTCACAGCTCACATTTAACAAAATATTTCAGTCCTAAATGAGTTTCTTCTAGTTTAAATAGTCTGGTAAAACATTTTGATTATATTTACTCCAAAGGATACATCGTTAAATTATTTTAAATGTAAGGTAGTAATTTTTCTCTATGTTTACTAAAAGTTTTTCCTCAGTAGAGGAATGGTTACCAAAATGATTCGAGGCTCTAATGAATCATGTAAGTTCCATAACACAAATATTCATATGTAAATTTAAAAACTAGTTCAAATTATAATTTATTCATAATTACACAAAATTATTGTTTTATGAAAGGTTGAGAAATGAAGTAAATGTAATATACAGTAATGTCTATCTATGTACCTGCCTATCTATGTTGATGACACAATTTTAGAAAATTGTATTTTTAGATTTACTAAATATCTGTTGTGTGGGTTAATAATGATGAAATTTTAATTACAAAATATGAGAAAAAACTTTGTAAACATTACATGAAACAATTCATTTATGGGAGCTTTTTTTTTTTTTTTTTTGAGACAGAGTCACACTCTGTCACCCAGGCTGGCGTACAGTGTGGGGATCTCAGCTCACTGCAACCTCTGCATCCTGGGTCAAGCAATTCTCCATTACAGGCGCCCACTACCACGCTCAGCTAATTTTTGTATTTTTTAGTAGAGATGGGGTTTCACCATGTTGGCCAGACTGGACCTCAGGTGATCTGCCCACCTCGGCCTCCTAAAGTGCTGGGATTACAGGCATGAGCCACCGCGCCGGACCTCTATGTGAACTCTTTAAATTTAGGCATTTTCAACAACATTGCTGTTCCATTTCTGTAGTAGATTAAGGTGTGTTCATATAACTGAACTTCTAAACTCGTGATATATAGATTAATTTTGGCCTAAACAGTGTTTTAAAAATTTAAAAAGCTTCACATACAAATCCAGGTATTTAGCTGCTATTGAAAAATTGTAAGACATAAGAGCAATAGACCTAATTTGAATATGGTAAGTTAACTAGAGGTGAATAGTTATATAGTTGTTGCATGGTAGGTGAGGAAGGAAGAAATGGGGAAGCAGGCTGAGAGCAAGCCCAGGCAAGCAATAAAGCAATAGCATCAGCATATTAACAGCAATATTCCTTTATTCAGTATAGCAGCTCTCAGACTGTTTGGTGTGAGCACGTAACTATAGATATTTAGTACTTTAGAAATATAGAAATTTAAATTGATAATTTAGAGATTTACTACTTTGGAAATTTAAATTGAGAACATTTTACGTTATTTATTTTAAAAATTTATTATTATTTATTTATTTTGAGACGGAATCTCTCTGTCCCCCTGGCTGGGGTGCAGAGGCATGATCTCAGCTCACTGCAACCTCCGCCTCCCAGGTTGAAGCAATTCTCCTGCCTCAGCCTCCTGAGTAGCCAGGACTACAGGCACACACCACCACGCCTAGCTAATTTTTGCATTTTTAGTAGAGATGGGATTTCACCATGTTGGGCAGGATGGTCTCAATCTCCTGACCTTGTGATCCACCTGCCTCAGCCTCTCAAAGTAAAAATTATTTTTAAAATAATGAAAAACTCATATCTGTTATAATAAATAACATATTCTTTATAAAAGTAACTTTTTTTTTTTAAAGTGAGAAGAGTGGCTTTGTTTCACTCTTTACAAGTTTCTTTAATACCTGGCTCAATAGAAGTCAGCTAAATTCTCATACCTGATTCCCATATTTAATCTGTTTTAATATGTTCATCAGGTTGAGGTGTATAAAGAAAATCCAGCCTCACACAGAAACATAGTTAGAAAAGAGAGAAGTATTTTTTAAGTTTTTGCACATAGTTTTGGATACTTTTCTGTTATACTTTATTGAAAGTTGACAAGTGGTAATTTCTTAAAGTTGGTTTCAATATTTTTGTACCCATGCAAGATTTGCTAGCATCATGCATTGGTCCTCTGGAAAATATTGATTCACTGAGTTATGCAGGTCTTCTGAATACTGACCCATTTCATTTTGTAATACCAAGAAATCACCACCAATATAATAAGAACAAGCTTTAAGTACTGTATTGGAAAGCTGTCAGGCTCACAGTGTACTATAAAATTTTTCCCAAACTATGATTTTTGCTTTACCCTCCTATTTTATCATTGCCAACAAATACAGTCATTTTCCTTCAAGTGACAGACTTTATTCATTTTTGTGAAAATATCTGTAAAATATCTAGTGTGAATGGTTTGTGTGTCACTTGTGCTTTCAACTAAAAATGGTCCTTCATGAAAGAGGCAGCTAAATCAGCATGCAACTCAGTCTCGTAAGTGCATTTCCAGGAGACACTTAATTAGTTATAGAAATGCTGTATTTGTACTTCCCATTTGGTATACTTGAGTTGAGATTTAATAAAATTAATAATTTTACTGATGCATCAAGGATATTTTTAAGTAAAGTAAACCCGGATTTTTTTGTTATTCTACAAGGGCTTGGCAGTGAAAAATTCAGTGACTACTAGTAGTTTGCTAACACTGCTTTGATTTGTGCTAAAGTTCCAGCGGTTTTACCCATCATTGCTTTTTCACCATCATTGCAAACATCAGCACTATGCAAAAGGCAAATGGAAATTTGGAATGACTATTAAAATAGTTTTGACTTAGTTTTATCCTCAAAAAGATTCTTTAGAACTCCCCAACACCCACTGTCCACACTACGAAAACTATCACTCTATAGCAATGTGCTAACTTAAAAAATCAATATTATAAAAATATAACTTATGTACAATAAAGCAACTGATTTTAACTGTACAGCTTAATGAATTTGGACAAATGTATGTATCCAGTTAACCACCAACACAATCAAGATAAAGAACATTTCCATAATCTCCAAAGGTTCCCTCATGACCCTTTTCATTCACTCCTCACTCCCATCTCCACCCCAGGCAACCGTGCATGTGCTTTCTATCACTAAGGATTTTATTTTGTCTTTCCCAGAGTTTCATTTAAATAGAATTATCCAGCATGTGTGTGTGTTTTTTTCCTGTCTTCCTTATTTGACCCACCTTAACAATGGTGAGATATATCAGTAATTTTATGTATTATACCACTTCATTCATCGATTTCACCAAGTTCTATTCCAAAACTGTTACGAATGTTTGTTTAGAAGCTTTTGTGAAATTTTAAAAAATTTAACTTGAGTAAATGCCTAATAGTAGAATTTCTGGATTTTACTGTAAATATGTTTGATTTTATTAGAAAATGCCAAACCCTCTTCCAAAAAGATTGTATAATACCACATTTCACCTATCCCATGTGAGAGTTCCAGTTTCTCCACATCCTTGCCGGCATGTAGTATTCTCGGTATTTTTCATTGTAACTATTCTAGTAGTTTTACTCTAGTACCTCATAGTTATAATTTTCAGTTTTTGTTGGCTAATGATATTGAATATCTTTTCATCTGTTTCTCTTTCGTCATGTGTGTCTTCAATTTTTTTGCTCATCTTTAAAATTGACAAAGTATTCTTATTATTGAGATGTAAAGGGTTCTTATATAATATGTTCTGGGTTATAAATCCTTTGTCAGCTTTATGCAATGCAAGTATTTTCCCCAGGTCTGTTAGCTTGCTTTGTATATTTTTACTATCCTTCAAAGTGCAGGTGTTTTAATTTTGATGCATTTGATAAAATTTTATTCTGTGGTTTGTGTTTTCTTTGTTCTACTTAAGGAAACGTCTGATGGTTACAAAAATGTTTCTCTCGTTTTTTTCTAAAAATTTATGGTTTTAGCTTTTATATTTGAGTCTATGATTAGTTCAAGTTAATTTCAGACTCTGGTGTAAGGTAAGGGTTGAGGTTTTTTATTTATTTATTTTTTTTCCGTATGGATGTCCACATTTTCTAGAACCATTGTCGAAAACATTATCCTTTCCGCATTGCATTTCCTACAATCTGCTCTTTTTCTGCTTTTGTAGCATCTCACAATTTTGATGTGCTGCATTTTCATTTCAAAATAAGTTATATTTGCCCTTTTAATTTCTTCTTTGGCTCATGACTTACTTAAAAGTATTTTGTATAATTTCCAAATATTTGACATTGTTTTGCAAATATATTTCTGCTTTTGAATTCTAATTAGTTCTGTATTAGACCGCATATGTAGACCGCATATGTAGACCACATACGTAGACCATATACATATTGGAAACTTGTTTTATGGCTCAGAATATGATCTACATTCATGCATGTCCTATATATGTTAGAAAAAATCGTAATTATTGGGTTAATTATTGTAATGTCAATTAGATTAGACAATGTTTGCTTGTAGTTTCATGTCTTCTATATTCTGGCTTATGTTCTGTCTGCTTATTCTATAATGTGACAAAGAGAAGTGTTGAAACATCCATCTATAATTGTGGATGTATCTATTGCTCCTTTCAGTTCTGTCGGTTTTGCTTCATGTACTTTGAAGTTTTGTTATTGCGTGCATGCAGTTTTAGGATTGGTATGACTTGTTCATGATTTGACATATTATGAATATCCCTTTTTATTCATAGTATTAACTCATGTTCTGAAGTCTATTTTTATGATGTTAATGTAGCCAACTAGCTTTTTATGCTTAATATTTGCACAACATATCATTTTTCTTTCTTTCTAACTTGTCTGCTTATTTAATTTAAAAGTAGTTTCCTATAGACAGCATATAGTTGTAACTCTTTTGTTATTCCATCACAGTAATTTCTTCCTGCATTTTTAATTGCAGTGTTTAGACTACATATTTTTCATGTAATTATCAATACTATGTGTCTCCCATCTGGATTTTTTTCTCTATATTTTCATTGTTCACTTTTTCCTCATTTCCCTCCTTTTTTCAGGCTAATTGAGTACTTTTTGGATTTTTTTTTTTTACTATTTTCTTACTAGATCTACTTTTCTTTTTGACAATGGCTCTAGAGTTTACAATATGCATTTTGAACTTACTGAAGTAAAAGGAGGCCTGGCACGGTGGCTCACACCTGTAACCCTAGCACTTTGGGAGCCTGAGGCAGGTGGATCAACTAAGGTCAGGAGTTCGAGACCAGCCTGGCCAACATGGCGAAACCCCATCTCTACTACAGATGAAAAAATTAGCTGGGCATGGTGGTGGGCACCTATAATCCCACCTACTTGGGATGCTGAGGCAGGAGAATCTCTTGAACCCTTGGGTCAGAAGTTGCAGTGAGCCAAGATCGTGCCACTTCACTCCAGCCTGGGCAAAAGAGCAAAACTCAGTCTCAAATAAATAAATAAAGTAAAAGGAAAACTGTTTTTTACTCACAATACTTCTGACACTAAATGTTTGGGATCTTTTTGTTTACACAAAAAAAAATCTCTGGACACCAACTTAGTGTCTTATATGCTTACTCAATTCTGACACTGACTATTCAGAATTAGTCTCAGACTCTACAAGGTTAGAGGCTCCGTCCTACAGGCCTGCCCCTCACTTGAAATAGCAATCATGGCCTCATGGCCGGGCGCAGTGGCTCACACCTGTAATCCAAGCACTTTGGGAGGCCAAGGCGGGTGGATCACAAGATCAGGAGATCGAGACCATCCTAGCTAACACAGTGAAACCCCGTCTCTACTAAATATACAAAAAATTAGCCGGGCGTGGTGGCGGGCACCTGTAGTCCCAGCTACTGAGGTAGGAGAATGGCGTGAACCCAGGAGGCGAAGCTTGCAGTGAGCAGAGATCACGCCCGTGCACTCCAGCCTGGGTGACAGAGTGAGACTCCGTCTCAAAAAAAAAAAAAAAAAAAAAAAATTGCAATCACAAGTCGAGTCCCAAATGGCTGATAATTTGCTAGAATGACTCACATAACTCAGGGATACACTTTATTTAAATTTACTGGTTTATTATAAGGAATGTTAAAACTGATACAAATGAACAGCCAGATGAAGAAGTACGTAGGGCAAGGTCTGAAAAGTTCCTGAGTAGCTTCTGTCTCCATGTAGTGGGGGTATGCCACTCTCCCAGCACGTGGATGTTCACCAACCTGGAAGCTCTTTAAACTGCAGTTTTGAGATTTAATGGAGGTCTCATTTCATAGGCATAATGAATTAATTCAATCTCCAACCCTGTTCCCCTCCCTGGAGGACAGGGGATAGGACTGAAAATTCCAAGCTAATGATAAATTAGTCTTTCTCATGACCAGCCCTCCTGAAGTTATCCAAAAGCCCACCAAGAATTGCTTCATTAGAACAAAAGATGCTAATATCGCCTGGGAAATACCAAGGGATTTAGGGGCTTTACATTAAGAGACTCCTGTCATCCCATCAATCAGGAAATTATAAGGGTTTTAGAAACTGTTTTAGGAGCTAGAGCCAAAGACCAAACATTAGAGCAAACGATGTTCCTAGTACCCATATCACTTAAAAAATTATAAGAGTTTTATGGGGGCAGATACATATTTATTATTATATCACAACAGTCTACCCTCATAAAATTTTAAGAAACTTATAATTTATTTCCATTTCAATGTATAAGACTTCTGACAATTTATTTCTTAGACTATTGTGTCATACATTTAACTTACACATATTTTATAAGCATCATCATAAGCAGGCATCAAATCTCATTCAAGTGAAATTTTGAGATGAAAAGTTTTGATATTTATCTAAATATTTACCCTATCCATTGCTCTCCATTGCTTTGTCTAGATGTAAGTTTTTGGCTAGTATCATTTTCCTTACTCCTGAAAAAGTTTCCTTAGTGTTTTCATTAGTTCAGATAGGCTGGCAACAGATTCTTTCCACTTAATATGGAAAATGTTTTATTTTGCCTTCTGTTTTCAAAGATATCTTTACTGATTATAGAATTCTAGGTGGACCTCTTGGAGGCCCTTAAAAATGTCTTTTCTTTTTCATCTTTGTCTAGTTTCTCTTGAAAAATGTCTGCTATCTTGTGTCTGTTCATCTGCATGTAACGTGTCATTCTTTCGATGTCATTTCTGGGTCTATTGTTTTTTACTGACTTATTTTTCTCTCATTATAGTCAATTTCCTGCTTCTTGGCCAATAAACTTTTATTTGACTCAAGACATTCTATATTTTTATGTTATTTTTGTAAATTTACATTACTGAGGGTATGAATTTGGTTGTATTTTTAATAAGCATTGAGTTTTGTTCTGCTAGACAGTTTAGTTACTTGTGATTTGGTTTAATTCTTTTGAGGCTTGTTTTTGAACTTTATTATGATAGAACAGCCTTGACTGTCCTTTTATGTTAGAATTCAGCCTACTATTAAGGTATATCCTTTTTGAATTTTGTACTGAGTACTCTGAATGATCAGCAAAGGCTCCACTCTGGCTAGTTGGAGCTCAACTGTCTTCCAGCCAGCCCTTTCTGAGCTCAGAAACTGTGCAAGTCACCAGTTTTTGGTCACCTTTTGTCTGCCTTTGTGCCTTTTAGGATTTGGTAAAAATTCAAAGAGATATTTAGAGCTCTTTTTCAGCATATATCCATCCTCTTCTGATTGACACCCTACAACTCAGCCTCTCCGCACTTAGGCCTTTTACTCCTTAGTCAGTTCCCATTTAGGATACCCTTCCTACATCACAGGCTATACTATGCTACAAGACAGACAACAAGGCCAATTTTTGACTCTCTTTATTTGTTTCCCTTCTCTAAAGATTCACTGTGCTTCTCTGCCTATTGTCTAATACCCGGAAGCAAGCCTTTCATAGATTCTCTCCACTTTTCTAGTTATTTATGGTGGGAGGTTAAATCTGATCTCTGTTACTCAATTAAGGCCAGATGTGGAGATCTTATTTTGCTTGATTTTTGTATTTGCAATTTGCTTTCTTTGTTAAATGAGTACTTGAAATATATGTTACCAAAGATATTTATCTCAATTGTGAGCTTTATACAGGTCCTAAATAATAGAGGATTGTAACATTTTATATTATTTAAAATATTAACTTTTAATGTAAATTAACATGAGGGACATACTAGAAGATGGCTGATTATGCATAACAACTACTTACCAAATATAGATTATATATATTTAGTGTCATTTTTACACAGTTTATAAGCATACATCAATTTAAATGTTTTTACTACAGTTATTATCTCCTTATAATACCTTGACTGCCAAAGTTTTTCTGCGTCCAATGTTGCTATCATCTTTTGTTCACGAGGAATAATCTGTTCTGATCCCTGGGAATTGAGCAGGATTTTTGGTTTCCCTTTCCATCTGATGGTAGTAATTTGTCTTTCTTACTTACAAATAATATACTAGATCTTGATGATGGAATAAGCTTACTTCTTGAGGAATGTGCAAACATGACAACTAATAATAGAAATTTCTGTAACTACAGTTAGCATATATATTTTAATAATACACCTTTGCATAGATTACTTACATTTATTTTCATATTTATACATATGACCCCTAACTTATGATGGTTTGATTTCCAATTTTTTTGACTTTACAGTGGGTTTATGAGGGAGTTAAATCTATTTCAACTTACAGTATTTTCAATTTACAGCAGGTTTATTGGGAAATAACCTCATCATAAGTTGAAGATCATCTTGTATTTCAGCATATTTTATTATACAACAGTGAATAATTAAATAGACATGTGCCTTTTAGTGTGCATATACAGAAATGCATCAAAAAAATATCAGTGACTCTCATTCATCAAAATATTCAAGCCATGATTGCACCACTGTATTCACCTGGGCAACAGAGTGCGATTAGTCTCAAAATAATAATAATAATAATAATAATAATAATAATAATTCAATCTGTTTTTCCTATGCTAAGTATTTCCAACATTTGTAATCCTAATTCCTACAGACTGAGTTACTATATAACTTAGCTTTTTGGAGATAAAAATGTGAATGAGATGATCTTTGCTATATCAGTAAGAAAGATGCATGCATTATGAACAAAAAATGTGGGGATAGGGAGAAAAAGAAGAAAATTAAGGATATTTTTATGTGAGTTTATTGTATTCCTGTGTATCAAAAGCCTAAGATTCATTTTCTGACATTGTTCTGAAATAAACTGAAATGTATTAGGGATGATTTGGATTGTTATTTTTGCAAATGTACACTGTTGTATATTTTGCAAATATTTTTCACATAGACCCTTTAATTGAGAGGCAAAAGTTCAGATGGCAATTGTACACATTAGGCTCGCATATTTGATTCTAGGAATGTACATTTTCAGCAACACACTCATAGAAAAAAAATGCACAGCTGCCAAAGCTGTTAATGGGAGCTGCATGCTGAATTTATTGCCACATTGAAAATATATCCCTTCTTGTTCAACATATTCAGTCAAAAAGTGTTCATTAAGAAGTAGTCTTATCTGCTTTTCATTTTCAAGGTATAACACAATAATATTATATTCCATTAAAAGTGAATGTTTAAGTAACAAATTTCAGAAATAAAATAATGAGTTTTTGAAGTGCTTTTTGGGAAAATTTAATTTATGAAAAAGAAAACTCTTAGAATACAGTTGTAGCATTTCAATCTTTTCTTCTGTGCTTGCAATTATTATGCAAATATTATTGCTACTGCAAAAGATCTTTGTCATGAATTGCTTTGTAATGGGGCAAGGTTATTGAGCACTACTTTTTAAAGAGATGTTTCTGTGACAGTATTATACATAAGACTTGAAAATAAATTGCTGGTGGTAAAAGACTAAATAAATGCACCCACCATTTTTATTTCTACAGTGCCAGAATTAAAGACGTTTATCCAAATGCTTTAAATCAGTTTATTTTATATTTTCTAGCCATGCCTGTTCTAGTAAATATAAAACAATGATTGTACTCAGTTTTCTTCTTTAGCTGTCACTAAGATGGTGTCATAATGTTTAGAGATATGCTCTCTAACTGTCAGCGTTTGTTACAGTTCAGCGATGCATGATAAAGTATGAGGGACATTGTCTTCTTGCACTGCTAAATGTATTAATGCAGTGATGATATTTCTCAATGACTTTTTACTCAAGGTCAAAATGATGAAATTCATCTGTACTTTTCAATAATTTGTTTATTAATCAATATATTTTTCATCTTAGCCTGTTCCTTCAAGTTTTTTAGGTACATTTTAAAATTCGAGGCAAGTGTATATTAAAATTTAAAGAAGACTGTGTCATATTTTTACATTTAATTGTATTTTAAATTACCAACCATTATTTTTCAATTCATCTTTTAAAATAAATAAAACAGCATTTAGTTATTGTTCTTTTTGTTGCTACCTATGAAAATATAACTTGAGATAGACTCTAGATTTCTCTGATCTATTTGAATTCTCTTTCTGTTTATGATCTCTGGATATAAAAATTACTTAAAAATGATAATCATTATATGATAACCATTCATGCTATGTATTTAGTAATTGTGTCTTATTTACATAATCCTTTAAAGTTAACAACTTTAAATTGCTTGATTTCACAAGCAATAGTTATTTTTGCCCTAATACCAATTCTATATGGTAGAGACTTTAGGAAACACAACCCCCTTTTTACAGTTGAGAAAATTGAGCTCATTGTTGTTAGTACCCTAAGGTCACAGATATTGAACATAAATCTAGAATTTTGGACCCCAATTCCAGTATCTTTTCTTCAATTCCATTCTTATTTGTTCATATTTATAGAGAATCTGCAGATTGCATATCACTGACTTAAATATTGCAATGTGTTATAGAATAACGAAGTTACTGATAATGTAATTAAATATTCACTGCTTCTGGATTAGCATTTCTAAATCACCATTCTAGTGTTGTAATATCATTATTCACAAAACTTCATGGTTCACTGCCAACCCTATTCCTTGTTCATATATGGAAATCACCATCTTCTTCCACTGGAAATATTTTCTCAGGTTACAGATGCCCTTGTTCATAGATTTTCAATTACTGTAGTTGATCTAATTTCACCTAGGAGGGTATATATTGATTATAAATGTTTACATGGGATAATTACATTTTATCGGTTAAATAGGAACCAGTATATATGCTATTGGTTTAGTAGCAACTGCCTTTCCAATTACAGCCCACCTCTATATGACATAAATTGTCTTTATTCTTTCCCTTTAGCATTTTTAGAGTTTTTAAGGACATGGTAATTTGCATTGAAAGTTACGCTACTCAGTGGTATTTTTCAAGAAGACTCTGCAAATCTTTTACATTCTGTATTACTAGCAATGTGATATAAATCAGTTAACATCCATAACCGATAGCTACTCATCTACAAAGAGTCTTAAAAAGTAAAACGTACAATTCAGAAATCTGAACTCTGGTGTTCAAAAATCCTCAAGATTATTAGAGCAACTACCATTTGAAAAACAGATCTGAACAATGAAGTTCTGTATCAGAATTTTGATTCTGAAAAATTTCTGTAGGTCAAATAACAAGAATCAAAAACACTACATACCATACTTTTGGACAAAATTTATTATAACCCTATATTATAGTAGGCCAAGTATATCACAGTGGATTCATTGTTATTATTAAAAGTATGTGGTCATATTTTCAGTCACTTTAATTATCATACATGGACAATCAGTAGATTTTTTATTAAAGATATGTAAAGTAAAATACATAATATATCAAGAATATACATCACTGCCACTAAATAGAAGTGTTTTCATTGTTGGAAATTTAAAATTATTTACCTATTATGAAAACGTTAGTTCTTAAAAGGATTAGGTTCAGCAAGAGTACCAACAGATTAAAGCTAGACAACTTGGGCTTTTCTCTGTTTTCACTGTCAAAAATATGCTTTGGACTTTTATTTGGAAACAATAAGTTCCTCAATAGTTATAAATCCTAGTAGACAAAATTGAAAAAAAATCCCTTCAAGCTTTTGTTTGCTTTACTGTATTATAATGGTAATAGTTACTGGGGATTATTTTTAAATTTCCAGTTGTTTGGATAGCATGAACTTACTGATTATGTATATCTAAATACTATACTTGTATTATTAATATAAATATTTTGCTAATAAATATCTTTAAAATATATAAGTTAAGTTGAAATGTTTATCTATTTTAATGTTTTTAAAATGGGTTAACACTAATTCATGTGAGTTATGGTTGGTGAAAATTCCAAATTATTTGTTAAAGATATAATTGTAATAGAGCTATAGAATCTTCACTCTGTCAAAATTACAGAGCTTCCTCTGGGAGCGTCACTGTTTCTTTAGTTCTCCTTCACCCTGCTGACATGATGTGGAGTACACTGAGTATTTGTTAGTGGAGTAGCCAGGATGGGTGCAGTTGAGAGCACTGCTGAGGAGCTTTCAAGGAAAGACACTCTGCTCTGAAGCACCAGAAGTTACACCCACAGGGAACTTTACCCTAACTCCTGAGTTGAAGCAATATAGGCCATTATTATAAAATAATGCTTAATTTAGAGTTAGAGTTAAAAATATTAAATAACCGATAAATCTTTGTTTTTATGAATCACTATTTTGTAATAATCATTAAAATGGTGTCAGTCCTTTAAGAACTCACATTTTATTTTTCTATGTTCTGAAATATACACAAATGTATTTTATTACACCTACTCTGCACAAGTATGATTATTTTGCATGCTTTCTCCTATTCATTTTTTTTAACACAGTGCCTGAAAATAGGGAAATGGGTAGTGTGTTGTGGGGGGAAGCAGGGGATAAAATCTCAAATTTTGGCATTGGTAATATAAAACGGAAAGGAGTGAATCTGAGAGTCAAATAGTTGGTTACACTGAGGAGAGGTAAATGGTGAAAGATCTGGTGTCTATAGGTCCCTCAACATAAGTGGAAGGAGGATAGATTTGTTCTTACGACATCCGTGGCCCGCTCTGTACGTTTGGGACAAGTAGGTTTATGGATGCTGATTTTGTGAGACATGTTTTTTGTGAGTCTAATCATGTGGACAGAAGATAACTGACCATAGAAATAGATAACCGACAATAGAAATAAACTTACTTACCTTGTATTATGCTATATTCTATGCTAAATAGTTTCTAAAATAAACTTTCATTTTTCTTTCAACTTTCTAAAACTTTCAGTTTGTGAGCTGAATAAAATTATTATCCCCATTTTATAAATGAAGCTTGTAGAGGTTATGTAACTACCAAGATGAAAAAGTTAGTAATGGAGCAACCGCAATGCAAAGCCAGGGTGTCACTATTTTAGAAACTATGCTCTTAACTGCTACACTCTCATACAGTCTATGGCCTTTCCAAACTTGCAGTAAAATCAAATTTTAGTAGCAAATAGAGGAAATTTAATAAATGAATGAAAGCAATTGATTTCTATGAAAATAGTTTTGCATTATAGACTTTGTATGACTACAAAAAAAACTTTATTTTTTCTCTTGGTAGCTTTTCTATAGAAGTGATGAGTCAGTGCCTCATCAAGAATTTTTCATTTCTTGCCTGAGAACTCCCCAAAATGATACTTGCAGCTATTTATCATTTTATTCTTATGCATGAATTAATTTTGGTTGTGAATAACCTTTAACAGAGACAGAATAGCATGGTGGCTTAGAGCCAGTTTTTCATCATGTTATTAAATGTCTTTTGTGCCCAATTTTTTTATCTGTGAATCAGGGAAAATAATAGTACCTCAGTTATAAAGTTGTGTCAATAATAAATAAATTGCTGTATGTAGAGGTCTTCAAACAGTGCTTACCTTGTCTAAGCACATGATAAATGTTACTTAGCAATTATTGTTAAATAGGATTACATGTCAAAGTTAAGGAAACCAAAGTTGATTCTTTTTTATTGAAGTTCAACTAAATATCATCAACTTGAGTTATATACTTAAGAAACCTTCAAAATGTCAGAATGAAGACTATTTTCATTGTAACTTTTTAAATTAATAAAGATTACCCTGAAGGGAAAATAACAAATGTAAACATTAATTTGTTCTAAAATTTTAAACATGTACATGATCTATTACACAAATTTAGAGTTTCAAAATATGAATCTTTTCCAGCCAACACAGTAATTTTCAAAGGACTTTTTTTTTTTTTTTTTTACTATATACCTCTTGATAAAATTAGTGAAAAAACAGCTTAAAATGGAACTGATTGGATTGAACATTTGTATACCTCTGTGGGTATTGTGTAATTGCCCATGAAATTGAGTTGTTAAACAAGCAGATTAATACATGTGACATAAATAAGGTAAATCATAAGAAGATTGGAAAAATAATTTTATATCTAATGTGCAGTCCTTAATTATAAGTAGTATTTCGGGCTTACAGAATATATACATTTCCTTTGGAGAGCAATTTTTATTTTACTTATCTCGGGTTGTTTAGATTCTACTTCAGATATTATTGGTTGGATATTGTCAAGATATAACATTTAAAGTTAAACAGAGGTAGATATATTAGAAAATGTAAATTGATAGAATAGTTATTTTGTGTCCTTTTAGGATGATATAATTCAATAGATTTAGCATATGTATTAAGTACACTTAATAAGTTATTTATTAACTACTGTCAGGTGTTTATATTCTACTGTGAAGATATTTGTAGTGAGGAAATAAGTATTTTTTATAACTCATTCTTAATTGATTTAAAAAGCCAATTTTAATAGTTAAATGGTGTGATATATTTCCTTAAATGCTATCAGTTGTCATCTAATGCATATAGACATAAAAGTTTGTTAATATTAAGATGATTAATATTCTTTGAAACATAATTTATAATTTAGGATATTTCATCCCAAAAAATCAAGGCTAGTAATGTAGGGAATTTTAGTGATAGGATATGTAAATCAGAGCAACCTTTCAAGTAAATTTTAAAATACTGGATATGATTTTTAAAAATTTATTAATAGCATCAAAGAACTAAATTGACAAGAGAGATAGTCATTACAAGGCCAGAAACTAAGAGGAAGGGGGAATTGGAAAATAAGAAGGCAACTGAGGGCTGGGCACGGTGGCTCACACCTATAATTCTAGCACTTTGGGAAGCCGAGGCAAGTGGATCACCTGAGGTTAGGAGTTCGAGACCAGCCTGGCCAACATGGTGAAATCCCATCTCTACTGAAAATACAAAAACTTAGCCGGGTGTTGTGGTGGACGCCCGTAATCCCAGCTACTTGGGAGGCTGAGGCAGCAGAATCACTTGAACCCAGGAGGCAGAGGTTGCAGTGAGCCGAGATTGCACCATTGCACTGCAGCCAGGGCAACAAGAGTGAAACTCCATCTCAAAAGAAAAAAAAAGACAACAGAGGAAGTTTGGCCTTTGTTAAAACTGTTCTTTCAATAAACTCACCATAATAACCTGTTTTAGTGTGCAACTTCTTTCTTGCCACAATGTTTACTAACATACTGTTAACCTAAATAACAGAGAGAGATTATCTAAAGATACTCATTCTATTCCGGAGTGTGCAGTATAGATGCTAATCCAGGATATGTGGACTATGGGGATCATAGGCATAGCCAAAGAGTTTGAGACAAGAGGAAGCTTTCAACGGAAAAAGTGAACGTAATTCATTTTAAAACAAAAACAAATATTGATTACAGTGGCTTATCACAGGAGTTGATGCCAGGTCGTTGTGGAGACAGTGTGTCAGGCAAGTGTTCTTATCCATGCAGCTAGCTGTCCTTGCGACTTATATAGCAAGATGCAGTTTGAAAAGTCCTTGGCAAAAGTTCTTTTTACAGGCATATGTACAAGTAAGAGACTTTCAGATGTTCTTTGTAATAGTTCTTATCATCGGCATGTGTGCATGAGGGCCCTCCCTTCCTAACCTACCAGCTTAATTTTTGACACAAATGACTCCATTTGTGGAGTCCGAGTTTGACACAAATGACTCCATTTTGATCCTGACAACTTTCACATTTCCTCATTTGATCAAGTTCTTTCTCCAAAAGCATTGCTGATCAACCATCTCAAGCATCTCATAGTTAGGTTTTATTTCTCAGTACTGGGATGATCTTGTCCTGATTGTTCATTTCTTCTCACATCAGTGAGGATGGTCAGCAAATTTTGAGACAGTTTTTAAAACATTTTAGCAAAATAGCGCAACAAGGATGTTTGAAAGCCGTGGATCTCTGGTTAATTTTGCCTGAAGTCCATTGGTAAGTTCCATTTTGTCAGTTCCAAAGGTGTTGGCTATCATTTTAACAAAACTGGACCAGTATTATTCTATTAGGAGTCTTGCTGTTGCAGATGTTAGGCAACAAAGAGATATTGATCTTTATCAAATGTTTTGCCTATGTCTGTTGAGATTATCATGTTGTTTGTTCTTTATTCTCTAATGTGATGTTCCACATTTAGTTATTTGCACATGTTGAAACACCCCTACATCCCTCATGTAAATCCCACTGTATTATTGTGTGTAATCTTGTTGATGCTCTGTTAGTTTCACTTTGCTAGTATTTCTTTTGATTTTTGCATCTGTATTCATCAGGGGTTTTTGCCTATAGTTTTCTTATTTTGTTGTATTCTTGTCTATTTTTAGTTTCCAGCTAATGCTAGCCTCATAAAATGAATTAGAAAAAATTCCTTCTTCATCAGTTTTTTGGAATAATTAGAGAAGAATTTGTGTTAGTTATTTTTTAAAAGTTGTTTAGAATTCAGCAGTGAACCCATCAGGTACTGGGTATTTTGTTATTAGAAGACTATTACTGGTTCAATCCAGTTACTGATTTTATATATGTTCAGGTTTTCTATTTTTTCTTGGTTCAATCTTGGTAAGTTTTATTTTGCCCAGAATTTATTCATTTTCTTGGGGTTATCTAGTTGGCATGTAGTTGTTCATATTTTTTTCTAAATGATCTTTTTGCATTTCTATGATGTCAGTTGTAATATCTCCTGTTTCATTTCTGATTGTATTTATTTGGGTCTCCACTGTTTTTTTCTTACTCTAACTAATAATTTATTGATTTTTGTTTATCTTTTCAAACAACTAGGTTTTTGTTTTGCTGATCTTGTATTATGTGGGGTTTTTTGTCTGTATTTTGTTTAGTTCTGCTCTGATCTTTATTATTTTTTTTATACTAAGTTTGGGTTTGGTTTCTTCTTGCTTTTTTAGTTCCCTGAGGTGCATCACTACATCATTTATTTAAAATCTTTCTACTTTTATGATGTAGGTTTCTATTGCTATAAACATCGCTCATAGTACTGCTTTTGCTATATCCTGTAGGTTTTGGGATGTTGTTTTCTATTTTCACTTGTTTTAAGATTTTCTTTTTCTCCTTAATTTCTACCTTGACCCATCAGTCTTTCTGGAGCATGTTGTTTAATTTCAATGTAGTTATACAATTTCCAGAGTTCTTCACGTTATTTGTTTCTAGTTTTACTCCTTTGTGATCTAAGAAGATACGTGATGTGATTTTGATTTTTGATTTTTCAATATTTGTTGATGCTTGTTTTGTGGCCTAACATATGTTCTCTCCTGGAGAATGTTTCATGCGCTGAAGAGAAGATTGTTTTCTGCAGCTCTTGGCTGAAATATTCTGTATATGTCTGTTAGGTTTATTTGGTCTATAATGTAATTTAAGTCTGATGATTATTTTTTGTTTTTCTGCCTAGATAATCTGTCCAATGCTGAAAGTAGAGTGTTCAAGTACCCAACTGTTACTATATTGCTGTCTATATCTGTCTTTGATTAATATTTGCTTTATACATCTGTGTGCTCCAGTGTGTGTGTGTGTGTGTGTGTGTGTGTAGGTGTGTGTGCCTAGTTACAATTGTATTTTCTTGCCAAACTGATCTGTTTATCATTATATAATTACCTTATTTGTCCCTTTTGTTCTTCGACTTAAAATATCTATTTTGTCTGATATAAGTATAGTACTCCTGCATGCTTTTGTTTTCCATTTGCCTGGAATATCCTTTTCTCATCCCTTCACTTTAAATCTATGTGTGCCTTTAGAGGTGAAGTGAGTTTCTTATAGCCATAATATTGTTGGGTCTTGTTTTTTTTTAATCAATTCAGCAGTTTTATATTTTTTCATTTGGGAATTTAAAGTGTTTACATTCAAGGTTTTTGCTTTTCTATTGAAACATATTCCTGTCATTTTGTTAATCATTTTCTGATTATTGTGTATATCCTTTGTTTCTTTCTTCCTTTTATTATTTTTGTGGTTTGGTGGTTTTCTGCAATGATAACATTTGATTCCTTTCTCTTTCTCATTTGGGTATTTGCTATACCAATATTTTTTATGCTTTTTGAGTGTTTTTATAATAATATATATTGTATTTTTGCTTCCAGATATAGGATTTTTAAATAATTTCTTGTAGGGCTGACCAGTAGTGATGAATTCCCTCAGTTTTTGCTTGTCTGAGATATCAACAAGCAAATTTCTCCACATTTCTGAAGAGACAGCTTTGTCAGGTGTAATATTCTTGGTTAAATGCTTTTTTTTTTCTTTTCTTCTGGCAGTTTGAATATAATATATAATATCATTCTTTTCTGGAGTGTACAGTTTCTTTTGAGAAATCTGCTATTAGTCTGATAGAGATTCCTTTAGATATGACTTGATGCTTGATATGGTTTGGATCTGTGTCCCCATCCAAATCTAATGTTGAAATGTAATCCCCATTATTGGAGGTAGGGCCTGGTTGGAGGTGATTGGATCGTGGAGGAAGATTTCCCCATCAGTGCCATACTTGTGATAGTGAGTACTCACGAGATCTTGTCATTTTAAAATGTGTAGCACCTCCTCGCTGTCTTTCTTCCCCCTGTTTCAGCTTTGCAAGGCACCAGTTCCCCTTCAGCTTTTGCCATGATTGTAGCCAAGCAGATGCTGCCAATCTTCCTGTACAGCCTGCAGAACTGTGAGCCAAGTAAACCCATTTTCTTTATAAATTATCCAGTCAAGGGTATTTCTTTATAGCAATGTGAGAATGGAGTAATATAGAAAATTGGTATCAAGGGAGGCATTGCTATAAAGATACCTGAAAATGTGGTAGGAACTTTGGGACTGGCTAATAGGCAGTGGTTGAAAGAGTGTGGAGGCCTCAGAAGAAGACAGGAAGTTGAAGGAAAGTTTGGAACTTCCTAGAGGCTTGTTAAATTGTTATAACCAAAATGATGATAGTGATATGGACAGTAAAGGTGAGGCTGATGAGATCTCAGTTGGAAATGAGAAACTCATTGAGAACTAGAGCAAAGTTCACTTTTGTTCCTTAGCAAAGCAATTAGCTGCATTGTGTTGCTGCCCTAGTGATCTGTGGAACTGTGAACTTGGTAATGATGACTTAAGTTATCTGGTGGAAGATATTTCTAAGCAACAAAGCATTCAAGTTGTGGCCTGGCTGCAGCTAATCGCCTACAATCATATGCATGAGCAAAGAAATGACTTGAAACTGGAAGTTATATTTACAAAGAAAGCAGGGCATACAATTTAGGAAAATTTACAGCCCAACCATGTGGTAGAAAAGAAAAACCAATTTGGGGCAGGTAGGGGATTCGAGCAGACTACAGAAATTTGCAGAAGTAAAGAGGAGCCAAGTACCAGTAGCCAAGACAATGGGGAAAATGCCTCAAAGGCATTTCAGAGACCTTCATGGAAGCCCCTCCTATCACAAGCCCAGAGGCCTAAGAGCAAAGAATGCTTCCATGGGTGAGGCCCACACTTATAGCCTTGTGCAACCTCAGGACACTGCTCCCCACATCCTAGTCACTCCAGCTTCAGCCGAGGCCAAAAGGACCCAGGTACAGCTCAGGCCACTGCTACAGAGGGTGCAAGCCATAAGCCTTGGTGGCTTCCACATGGTTTCAAGCCTGCAGATACACACAGTGCAAGATTTGAGGCTAGGGAGCCTCTGCCTAGATTTCAGAGGATATGTGAGAAAGCCTGGATGGCCAGGCAGAAGGTGGCTGGACTGCAGGTTGGAGCCCTCAGGTAGAAACTCTCCTAGGGCAGTGCAGAGGGGATATGTCAGGTTGGAGCTCCTACACAGAGTCCTCATTGGGGCACTGCCTAGTGGAGCTGTGAGAAGAGGGCCACCATCCTTCAGACCCCAGAATGTTAGAGCCAACTGTAACTTGCACCATGTGCTTGGAAAAGCCGCAAACACTCAACAGCAGTCCATGAGATCAGTCATGTGGACTAACCCCTGCAAAGCCACTGGGGCAGGGTTGCCCAAGACCTTGGGAGCCCACCTCTTGCACCAGTGTGCTCTAGATGTGAGACATGAAGTCAAGGGAAATTATTTTGAAGCCTTATGATTTAATGATGCCCTACTTGGTTTCAGACTTGCATGGGGCCTATAACCACTTTCTTTTGGCCAATTTCTCCGTATTGGAATGGGAGTATTTAGTCAGTGCCTATAACCCCATTGTGTTTTGGAAGTAACTAACTTTTTTTTTTTTAAACGGAGTCTTGCTCTGTCACCAGGCTGGAGTGCAATGGTGCCATCTCGGCTCACTGCAACATCCGCCTCCTGGGTTCAAGCAATTCTCGTGCCTCAGCCTCCCAAGTAGCTGGGATTACAGGCATGTGCCACCACACCCAGCTAATTTTTGTGTTTTTTGTAGAGATGGGGTTTCACCATGTTGGCCGAGATGGTCCTCACCTGCCTCGGCCTCCTAAGGTGCTGGGATTATAGGCATGAGCCACCATGCCCAGCCAACTAACTTTGTTTTTATTTTACACACTCATAGGCAGAAGGGACTAGCCTTGTCTCAGATGAGACTGGACTGGGGGCTTTTGAGTTAGTGCTGGAATGAGTTAAGGCATGGAGATTGTTGGGAAGGCATGACTGTATTTTGAAATGTGAGAAGGACATAAGATTTGAGAGGGCCTGGGGTGGAATTATTTTGTTTGGATCTGTGTTCCTACCCAAATCTCATCTTGAAAACTACTTCCTAATTTTATAGGTGGGGTCTTGTGGAAGGTTATTGGATCATAGGGTAGATTTCCTCCTTGCTGCCATTCTTGTGATAGTGAGTGAGTTCTCATGAGATCTGGCCTTTTAAAAGTGTGTAGCACCTCCCCCATCTCTCTTTCTCCTGTTTTGGCTTTGTAAAGTTTCCGCTTCCCCTTTGTCTTCTGCCATGATTGAAGCTGAGCAGACGTTGTCATGCTTCTTGTATAGCCTGCGGAACCATCAACCAATTAAACCTCTTTTCTTTGTAAATTACCTAGTCTCAGGTATTTCTTTAGAGCAATATGATAATGGACTAATACAATGCTCTTCTCTTACTGTTTTTAGAATTCTGTTTTTCTCTTTGATTTTTGATATTTTAAATATAATATTCCTCAGAGAAGACCTTTCGAGTTCAATGTACTTGGGAATTTTTTACTGTCTTGTATGTGGATGTCTATATCTTTTCCAAGACTTGAAAAGTATTCGGTTATTATTGTATTAAATAAGAATTTTTTATGCAGCTTTCCATTTCTTCCCTTTCTGGAACTCACTTAATGCAAATATTTGAACTTATTTGCATAATGGTATCTCATATGTCACATTGGCCTTTTTAAATTTTTTTTTCCTTTTCCTTTTTCTTTTTTCAGACTGGTTTATTTCAAAATACCTTTCTTCAAGTTAGTAAATTCTTTCCTCTCCTTGATCTATGCTGTTATTGAAGCTATCTTTTGTATTTTTTATTTTGTTCATTAAATTCTTTGTTTTCAAGATTTGGATTTTTATAGTGATATCTATTACTTTGTAGAATTATTAATTTAGATAATCAGTTTTTCCCTGATTTCTATTTATTGGCTAATTGTTTGTTCTTTTATCTCACTGAGTTTTCTTAAGATCATTCTTTTGGTTTTCATGCATTTAAAACATTTTCTTCTGTGGTCTCTTCCTGGAGTATTATTATGTTCCTTGGGTGATGCAATGTTTCTTTACCCTTTAGTGTTTCTTGTGTTCATACCTGGATATCTGTGCATCTGGTGTAACTGTTGTTTCTTCCAGTGTTATGAAATAGCTTTCATAGGTTGTATTTTTCCTTCAGATGTATTTATAGTGTCAGTTGAATAGGATACTTTGGCTTTGATTCTGTGACTGTACAGTAAGGTAGTCTTCATATGATTTATTTGGCTGTAATCAACATCAGTTATGTCTGTGTATTCCTCATGGTTTAGGTTGTGGTTGTTTGTGTAGCATGTGGAGTGGTTTTGCTGGGGACAGGGACATCAGGCAGGCCAATCCTTGGGTCTCTGGGGTCATGTGTAAGTGCATGGTTGCCCCTCTACTGAAGGGAGTGGGTTTGCTGGTAGCAGCAGTGGTGAGTCCCATGTGTGGTGAGCCATTCCATGGGGCCATAGATGGCACATGTGAACACTGGAAGGTCCACTGTGAGCCCTGTGCAAGCTGGCCTCACAGCCCCTAGTACCAGAGGTGCATAGCAGTTCCACCAGTGAAGTGGACTGTGTGCCCTGAGCAAACTGATTCTTAGGTCCCTGATGAGTACAATGAGCTTTGAGTGTGTCAGGGATGGGTGCTGGGTGGTCCAGTCTTCAGGCTCCTAGGCCACACTTGCAGGCACCCATAGTGCTATTGATAGACTCCAGGCAGTCTGATCCTGAGGCCCCTGGGTGGCATGCATGGGTGCTGTGATACTTTTGTAATATGAATTTAAAAGTATAGAATTTTAAACTTCATGTTCAACCATTTATTTTTCAGTATTTTATCTCATTTGGATATGACCCAGACTTTTTATGAATATCTATTGCTTAATTTAACTTTAATATTTTAAATTACATAAAAAGTTCATTTATAAAGTTTGTCTCATTTGTATTTACCTAATGTATTTATTTATTTATTTATTATTTATTTATTTATTTATTTTTGAGACGGAGTCTTGCTCTGTCACCCAGGATGGAATGCAGTGGTGCATCTTGGCTCACTGCAAGCTCCGCCTCCTGCGTTCACGCCATTCTTCTGCCTCAGCCTCCCGAGTAGCTGGGACTACAGGCGCCCACCACCACACCCAGCTAATTTTTTGTATTTTTAGTAGAGACGGGGTTTCACCATGTTAGCCAGGATAGTCTTGATCTCCTGATCTCGTGATCCGCGTGCCTCGGCCTCCCAAAGTGCTGGGGTTACAGGCATGAGCCACCGCGCCTGGCTGATCATTTTGCTTTTAAGCTGCTTATATAATTTTATGCCCTTAAAGCATTTTAGAGACTAATATAAAACTGTCTGGCCATTAAACCCAGGCTAAAAAATATATGCTAACAATTCTAAAGATAATTTTATTTTTATTTTACCAACAAATTTAAAGCCACCTTATTTATTAAAGATTTACTCAAAGCATATGAACTAAAAGGTATTTGGATAAATTAGCAAATATTTTAACAGTCTTAAGTATTAAATTCTCATTTATGAGAATTTTATAAGAATTTTAATAAGACAATACTAACAGTCTTAAGTATTAAGTTCTCATTTATTAAAACCAATCAATAGAATTTCTTAAGGTATTTCTGACCAATTATGCTACATTTTACCCTGTAAACACAACATACTACATGTGTAAACACACATGAACACATATATACACACAAAGATTATTATAGCTTTCATTTTAGAATTTTAGACATGAGACATTAATATGTTCTGATCTGTAATCTTATCATGGCTATAAACTAAATTTTGGGTAAAGCAGTTTTCATAGAAATTTTTTTCTAAAAAAAATGCATATTTTACTCCATTTCCCCTTTTTTTCATTTTCAATTGAGTTAGGGGTTAATTCCTTGCCACCTTATGTGATTGGAATGCCATTAGAAAAACAATCTTTGAGTGAGATTTTCCCTGTTTTTATTTAAATGTGTAACTACAAAGACTGTTGAAGCATTCAGTTTTTATTTTAATACAAGCAAAAAAAATTCAGCAGATTCAGAGTAGGCAGAAGAAAAACAATACATAGAGAACTTGAAAGCCTGTACATGTAAATCTTATAGATTCGGTTTTCTCACAGAGTTCAAATAATGGCCATTGAGCTCTGAATATATATGTATATGTATATATATATATATATATATATATATATATATATATAGAGAGAGAGAGAGAGAGAGAGAGAGAGAGAGAGTGAGTCAGGGTCTTACTCTGTCACCCAGGCTGGAGTGAAGTGGCATAATCACGGCTCACTGCAGCCTTGACCTCCTGGGCTCAGGGAATCCTCCTTCCATGTGCTGAGTAACTGGGGCTACAGGCCCATACCACCATGCCTGGCTAATTTTTGAATTTTTTGTAGAGATGGGATTTTGTCACATTGCTCAGGCTGGTCTTGAACTCCTGGGCTCAAGAAATCCACCCACCTCAGCTTCCCATAGTGCTGGAGTTAAATGTGTGAGCCACTGCTCTTGGCCAAGCTCTGATTTTTTTGTGTGTAATTTCCTCATCAGTTTAAAAATGTGTACAATAATGTGCTATAATATGGCTCTCCTAGAACCCCTGAAAGAAGGTTGTTCTGGAATGCCATTAGAACTTGAAGATCCCATTCCATTTCTTATTAATCTTTCAGAGCAAAGAAAATCATTTTCCTTGCTGTATGAAATTTAAAGTGTATACTTACCAGAAATTCAAAATGTGTCTGTAATAGAAAGGACTTGTTTTAAAAATGCAAAAAGTCTTTTGTCTTCCTAGGACAAATGCAGGTTCCCTATTAAGGTGGATTTATCTAAGTCAGATCTCAAATAAAGTCAGCGGGAAACATCTGCCAAAAATAGGGCATCTTGGCCTGAGAGGAGACTCACCAGACACTAAAGGTGAGGTGTGGAAGGGGAGAGCAGAGGGCTCAGGTGACTGCTGCACACCGTTCTTGAGAATTACTGCTTTTTTCCAAAGGTAATCTTGCTCCACTTCTGACTCTAGATATGTCAACCTAAATAAAAGACGAAGAGAGAGTCTCCGAAGACACTGAGTTTATTCAGGAGTGTGCAAGGGATTTGTACTTCCAGTATATGCAGGCTATAGGATTTATAGGCCTATCCAAAGAGATTGAGGAATGGGGAAACTTTTAAAGACAAAAGGAAAAAGAACATGTAATTTGTTTCGAAACAGAGAGGATATTGGTGACAAGGGCTTATCTCAGGAGTCGATACCAGTTCATTATGGAGACAGTGTTAGTCAAGTGTTCTTATGCATCCAGCTAGCTATCCTGTAACTCATGTAGCAAGCTCAAGTTTGAAAAGTAATTGGCAAAAGTTTTTGTTACAGACATTTGTAATTGTTCTGATCATAAGCATGAGTGTGCGAGGGTCCTCGCTTCTTAACCTCTCATCTTTATCTATGTTTTGTTGGGGTTTGACGCAAGCATCTCCATTTTGAGTTTGATAACTTTTACAATATCAAGCAAATTCTAAGCAAAAGAAAACTGATGTAGTTGTATTAGTATTATGTAAAATAGAATTTAGGGCCGGGTGCGGTAGCTCACGCCTATAATCCCAGCACTTTGGGAGGCCGAGTTGGGTGGATCACGAGGTCAGGAGATCGAGACCATCCTGGCTAACACGGTGAAACTCCGTCTCTACTAAAAATACAAAAAATTAGCCAGGCAAGGTGGCAGGCACCTGTAGCCCCAGCTACGCGGGAGGCTGAGGCAGGAGAATGACATGAACCCAGGAGGCGGAGCTTGCAGTGAGCCAAGATCGCGCCACTGCACTCCAGCCTGGGTGACAGAGTGAGACTGTGTCTCAAAAAAAAAAAAAAAAAATAGAATTTAAAACAGAAAGCAAAGATAGAAAATCTTCACTGCTAATAGGTTGTCTTTATCACAAAGGTATAATAAATTATAATTTATAATTTTCTAATAGCGTAGCCTCTTTGTATTTTAAAAAATGGCAAAATTTTAACATAACTTTCTCAGTAAATGATAGGTCAAGCATATAAAAATCATTTAAAAATTGTACAATATAATGAATCACCTTGATTTATAAGATATATGGAACCCTGATCAAAAAGGGAACAAAAATGTATGTACACATACAACATTTATGAAGATTAACTGTATATGACACCAAAAAGCAAGTTTCTGAATGTTTTAAAGAATCAGTTTCAGACAGACCGCATTCTGTTACTGTAATGCAAAAGGTTTCAAACTGAAATTAAAAAATTGAACTTGAAATGCCAGGAAAGAGCAAATTTTAAAATGTAAGCACTATCTCATATGACAAAGAGGTAATTGAGGTAGAAATTAGAAAATACTTGGAGTTGAATAATACTGGAAGTATTACTTGCCAAAACTTCTGAAATATGGAAAAAGCACTACTTAGAGAAAAATCTATAGTCTTAACTATTCATATTTAAAACAAATACAAAAGCTGAACATTAATGAGCTATATATCTCATGTAAGAAATTTAAGAACAACAAAATAAACCAAAATAAAGTACAAAGAATAAATAATGAAGTGAATAACAAAAATTTTTAAAAAATTAAATAGTGGGGGTAAATGAATACCACAATCAGTTTTTCTAAAAATACTAATATATGAGAGAGACTGGCTAGATTATTAAAGAGATGAAAGAGAAGGTATACATAATCAATGATAGGTTTGAAAAGGTAGACATAGTAAAATAGTATGCATTTTCTTGATTCTTGTAATATAAAAATATAGATATTTAGTAAAATAATGTGTTTACAAATTTACTACATTTCAACGGGGCCAACCAGTCTATTAGTCACAGTAGATACAGGGCCT
This sequence comes from Nomascus leucogenys, assembly GCF_006542625.1. Lineage (NCBI taxonomy): Eukaryota > Metazoa > Chordata > Mammalia > Primates > Hylobatidae > Nomascus > Nomascus leucogenys. The sequence continues at coordinate 17,938,592 of NC_044383.1, read as the reverse complement.
AGGGCTCAGGATATTTTTAGGGACTCATGAAAGGATTTAATTTTACTTTTTAAATTGTAAAAAAAATGAACATAGTCATAATGAATATCTAATAATGAATCCAGGCAGGATTAAATATGTTTCTATACCTACATAGTCATAAAATATTATTTTTCTATATCTATTGCTGAATTTATGTATTTATTTTTTAATATATGTTTTAGGGAAGAAGGAGCTAACAAAGGCAAAAGTGCTTTGGACCCACTAAAGTCATGATACAGCCCTGAATTCAATAGCATACAATAATAGATTTTAAAATACCTCGTTATATTAAGTACAATATATATATATTATATGATTTTATAATAATTATGCCTCCTAAAATACTTTGCAACTACATGTTTAAATTATGTTTTCTAAAGATAGAAAAATATTAAACAGTATTTTATTAAGGTCCTCTTAAGAATCAGTGTTTAATTTTTATTGCAAAATAGCAATAAACATATATGTTATATAGTTGTAAATATAAGACTTGATATTAACATTATTGGAATGACGTAATTGTTTTGGAAAAGCTAAGCAATATCGTCTTCTATTATAAAATTTAAAAAGATATAAAAGCAATGTGAGAGTGGTATGCAGAAGCTGCCTGGAGCCAATTTGCAGGAGCCTGTTGTGTACAACTCTTCCCAACTCTGCGTTCAGTATCATCACCTTGGTATTTTGAAGTAGGCCATGATGAGAGTGTTTGCAACACAGGAATCTGCAAACCCTGCAAATCAGGACCCCTCCCCCACTGTTTGGACAGCTGACTGTTAAACATTTACTACCACACTACTGTGTGGAGTATACGATACATAAAAGTAGTGTCTATAGTGCTCCTATATAAAATAATTAGGGGGTGATAAGGAGATTATCTTTGTATAACTTCTACTCCTCTTTACAGGATATATTTCCTTTTCTTTAAGTTTCTAAGTTGGATCTGCAATATCTTTAGAATTTGTAACCAGAACTACTTTTTAATTCCCCTTAGATGATTTCAAATGTTTTCAGGCAATATTATTTTACTATCATAATACTAAATTAAAACCAAAACAGGCATGGCCTTTAAAATTCAAAGTGATACGTTGTGGAAGGGAGGTTGGGAAACAAGCAGTGTAGACTGGCAGAAACAAAAATTATATACCTTCCCTAAAAGCTGAATAAGATATTGGGTTTTATAACAGTGTTTTATTTGATACTTTACAGTGTTAGTGGATGCTGCCTTTAATAAGGAAAATATAAATATATTTGGAACAGTACATTTTGTTTTTCAATACGAGGGATTTTGGTAGCTGCAAACACTGATGATTAGCATTTTGTTCGAAATTGTATGGATGAAATTGAAAATGGAAGAGTTGTCACTGTAAATTTTTTGAGCTGATAGAAATTTCTGATTGAATTTTTTACTTTGGAAATTTTCAAAAATACTAAGAAGCAAATAATAATTTGTATTTCCACACTCATAATTTAATGCTATTAATTTCTTGGCATAGTTGCTTGTAGTTTTATACCTTTTTTGTTAAGAAAAAATCACTACTGTTGCTGAAAAATACTACAAATGTTTATTGAAAATATTCAAACAAAAAAGTTTAGAAAAGAAAGAAAAAATAGACCTCGAATATTCTATCTGGAAATTTTTATCCATAACATTCTGGAAACACCTTTGCAGGTGTTTATCTGTACATAAATACAGAAAAATGAGCGTTCAAAGAAAGGAAACTTCACACATTCAGTGCCTGAGTTCCCAGAACTCCATTCATGCAATTTAATCAAGAACCTAGAATTGGATGCCAAGGCGCATAGGAATGACCCTATATGCTTCTATTTCCAACCTCAATGAACAAACTCTTCTTTCTCTAGATGACATTTGCAAGCCTCCAAATCTAAGCCCCTCAGGCAGCCCCAACTTGTTCGTTCCTCTGTCAGTATAAAGATTATCCTTGAATGCATACCCTTACTTAAACAATCCTCACACTTTCCCCCTCATCTCCTGAATTTTCTCCAGCCTGCCTTGCAGAGTACATATTTTACTAATAATAATTTGTACTACATGGTATATCTCCATGCCCCCTAAAACTGGTATTGACCTGAATCAAAATACTCCAAAATATTAAACACTTCTCAGCTAGTTTGGTTACTTATCATTCATCATTTTTATAACACACACCCTCATATACATATACTTACTTTGTTAAAAATAAAGAGAACTTAAATCAATGGCATACATAATCTATAAGTTGTCAGATAAAGCATTTGTTTTCCTGTGTCAGTTGTTGTTTCTGGAAGGTGAAAGAGGGAATTAGGAATAATTATTCTTTATTATATATGTTGCTCAGTGGCCAAATCAGCATAGGTTCATTTTAAACATCAGCTGTTCTGGTAATTATCATACTTAGAGGTAATAGTAATTTGGCTCAAATACTTTATTTTTGGTCGTATTGCTTAAGCATCTGTCCATGAATTAGCTTTTGTAATGTTTCAATATGTTCTGGTTCATGTTGGGTATATTTGGTTCTGTTACAGTAAGTTAATACCATAGATTTTCAAAATAGTCCTTGGATAATGTTTAATATGTTTCCTTAGACAGGCAGCAATTTAAATCGTTTTAAGTGGCTCTTAATCTACTTTTCATCTTATTCAAATCTGATACTAGCAATGAACTTGCAAATCGTTTTCACAGATTTCACAGACTACATTAGGTTAGATTTGAAAGAAAAATAGGTGAATTGTCACAGTAAAGAAAATATTACTTATTCATATAAATAGATATAAAATTTATTTTTCAAACTCAAGTTATTATATTATTGTTGCTTTACATATGAATTCCAGAGTAGCATCTGCATATGAGCCATTTCCTAATGCAGAAATCATCAATAGAGAGGGTATACTGTTGATTAGCCTCTTGAATATCCTCAGCACATATGTATTTCTATCTCCTAATATTTAACATGGTTTTTGCCTCCATATAACCTCCATATTTTATGATTTGATGATAGAAATATAATTAGGCACATAAATGAGGTAATTTTTACAAAATATTTTTTAGTGAGATAAAATTTACAAAACCTAAAAATCAAATATTTTAAACAGCCCAGTGTCATTTTGTGTATTCACAAAGATGGGCACCCACTGCTTCCATCTAGTTTCAAAACATTTCAGCACCACAAAAGAAAACCCTTTACCCACTAAGCAGTTGCTCCCCATTCTCCTCTCCCCTGCCAGATCCCTGGCAGTCACCAACCTGAAGTGTGTCTTTGTAGTTACCTATTGTGAGTATTTCACATAAATAGAATTACACAGTATGTGACCTTTTGTGTTTGGCTTCTTTCACTTATCTTTACGTTTCAAAGTTTATTCAGATTATGTCATGTAATAGTATTTCTTTTTTTTTGAGACATAGTCTCACTCTGTTGCTAAGACTGGAGTGCGGTGGTAAGACCTCAACTTATTGCAACCTCTGCCTCCTGGGTTTTAGCTATTCTTTTGCCTCAGCCTCCCCAGTAACTGAGATTACAGGCACACACAACTGCGCCTGGCTAATTTTTTATATTTTTAGTAGAGACAAGGTTTCACCAAGTTGGCCAGGCTGGTCTTGAACTGCTGACCTCAAGTGATGCACTCCCCTCAGCCTCCCAAATTGTTGGGGATTCAGACGTGAGCCACTGCACCCCATCTCATTGTATTTTCATACCACAATTTATTTGTCACTTCATCCCTTGATTGATATTTGGGCTGTTTCTACCTTTTGGCAATTGTGAATAGTGCTGCTAAGAACACGAGTGTATTTGTTTGATAACCTGTTTTTACTTCTTTTGGGTATACTCCTAGGAGTGGAATTGCCAGTTAATATGGTTGTTCTATTTTTAACTTTTTGAGGAACCACCAAAATGTTTTCCACAGTTCGAAATGAACCATGTTGGCTGAGGCGGGCAGATCACAAGGTCAGGAGTTCGAGACCAGGCTGGCCAACATAGTGAAACCCCATCTCTACTAAAAAAATACAAAAATTAGCTGGGCTTGGTGGTGTGCACCTGTAATTCCAGCTACTTGGAAGGCTGAGGCAGGAGAATTGCTTGAACCCGGGAGACGGAGGTTACAGTGAGCCGAGATCACACCACTGCACTCCAGCCTGGGCAACAGAGCAAGACTCTTCCTCAAAAAAAAAAAGAAAAGAAATGAACCATTTTATAGTATTTCCACCAGCAATGTATGCGAGTTTCAGTTTCTTCACATTTTTGCCATCACTTATTTTTGATTTTTAAAATTATACAGCTATTCTTACGGATGTGAAGGCGTATCTCATTTTGGTTATCCCTAATAACTAATAATGTTGAACATCTTTTCATATGCTTCTTGGCCATTTGTATATCTTTTTTGGAGAAACGTCTATTCGAGTTCTTTGCCCATTTCTTAGTTGGACTGATGATTTGTTGTTGTTGCATTGTAAGGGTTTTTTATACAATCTAGATGCTAGATCCCTATCAGATAAATGATTTGCAAGTATTTTTTCCCATTCTGTAGATTGTCTTTTCAATTTCTTTAAAATATTATTTAATGCGCCAAAATTTTAAATTTTGATGAAGTTCAATTTATACTTTCTTTTGTTGCTTGTACTTTTGGTGTCATGTCTAAGAATTCATTGCCAAATCCAACATCATAAAGATTTACCTCTTTGTTTTCTTCTAACAGTTTTGCTTTAGCTCTTATAATTAGGTTTTTGATCAACTTTGAGGTAATTTTTGTATATGGTGTGAGTCCAACTTCATTCTATTTTTGCAATAGTATTTGGTTGGTGCAAGAGTAATTGTGGTTTTGGTATTACTTTTATGGTAAAAACTGCAATTATTTTTGCACCAATCTAATATATCCAGTTGTCCCAGTCCAATTTTTTTGAAGAGTCTATTCTTTCCCAATTGAATAGTCTTGGCCCTCATGTCTAAAATCAATTGGCTATAGATGTATGAGTTTATCTCTCATTTTTATTCCATTACTCTCATTTTTATTCAATACCATTTTATTTTTATATCATTTTTATTCCATTACTCTATATGTTTATCTTTACAGATATTTCAAAGCTAAATAACCTAGGAATTGGGCATTATCCACAATGTTTTTAAATGATTAATCTGGAATTTTAAATTAAGATATAATTATGTAGATAATATGTTGTAGGCACTGTGCTAGGTAGAGCAAACATAGACTTGAATATAATACTGTCTTTACTCTCAAGAAAGAGCTTAATGTTTAGTGCAGGTCCAACATTAGTAAACCAACAATTTAAGTTCAGTCTGATAAATGCTCAGATTCAGTACGGGTTGTTATAGGAGTGTAGGGGATGTAATGGATGTATTCACCAATGTCTGTTCTACTCCAAGTAATTAGTCTGAAGTAATCATGAACCCTATTCTCCTTGCCAGACATGATTTTTTCAAGGATAGGTATGCCTAAGTCAATTTAAGCCATGAGAGTCTCCAGGAGAGGTTACTGAGGAGTTCTGGATATGGTTTTATTGCTCTTAAGAGAAAGTGATAGGAAGCTTCTCTCTTCCCAGTGAAAATAAATGAGGAAATGATTTCCAAAATCGTAATTGTCGCATGAAGCCATATTGGAGACTGCAGAGCAGAGAGTCAAGACTGAACTGTCTTCTGATGGCGTCACTGAATCATTGGTTGAACCAACTCAGAATTCAGAACCATCTTTAGTCTTCCTTTTCTGTGAGCTCGTCATTTCCTTAACTCTTTATTATAGTTTAAACATGGAATTCTGTTTCCTGAAGATAAAAAATCCTGTAAGGAACACAGTACTAGAAGTACATCTAAATAAGATTAAAGAATACTTAAACGGCTTCTCGGAGAAGATGGTATTTGAGTTGAATGTTGACTTTTGAATTAAATGTTAAAGAACAAGTAGTAGTTAGCTAATAAGAAGCAGCATGATTTTAAAATATTTTCTCTCACTTATAGGTTCCCTTTTCATTTTGTTTCCTGTACTGTGCAAAAGACTTTTAGTCTGATACAATCCCACATGTTTATTTTTGCTTTCATTGCCTGTATATGGTGTCATATCCAAAATATCTTTACCAAGACCAGTGTTGAGGAGCTGTTTCCCTTTGTTTAATTATCAGAATTTTATGGTTTCAGTTCTCATACAACTTAGTAGAAAAAAATTAAAAAATGGACAAAAGACTTGAATAGGCATTTTCCCAAAGAAAACATACAGAAGGACAATAGATACATGAAAAGGTGGTCAGCATTACCAAGCATCAGGGAAATGAAAATTAAAACCACAATGAGATATTACCTTACATCTGATAGGATGCCTATTATCAAAAAATAAAAAGTACAAGTGTTGGTGAGGATGTGGAGAAAAGGGAAACTTTAAGCACTGTTAGTGAGAGTGTCAATTGGTTGGTACAGCTATTATAGAAAACAATATGGAGATTCCTCAAAAAATTAGAAATAAAAATACCATATGGTCCAACAAATCTACTTCTGCGTATATATTCAAAAGAATTGAAATAAGTCTCTCCAAGAGATATCTGCACTCCCATTACAGCATTATTCATAATAGTCAAAATATGCAAACAACACATTTGTCCGTTGATAGATGAATGGATAAAGAAATAATATTTATTTATGTATATTTAAATATTTAAATATATATTTACAAATTTAGTATTTATATATGTATATCTATATTGAATAGATATTTAATAGATATATCTATATTTAAGATATATAATATATTTAATAGATATGTACTTAATATATATTTAATAGAGATGTATTGTACATCTATATTTAATAGATATAGAATATATGTATTATACACACACACACACTGGAATTTTTTCAGCCTTAAAAAAGGAGATCCTGTCTTTTGCAACAACCTGGATGAACCTAGAATACATTATGCTGAGTGAAATAAGCCAGACACCAAAGAAAAATATTGCAGCATCTTACTTATATGTGGAAAGTAAAAAGGTCTAATCATAGAAGAAAGTAGGACTATGCTTACCAGGAGTGGGGAGGGGGGTGTGTAAGGGAAATGGGGAGATGTTGGTCAAATGGTACAACGTTTCATATACTAGAATGACTATATTTTAGAGATCTAATGTGCAGCATGGGGAGTATAGTTACTAATATTGTATACTTGAAACTTACTAAAGTGAGGCTAGATCCTAAATGTTCCCACCACATCAAAAAAATAGTAACTATATGAAGGGATAGATTTATTAATTAGCTTGACTGTAGTTCACTATGTATATGTATATCAAAATATGTTGTATACCTTAAACATACATAAATTTTATAAGAATAAATTGACAATAATTAAATAAATAGGGAGCACAAATTGTAGTTAAAAAGAGCCTTAAGATATTACACATGCTAACAAAGATTTTACAGTATAAATAGGATAATAGAATATAGAAATAGAAAGACAATGTACGCTATCATATGTAATATGTTTTCTAGGTTTCACATCAATCCTCTTAGGAAGATAATTGAGTATAAGGGAATAGATGGGAGAGACACTTTGAAATGCTGTAACTCAACAGTAACATAATTAAATAAGCACATAATTGTTGAGGCCAGATGTGTTGATACCACACGTTGAGGAGTTTTCAAAGCATCAAAGTTATAATAAAGAGATCATGATATGGTCGAGTTAAATACTGCCTATAGTAGCATATTAAATCTGTAAACTACAGTGCTGTTACCAAATCTAAGATACTGATACCTTCTGATATTATCAAGATCACATTTTGAAAGGAAGAGAATGCCTAGAGACCATTTTCAATGGTTTTCTAGAACTGAGCTATGAATAGTGGTAATCTGAAAAACAATGGCAAGTCGAGTCTATATTCCAACCCATATTTAGGGGGAAATAAGATTTGGCACGCTGGAAATTCATCTATCAAGAATATATATCAATAGCTGTACTCATCACTGTGTTCATACTCTGCTGACCAAAATTTAAATGCTAGCTAAAAAGGATTCTGGGAAGTATGGGCTTTAGTTATGCATCCTTGTACCTGTCTAAAATTCAGGATGTTTTATTACTAAAAAGAAGAAGGGAACAATTAATTCTGGATAACAATTAACTGTGGAATTATATAAATCCCAGCAGTAAGTTATTTAGTCTAGGAACTAGGTGGAAGTAAGGAGACCATATAGGTAAGTAATCCAATTATCTAGATGTGAAGTAATAAATAATGCTACCAGACTTCTGAGGTTGGAGCTGAAAAGGATTGGGTGGATCCAATAAATGTTGCAAGGAAAGAAGCACTATAGCTTCATGACTGGAAAACAGAAAGAAATAAATAAAAATCAATGCTTGATTATTTTTATATGATCTTTAGGGAAATAATCAAGTTGGTTATAAATAAGAACTCCTGTTATATTAACAGTAATAATAGGGATAAGAAAGAGGATGGTTCTTTCTAAAAATACATGGTTTATAGTTTTAAAGAATCTATTTTGTAAAGGACAAGAACTGTCTTTTTCTTACGAATTTCACTCAAATATGTAGCTGATTTTGATTATCTTGACAGGCAACCTAATTTTACATGTTGTGACATACTTGATATTCTGTAAGAGGTCTAAAGAACTGATAATGTAAAGGAAAATGCATCAGGTGAATGAATATGCTGCATTATTTATTTGTTATTCATCATACTGGGAAATCCTAGCGGGTGGAGACTGGTGAGATTATCACACACAAACACACAATTTTTTGGTAAGCCACAATACGTGAATAATGTTAAACTAACTTTAAAAAATGAGTCAATATTATAAATACAAATTCTAGGGCCTAACATTAACTTTTTATTTTATTCTATTTTATTTTATTTTATTTATTTTTTGAGACAGAGTCTCACTCTGTCGCCCCGACTGGTGTGCAGTGGTGCGATCCCAGCTCACTACAACCTCCGCCTCCTGGGTTTAAATGATTCTCATGCCTCAGTCTCCCAAGTAGCTGGGATTACAGGCATGCACTGCCACACCCAGGTAATTTTTATATTTTGTTTTGTTTTGTTTTAAGTAGTAGAGACAGGGTTTTACCATGTTGACCAGGCTGGCCTCGAACTCCTCACCTCAAGTGATCCTCCTGCCTCGGCCACCCAAAGTGCTGGGATTACAGGCATGAGCCACTGCACCCGGCCTAAAGTTAATATTTTAAGCGACAATATTCTTGCCCATTATTCATTGCAAAAATGCATACATCTCCAATGGGATAACCACTTCTATCTTGAAATAAAGATGTGTGAGTCTTGGTTCTGTCTATGCTGATGTAAGTATTTTTATCACTGTAAGTTTGTACATTTGATTGTTTGGGACTTGTCTTGGACAGTTTCTTACTGTGTGTTTGAATTTGGTCTATAGATTTACACTATAAGGAAACAAGTTTATTATTTTCTTCTGTAGGAATTTATAGTTATTTCAAAGTTATGAGTTGAAATGTTTTGATAGAAGACTACATAACCATGGGTTCTGATTCAAAAATAAGTCCAGTCAGTAATACTCGTAGTTACTTGCTACGAGTTGTTAATTAACTTGTTGTTGATTGTTTGCAAGATAGATAAAATTAGTAATGGTTTATCATTATTGACTACCAAACCAGCCTATTTGGATATGTGACATGTGCATTTTAAGAGTTACAGATACTGAAAGCAAGATCTAATATGGAATTTTTAAAACACTTTTAGCTATCTAACAAGTCCTTTGGTCATAGATTATTTCTAAGAATAATAAAACATTGATATCCTAAAGTATTTTGACACCAATGATTTCTTGGAAAGTGAGCAATTTGATATTTCCATTGATAGACATATTAGCATAGCTTTATTTGCTAGTAGTTGTAGGTAAATTCCTTTATTATAAAATAAATTTACCTTTATTATCATTATTATGTTTTATTATCCTCAAGTGGATTGCCAGCACTATCACAGGGAAAAGAGATTCTTGGGTCTGAGAATTTTGAAATTTTGTTTCCTCTTAAAAATAAAGAAGTAAGTGTTATATGTAACATCTTGATAAGGAAATATTAATGATACCAAGCTCTGAAAATTAAAATTAGTATCTTTGGAAAAAGTAAGCCAAACTAATTTTATTCACTAAAACACCTAAAATCAACTTTTGATATATACAATCTACCATGGTTATTATGCACTTTTATATCTTTGCCAAATTATCCTTACAATTTTCCGACTCACTATAATGAAACATATTTTCCACTTCATGCTATACAGTGGCAATTCATTAGTGTCTATAATGGCACTTGAATTCAATCAACCATGTTAAGAAGTGACTTATTTACAGGATGGTTCAAAGAATGGTGATACATACATTTAGAAATTGATAGTTTTAGATTCTGGTAAAAGGTAACATATTTTATGACTGACGAAATTAATACTGGAACAATGAGTTTAATTGACCACCAGACAGTATGCAAATAAAATGTCAAAAATTCATATAATTTAGTAGTCCATTAAGCCTAATGGAGTTATATCCCATATAAGCCAAAGTATTCAAGTAGAATTCTATTTTGGATAATCATCCGTTACTATTTGAATATAATTTAGAAAAATACTTAGTTCTTTACTGTTTGAATGTAACTTAGAAAAATGCTTAATCTAAAATATTTAAAATATTTATATGATTTTTTACTAGATAAAAATAAACATCCCCAAGAGTTTAAAAATAGATGCATTTTATCACTTCTAAAGAGGTTATAAGTCTACAATGCAAATATTGTCAGTGTCTAGATGTGCCGACAAGATGCCCTCTGATCTGCCACCACCTGATAGTGTAGTTCCTAGCAAACCTTGAGTTATCAAAAGCTGTGTTATAAAAATTGTGTATCCATGGGAACAAAAGGGCCTTAGGGCCTAGAGAGTTTGAAAACAATTACAAAAATAAAGTTATATTTTCCTGTAGAAATTTTAATAAATGCTATCTTAGATTCTCTAAAAGATATTATAAATCTAAATGTGAAAACAAAATATTTATTAACATATATTTTCATGATCTTGGAGTAGGAAAAGTTGTCTAAATGAAACTTTTCAAATCATTAATCATAAAAGAAAAAAACTAATAACCGGGACCATGTTAGAGTAAGAACTTATCTTCGTCAAAGTACATTATTAAATTAGTGAAAAAACAAGCAATGGAGTGAGAGAAGGTATTTTCAATACATAAATCTGGCCAATGACTCGTATTCAGAATACATAAAGAACGTTTTACAAATCAGTGAAAAAAGATAGAGACAACAGAGTGGGAAAAGTGGTTAAAAAAAATTGAACTGAACAATGAGAACTCATGCACACAGGAAGGGGAACATCACACTCCGGGGACTGTTGTGGGGTGGGGGGAGTGGGGAGGGACAGCATTAGGAGATATACCTAATGCTAAATGACGAGTTAATGGGTGCAGCAAACAACATGGCACATGGATACATATGTAACAAACCTGCACATTGTGCACATGTACCCTAAAACCTAAAGTATAATAATAAAAAAAAGAAGAAAAAACAATTGAATAGAACTTCATCATAGGTATGCAGACACCCAATAGGCATATGTAAAGGTTCTCAATTTCCTTAGTTATTTGAGAAATGCAAAATAAAACTACAATGAGATACCATTACACATCTATCAAATGGCTAAAATGAAAAAGACAATACAAGATTTGAAAAGGATGTGTAGCAATTGAACCTCTTATTCACTACTGTAGAGTATAAATTAGTACAACCCTTTTTGATAATTGTTTGGCAGTATATATTAAAGCTGAGTATATGGATACCCTCTAACTGAGAAATTTGACTCTTAGATACATACCTAATAGTAATGCAAACATACATTTGCCAAAACCACCATACAAGTATGCTCGTAATAGCATTACTAATAATAGCCACAACCTGGTATTACTCAAAATGCCCGTCAATAGTAGCATTTTTAAAAACAAAAGATAATAATGGTATGTTCTCACAATCAGACACTGTACAGGAAAAAAATGAGTGAATGAACCACTACATGTAAATATAACAAGGTAGATGGATTTCAAAGAAATAATGTCTACATATACACAAAGCTAGAAACATAAGAATAAATACTTAGGATTGGGTTTATTTAAAGTTCAATAAAAGACAAAACTAATCAGTATGTTATGTCAGGTCAGTGCTTCCCCATGTGAGGAGTGGTCTTCCCTGGGAAGAATATGAGGAGGGCTTTTGGGGTACTGCTAATATAGGATTTCTTATTCTAGATCATAGTTACACAGATATGTTCAATTTTCAAAAATTAGTTGAGATACTTACTATTTGTCGTCATTTCTGTATTTTCTACTTCAGTAAAAATTTAAATTGTGTTCAGTGCAAGTAATCAGCCATCAAAAGGGACCCAGTTCACAACAAGGAGATAAACCTTGGTAGCCTCTTTATCCCTTGGGTCCAAGACTCTTCTCCCTCACTTAGAGACTTAGAGGCAGCTGGCAATAGCAATAGGGAGATCCCACCACATCCCTATCTCATAGAGAGACATCCTGCGGCCAGCCCTGGAAAATCCCTTCCATTCTTCCCAGGTAACATCAGTACATACCTGTGGGAGCTGCAGAGGCACCAAATGTACTGTACAGACCAACAGAAGATTGCAAAGGCTATGAAATTTAAACCATCATTGGAACCATGGCCCACCATAGTATGTCAAGACCTACATGTTATGTGCTAACAGGTGAATGCCTACTAAATAAAAGATTTAAATAGAACTCAGAGTCTCCTATGTGAGAAACATATTTCCTCAAAAATTGCTTGTAGAAACATAAAGTGATTTCATCTTTTATAGGAAATAGTTTGGCTATACCTCAAAGTATTAAACATAGGCTACCATGTGGCCCAGAAATTTAACCAGATATTTACTCAAGAGAAATGAAAACACAAGCCTCAAAAACTTACATATGAATGTACATAGCAATATTATTCACAGTAAACAAAAAGTGGAAACAGCTCAAATGTCTAGCAACTGATTAATGAGTAATCAAATCATAGCATATCTATACAGTGGAATATTATTTGGTAATAAAAAGAATGATGTACAGTCATATGCTACATAACAAAATTTCATCGTCAGACTGTGTACACAGCAACAGTCCCAAGAGTTCAGGAGTTATAGGAACTGGAACAGGAAGATAAAAAAAAGAAGAACCCTCAAGTAAATTCGTAGTAAAGGGGTCAGAAGAAGCTGTTGCAGACCTCAAGAAGCTCCTTAAAGTTTGAAAACATGGACCTCAATACCTCGTGGCGTTAACTAACAGAGAAGAATGTCCATGGTATATTATCTGCTTAAAAGCAAATCTGTGATGAAAATAAACTGACCATATCACCGTGGACACATTTCTGAAAAGGGTGACAATTCCTCAAGAATAGCCCCACACAAGTCCTTTAGGAAGCATTCCAGAAAAAGGCATGCTTGTCTAGGAGATGACAGCTTCATGCATGTTATTGCTCCTGAAGACATTCCAGTGTAATAAGACGTGGAGGTGGAAGACAGTTATACTGCTTAACCTGACCCTGTATAGGCCTAGGGTAATATATGCATTTGTCTTAGTTTTTTTAAAAAAGTTTAAAAAGTAAAACAGAAGTTAAAATTAAAAAAATGTGAAAGTAAATCAAAGCTGATAGAGTAAGGACCTAAAGAAAATATTTTTGTATAGCAGTATGTATGTTTTAACCTGCGTTATTATGAAAGTCAGAAAGTGAAAAAAATTACAAAGCTTATAAATTAAAATAATTAAAAAGTAAGCTAAAGTCAATGTATTATTATTATTATTATTATTTTGAGATGGAATCTCGCTCTGTCACTCAGGCTGGAGTGCAGTGGTGCAATCTCAGCTCACTGCAACATCCGCCTCCCAGGTTCAAGCAATTCCCCTGCCTCAGCCTCCCAAGTAGCTGGGATTACAGGCATACACCACCACACCCAGCTAATTTTTGTTTTTTTTAGCAGAGGCAGGGTTTCACCATGTTGGTCAGGATGGTCTCGAACTCCTGAACTAGTGATCCGCCCGCCTTGGCCTCCCAGAGTGCTAAGATTACAGGCATGAGCCACCGTGCCCGGCTATTAACTTATTATTAAAGACAGAAAAATATGTTTATAAATGTAGTGTGACCTACTTATACTATACAGTTTTTATAAAGTCTAAGGTAGTATACAGTAATGTCCTAGGCTTTCACATTCACTCACTACTCACTCACTGACACCAAGCACCAGGAACAACTTCCAGTCCTGCAAACTTCATTCATGATAAATGCCCTATACAAGTGTAACATTTTTAATCTTTTATCCTGTATTTTTACTGTACCTTTTCTATATTTAGATATGTTTAGATATATAGATACTTACCATAGTATTACAATTGCCTACAGGCTTCAGTACAGTAACATGCTGTACAGTTTGTAACCTAGGAGTAATAGGCTATGCTATATAGCCTAATATACTCCATGATGTTCTCACAATGACAAAATTGTCTAATGATGTATTTCTCAAAATGTATCCCCATCATTGAGTATCACATGGCTGTATTAATATGTATAGTAAGCTTGAACCTTGCATACATTATTCTAAGTGAAAGAAGCCAGACAGAAAGGGCCACTTATTATACAGAATGTCCAAACAGGCAAATCCAGAGGCAAAAAGTAGTTAGTGGTTTCCAGACACTAAGAGAGTAGGGAATGAGTAGTGACTGCTAATGGGTATGGAGTATCTTTTAAGGAAAACCAAAACATTATGGAATTAGATATTGGTGGTAGTTGCACAACTGTATAGATAAACTAAAAACCACTCATTTGGACATGAACATGGCAAATTTTATGGGATGTATGAAACTTATTTTAAATAAAGAATCAAATGAAGATTATAAAACTGAAAGATTCAGCAAGAGAAATAAAAATAATTTACTGGATTAGCCAGTAGTAAAGTAGAGATGACAGAGAATTGAATCACTGAAATTGAGGATAAAACAGTAGTATTCACTCTGCAGATAAAATAGAGTGAAAGATTATGAACATAGCATCAGTTCTTGTGTGATACGAACTAAAGAGCCAACATTAGTACCATCTGAGTCACAAGAGTGGAGAAGAGGGTGGGGCTGAAAGAATATTTGAGGAAATAAAAGCTGAAAACTATCCCAATTTAGCAAAACACAGAAACCTACAGATCCAAGAAGACAGTTGAACACCAAAGAGGTTAAATGCTGAGAAATCCCCACCAAAATACATCATAATTAAGTTTTTGAAAAATGTAATCAGAGAAGAAAATCTAAAAATCCCTCCCCTTGCCCCCTACACCCCGACCTGCCTGGTGTGTGATGTTCCCCTCCCCGGGTGCATGTGTTCTTATGGTTCAACTCGAACATCCGGTGTTTGGTTTTCTGTTCCTGTGTTTACTGCTAATGATGGTTTCCAGTTGCATCCATGTCCCTGCCAAGGACATGAACTCATTCATTTGGCTGCATAGTATTCCATGTCATATATATGCCACATTTTCTTTATCCAGTCTATCATTGATGGGCATTTGGGTTGGTTCCAAGTCTTTGCTATTGTGAATAGCGCTGCAATAAACATATGTGTGCATGTGTCTTTATAGTAGAATGATTTATAATCCTTTGGGAATATACCCAGTAATGGGATTGCTGGGTCAAATGGTATTTCTGGTTCTAGATCATTGAGAAATTGCCACACTGTCTTCCACAATGGATGAACCTAATTTACACTCCCACCAACCGTGTAAGCATTCCAGTTTCTCCACATCCTTGCCAGCCTCTGTTGTTTCCTGACTTTTTAGTGACCGCCATTCTAACTGGCATGAGATGGTATCTCATTGTAGTTTTGATTTGCATTTCTCTAATGATCAGTGATGATGAAGTTTTTTTCATATGTTTCATACGTTGGCCGCATAAATGTGTTGTTTTGAGAAGTGTCTGTTCATATCCTTTACCCACTTTTTGATGGGGTTGTATTTTTCTTGTAAATTTGTTTAAGTTCCTTGTAGATTCTGGATATTAGCCTTTTGTCAGATGGATAGATTGCAAAAATTTTCTCCCATTCTGTATGTTGCCTGTTCACTGATGATAATTTCTTTTGCTGTGCAGAAGCTCTTTAGTTTAATTAGATCCCATTTGTCAATTTTGGCTTTTGTTGCAATTGCCTTTGGTGTTTTAGTCATGAAGTCTCTGCCCATGCCTTTGTCCTGAATGGTATTGCCTAGGTTTTCTTCTAGAATTTTTATGGTTTTAGTTTTACAGTTAAGCCTTTAATCCATCTTGAGTTAATTTTTGTATAAGGTGTAAGGAAGGGGTCCAGTTTCAGTTTTTTGCATATGGCTAGCCAGTTTTCCCAGCACCATTTATTAAATAGAGAATCCTTTCCGCATTGCTTTTAAAGGTAGGAAGAAAATGCAGTTGCCTACAACCACTAATGTTATTTTGCCCTAATCTGGAAGATGAGCCAATGCAAGCAGATAAGAAGCATATTTATTAGTAATGCAATCATATCTATTGAAGAAACAGCAAACCAATAATATAATTCATTATTGTAGATAGTTGTAACATTATGTAAAACCTTTTAAAATTCTTTGCCTGTGGAATAATTATAGCTTCCTTTCTAAGTCTGATTTCAACTTGATCGTATAATCAATTGATGACTTCTCTATACCCTTCCAGGCTGGAATATAATAGGAGCTACCATTTACTTGTTTGAGAGGCTCTACTTCTGTCATGCTTTCACAGGAGAAGCTTTCACTATAAAGAAGTCACACATTACCCTAGTTAAACTGTCCAGTTAAGTTCCTGAAATATTGTTACACTGCCAAAACCAATCATCTTTGTAGATATGGTTCTTAATATTTGAGAAAACAAATCAGGTTGTTTAAGAGGGAGATCTTCCTAGATAGAAAAACTAGACTCCACAGATAGAGGATTGTGTGCACCTATGTGATATTACTAATCTACTAAATTCTGTATCATTTCATTTAACTATTTACATAATTTTCTCATAAAACATTAGCTAACAACATGCTTATTTAAGCCTTTTATGTTAAAATTGTTTTAATTTTGCACTGTAAGATGAGCCAATGCAAATAGACAAGAAACATATTTATTAGATATTCAATCATATCTATTGAAGGGACAGAAAAACAAGGTAATTCATTATTGTAGATAATTATAAGATTATTTTATATAAAATATTTTAATATTCTTTGCCCATGTAATAATCAGACTTCTTTCTCAATCTGATTTCATCTTGATTAGTATAATCATTTCATGAGCTCTCTATAGAATATTTGAAAAGTATGTGATTGATTACTTAAACAAGTAAACTATAAGGTAAGCTGGCACTATTATAAAATAAACACACAGAGCAATAGAGTTATTACTATATATGTGAACCTACAGATTTTAGTATCATAATGTTACTAATATTTTAAATTACATTGTGCAGCATAATAACAAAAGTTTGCAAACTCAATGATGTTAGCAAGGGTAGCACATACAAGGCCAAAATATAAAATCAAGGGTATTTCCATATATTCACAATGAACAATAAGAAATTGAAATCAAAAGAATAAAATTCCTAAAGCCTCCTAACATAGGAAACACTTACATATGAATTTAACAAAATGTTCTGAAAACTACAAAACACTGATGCAAGAAATCAAAGAATACCTAACTAATGAAGAAATAGACATTTTTTGAATTAGAAGAATTAATGTTGTCAGTCTTCCTCAAATTGATCAATAGATTCAACATACTCCTAATAAAAATTCTAGTGCATTTTTTTTTTTTTTGAGATGCAGTTTTGCTCTTGTTGCCCAGGTTAGAGTGCAATGGCACAATCTTGGCTCACTGCAACCTGCGCCTCCCGGGTTCAAGCAATTCTCCTGCCTAAGCCTCCCTAGTAGTTGGGTTTACAGGCACCCCCCAACATGCCAGGCTAATTATTTGTATTTTTAGTAGAGACAGGGTTTCACTATGTTGGCCAGGCTGGTCTCGAACTCCTGACCTCAGGTGATCCACCCGCCTTGGCCTCCCAAAGTGCTGGGATTACAGGCATGCGCCACTGCGCCTGGCCAATTCTAGTGTATTTTTATGAATTAGTAGGCTGATAAAATTTATATGGAAATGCAAAGGAACTAAAATAGCCTGAGCAATTTTGAGAAAGAATGAAGTTGGAAGATTGGTAACACTTGATTTCGAGGCTTATTCTAAAGCAGTGGCTCTCAAAAGGGGACTCTTGCACCCTCAGGAAACATTTGGCAATGTCTGTGGACATTTTGCTTCTCATACCTTCGAGGTTTCTACTGGCAGCTAGTGGATAGAGGCTAGGGAATCTGATAAACATTTGCGATGCAAAGTATGGCACTCAGACAAATTATCCAGCCCAAAATGTTAATATTGGCAAGGTTGAAAAACCCTGATCTAAGCTCTAGTAATCAAGACAGTGCAACATTCATTAAAGGGTAGATCCATATATCAATAAAACATAAATATACCCACATATATATGATCAACTGATTTTTAACCAAGATGCAAAGATGTTTCAATGGAGAATAGATAAACCCTTCAACAAATAGCGCTGGAACAATTGGGTATAAATATGCAAAAAATAATAATAACTTTGACCTCATACTTCACATTCATATACAAAAATTAACTCAAAATTGATTATAGACCTAAAGGTGAAGCTGAAAATCATAACATACCTAAACAAAACACAGGAGAAAATGTTTGTGACCTGGACCAGGAAAAGAATTTCTAGATACGATATCAAAACCATGATCCATGTAAGAACATATTGATAAATTAGAATTACAAAGTAATAATGAATAAATAAGCCACAGACAGGGATAAAAATTTGTAGAACACATATCTGAGAAATAACTTGAATCCAAAATATATAAAGGATTCTCAAAACTCAAGAAAACAAAAATGATGCAGTTTTTAAAAAGGGCAAAAGATTTGAGTAGACACTTTAACGAAGAAGATATATGGATGACCGATAAGAATATGATGATACTCAATATCATTCGTCTTAGACAAATGCAAATTAAGAATTCAGTATGACACCACTGCTGCTCCCACTTCTACTACTACTACACACACACACACGCACACCCTCAAACAAACAAACAAAAACCCCTTAAAATACCAGATGAGAACACAGAACTTCTACAATTCCTGTGCCTTCCTGTTGGAAATACAAAATGGTACAGTCACTTTGAAAAAACAGGCAGTTTTTAAGTATAGTTAAGCATATACATACCAATGACATAATCTCATTTCTCCATCTTTACCCCAAAGAAGCAAAAACTTAGGTGCACACAAAAGCTGTATGTGAACATTTATAGTGGCTTTATTCATAAACACCGAAACCTGGGAACAATCTAATATTCATCACCTGGTGAATATATAAACAAAATGTGGTATATTTACACAATGGAATGCTGCCTGGTACTAAAAGAAACTAAACTACTGATACAACAGCGTGGATGAATCTCAAATGCATTATGCTAAACAAAAGAAGCAAAATTTCAAAAACTAAGAAGATTTTATTTGATTCCCCAGCAGCCGGAACCAATCACATTGAGCTTGTTTTGTGTTACAGAAAAACATTTTTTTACTCTTTAATCTGTGTGTTCTTGGAGGCCTCTGTTACAATGGCCAACCTTACCTTAACTACGCACAATGTATACCAAACACTGCTGCACGCTCACATTTAGTTCCACGACAATATTGTATGTAGGCATTTTAAACTCATTTTTACAGAAGAGGAGAATGAGTCTCAAAGAGATAGAATAATTTGCTCAAGGTTGCATAGCACAAACATTTTGTGTTCAGATCTATTCCAAAGTCTGTATACTTTTGCCATATATAGGGTTGTGAGTCAGACAGACCTGGGTTCAAATCCTCCTTTAGCCATTTACTCCCCTTAAGATTTGCTAGATGTTAAAGATAAATTTGGATGTGGCTATTTCACAGTGCTGTGAGAATTTAAGTAATAAAATGATATACAATTTGGTCCAAAGTAAACACTAAATAAATGCTGACTGTTATTATGCCTCAATGCCTCCCCTCATCTGTATACATAGCTGGGATTTTGCAGTAATTATAAAACTACATATAAGGTGCTTAGAAGCAATGTATCTGGGATGTTGTTAGCTTTAATTATTATTCTTGTATTTGTTATATATGCTTAATTGGGGAAACCTCTTTGATTCCAGTAAGTTCATTCTCAAAATGTGCTTTGCATTCTATCTAAAATTTCTCGTGTAATAGTTACATTTCTGAACCAGTCACTTGCAAGATAGAATGGCATATATCACTTCTGACATTCATTCTCCGTTGAGTTTGGAGCATATACAGTCAGAGATGTTATAGAGATACCAAGATTTTGCTTCATTACTCAAGACTAATGGACAAGCTGAAGTAGTTTATTTTTCGAAGAGACTCTGAATCACAATTAAGGTTTCCATTGTTTACTGTGCTATTCTGTGTTCAACAATAGAAGGATATATATCAAGCTTGTCCAGTGCATTCACTTACATGATATTTTATAATATAAATGAGTAACTGTATGGGATACTTCTGTTTAAGCCCATAATTTTTTTTTTAAAAGTATTCTCTTCATTTAAATTCACTGTTTTTCTTAAAAATAATTTTCCAAAAAGTAATGCAGTGAAAATTGTTCTTTCTCCCTTGTTCCTCCTCTACACTGTTCCTATTCCATTCTCAATGGGAGATATATATATATATAAAAAATACATATTTATATATAAATATAATATATATCTATATAATATATATTTATATATATATATATATATATATATATATATATCCCTCTGGATATTTCTCCTTTTTTGAATGCATGTAAAAGCGCTACAGAATTTGCCAAGAATTTTGTCATTTAACCAAACTGAGTTCTTGGCACACCATTTAGATGAAAAGAGTGTTTGTTCCATGTGGATCCCTAGTATGTCTGCTAAGAGGATTGACAATAACAGACATTAGAAACATACTCTGAATGTTTACTAGTTTTACTTAATCTGTTTGTCTCTGGCAGTGATTCAGAATGGTGTTAGTCTGGAGCTGTTATTGAACTTCATTGTTACTGTTCTTGAAGCCCCACTCATTTCCTGCCAACCCATCCCTATTGTGTTTGAAGTAGAAAGCTAAAATGTTGTAAGATGGTGAAGAGGAATGCAGACATGTTTTAGTCCTTGGCATCTCAAGGCAAAATTGGTACTTGAAACCAGATATCAGCCTTTAGATCCCATATTCTTTCACCTATACCTTGCTCTAGTCCATTTCATCCTCTTTGGTATGTTTTTACAAAATTTTAAATTTTACACACACACACACACACACACACAAACATGTATGCCCATTTAAGCTGAGGGAATACTAGAAGTTATGGATGATCTGTATGAAGATGATCTTTATTGAAAGAGCCTTAAAATTATACTGATTTTTTAAAACGAAGAATAACTTTAATATTCATTTAAAAGTGTACATTGATATTATTTTATAATAATGGCTGCTGTAGTGTGAACATTTGTGTCCATAAGGTCTGCTTTGGACCCTTTATTAGATAAGTTAGTAATACTAATTATAATAACCAAAGGAATGTGTTTACTTCTCATGGACCAGTTTAATGTGGATGTTCGCACCAGTAAGATGTTTTCCTCCATATAATGTGTTAAAGACCCCTGTTCTTTCCATTTTATGGCTGCCTCATTTTCTAGACTCTACAGCTAGCAGAATGTTAAAGAGACAGCAGAGAAGGCATCTGGTTCTTAAAAACTATGGCCTCGAACTGGTGCATAACCACATCTGCTGCATTTCAGCAACAAGAAATAGTAATCATGTGGTCATACCTGATTGGAAGAGGACTGAGATATGTACTCCTTTTCTTTTTCCTTTTTTTTTAATAACCATTGTTAATATTTTCTTAAAAGCCCTCCCATACTTTTCCCTATGGATATATATATATATATATATATATATATATATATATTCATGTATGTGTATTAGGCAGGGTATAATACTATACATACTATTATCTAATCTGCTTAATTTTTCACTGAATAGCATGTTATGAACTTTTTTTTTATTATACTTTAAGTTCTAGGGTACATGTGCACAACATGCAGGTTTGTTACATATGTATACATGTGCCATGTTGGTGTGCTGCACCCATTAACTCGTCATTTACATTAGGTATATCTCCTAATGCTAGCCCTCCTCGCTCCCTCCATCCCACAACAGGCCCTGGTGTGTGATGTTCCCCACCCTGTGTCCAAGTGTTCTCATTGTTAAATTCCCACCTATGAGTGAGAACATGCAGTGTTTCGTTTTCTGTCCTTGTGATAGTTTGCTCAGAATGATGATTTCAGTTTCATCCGTGTCCCTACAAAGGACATGAACTCATCCTTTTTGTGGCTGCATAGTATTCCATGGTGTATATGTGCCACATTTTCTTAATCCAGTCTATCATTGATGGACATTGGGTTGGTTCCAAGTCTTTGCTATTGTGAATAGTGCTGCAGTAAACATACATGTGCATGTGTCTGTATAGCAGCATGATTTATAATCCTTTGGATATATACCCAGTAATGGGATGGCTGGGTCAAATGGTATTTCTAGTTCTAGATCCTTGAGGAATCGCCACACTGTCTTCCACAATGGTTAAACTAGTTTACAGTCCCATCAACAGTGTGAAAGTGTTCCTATTTCTCTACATCCTCTCCAGCACCTGTTGTTTCCTGACTTTTTAATGATCGCCATTCTAACTGGTGTGAAATGGTATCTCATTGTGGTTTTGATTTGCATTTCTCTGATGGCCAGTGATGATGAGCATTTTTTCATGTGTCTGTTGGCTGCCTAAATGTCTTTTTTTGAGAAGTGTCTGTTCATATCCTTCGCCCACTTTTTGATGGGATTATTTGATTTTTTCTTGTAAATTTGTTTAAGTTCTTTGTAGATTCTGGATATTAGCCCTTTGTCAGATGAGTAGATTGTAAAAATTTTCTCCCGTTCTGTAGGTTGCCTGTTCACTCTGATGATAGTTTCTTTGGCTGTGCAGAAGCTCTTTAGTTTAATTAGATCCCATTTGTCAATTTTGGCTTTTGTTGCCATTGCTTTTGATGTTTTAGTCATGAAGTCCTTGCCCATGCCTATGTCCTGAATGGTATTGCCTAGGTTTTCTTCTAGGGTTTTTATGGTTTTAAGTCTAACATTTAAGTCTTTAATCCATCTTGAATTAATTTTAGTATAAAGTGTAAGGAAGGGATCCAGTTTCAGCTTTCTACATATGACTAGCCAGTTTCCCCAGCACCATTTATTAAAAAGGGAATCCTTTCCCCATTTCTTCTTTTTGTCAGGTTTGTCAAAGATCAGATGGTTGTAGATGTTCAGGTTACAAAATCAATGTGGAAAAATCACAAGCATTGCTATACACTAATAACAGACAGAGAGCCAAATCGTGAGTGAACTCCCATTCACAATTGTTTCAAAGAGAATAAAATACCTAGGAATCCAACTTACAAGGGATGTGAAGGACCTCTTCAAGCAGAACTACATACCACTGCTCAATGAAATAAAAGAGGACACAAACAAATGAAAGAACATTCCATGCTCATGGATAGGAAGAATCAATATCATGAAAATGGCCATACTGCCCAAAGTAATTTATAGATTCAGTGCCATCCCTATGAAGCTACCAATGACTGTCTTCACAGAATTGGAAAAAACTACTTTAAAGTCCACATGGAACCAAAAAAGAGCCCACATTGCCAAGACAATCCTAAGCCAAAAGAACAAAGCTGGAGGCATCATGCCACCTGACTTCAAACTATACTACAAGGCTACAGTAACCAAAACAGCATGGTACTGGTACCAAAACAGAGATATAGACCAACGAAATAGAACAGAGCCCTCAGAGATATGTAGTCCTTTTCTAGGCAGTTACTTCCTATCACTAACTCCTCCCCAAGGAATGGGAACCATTGATAAATAACTATTCATCTGTGCACAAACTCTATTTAAGGTAGTTTATTACTTTTGGTATTGTTTCATTATGTGGCCCTGAAATTTAATACGTTGGTGGGTTTTGTGAAATTTTTATTTTAATTCAATGAAGTGGCAAAATAACCAGCACACTTTTTTGTGTGCCACTTTGTGGTAGAACATTTGTGTTTGAATTCTCATTGCAATGCAGAGTACTTCTTGAGTGAGAATCAGGTCTGTGTTCACCTCTAGCCTCTGTAACTCTCTAGGTGTGAGGCCTTGGAGAATCACTTAATTTCTCTGAGCCTGTCTTTCCTCATCCATAAATCAGGGAGGTTAGATAACGTGTTATGATCTCCAAAGGTCCTTACAATGTTAAAATTATATGATATTTGAGTGACATAAATTTTAAAAGTTTATAGTGACATTTTGTTTTATTTGTCGCTTTAATTATTGTGCTTAAGAAATATGCTATCATTTTGAGTCAACAGTCCTCACTAAAAAGTAAAAATTTGCTATTTGTATTTATTCAGGCCTGGTTAAATTTAGCAGCAACATGAAATAAATGGTTACCTGTTTTAGATATAATTTCATAATAAGGCCTCTGAAGGTCGTTTGAAATACTGCACTAATTAACGTTTTATTTCCAGCCTTCCTTAATTATTCTAGCCAGATGGTCCTTTATTTATGTTATTGCTAGAGGTTTCCAGCTGAGGTTGTTTGACTGTTGAAGAAAAATATGTAATGGCACCATAAGATAACTGTAATTGAATTGTTAGATATGTTAGAGCATTTGAGCCTTCTGTCTCATTTCTATCCACATCTGGGAAATAAGTTTGTTAACAAAGCACTTTGGCACCTCATCTGATGCTTGAGTGAGATTCTGAACTGTCTAGATGGAATTCAAATGGGGATATGACTGTGCATTTTATTGTAAAAGGCACTTTGCAAATATCTCTCTGTGCAAAATTCATTTTGTGAATGAAAAGAACCTTTAAAATAAGTACACTTTTAAGGACATGATCTGTTTTCCCAGTGTCGTAATAACTTCAGGAATAAGCTGTTGCATTAAGGTCAGATTTAAAATTTGTGCAGATTAACCACCATTTAGGAAGCAGTTAAGTGGAGTTTTTATGGCATGGAACTTCAAAAGTCTAAATGAATTATCAGCTGAATAGATAGTCCAATAAAAGAAGCAGACTTAAAGTGGAAGATAAAAGTGATAAAGTGACAGTAAATTAGACAATAGAACTAAAAGCTCTATTGTTATGAAGAACAACAAAAGACCTGAAGTATCTATGTTTCTTTACAAAGTATCTTTTCTCATTTCTGTGCTTATGAGTTTTACAATTACTAAATAAATAGTATTGGATCTGGAAGCTTCTATCAGCCAAGTTAGGTAGAAAGCCTTATTAACATGGCCACTGGCAACTTAACACTGGGCAATTTTCTTCCAAGCAAACATGATTTCCTTATTATAGTACTTAAGCTGTGCACATGCAGGATAAATCAGTTCAATGACCTTCTTCCCAATATGTTCAGAGATGTCAAAATCTCAGTGTATGCAGAGCTGACACAATTGGACATGATTGTTCAACATCTTTGTAATTGAGATGCTGTTTGTTCAAATCATGGAGGCATTGTTTATCTTATATGGTTTATCATGATTTATATATAAATAAAATTTTATTGGTCAGAAGACTTTCATAAGTCAAGTTACTGGTTGAGTATAAGGCACTAATATAATTATTAATGATTATGGAGGTATCAAATCTGGATGATCATTTGATACCTAATGAAATGGTAAAGCAAAACAAGTAACTTGCAGTGGAATGCACACACATGCACACAGATACGTTTGTTTGAATAGAAACATGTTGACGATGTTGATTTAAAAAGATTTTCAAAGAAACTAGAGAGGAAGGGGATTGGATTTGTTGTTTTGTCTTCTTTTTTTTAATTTCTTCTATCACTTTGCTTTCTTTTGCCCATAAAAATTAAATGGCATACTTAAGTCAGCCATCTTAGAGACACTGACTTCTGCTAAATAAGAGAAAGAGCTTATGGAGTGTTGTGTTGTTCATTTTTTTGTGTTTTTTATGTTTTATTTTTTTCCTTATTGACTTGTCCCAAAGGCATTTCTGTGTTTTGGTTTGTTGATTATTCCCACTTGAATAATTTCTCTCTGCAGGAGGCTTTTTGTACCGATCACTAAAGTAAGTCTCCTAATTTATAACTCTGAATATATTTTAATTCGCCCCTTGTGGAATATGTGCTATCTAAGAATATCGAATATCTACATGTGCTTCAATGCATATATTTAGTTCTAGGCAGAATGAGAGTCAATTTGAATGTTCTGCTGACTTGCTTTGGAAACACACATAACTACAAGCCCTTATTCAGCTATTGGCCACCACTTAGTTTATAAGGGGAGATCAATGTTCCTGGGCTCTGCATGAATTAAAAGAAAGTGTATGTTTGAAAATGTGATCCAGTCTTTTTATTCATGCTACTACACGGGGAGTGAGGGAAGAGGACAAGGGCCGAATAACTATCTATTGGGTACTATGCTCACTACGTGGGTGACGGGATCATTCGTACCCTAAACTTCAGCGTCCCGCATTAGGCCTATGTAACAAAAACTGGCACATATGCCCCTTAAATCTAAAGTAGAAGTCAAAATTATTTTTTAAAAAATACTAATATCAAAAAGAGGAAATGAGTCATTAATACTATTGGTTTTCACTTGTAAATGACGTCATTTCCTTTCACTGCTTTCAAGATTTTCTCCTTTTCTTTCTTTGGCTTTCAGCAATTTAATCATGATGTATCTATATGTGGATCTCTATGCATTTATCCTACTTCATGTTTGTTTAGCTTCCTGGATGTGTAGATTAACGATTTTCAATGAATTTGGGAGTTTAAAGAAAATGAAAATGTGAGCAAGGCATTTGTGAAACTAATACAGTTTATGAGAAATTAGAGAGGGGGATCTTTACATAAGCATCTTGCTAGAAGTTATTAAATGTGTTTCTATTGGGATTAATAAGACGATGCAATGGCAGCTTTGGTTAGGTTGCTTTAATTATGTATTTTGAAGTTTGCTTTTTATTTACCGATGATTGGTTAGTGATGAATTTATCATCCTTCTATATGGCAACAGTAAATAAATATGATATGGAAAATTTGCAACTGGCCAACTAAAAGACACTTGTAGAAAATATATGTTAGAATGAACTGTTTAGTTAACTACTATTATGATCATGAAAACAACTGTAGTTTCATTGTTTAAAGGATTTATAAAATAGGTTATAAGAATGTTTTTGTTCTATACATTAAGTGACCATTTTGTTCACAAATTTGTTATGAATTGTAGTAAATGTATGCTGCAAAGTCGAATCCTAAATAATTGTTAGTAAAGATTTATGCAGTTTTAGTTTTTTATATAATTTTACATATTTTCATAGCTGTAAAGGGGATTGTTAGCATTTCTCTATCCAAGCATACCTGCCAGAAATCAGTTGTTGTTGTTTTTCCATTAGACTGACACGGTCTAAGGAAAGTGAGGGGTTTTTCTATTTTGTATTTTTCTCATATTTGAGATGACAAAATCATTCATCATTCTCAATTACTAGAAGGTAATTCACTGAATTCAATGTGAGTTAAAAGCCAGATACCTATAAAATTCTTGCACTGACCAATAATAATAAGTTCTGATGCACATTTTATCCCTAACATGTTAATAATATACCTATTTTCTATTGAATTGTTACTGAGGTATACCAAACCAGTGCAAGTGAACATTAACAGATGGCTTAAAGAATGGAGAACATATTTACGATAACTAGAAGAAATGGACATGTTGATAACCTTTACTATTAATTGATAATAAAATGTCATTGATCTTTTTTGAGGGCAGCACCTTAAAGAAGCAGTATATATTCGAGGTCTCATGTATTGTAAAAGCATCAGAATGAGTGCATACCATTCTGCATACAGTTTACTTTTAAGAGAACATTATATATTATTAATCCTAAAAGCCATTAGACAAGAGAACATTTGCTATTTACTTAAATTTTACTTGGATAAAAAGAATTTTTCTGAGATTATCTTATGTTTTAACTAAATATTTGTCATTTATTATAGATGAATTATTAAGAGATTTATAATGCATGTAGATTTTCCTTCAATTTAGTAAAAAGGAAAGTTTATTACTAATTTATATATTGTAAGTTATGTAGTTTCTAGTTAAAAACTAGAACTGAAGCTTTTGATTTAGTTACTTTTTAAATAATAGTTTTTATTTGTCATTGCATAAAATAATTACAACACTTAAACTGTAAACTAAATCAATAGGTAATCTAATAAATGTAAGCAACTGAAAAGACACGTTTGGCTGGTAAGTAAAACCTTTCAGGTTTATGACATTAAATGTAAAGGCTTTCACATGCTTTTATCTTTAAGCTCTAATGTGTGTCACTTTTCAAAAGTATTATATTGGCTGTTTACAAATATGCTTTTATATATATAGCTATGCACGTGTAAGTATTCATCTGAAATTGTCGTGTACATTTATTTTGGTCATGAGTGCCTCTTCGTGGCTTTCAGTATGAAATCCATACTCATTAGCATCTAATACAAGGCACTAAGTGATGTGATCACAGTAATCTCCTTAGGCCTATCTCTTAATGTGACTTCTTGCCCCAGATTTTCTCTTCACTACAACTGGCTTTGCTCTGAACCCACCGTGGTTTTTGTTTTTTAGATCTGTTTGCAAACTTTGCCTTTCCGTTTGGAATGTTTGCTGAGTCCTCTGTTACCCAAAATTGGCCCCTATTTTCAAACAACAGTAACAATATTCTTGTGATGGACCTTTAGCCCTCTGGTTATCATTGTTTTCTGGAAGGTCTTCCAATGCATATTAACCCTCAGTCCAGGCTAAGTATTTTCTCTGCGTTCTCTAGCAGCCTGTGTTTACCTCTGTGATGGTCATGCTGTTATGGAATTTCCTGTTTATTCATTTCTCTCCCCAACACTCTAAGCTCCTTGTTTGCAAATATTGTGTCTTATTTAGATTTTTATCTCCAAAACAATCCTGCACAGTGCCCTGGCTCACAGCAGACACAAAATAAATGTTTGTTTCATTAGTGTTTATCAAACAAAATCACTCATGAGTTTCACCTACAAATGCAATCTTAAATGTGCCTGTGATCACATCCTTTTTTATGTGTAACTTCTGGAATTAACAATGTACCATGAATACTGATATTAAATATGATTATCTCAGGTATCTCCTGTGAGATAGTGAAATAACCTACCATATTTGTCTCGAAAACTGTGTTTTATCCTCAGAACTAAATACAATATAAGCAGTCTGAAATATATATTGAAATCTGTGCAGTCTGAAATATTCATTATTGACATTTCCTGAAAACATGGAAGTGTTTTCCAGTTATTTGTTTGAGAGACTGGCATTGCTATTGTAGACAGTATGGAAATCTGTGAATTTCTTTTTTTTTTTTTTTGAGATGGAGTCTGGCTCTGTCACCCAGGCTGGAGTGCAGTGGCATGATCTTATCTCACTGCGACCTCTGCCTCCCGGGTTCAAGCGATTCTCCTGCCTCAGCCTCCCAAATAGCTGGGATTAAGGCACCCGCTACCACACCTGGCTATTTTTTGTATTTTTAGTAGAGACGGGGTTTTGCCATGTTGACCAGGCTGGTCTCCAACTCCTGACTTCAGGTGATCTGTCCGCCTCAGCCTCCCAAAGTGCAGGGATTACAGGCATGAGCAACTATCATTCCCATCATTCTTCTTTTCTCATTGACTAATTTAAAATGTTACCTGGGAAACTGATTGTTTAACTGTTAATGGTTGCATGTTACATTTTTTGAATAAAAATTATAATTCCTTTAAGTAAGACACTGTGTTGTATATAGCTCCTTAACTGTGCATGTTGTTGGTGTCCATGTTTAGATGAGTAATGAAAATTATTGATGGGAAATAGGGCCATTTTTATTATTGCTGCAGATAAGATGTGGTGGATTTAAGATGACCACAAATTCTTTGACATTACTCACAAAGAAAGGTGATATTTATGTCCCCTCCCCTTGAATCTGAATGGACTCTAAGAAGGCTTTGTCCAGTTGTATACAGTGGAAATGATGCTGTGCCAGTTTCTTAGCCAAGACCTTAAGAGATTGACAATTTCCACTTCTTGTCTCTTAGAGCACTTGCTCTTAGAATGTTTGTTCTGGGTAGGCCAGCTACCATGTATTGAAGTCTGTCTTCCCTGAGTGAGGGGGAATGAAAGAGGGAAAAGAGGAGGGAGAGAGAAAGATGGAGAGAGACCAAGGAACTTCAGGATACCAGATAAGTGAATGAAGAATGTGAATCCATCTTGGAAGTGGATTTTCCAGTCCTAATTTCCTCAGCTGCCACAACATGAGTCAGAGATGAACTACCTATCCAAGTTCTTCCAAGATTCCTGACTCACAGTCATGATTTAACTATGGGTATGGTTGGTTAAGCCATTGATAACCGGAAAAAAAAGGGTGATCACTTTATATAAATAAGGAAGTTTAACATAGTTTAGTCTCTAATTTATGAATAGTACATATGAAGAGTGGATTGTGAATTATATCTTGAGCATTCTTGGTAATAGGCATATGTTGCCAAAATTTCTTTCATATTCCTTATTAATTATTAAAGTTATTTTTCTTCTTAGATTGACATGAACAAAGTTTGAAGGACCCTAAGGAATAAAATTTTAGTAAATAAAGTAGAATGCAAGACGATCATCTCATTCTGTGATAACTACTTCTTTTGAATTTTGTAAACAGTTTCTTTGATATGCATGTTGATTTTTTAGGCTTACTCTTACCTTTTGGGCAAGCTCAGTCCTCTTAGGTGGCAACAAGAACAACAAGCCACTACAAATAGCTAGTAATCCAAATCAATTTAAGTTTTTCCATATATTAATGAATAAAACTTAAAATAAAACTTAAAATTAATTCAAATGTGAATTAATGAAAGTTCTGTTTATTTATCCTACCAATGATCATGTCAGTAGGAGAAGCAAGAATACTTTGAGCTGTTAGGGTCAATATATTTTCCTTAATTTATAACTAACATCTTTGCCGTGTGATTTTATCCTTTGTCTACTGCAAAAATTTCCTCCCCAAACTCCTATTTGCACCGTGCACTAAATAGGAAAATAAGCCTGATCATATGTGCTGCTGCCCCTAAATACTCTTTATTTGCACATGAGTTTTCTCTTTATTGTGTTATTAACATAAATCAGGATCCCATGACCAGGACAACTGAGATTAGCACCTCTACTCTTTGGTATTAGCCAGGCCTTCTGCATACTTAATTGATCTCCAGCAGTATTATTGGCCCGTTTCACTGTTGTGCTTCCATGAATGTAAACCACTGATTCTGAATTACATGTCATTAAAACAAATACTTTGTAATGTCCCCTTTATTAGCATGAAATGAAACTCATCACCAGCATGACTTATGTATATAGCTCCTCAAATCACTTCTTTTCATTCAATGTTGTTTTGATATAATATTAAAGAGAAAAAAGTACTTCCTGGATGAAACCAGTATCTTTATAGAGTTTGCACATTCTCCCCATATCTGTATGGGTTTCTCTGGCTACTCCAGTTTATTCCCACATCCCAAAGATGTGCATATTAGATTCATTGGCCTGTCTAAATGGTCCCAATCTGAGTAAGTATGGGTGTGTGTGTGAGTGCGCCCTGCAAAGGGATAGCATCCTGTCCAGGATGGGTACCTACCTTGCTGCCCTGAGCTGGATAGGTTCTGGCCACCCACCACCCTGAACTGGAATAAGTTGGTTGGAATATGAATGAATGAATGAATGAATGAATGAATAAAATGATTGTAAAATAAAATTTCATGAAGTTTACTATAGTCATGCAAGTGTATGGCAGTAAATGATGTGGTAGGAGAGTGTTCACTGACCCCCAATTTGTGATTGTTTTTGAACTGAGTGGTGGTAGGAGGTTCTTCTTATAATTTTCTCTTCACAAACATTTATTCCTTGATATATCCCACCACCACTATGATTACTGTCACACACTGACTCACCAAAAATTGGGTAAATCATTATCTTACTTGTTTTAATTACTCCTTCTTAAATATATGTATAGCTCACATTTGTTTCAGTGTTTAATATTAGAAGTGTTTGAGGTCTTTAGTTAGAAGTGATGATGTTTCATAATTAGAAATATACCAGAAGAACTTAACTCTTGTTTATATCAATTAGCCTACAGTAAAGTTGGTTTCATTATACATCATTTCACTTAAACTCAGTTTCCAAGAACCTATCAATAATGTGAGATGAGGACTTAATATACATGATTTTAAAAAAATACAGTAAAATGCCCTAATGTAAAAGATACATAAAATGAAGGTAATTTATAATAAATCAATATATATTTAATAGCTAAATGTTTATATGACTGTGCTATAGACAGAATGATGTAGTTAGATGCTTGCATCTATTCATAGAATTAGCGGAAATAGACTGCTACAGATGCTGACAAATAGATGCTTGTTGTTTTGGTGACTCATCCACCATGGGCAGCATTGCAGTACAGTGACATTTTTTGAAAGGATAAATGGTTCACGATAAATTTAGAAACAAAGTGAAGGGAAGTCTTCTCTTAAAATGCACATGGCAGTTACATTCTTGAAAAATTCAGTGTTAATAACTGCAAAATATACTTAGTGTTTACATAAAAATATAGTTAGGGATTGGGTTTAGATCATTATAAATGGGTGAGTACTTGGTTAGACATTTGAATGTCATGCAGGAGTCACGACGGTTCACAGTGGGGGAAGTATCTTGGGCATTGCAGGATCTTTAGAATTCCCAGCCCATTAAATGCCAGCCCAGCCGTTTCCCCATTCATTGTCATAACGCCCACACTGACACACACCCAAGAAATTTCCATAACATCCCTTTGGGATGTCACTTCCACCAAATCTTTGCTTTAAACACTCTCCCTTTTCTTCTTTATCTTTTCTGTTTCTACTCCTGTATCTTGCTGACAGTACCTGTTTCCTGAATTCTCTGGATTAATACATAAAATGTATCCTAACTAAACATACCACAGAATGTTATCAAACTTATGTAATAACATAATTGTAACTCTTTCTTTATGAATTCTCTTACCAAATATATTCTATATACATAAATCTTGACATATAAATGTTAAATTATACCTTATTTTTAATAGCATACCTTTTAACTAATATTACCCGTCATATTGTATAATTCTCAATTTATACTGTTAGTATTTTTTTTCCTTTTTTTTTTTTTTTTTTGAGACGGAGTCTCGTTCTGTCGCCCAGGCTGGAGTGCAGTGGTGCAGTCTCGGCTCACTGCAAGCTCCACCTCCTGGGTTCATGCCATTCTCCTGCCTCAGCCTCCCGAGTAGCTAGGACTACAGGCACCTGCCACCACGCCTGGCTAATCTTTGGTATTTTTAGTAGAGACGGGGAATTTTTTTCCTTTTATATCTATATATAAGTCTACTCATTTGTAATAATACAAAGCCCTTTAAAGGAAAGAGCACATTTTTGTATTTAGGGGTCTCTTACCCAAAATAGATGGATATATGTATATAGTATTTGTTATATTTGTTGAATGAATGGAAAATAGACTATTAGTATCTTTCTTCTGTGGATAATTATGAGTCTTGGAAGTTTCAACCTTTTTTAATGATAGGAATAATTTGATAAACTTTTAAGCAATTTGTTTCAAATTAGCAGCATTCTTCACTGAAGGAGGGAGAGTTCCAGGGGGTATAATATCCTTCCTATCTGGTCAGGAGGATATCAGTTCAGGCACCAGCTTGGAGTGTAAAGCACACTAGTGAGGTAAGGGTATTTATTCCCTCTGCCTCTTCCCTGTACGGTTGCCTCAAGCTGACTGTGTCCTTTGCTGTAAGGTCAGAGTTTTTCTCAAGGTAGCCATCTGTATCAGTCCATTCTCATATTGCTAATAAAGACATACTCGAGACTGGGTAATTTATAAAGGAACAGGTTTAATTGACACACAGTTCAGCATGGCTGTGGAGGCCTCAGGAAACTTACAATCATGGCAGAAGGGGAAGAAAACACATTCTGCTTCATATGGCAGCAGCAAGGAGAAGAATGAGAGCTGGGCCATGGGAGAAGCCCCTTATAAAACCATAAGCGCTCATAAGAATGTACTCACTATCAGGAGAATAACATGGGGGAAACTGCCCCATGATTTAATTGCCATGGGTGTCTCCCATCACACATAGAGATTATGGGAACTACAGTTCAAGATGAGATTTGGGTGGGGACACAGCCAAAACATATCACCATCTCTACACAACATTCTCCTCTGGCTTCTAATAACCTCTCCCTCCTTTTCTCTTTTTGGCTTGTGGAGGGTCCTACAAAATCCAGTGTAGTTTCCCCGCACTCTGCCCACACCTTTGTAAATAATCCTTTTGTGAATCTTCCTCAAATTATCCTAATTTGAATGTGTCATCTCTTTCCTCTTAGGCACTGACTGATATAACCCCCAGGCATAGTTAATTCTCTGCTTGGTGTTCCCATGACATTGTGCATATAGCTCCTTTATTCATTTCTTTATTACATAATTCAACATATGTTTATTGTGCATCCACTAAGTGTCAGGCAGTCTCCTGGGCCCACATGGAAAATATATCCATGTAAGTTATGCCAGCATTAGTTACGCAGTTGTATGCTATTGAGATAGGCAGTTATTTAATGTAATGAGTCCTACACATACAGAAGTTTATAGTGCTATGGAACTTCATCAAAAAGGTTCATAACTTACAGATAATCATTGGAGACATTGTCTCAAAGAATGTGAAATCTAAGCTGAGACCAGAAAAGTGAGTAAGAATTAGACCCGCAGAGAGGGCTGACGGTGAGAAGGGAATGTTCCAGCTCAAGAAAAACATACACAACCAAAAAAGGAAGACATGGCATATTTGAGTAATGAAAGGTAACAGATGACGTGTTTATGACGGGTGAGGGTGTGTCAAGAGATCAGTCTGGAGAATATGGGTCAGATTATAAAGGATATTATAAACTGTGCTAAGAAGTTTACCTTTATTCTAATGAGGATCCGCTGAAGCAAGAAGCATGACATGAACAGATTGTAACTTTGGAAATGTTATTCTGATTAGCTGTAGAGCATAGGTAAGAGGAGAATAAGAATGGAGGGAGGGAGACTGGATGTATGGCAATGATAGGGGGACGAACCAATGTATATTCACCTGGTGGGGAAGAAGAAGAGTGATCAGATTTCAGAGAGATTTTACAGATAGCACCTACAAGACAGGGTAATTTACTGGTATTTGGGGGTCTGAATCCCTAATCCTAAAGACAGTGGGAGATTTCAAGGCTAAATCTCCAAGTTTATGACCAGGCAACCAGCTGGCTGGTAGTGATAGTCAACGAAATAGAGAAGGTGAACTGTGAGCAAGTTTTGGAGGAAAAACCATGAAGGCGGCAATAGATAAATCCAAGTGGAGATGTGTAGTAATAATATAGATAAGTGGGCTTGAGTTTTATGAGATAGATGAGGATTGGTAGTATGGTTTTAGAAGTCATCAACATAAGCTGACCATTAAAGCAAAGGATACAAGATGAAGCAGTGGGGGCGGTAAATCAGAATATGATTGTATCATATTCTAAGGCAAGGATATTTTAAGAACGCTTCAGGATAACACATAAGTAAGGACTGAGAAGGGCTCAGAGAAAGAAATGAACAAGGTGAGAAAGAAACCTTGACTGAGACAGTTTCCATGGTGAGGTGGGGAAGAAAGCCTAGATTAGAGAAGTAAGAGATGAGAACGTAGAGTGAGTATAAATAACTCTTTCAAGTATTTTTTTCCCTGAAAGAGAAGAGAAAGGGTTGTAGTTTTGGTAAATATGGTGGTGGCTCAGGGGCATGGATTGCATGCATGCATGCATGCATTTACATATGTAAGTACACATATGAATATGTAGAATTCTATGTATGTTAGTGGGGGTATCTTAGAGTGGTTTAAATGCTGATGGAAGCAGGCAGTAGGGAGTGGATTAAAGGTATAGGGAAATGAGAATAATCATTAGAGTTAGATTTAGGGGAAGGTAGGATAGGAGCAATATCATTATTATCAGTGTATATTGTTCTTTCTTACTAGCTTGATCCCTAAAAAGGCAAAGACTATATATTTCTTTGTATCCTCAGCATCTAAGACATTACCTAGAGAATACTGGGATCTTCTATATTTTAGTTTTAGGAAAAAGGAATAATAGCTTGCTAAAATAAAATAGTTAATTTACCTCAGAACTCTTCCAAGATCCTCAGCCAATATTTGCATTATATCCTACCTTCAAAAACTGTCAAACATATGTCCTTTAGGTATTTTATCCATAGAAATGTTTTTTAAATGATCCCTTTTGGACATTAAATAACAGTTTTAATAATTTTGAATTAGTACTAAGTGCCATTTAAGTGTTCTCCTGATGTATACTAAATGAAAACAGAAAATGATAAATGGGAGAAATAAGTTAGATCAATATGGTTAAATTTAATAAAATTCAAATTACAGAATCTACACTATTTCTATG
The DNA here is from genome assembly GCF_006542625.1 of Nomascus leucogenys. Classification (NCBI taxonomy): domain Eukaryota; kingdom Metazoa; phylum Chordata; class Mammalia; order Primates; family Hylobatidae; genus Nomascus; species Nomascus leucogenys. The sequence continues at coordinate 17,901,855 of NC_044383.1, read as the reverse complement.
GTGATATCACTATGATATGTGATAATAACTCCCTCAATGTATAAGTTCCAGTCAGAAGATGATTATGTGCAGAAAGCTTTTGCTTTTGTGACCCTGTATCTCACCTGTTCTTTTTTATTGGTTGATTATATTTGAAGAGACTCGAATCTGTTTACATTAGATTAGACTATATACCAGCCACATGATTTTCTGTCATACTAAAATTTCAAACTTAAGATCAGAAGTAATCTAGATTCTATAATAAAAATCATGACATATGCTATGGAGCTTGGCTGCAACTCAATTAAAATTAAATTTTATCTAATTATGTTGGTGGTAATCAGATGTGTACTCTTTGACCAGTCACCTGTAGCCAATTTGTCACACTTTCTTTCTGAAACTTATTGAATATTTTTTAAAAGATATTTTATCTTTTGAGAATTTTTGGTAAAATGCTTAGTTGGCAATAACATCTGATTTACGAATTTATGTGATATCCCTCATAATAGAATTTCAAAATACATTTTAAAAATTACTTTTTAATGATAGAAGGCAAATTCCACCTATCTGATCATTCCAAAGGCAGAATTATTAATTTGATGGCAAATTGATTTTCATATATTATAAAAAATGATGCTCCAAATAGAAAAGTTTTACTTAAAATCATAATAATTTTGCCATTGATCTTATACAAACTTTAAAATTCATATGTTCAAAGTACTTAAGGGAAAAAGGAAATAGTTGATATATCCTTGACATCTGCTGCTAAAAGTCAGATTACTTTGTATTTGCATTTAAAGTAAACAATGTTAAACATGAAAATTATCAAGAGAAGAAATATGTACTGTTATCTCTTCTGAAGAGTTATTCAAATTTTAATTGTTATATAAATTAAAATTTAGTGTAATTTTAAAAAGTGATTGTCTCTTTGTAACTGGTTAGTATATGCCAAGGCCTGTGTTAAGTGCTCAATATACATTATATTATTTAATTTATGCAATACTATGAATTATTATTATTTCCACTTATCCAGTGAGTAAACTGAGGTTCAAAGAATTTAGTTAACTTGATATGCTCACAGGCTAGTAACTAGGCAAAACACGGATTCAAATTTGGGTTTCTCTGACTTGAAAGCTCATGCACTAGACCCTTACTGTGTATATTATAATCTCAGCCATTTGCAACATTTTTACTATATTTTAAGTGTAATATTTCTGCATATATAATATAATAGGCTATATTTGTTTATATATCTTAAATGCATTAAAAGAATATGTGGTACCTGTCACTATGCTTAGAACAGCTGTAGGAATTATGATTTACAAGCATGTACAATATGCTCTCTGCCTTTCATTCTGCTTGGAAAAGGATGACATATATGAATAAGATAGTGAGTGATATAATCCAAATTGTATGATATACATTATCATATAATAGTATAATATACGAAAAGTGTGTGTTACAGGCAGCAAATCCTATAGGAGTTTTGTTAAAAATAAGTTCAATGTAGGCATATGTCATCAAGTAGAGCTTCTTGGGGGAGATGAGGACTAAACGTGGATGGATGCCAAATAATCGCATTGGCTTGTGTACACACAAACTGGACCTGCTGAGATCCATCTGCTTTAGGATTAAGGTTCCTCTAAAACTGAAGAGTGCCATGAGTTTTCTGGTTCTGAAAATACTTTTAGCACGGTGGCCCCATGAATCTATATGCCCTGTGACTGCTTTATATTACTCTAATGTAGCCAAAGAAGTTTACTTGGAATTCTAGCACCTGCCTTGGCTCATTGGCAAATCCCACTGCTTGACCCATACCGTTTTCCCACAGCTCCCACTTTACCTGAGTTTCATCCTGGATGGTCTGTCCCACCATGCTCTCACCTAAATCCAGCCTTCCTACAATAGCATCCTTCCCTGATTCCTGTTCTCATTGAGACTACCTTCCTGGCCCCTTTGCCAGTGTTCTCCACTAAAGAGATGTTCCCCACAGCTTCTGTGGCTGGCTTCTCCAGAGCTTACTAACTCCCTGTACCAATCTATAGGAAGCCTCACAGTCAGTATTAGGCTGTGTTCTCCATGGCTGAGTCAGATATTCAGAACTTGTGTTTTAAAATCAGTAACAGCTTCACCATAGCAAAAGCATAGCAAAGAAAGGCAGTAAATCCTGACACAATTATGAATCTCAAATGTATTCTTTCTTGCTGTGCTATTAGATATGAGCAATAATAGTTTATGAGGATATATGTAGGCTTTTGATAATTTCTATTTTTAATTTGCTGTGAATAATATATATGTGAAAAGAAAATATTTGTGTTCAAGATAATGAGTCAGTATTTTGCTTATTAAATATATGTCCTATCACTGTGTATAAATAAGCATACCACTTTGAAACAATTAAATGTTTTGCAATAAAATAAAATTCAGATATAAAATAGTTATACATTTTTCAAGTTAGTCTATTTTTATCAAGGTTTATAATCACTTTCCAGTACATGAAAATTATCATATAAATAATTTAATAGAAGACTCTGCTCTCTTCACATTTCAAAGTTTATTTTTTAGGTATAGAAAAAAAATCAATATTTTTTTTTCTCATTTTCACTCCTAGAATTAGAATCCAAATCATTTGTAGGTATTTCTTTTAATGCTTACTTTTAAATTTACCTAACTGTAATTTTATCCAGCAGTGAAAATCTGCAGGATCAGGGTCACCTTGCCCTATGTCAAGCTATTCCACTTCTTAACTGTTTCTGTACTTAAAAATCTATGTCATTTGATATTAAATTCTGAGTTTGTGTTTATTTAATTTTAAAGCCACAGATAAAATGGTTCAACATAGAAACATTATCCCAGAAATGTTGTTATTACCTGGTCATTTGGCCACTGAAACTGAAGACCAGATGGGAAAACATCTAATGGTTTCTCATTAATCCAGAGAATGTAGTTCAATAGAAGAGGCAATATGTTTGTTGTTGTGGCCAGCATTAAAATAAAAGTAATCAAGAAGGTAAAGACTGCTGATGTAGGCTGGGAGACAGGAGTTGGGGAGAGGGATTTAGTCACTATTTTTAATAGAAATATATAACAGAGTCATTGATTATTAAACTACAAAGATATTTAAAGATCACTAATACAAACTCCTCACTTTCCTAGAAAAAACTGAGGCACAAAGAAGGTAAGTGGCTTAACCCAATATAATCCAAAAAATTAATAATCAACCAAGACTAGGATATCATCTCATGACTTTCAGTCAGGACTCTTTTGGCCTTTGAAAAAATACAAACCTACGTAAGTATTTATTTGCACCAATATTTGGAGAAAATATATAAGGAGAAAGACGAGAGGAAAGAAGAGGCAGATGACGAGGAGGAAGATGAAAAAATCCATGAAAAAGCTACTGAGAATCAGTGAAAACTTCTAATAAAAAATGGACACCAATTTAAATCTGTTGCTATCTGGAAATTCTCTTTCTTCACCACATATATTTAAGAATTACTAAATAAATGTTAGAAATCAAGCAAAAACATAACTTGTGACTCCCCTTGAGTCATAGTTTGACCACTGTTGCTCATCCAGGGCAACCTGTGAAGAGTCATTATCTAGAAAGATTCGCCTGAATAAGGCAGACATTGGACCAAAGCAGCCCCACCTTATGACTAGGACTCAATTTCAATAAGTTTTTTTTCCTGTATATTTTTGTTCAGAAAGTGGTACCTGTTCCTCACTGGTCCATCAGACTCATTAAATGTTAAGGATTCTTAAATGGGTTGTAACTTCGAGGCATCTTCTGTTTTGCAGTTTTGGTTTTGTTTGTTTGCTTAGGTTTCAGGGTGAAAAGTTGATGAAAATAACATTGGTATGGTAATTCGATTGTGATAAATACAAATAAAGGTTAGATGTTCTAAGACATAGTGAAATTCAGAGGACACCTATAAGAAAGTAGAAAGATAGCTGTAAGAAGTTTCACTGACAAAAATATAGATTCTTAAGCCTCATATTCAGAAATTCTGACGTAGGAATATACAATTTTAAAAGAAACTTCCGGAGTATTTTAAAGGTTGTCCAAGGTTTGAAAAACACTGATTTACACTGTCTAAATATTGGCTGTTATGATTAACTGATAAAGTTTATATTCAATTCATTGTGTATCATGTTTTGACTAGCTTATTGTTGCTTTTATGTGTTTGTTTATGCTTTTACTCTGTGTTTGGATTATTCATAGCTTCCTTAACACCCATTACCCTAGTTTATTGAGAGTTGGCTCAGTTGCTTAGGAAAGCTATATTTCTGCAATTCTACAACTCCATACTTTTGTAATTAAAATAGAGTTCAGACTTATTATTTGGAACTACCTTCAGGGGTAATTGGCAAAACATAAAGAAATTAGCCTCACTGCTGTAGCTATGCCTCATATTTTTTCCCCAAAAAGATATCTAGATCTGAGCCATCAAGTATGACAGCCACTGGCAACATATGGCTATTTAAAGTTAGTTAAAATTAAATACAATTTAAAATCTAGTTCCCCAGTCGTACCAGCGTCATATCAAATCCTCAATAGACACAGTAAATACTTGGTATTTAACCTCTCGATATTAAACAGCATAAATATAAAGCAAAAAGTTCTATTGGACAGCACTCACCTAGAATGACCACCTCCCCTATTCACAAGACTAGTCTGTAGAACTTTTAATTATTTGCAATACTTACATCCACTTTTAAAGGGTAAAAGAATTTGCCAACACTAAAGATAGTCAAACAATTTTGCCATAGGATCTAAGGGAAAGCACGGTGCTCGTATTTTGAGCAATATCTCAAATACATGCAGTTTAGGGACTATGGATGACTATAGATGACTAGCACAGTTTTTATATGAATATGTACATTTTGGTAGTGTGCCAGGTATATTCTGCCTGCCCCTCCCGGTCCACTCTTCACTGCTGTCTACCCTGCTCTCTGCCCCAGAAGCTGACTGTAGTTACTATGCCAACGGACTTCTTGCACTTTTTCTTCCAGTAGGTTTGGTATGGAGTATGAGATCAGGATATTATGTCTCCCATTCCCTTCTAGCAAGGTCTCAAAGGCTGACTGTGCTGCACAACCCAAGGTATATCAGTTACCTATTGTGGCGTAACTATCTGAAAATTTAGTGGCTTAAAACAACAATAATGTATTCATTCTCACAATTCGATGGGTTTTCTGCATTAATAAATAATCTGAGAAGTTCCTCTTTTCCATGTTTGTTGGCTTATGCGATTACATTGAACTGGGAGGTCAGCTGAAGTCAGAACCTGTCTGGTGTCTCAGGTGGAGTAGCTAAAACAGCTCAGGGTGGCTGATCTTTTCTCTATATATTATAGTTGAATGACACTACATCATTGCTCAGGGGTTCAAGAGGAGGAAAGTACAAGTTTCTAGACCTCTGAAAATCTAGGCCTGGAGCTGGTCCAGCATTACATCCACAACATTACATCTACTGCATCTTTTTTTTTTCTTTTTTCTTCTTTGAGACAGTCTTGCTCTGTCACCCAGGCTGGAGTGCAGTGGTGTGATCATGACTCAGTGCAGCCTCAAACTCCTGGGGGCTCAAGTGATCCTCCTACCTTAGCCTCCCCAGTAGCTGGGACTACAGGTGTGTGCTACCATGACCAGCTAATTTTTTAATTACTATTTTTTTTCTGTAGAGGTGAGGTCTCACTGAGTTGCCCAGGCTTGTCTCAAACCCCCTAGGCTCAAGCAATCAGCCTGCCTCTGCCTCCCAAAGTGCTGGGATTACAGGTGTGAGCCACCACACCTGGACCATCACTGCATTTTATCAGCCAAAGCAAGTCATGAATCAACTTAGTTTCAAAGGATGGAGATGAGACTTGATGGGAGAAGCAGCATGCACCTGCAAATACAGGAGAGATTGCTGGTAGCCATATCCACCATTGAAAGTCACAGATTCTGTCTAGGAACCTTTGTCCATGACTTTCTTGCTTTTGATTTCTTGGTAACCACTTGTTCCCCTTACCCCTCCAAGCTTAGGGGTGGTGTGACTCCCCAGTTCTTACGAATCCCTACACACTGAATTATACCTTGTGAATTTCCTGTGCCTGTTTACCCCAATGGGGTAACTTCAAAATACCTGAATGGAGAACTATTTTGCTGCTTGATCCTGTTTCATCTATTCTCAAAAATTAGTTATATTGCTTTATCTTACTACCTTATATCTGAAATTGTTCACAATATTCTATTAATTTTTTTAGCAATCATAAAGCATTTAAAATGTTCCTTTACCCAGTTAGCTTTACATTTAGTCTTTATGATTTCTTACATTAGGATTTAATCTTGATGGAGAATGAATATTAAGTTTAACTAACATATCTGTAAACCTTTATTTCAAATTGAAATCTTCTGATTTTGATAACATCTGCAACCTCCAGTGACCAGACTGACAATCTTTAACTGTATGACTCAGTTCTTTGTTCTGTGTTCAGTATCAATGTCAATAGTATACTAAAATGTCCATTTTTTTTCTAGGATTACATAAAACTTTTACATTTGTGTCTTAAACAGGTCACCAAGCATTTAACTTTAACCTTTTTATATCATTTATGTTCAATAGAATTCACTACTTTTGCTACTCTCATCAATGCTTGTCTTCTGACTTATTAATAAATTAATGAGCTTGTTTTAACAATTGAGATTTAGACCAGATGGTCATATGATTACTCAGTGTTTTCAGGATCGAGGATTTAAAAACTAAGTTTCATTATTCCCCTCAGACATACTGATTTCTTGAAATTAAATTATTTTAAGGTTTATAGAACTAGATCCAGAAAAAAAATGCTTCCTATTCTAGAAGGAAGAGAGCTTTCCACCTTTAATTTACCTAAAGTGGTTTTCCAAATGATTATTTGTAAATATCTGATACCATATTGTTTTCTTTTATAATTTATTTTTGATTCTGCTTAAAGAAATAAAAGGCTTTAGCAAATTTAAAGTGGCCCACTACCCCAAGACTTAAGAAAACATTTTTACTAAACAAATTTAACAATGTATATGTCATATCATTGAAAATCTGAATTTTTACTTTTTTGCTCATTTTTCTGACAGAATATGATAGCTGTCTGAAGGATATGTAATATTTATACATGGGAATATAGCAGATATAACCCGTTAATATGATATACACTAGAGTTAGAGTATATCTAGATAATAGAAATACTAGATTTGTAATATTGAGACCACATTACTGTGATATTTCATTGCAGCTATAATAAATTTTTATGACTTATCATAAGGTAAATGCCAACTTTGCAACATGTACGTTTTTTTCTTTGCAACTGACATTCTATGTTCCGGTTCATTGTGCTCCTGAAATATTCCCATCATTTCCTTTCCTGGGAGAATCCCTTTCTTGTGAACTACAGTGACTTTTTTATTGACATACTGCAAGTGCAGAAGCTTTCCAACAAAGCATTACTTTGTAACAGTAGACCAGGTACATTCTGCCAAGCAATGCATCATGTATATATTCACTGGAGCACAAAAATATTTTGGTGATATACCAGGTAAAATTGATATTCTAGTAGGCAGATTTTGATTAAATTCCCTTTCTTCTACAACTTTGGTCAAATTTCAGGTATTTAATTCCCATATATGATGATGTTTGTGAACTTCAATATACATTGTTATGTTTTTCACCTGAATTCCCAGCTGAATGTAAAAACTGAGAACAAGAAAAGGTGTTATTAGTTAGAGGTGTTTTTAACAGCTCTCCAATTTCATAACTTGTCATTTCCCTTTTCTTTGATTTAGAAATGTGTTATACTCCTGGAAGTTTTCACATTTGATATATGTAAAAAATAGAATACTTTGAGAGGGATTATACTAGCATAGTGGTTAAGAGCTCAGACTCGGCCGGGCGCGGTGGCTCACGCTTGTAATCCCAGCACTTTGGGAGGCCGAGGTGGGCGGATCACGAGGTCAGGAGATCGAGACCACGGTGAAACCCTGTCTCTACTAAAAATATAAAAAAAAATTAGCCGGGCTTGGTGGCGGGCGCCTGTAGTCCCAGCTACTCGGAGAGGCTGAGGCAGGAGAATGGCGTGAACCCGGGAGGCGGAGCTTGCAGTGAGCTGAGATTGCGCCACTGCACTCCAGCCTGGGTGACAGAGCGAGACTAGGTCTCAAAAAAAAAAAAAAAAAAAAAAGAGCTCAGACTCTGGAGCCAGAGAACAGGGTTTTACATTTCATCTCTGTTTCTTACTTGCTTTTAACACTGTACATGTTACTGTCTCAATGCCTCAGTTTCTTCATCTTTAAAATGGAAATAATATCCATATACATAGGGGTAGTCATACTTTATACAGTTATGGTGAGGATTAAGAGTTAATATATGTAAAGTGCTTAAAAAGTGACTGTCATATAATAAATTCTATGTGTTTGCTATCATTGTTGCTATTGAAAGACAATGAAAGCACATTTGCTCATTTAATTAGTTCCAGTCATTGTTATTAATGTATTTCATTTCATTTTTCCTGCAGTGAAAAAGAATGCAATGGATCCTTTTGCCATTATTTAATATTTTAAGTTGCATTTTTAAGTTTATATATAATGTATTCTACAATATTTCACAATATATGAGATATTGGGACTTTAATAATAACTCGTGTGAGTAGCGTCTCTAGTCTTAGAGACTCTAACACTATCTCAACCATGCAAAGTAGATCACTCTCTTAACTACTGAGCAAGTAGTCTCTTTGAAATCAGTCCATTCTGTGGGCGCCATATACATGTTACTCTTTAACGCATATAAGGTTGATACCTTACTGTTTCTCAACTTTGATTAGAGACTAAGACCTTGTTTTGACTATAAAATATATTTCTTCAAGAGGGAGAAGGAGAGAGTGCCCTGTGTTTCAGTGAGGCATGGAACATCTGAGTACAGGTCAAGGTCACTGCCGTTTACTTGCTATGTTGATCTCTTACCTTTGTGACTCACAGTTTCTTTATCAGCTAATTATGTGATTAGTATAAAAATCAAATATGAGAAATAATGTCGAAACACTTTAGATGCTGAAAATATTACAGAAATAAAAAGCAGTATTACTGAAGCCACTGTACCTTTATCCTGCTGAAGAGGTTAAGGATTAAATTGGTTCTGAATATGCATTCTGTGGTAGTGGGGTTGGAGCATTGCAGAACATGCTGATGTACATGCTTAGGGAGAGGGACAGTGATTTCTAGCCAAGTCTCAGAAGGACTGTGTGGTCGTGAAACACAGGCTGCATTTGGCAGAAGTGATCCAAGCTAGAGGTCAGATCAATGGTGTCCAAAAGATGATTTAGAAGTCTTCTTTTTGCCCAAAGCCTTTTGACGAATTTCCTACCAAGTATTTTTCTAAGAACTATTAATAAATGTTGAAATTAGCAGATTTCAGTTGTATCTCCTTTTCATCCTTACTCTGCAAGATAGACTCCAGAATATAGTCTAAAGGAAAGAGAAGAAAAGAAAAAGTAATGGACAGAGTAGATGCTTCTAATATAAAAGAGTTCCAATAGGCTGAGTGCTATATAAGAAAAAGGAAAAATATTTGATATTTTTAACTAACATTTATTGCGCTACACATTTTGATAGCATTCCAATGATGATTAGACCTGCCTTGTCTTTGAGATTCTTCAACTAGTTGAGGAAAGACATCTATCAAGGAAAGTATCTACATTTCTCCTCAAGCTATCTGAAAGAGTTTCACTGTTTCCCTAATCAGGTTGTTAGGTAAGGACAAAGATGAGAGCATGAGTAGTAGAATTTGTGGGATAGGTGAGGGTAGCCAGACCACTGCCTCAGCAGGGAACAATTAGGGCAGCCTCCAAAGGAAAGGAATCTTTGAGGCAAGAGATTTCAAGAAGGTTTTTTACGAAGTTTGTTTGTAAGTAATGTACCCTTCTCTTCTTATCCCAAGAAAGCGTCACTGAACTTCCATATTTCATTTCAATCCATTTGAGTTGAAGTTGTGGGTATTTAGAGTTATTTTTGCATATGATATTATCTTGAGACTGCTCATAAGGTGAGAGAAACAAGATATCCCAATAAATTTTGCATACAGATTTATAAAGAAATAAAATACAGGGACACTGCCACTAGATTTTTATAGAATATTCACTTTAAATAACATTTTAATTGTAAATATTATTGGTCACAACCTCTAAACAAGTCAATAATTGAAAGAAAACAAATAACAATTGTATATAACACACTGTACTTTTAATGACAAAAACAACAATTACTACTACCATTTATATATGCCCAGCCAGGAAATATTCTAGATGTCTTTATATGATCTAACCATAACAGTAACTTGAAACATGGTAGATGTCGATAGCCTCATTTTTAATATTAGAAAAAGGAAGCTCAGGGGTTAAGTGACTTGCCCTAGATTAAGCAGCCTAGGAAGTTGCAGAGCTGGAATTTCAATTGAGGTTGCCTCCGAAGCCTATTCTTTTTCCAACTTATTGTATTCCTTTTGAAAGAACACAACTTATTTTAGGAATTACTCATAGAAGCATCTCCTATTAATTCGATATTTATAGTCTCATAAATTGAATCCTAAATTGTAGCATTTTAGAATATAATATATTAAAAAAGTGGAAAACATTTCAACTGGTGCGAAGAAAATGATTAAGAGGATAAAAATAGCCTAAGGCAATAGTATTAAGTTAGGCAAATGTAAGCTGAACATTGAGAAGTTAAGAATATAGACTTCTTAGATTTAGATTTTCAAAGTAATAACCTTCCTTGTTACAGAAACTGTTTTTTATGTACGATGCTAATTACTAAAAAAATATTAATTATCTGTCATTAAT